>NC_137583.1:25789654-26389654 GCF_963210335.1 Falco punctatus
GTATGAGCCACTCTGAGAAAAATGCTTAACAGGCAACTGCATTCAGCTGCACAGATGTCAAACTCAGAAAGTGCTTGGAGAGATGGTTCATGATAAGGACAGAAAACACGTTAGTGCCATCCATGTTACCCCTGTACACAGTAACTAGCCCTTCCCCCCTGTTTAATCAGTAGAAAGTCTGCCGCAATGCAGTTTAGGATATATAGACCAGCTTTTGCTTTTGGCAAGACAAATGGTACAGATGTTAGCTAACCGTGACAGATTAACTAACCAAATGTGCAGGAGACTCCCTAACTTGCTAACAAAACAAAAAACCTTCATACACAAAAAGGCATCCTTACCAGGGGTGTATCTGGCATCAGAATTTCCCCATCCTCCACCCAAACGAAGGGAATTATCCCAAGTGGACAACGGTGGTTTCTGGCCTGTTAGCCCCGGAGGTGGGCGGGACGGAGCAGTGATGCTTTTAGGTGGCAAAGGGACCTTCCACAGCTCATGAGCCAGAGAGGTGTTAGTGACTGATCCAGGAGACCATGTTGATTTGGAATCACTGTTTCTGGCTACTAGAAGACATACAAAGACAACCATAATCACTGTGCTGCTGGAACCGTCACCTTGCTACAAATAAAAGCTGCTAAATTAAAATCAAAATAGCTACTTTGAAAATTAGTGAAGTTACCACTCCAGTGAGACCTCAGGACTGTTTTTTTATGAATATACGGTGAAAAGGAAGAAACACCAGCTCAGAGCAATATAAGCAGACATCACCTGAAGTGCTTTGTGCTGTACTGCTGAGGGAAACATTGTAGTTGGAGGCACGAATGGATGACCAGGCACTAGTTGAAGGCAGCGTGGTGTTCAAAGATGAGGATGACCCTAAAATAAAGACAGAATCCAGTCAGAGCACAGCGCATCGCAAATGCAATACAATTAAAAGGCGTGACTTGTACTCCAGACTGAACATGTCTGCACAGTCAGCCGAGGGACCTCCTCCACTCCTCAGTCCTCATCCTTGATCCCAAGGCATGGGGCAGCAAGCACGCTCAACAGCAGGAAGCACCCTGTGCTCACCGTGAGCAAAGCTAGTTACGCTACCGCAATGGCCAGACTGCCAAGTTTTGCTTGCCTACTTTCAAACCCGCTGCCTCTCTGTACACAGAATTACATCAGAATGCAGATCAGCAGCGTTCACTCATGCCACCCGCATTCTTGGAATATCTGTTGCATTGCATCAAGCAGCAGTGCTTGAGCCAAAGATGAGCTTTTCGGCAGTGAAATCCACAACACAAAAGACAAACAAGGAGACGAGCAAGTAGCACATACATCTCCAAGTAAACAGTCTCTCTACACGACTGAAGGAAGATTAGTACGCAATTAATTAGAAAATGTAGCAAGTGAACATACCACTGTTCCTGTCCCTGAGGTGGTCAACTTCCCGCACAGTATTAATTGAAAGATTGTTTATGACACTGCCAGGAGTGACGTAAGGGTCAGTTTCAGGGTCGATGTTTGGATAACCTTTCCACGGCTCACCAGGACGAAACTCTAGGAATAAGAGATTCAAAAAAGAAGCTTCTTTTCTTTCCTTCTGTTTTGTTTTGTTTTGTTTTTTCTTTAAACAGGAAACAGCTGTCTAAACAATATAGCTCTTAATGACTAAAAATCTAAAACCTTTTAAGCATTTAATTTACTTAATTCAGCCACCTTCGTTCACTTAATTTCTGGTTTTTCCGGTCCCATCTCACCAGGGTAAAATCTCAAAGCAGGGAAATATACTTCTGTTTGTGCAGTAAAACTACTGCTCTCAATATCTGCTTAAAAAACATACCCTTAATGCTTTTCTGTAGGCTGTTTCCTTGCCCCCTCCACATGTAATGACCAAGGAACCCAGAAGAAATACAGCTGAACAGTAAGAACCATGCAAAGAATAAGCACCAGTGTCGCATACCTGGTGGCCAGTTAACACTGCTAGAGCCATTAGGCGATTTGGCACGGGGCCAGCCATCCCCAATAGATCCAGGAGGACTGGCTGGTGAATTACTGCTGTTCATAAAGTCATATGGAACAAATGGAGACTCTTCCAGCCTAAAACCACTTGAAATAGCACCTAATTAAAAAAAAAAAAAAAAAAACCCAAATCAGTCATCAAGTATTTTTCAGATCAGATTTTGATATTTTTACATACCTCCAGATATATAAAAACATGCCCCTGTAAAGCATTCATGAACTATACAGCAGCATATATATGTCCTCTTTATGATGTCAAGTTATACTCCCACATGACATATAATCTAAAATGAAATGTCTCTGAATAATTCAGGAAAAAACTATAGGAATAATTTCCCATGAAATCATTACATTGAAAAAGTATACATATTAAATTCAAGCATGATATTAATTCAAGAGGGTAAAAGCATACTCCTGAGATGCCAACTGGGTAACAAGGGGTAGTGAGTATGTTCTGTGATAAGAGGGCTCCTGGAAGAAGCTTCTACAAAATCTGAAGGAACTTTAGCTACTGCAAAGCTCTGTAAATTCTACTCATATTCCTGGGAGGGGGGAAAAAATATATATATATAAAAAAAATATCACTGGAGGCAGAGCAAGGAATGAAAGCACCATACAGAATCTATTCGATTCTGTGCAAGTCCTGTAAGGAGAAGTTTAAAAGTTATTAGACAACAAAGCCAAAGACATTCTACCGTTTTGAGGGAAGAGATGACTTTTACTAGGGATTCAGTGCAATATGGAGTTCAAAAAATCCCATTCCTAATACTATTCAGAAAACATTACCTACAGCTAAAGTGACACCAACACTTCTGACTTCTGTGGACAACAGATGAAGTTCAGAAGCGCAGTGGCAGAGTAGCTCCACTCGAAGCTTAAGACAGCAAGTCATTTCATAGTAGTAAAGCAGCTGACAAATCTAAAAATATCCAAACAATCTAAAGACTGAACGGTAACGGGAGACTGGAGACATTTCATAACTATCTTTAGACACAGAACCTTTCTGCTATAGACTCAAATTTTAACTGGATGAGATTTCAAGCAACTGAAACAGTTGAAATGTCTCATGAATCCTGATTACTGGAATGAAATATGAAGCAACCAAGTCTGCCTCCTCTAAAACCAAGTACAGCAATGGTACTAGTCTATCCCCTCTAAGCTCTCCCCATTTTTAGAATGCAACATACACACATTCATAACCAAAACCTGCAACTAAAAATGTCAGACATGACCAGAATGCACACACAGAGAGCTAAATCTCCATTAAGTCACCTTAAGGCCAGCAGAGTGGGTGGAAAAAAAAGCTAGAAAGCTTTTGGTTTAAAAATATATGAAGCATTCCAATCCAGATTAAGGTAAAGCTAGTAGCAATAGTCACACTTGAAGAGTCTGGTTAAAAAAGGAATTCCATACGATGATTCTACTAAATCTGATCGCAAGATCACTTCTGTAAGTAAAAACATTCATGAAAGCTATTGGCTGCTGTGGAAGACAAGCAGCAACTTTGGTACAGACAACACAATACAAATTCTGACACCTACAAGCAATGTGGTAGTTACAACTACAGGCCTAAATACAGCAAACCTGCATTTTTATATCCAGAACATGAAAATCTGATGTGTAACATCAATTGTTACTTAATGACATGTTATAACATACCATGTTTGCTGGAGTTTTGATCTAATGATGTGTTCACAGAAATGCTGTCTACTGTAGTCCATTTCCTCAGTCGAGATTGTGGCTCTTTAATACTGCTCATATCCATGTTTACATTCAAGTTTGAGTTCATTCCTACAAACATACAGCTTATGAAATACAGACTAAATGTTTTTCTTCTGCTAATTACCACTATTGTAATAAACATTTAAGAGCATATTACTACGGTTATTTCATGCTTCCAAGTCTCTGGTTTTGAAAAACATTCTAGCATTTAATACAGTGAACTTACTACAGACAGAAGCTAAGCTAAGCAATGCAAAGCACTCTGAAGTTCTCAGCTGATGTCTTCATGCAAAAATGTCAGTGGAAGAAGCCATTAGGAAGTCAGAGAAACTAAAATATAAACATCTAAAAAAAGTGGCATTTTTAATACCAGCTTAGCACCAGCACAACAACTGATCTCAACTATACAAAGTAAAGTACTTCACTTAGAGGAGCTATGCTCAGTGCTAAAAGACACTTTTCTCTCAGCAGCAGGGGCTGTCTGTACTCATCCCTACTGACCAGAAGTTATGTACTAGTGCAGTTACCAGCTCACTCCCATTCTTATTTGGGCAGTTCAACATGACACCTTGCCAGCTTCTGAACCACAGGTAGAGAAGCACTTCGCATGGAAGTGCGCAAGTAATACTAACCCCCTTCTCCATTTACCCTGTTCACACCGAATATTAAAAATGCATAAGAGAAAACAAACAAAACTTGTCTTCACCTGTTCTGAACTGTTGTCTGTATTGCAAAATGTTTATTTGCCAGAGAATCAAGACAATGGCAACGCAAATCAATGCAAATACCTGTGAGAACCAGCTATTCTGGGCTTGGACAATGTGCCCACGCTTTTGACTTTGGCATGCCTACTCTCCTTCCAGGTCTGTAAGAATCTTTAATTCATAGCCATACCTGGTTAGATTTCCAGCCCTTCAGATTTCTTTACTTCATTTCTGAAAATAAACCACTACAACATTTTAACCTAGGGCCAGACACACACAAGGAACTTCTCAAATTCAGCACTGCAAACTAGCGCTTAAGTTTGTTAAGTCAATATTCACTGTCATATAGAAGCTGGCTTGTTTGTTTGTTTGGGTTTTTTTGTTTGCTTGTTTTTCTTAAAGGCAGGCATGAGCAGATGTTGATGCCAGAAAAGCAGTCCCTTGAAAAGCCTCAGAGAAAGTTCCTTGTAACAAACAGGACAGCTGAATGTTAAGAAATTTAACAATTATCAGTAGCTGAAACAGAAAAAAGGAAGAGTCCAATCAATCCAGTTTCTGACACCTCTCTTTCTGGCTTTTTGTTGTTGTCAGAGTAATAACCTCTGCAGAGCAGTAACCCTCCTCCTAACTGTGAAGAAGCATGCAGAAGACAGACCTCTACAAGAAGGATTAGAAAGATCATGAGCTGGCAGATAGGCAAACCCATCTGATAAGGTTAATGCCAGCCCCTTGGCAGGCACAGATGTACGTCCATAGCTCCGTATTTGAAATCTGTGGACTGAGGGACGAACATCAGCCCCTGGACATAATCTATAATTTAAACAGTCTTCCCAGAAGTAATTTTTCATATCCAATTGTGAAAGATCTCATATTGTTCAGCTATACTCACTATTTGGCAGAAAAAGGTTATTTCTATTATCAGAAATACATAATCAATGAATTGAGATACGACTGCAGAAGTGGTCAACTAGATAAGGACACACACACCCCCCCCAACCTCTGCATTTGATGAATATTGATAACTAGTGAACCTTGACAAATTGAGCTCCCCAGAATGTAAAGAGGACCTCCCTGCCGTTGTTGCTAGGTCTTCTGACACTGATATTAGAACACGGAGAAAGTAACATACCTGCAAGATTTTCCAGAAGACAACTCGGCAAGTTCAGCTCCTTCTCACATGACTACACTACTATACTTTGTGCATTTGGAGGATGCTACCAATACTCCTCTTGACTCAATTTTTCACTAAAGGGTGAAGAAATTCCAGCAATCTACTATTTCTACCCATAAGCTTTTATTTGTGGACTGAGTGTGGCTCCACTTGCTTATATCACTATACAGTACTGCTCCAAAGGGATCCCAAAGAATTCTTACGTATACTGCAGCAGACTCCTGAGAGATCTCAAACCAATCTTACATACACTGCAGGTTCCTGAAATGTGGCAATGATCAAGGTGAGAAAGCAGCTACTTAATAGTATACAACAATTCAACTCAAGAAACAAAACAGCAAGGAACCCAATGTAGGCAGGATGCAATTACTCAGCATGAAGTTCAGCGAGCAAGTTAAATATTCCTTTCCTTAGAACTAACCTAGTGTCTCTAATAGCTAAACAAACTTGATTTTTATGCCTTGCCCCCTGAATGAAAGCAGTAGTTAGATATTGATGCCAATCATCAGCAGCAACTATTAAGCAGCAGCCTGGGCTTAAGACTGGCCACAAGCAGAATTCCGGTGTGCCACATGCAGCGCAACAGCATGGCCTGCACTGACCCACTGGCTCCGTGACACCACCTATAAGCACAAGGATTTCAGCAGCAGTCTCTATTAAAAAAAGTTTTCTACAAAGGGCAATGAGAATGCAAAGGAAATCAGCCCAACAGAAATGATCAGATTAGAATAAAATAGAAGAAAAGCAAACTGAAGAGGAGTAAAAAAATAGGGATAAGGAACAGAGGTAAATGGTAAACAGCTGTAGTAAGTACAAGATAGCATTAAAAAGGGACCTAAAGTAAGGAGAAAATATACAAGCCTGGAATTTCTGAAGTAGAAATTGGACAGAAGCCTGGAAATGTAGGGAGAAAGAAACGGGAGATGTTTGTATTTATAAATGTTCAGACATTTTGCCTGAAATGAGACAACCGTTCCTTAAAAATGCAGAGCTAAAAGCTTTCTTTCCTAGACAAAACCACTAAAAGGGAAATTGACATTTTGTTCTACCTATGCAACTCCAGATTCAATGAAAAGGTTTTTAAATGCCAAAGAAATAAGACCACATCAATGGATTCTTTGTATGGATTCTACTCCTAAAAGTCCTTTAGCTCCAGGAATCGTAACTGCAGAAGGACTTTGTATCATCCTTGGAACCCAGAGGATAAAAGAGAAATAAAAAGAGACAGACATTTTTTAAGAATGTAAAGCATTTTGCACTGAAACACAGTCACTTCTGGAAGTGTACTTGTGAAAAAAAGATCTTTGGTGAACAAAGATAAAGGGATAAGCCCCACAAAAAATTAGTCCTTCCATTAAAATCGTAAGTGCTAACAGGATTTATAGTCGCTATTGTTTTCAGAGGAGGCATGCAACAGGAAAAGAAAGGTTGTGTGTCACATAAGCATTAATGACAGTATGAAATCAGCACGGAGAAACCCACCTATAGGGAAGCTGCTGAATGCATTTATTGGTGATGGCCCTTTTTGTAGCTCAGGAGTAGCATGGGGTATAACATTCTCGAGGAAAGATTTCATGGTGGGTTGATGGAGTGACTGCTGTTGAGAGGGTGGAGTTTGCTGCTTCATTAACAGGTTTGGATCAAGCTGACGGGACTGTTGCATCATCTGTTGCTGCATACTAAGAGACCGACCCTTGAAAAAACAGAGCAGTTACAATATGAATAGGCAAAAGCTTTGGCACATTTAAAGAAAGATAATGAAATGCATCTTTGTGCTCCATGCATCTTAGCACAGCAAACCCCAGCATTAAGCTAAGTCACTCCTTTAAAGCTTGTCAAAATCCCATTAACTCTTGCACACTTTAATACAATTTAGAACAAGAAATGCAGCTCAGGACGAAAAACAGCTTTTAAGGATAGTTTGAAGAGTTAATAATAAACGTCTTTACTTACCTGCTGCTCCTGCTGTTGACGACCACCAGAAGGCATGCTTCTTTGATTCTGCGCTTTTTGCTGCTGAGCCAACAACCGCTAGGAGACAGTGTTTTGTGGTGGTTTTTTTAAGAACAGTTTATAGCTGACGTAAGTCTCTACTTAGACTTTCAAACAGAACACCGAGTGACTACCTTCGTTAGCTTACCTGTAACTGGGAGATCTGAGAAAGCTGGTTTAACTGGGACAGTTGATTCAACATGGCTACCTGTTGTGGGCCAAAAAGTGGGCTCAGGCCACCGTTGTTTGGTGCATACTTCAGTAATGATACTGGAACCTGCAAAACAGACCAGTATGAAGAGTGACTGACAGTGACATGCAGTAAGTTATACTAGATGTAGAACATTATGACCCCTGGTCAACAGTTGCCTTGTTTCTGAAACGCTCATCAAGCCAAACATGTTTTCATATATTTACAGAGTAAGTATCAGCAACACCAATAAACAAAAAACAATTTTCTGAAGCAGCGTTTTGGTAGTTTATGAAGAGAATGTTTTATATCCAGGGCTGTGAAGTATGCGGGTGGTAGAAATCCCCTGCAACCCTGAGAGTTAGACTAGATGATCTTTAAAGGTCCCTCCCAGCCCAAACCATTCTGCGATGCACTCGGTTACCTGAGGGGATAGTAATGGAGGAGGCACTTGAGCACGTGGATTAGGCTGAGATGAATTAAGAGGTTGTGCTGGAGGCTGCTGCATGCTCCTGGGCTGTGCTGCTATATTACCAACACCAAACATACTGGGATTGCCATTCTGGGGAAAGGATGGACAGTTAGTGACAATAACCTGCTGCTGCTTCTCCCACCCCTATACATTTGAATTAGAAGTTAAACATGTATCAATCACATAGGTAGCTAGGAAGTTACATCAAACTGTATTAAATGCTGTCAAATAACATGCCAAGGATATGCACACAGCCTTACCTGTCTAACAGAATTCAAGTTTTGCATACCCAGCCCTGCTAGGGAGCCAAGGGCTTGGTTAGGTAGTGCATTATTTGAAGGGGGAAGCTTCATGTTTTGATTGGACATAAACTGCATGTTTTGGGACTCGTCTGCTACAATGCCATCCTGATGGGACAGACAAACCGATGCGCAACAACCAGCCAGCAAGCAAGCAGAAGGGAGAAACCATTGCCAGGAACAGAAGGGAAGAGTCACATGACAGTCCAGCACCAGCAGGAAATAGGCAGAAAACAAAAGAGATCAGGTTAGTCATTTGCACTGCAAATGGGCTACAGAAAGTGCTTAGTATTATGTATCAGTAAGTTAAAAAGAACTAAATCTATCTTACGGATTAACAAGAAACCCCTAATTTTCCTCTCCACTAAACGCAGAAAGCTAAGGAGCACACAGGTAACTACTTAGAATGCAGAGTCAAAGAAATTCAGAAGTGTCCACCAGCAAGACACCTACTAACCTTATCGAAGTAAGGACTGCGATCCATGGAAGACTCTTTGGAAATTTGAGGACGAGAACCAGGGCCTTTTCCAACCACACGATTGTAATCTCCAACATTGAGGCCATGCTTATCCATCTCCATCCGCTTATCTTGCAATAACCCTAAGAAAAGGTGAGAGATGTGAATAAAACATTGAAGGATTATTCAGTTTTCCAGGTGTACTAGAAATCAGTTTATGCTTATGAAGAGCTGAACTAATACTGCTCTCAAGCTAGATACTAATAAAAGAAAACATCAGTTCAGCTTTAAACTCTCAGGGCTTTACTGACAAGGGAAAGGAAACTTTGAAACAATGAATCAGTGCCTTTAGATAACGCAAAACTTGGAATCAGCAGAGCATTAGAACATTTTGCTAGGCTTCACAAAACGTTATTCTCAGTTTTCTCTTAAAACCAAGTACAGTTGTTTAAACTTGAGTTTCCAGTTATGAATGCCCCCCCCCCCTTTTTTATTAGTAGCAATAAGCATTGTCTTGGCTTTGAGGTATCTTTATCACTTCCCCTACATTTGTGTAATATTTCCGAGGCTCTTTAATTTGATTCAGTTAAAAAAACACCACTATTTAGTTTAAAAAAACAACAACCAAAAAAAAACCCTTGCAAATTTAAAGTATTTGTGTTTATTAAAAGCAAATTTTAAGTTTATTTTTTATCATTAATTCTACTAGGCAAGCTGGAAGATCAAAATACGAGCAGTAATAAAGGAGTCAATTTAATACTTTACTGCATGCAGTGCAAAGTAATTACTTTCCAAGCAGATGCTTTGAATCCAAATTTTTTAAAAATTGCAGTAATTTAAATATAAGGCTTGCCATTAATAATAAAATCTAGAATTCAAAGAACAATTTCTTTACACAACAGACTATGAGCCCAAAAGTGAAAATTCTCTATTTTAAACTGGAATAAAAGGAGTGGAACTACAATAAAACCTAAAATGCTACAATTACTTTTAATTAAATATTCTATCGTTATAAAACATCATTATTAACATATTAAAGAATTATATTATTTTTTATTTGCTAGAGGAATCGTAACAGTCAATGGATTCAAATAAAAATAAAACTGCTCACAAGTCATTTTACACTCAAGTTCAAGAGTTTCTAAAACAATTGCACAGTATTAATTTAACAGTTAGAACCAAAAATGTGTTTCCAAGAATGAACCACAATGAGCAAGCGTGGTGTTCGGAACACTTCTGTTCGTACTTAGTGAAGGTACCCAGAAGGCAATCTAGATACTTGTATTACAAGAAACAACGCCACCACACCCTGAAAACATTCTTTCATGTCAGCTTAATATATGTAAGCTTGGATTGATTTACGGATAATATTACTATAGCAACCAGGTGATTCAGGTGGTAACATTACTCACACAAATTCTTTTCTCTCCAAGGGTATTCCTTTTCTTTTTTGAAACATACATGTAACTATAGCTATAACTATATATATTATCTATAGTTTTAAAAAAAGTAGTTTACAGAAGGAAACTGAGAGAGACTGGAAAGGAAAGCAATAAAACCCAGCTAAGTTCTCCTATTCTTACCTCCAGACATGTCCATCTTATTGCTCTGTATGGTTTCTTCTGGTGATTCTCTCTGAAGCAATAAAATGAATTACAATTATTTAATAGTAATATTTTTAAAAGCTAAAACCAAGAGATTCCTATATACTATTTCAATTCAAACCTGCAAGAAAAAAAAATCGAGACAAATCAGACACTATTTTAAAAGTATTTTCTCCCTTCAGTTGTTATCCAATTGAAAACTGGTATCTTCACCAAAATACATACATAACATTAAGTAAAACATCAGACTACTGGATGAATACCTGGGTGGTGTTTACAAAAACACTTTTTATAAATAAATGGGTCCTTTTTTAACGAGGGTGCAAGGAAAAGGGCTGGGTGACAGAAGGGAGACAAAAAGAGAAGTAAAATACTATGAAAATGAACACTAGGCAATTAAGCATTTTAATCTTTATGAATTATAACTAGCACTGTTAAGAAGGCAGTAAAGCCAGGTAAAGGTAAATACTTACTGAAAAACTGAGATTTGTGAATTGCTTAATGAATGGATTGATCCATGTTTCATCTTGCTTATTTCCACCTTTCATTATTCCCTTAAAAACAGAAAGGAATTCTTGTAATACTCGGAAGATGTTTACCACCTACTGCTTAAATTACATCATAAAATGTTATGAATGAAGATCAAAGCTTAATGGCACTCCCACTCCGTGCAGCAATCTGTTCTGACTTAGCTTTTAGAAATGGCAACAGGGCAGAAAACCCTGACTCAACCTCCTCATTACCTTTGTGGGCATTTTTTTCATATACGGTG
Organism: Falco punctatus; assembly: GCF_963210335.1. Lineage (NCBI taxonomy): Eukaryota > Metazoa > Chordata > Aves > Falconiformes > Falconidae > Falco > Falco punctatus. The sequence continues at coordinate 25,801,045 of NC_137583.1, forward strand.
GCCAATTTAAAGATGGGTTAGCTTCTTGAGAAGAACTGCTGTTCCACATTCCAATCTCTACATCCTCCTCTTCCTCCCAGCTGGTCTGACGACTGCCTGTCAATGGCATATCATCTCCACACCAACTATCTTGCATAGATTTAGGCCCTGGTTGAGAAAAAAATACAGCACATTAACATTTCAGCAGCAGCTAACTGCCCTTAACCCAGAAGTTGTTTGATCTTTACTCCATGACAAAGAAGCCCTCAAAAATGTAAAGCTTCTATAGAGGTATTTCACCATCCTCAAATACCTTTATTCAGAGATGATGCAGAAAGCACTCACCAGGTTTGTTTGAAGCCTGTTGACCAAGAGAAGCGTTTCCCCAGCCAGAGGTGCCTGCTGCATCGCTGATGGGTTCTCCCCAGCTAGTACCAGTATCCATGGGTTTACCCCACGCTGAAGTTCCATTATCTACAGTAGTGGCTGGAGTAGAAGGCTCTCCCCAACCTTTTTAAAGCAGTATGAGTTACTGGCATGTTCATAAACAGGATTAAAAAAGCTATCTAAAAAGAGACTCAAGTGTTTTGCCTTTTCTATATCCGTAACATACAACAAAAAGCGTATTAGTACACATTTACATATTGTACGAAGGTAACTATTACAACTGTAAGCTGCTGCATACAAAAAATTAATTCACAAAAATATGAATTTCATATGTAAAGAATTACATTTTGATAATAGAGATTTATAAGATATTAAGCTCCTAAGAGCTGCTTGTTACATTTAAGCTATGCCTCTTCACACTTGAAAGAGACAGAGCACAAAATATTTCCTAAATACCACACAAGCTCATCCGCAAGTATCATCATTCACTGCTCCCAAAACTACAAGATCAGAAAGTCTGATCTTGAGTCCATATAAAACCATCACCCTTCATTCCATCTTGAAGCAGCTCAATGGTTTTTGGTTTTTTTTTTTGTTTTTTTTTTTTTTTTTGGGGTGGGGGTGCTCTGTGGCAACAATACATTTTAACTGGTTTAGAATCAAATGAAGAGAAAGACTTTTGTTCCTCAGATGCTACTTTAAATATTTTCTCTGTGTTCCAGCACCCCAGAATTCAAGTAGAGCTGTCTAGCCTTTATTACTCAAACTACTTAAAACTAGAACAGATCTTCCAATCTGTGTAAAAAAGCATCAAGCGTCTATGAGCAGTGCTGTTACTTATATATATATATATATAAATAAAAGTGATACTTCACTGGGACCTTCCCCCTTCCACTTGGAAACTAAAACAGTTATATGAAGCAAGAACAAATGAATTGTTTTGTAATTAACAGAAAACACAAATTTGTGTAAAACCAAGTCTTACCAGAACCCGAACTGCTCTCCTTGCTAGACATGGCACTTGAAGACAGTAGCTGCTGATGTACCTGTGCTTGCTGGTCTGAATTGCTGCTACTGTTTGGGACATTTTTATTCCACATATTCACATTTTTGTAGTTGTATTTGCTTGGATCACCCCAAGCAGAAGTTCCATCATCAATTTCCATTTTACGGCGTATTGATTCAGGGGATGGCTCCTCCCAGCCAGTGGGTTCTTCCTCCTTTGCTGGTGCCGGCATCGGCCCACCCAGCCAGCCTGACCCTGGGGGTTTGTTTGTGGCAGATGGTGCTCCCCAAGAGCCAACATCTTGTTTGTTCCATTCTGGAGAGTTGATTGGCTTTGACGAATCCCCCCAAACTTGAGGCTGATTGGATTTAGGAGGGTCTCCCCAGCCCTGGTTCTGATTAGACTTTGCAGACTCATCCCATCCCGAAGAATTATTTGGGTTTGTATTATTACCTCCCCAAGTAACAGAATTCGATTTACCTGGCTCATTCCAACCAGATACTGATCTGTCACTGTTGCTACCTCCTGAACTGGATTTTTTAGTCTCACCCCAATGGTTACTTCTTGAATTTTCACCCCAGCTATCACCAGCAGAAACTGCCCAACCCTGGCTGGCCTTTTGTCCATCTACCCATCCCTGTTTCATCTTCTGTGCATCATTCCAAGATGACTTTTCCTCTTTGCCACTTCCCCATGATTGATTGCTCTTGACCATTACTGTAGCAGCAGAATCTTCTTCCCACCCCCCTTGGCTGTTTGACCCTTTGGAGTCTCCCCACCTTGTAGCAGACTTTGGATCTCCCCACCCTGATACAGATGAGGTATCATTATTGTTAGGGCTAGGTCTATCCACACACCCCCCTGAGCTGGAAGTCTGTGTCACAGAGCCTCCCCAGGCCTCTGTCCCATTGTCAGTTTTTCTTTCACCCCTTGGTGATGTTTCGGTATCCCAGGCAGTGTTCTGTTTGATTGGAGTCTGTCCCCAACCAGAGTTGGAAAGGACACGTGGATCTAAGTCAGTTCTGTTCACTATACTTTGGAGTAATGCATGCTGGTCAACTTTCCTTCTCTCTCGATTCTGTCCTTCCGTCGTTACTCTGTCTTCATGGCATCCAGTGCTCTCCGAACTACCTTCGCTGTCCCCCGTACCTGTTTTGGCCCATGCGCTGTTCTGCTCGGTTATCTGAGAAGCAGCAGAACTCTGGCTGTTAAGGTCATCCTCCTCAGTAGATTTCCATCCGTTTGTAAACTTCCTGCTGTTTCCATTCACACTTTCATTGGAATGCTGATTACTAGGCAGTTTACTCCACTCCCCGTTCGAAATGTTAGTGCCAGTGTTTTGTGCAGGGTTGCCCCATCCTCTTCTGCTCCCGCCAGCACTTGCACCATTTCCACTTCCCCACAGCATATTCTGGGAGTTGACTGTCCCTGCCTCCCACACCCCTCCTCCTTTATTCCCATTGATTTGAAAGTTAGTGCTGCCAGGCCCGCTGATGCCTGGCTGCATTAGAGTTGCATTCACAGTGTCACCATTAGCTTGGCTGTTTGGGCCTGAACATTTGTCTCCAGAGTAATTAGAACCATAGGCACCCCATGTAGTACCGTAAGATCCACCATTTTTCGCCTCACCATTGCTAAGATGAGAAATGGAAGTGCCATTTGTAACTGGAGAGGCCTGAATCTGAGAATGATTCATTGTGCTCACACGCCAGGCCCCATGCCCTGTATTATTAGGCAGTTCGTTAATCTGCACTGAACCAGCAGAGTTTGGTAAACTAGAGGTCATAAAGTTAGTAGTGTTATTTGGTCCATTCATTTCAGTGTTAAGGTTTTGAGGTTGCCCACTGAATGAAACATTCCTTGTACCATTTACTTCAGAATCACAATTTTCCTGAAGGCTTCCCCAGGAACCATGGGCTGAACCACCCACTTTAGAGTTAATACTCTGACTATTAGATATCTGACCTATGGTACTGCACTGAATATTTGTGCCAGGATTACCACTCCCTACAGACCCTTTCAGGGCATGTCCATTGTTCTCCAACACAGACCAGGCACCATGGTTGCCATTTGAATTCAAAGTGCTTGGATTTAACCCTCCATTTGATGAAGAGTTTATGGTGCCCCAAGCATTCATTCTATTGTTGCTACTTTCAGATTTGCTGTCAGGAGCATCCACAGAAACTTGACATGTGCTTATTATGGTTCCGTGGGATAAACCCCACGGCCCATTAATACTTCCATTGCCCACATTATTGCTGTTGCTACCAACCACAAACTTATTTTGAGAACCATGTCCAATGCCATTTCGAATGCCATCATTTTCACCACCTGTGCTCCCTGAAGCCATTATAACGAGGTTTCTCTCTGACCCAGAGCTAGAGGCAGAGTCAGTGTCCATACATTCTGATGTCAACTCTGGGTCACTGCCAGTGATTGATGGCCATGCTTCTTTGTCAGAGCCGTCTACAATAACTTTATCCCAGTTTGTGCTGGAGTCACTATTTGAAGAGACTGGTCCCCAGTGAGAATTTTCATAATGGGATCCTAGACCACTGTGGTTCAGATCTAAAGGGAAGAAGGAAAGTCCAAGAGCATTATTATAAACTTAGTATTATTACTTCGTTAAGCAGAAGAGGGGAAAAATACAGAGACTAAGCTGAAAATTATTTTGCTTATTTTAACACTATAGCCACTGAAGGTGACAGAGAAAGCTGCCAAGTACAGTTGCTCAGAACACCGCCACAGGCATCACCTAGAACACTTCTCACCAGCACACAAAGCTGCACTCTCACCAAAAGCACAAAGAAGCACTTCTAAAGGTACTGTTCTCTTTTTCCAGAGAAATAGTACTTTTAAAAAAATTACTCTATATCACCACATACAAAGTATTTTCTAAAAACATATGCATATTAAAAGCTAGGATACCATATAAAACCAAAGATATTCTGAAAGGCAGAAATCTAAGCAGGGTATCAAACTGACCTAGCAGTACCAATTGCTATGTGACAGTAGCCAGAGAAAGAGACATCTTCCCACTCCCATTAGAAGACATTATATACAAATTCTTAAGTAAAAATCCTTTAGGATATTTTCTTTTGTACAACAACAATCAGTCACAAAACCCACAAGACCAATCTAAAGCTGCGTTGCTGCAGAAGTACAGATTAAGTGCAGCAGCTGAACTGATACTTCTCATTTTCGCTTGTGTAAGAACTACTGCTTCTTTTTCAATAAACAGGCTGATCATGCATGGGAATTAAGATGACTTACATCATAATTCACTTATAAACTTTGGTTTATGTCACGGTTAAATGCATGAACCATGGAATATTTGCTACAAAGAAAGTGCTATCAGTGTTCATTTCATATACCTAAAGATTTACTGCAGAGACCTGCACCACAACTGTTTAACAGTCAGGTGCACCAGAAAATGAAACTACGAAACTGTGAAGTCTGCAGAAAATAGCAATGAAGTTGGCAACAGAACACAAGCACAAAACGTTAGTGAAGTTTTTTTACTTAGTATCTGCCTGCACTGAAAGAATAACCACACTAGTTATTATAAATGCTCAATGGCTGTATACATAGCAAACTACGCTTCTCTGCCCATTAAAACGTTCAGGTTTTTAAAAAAACTGTCAACTTTTCTTTGTAATGTTCCTTTTTTGCCTTTACTTAGAAAATTAAAAATGTATATACCTGAAGATAAGAGGGGGAAAAATGTTCTATAGCTCTTGCTCATTCTTAATGGATTTCATGCCTTACATCTGACTAGAAAAAGGTGCAGTTTCTTTGCTTAAATACCTTCATGAAATTGTACTTGTTCACATTAACAGACAGAGCTAACAGTAACAAAATGTTACAGTTACCAATCCATAATTGTCTCAAAAGCTATTTAAAGAACACTTGGGGACTGGCTACTTTAAAAATATTAACACTAATTTATAAGCTTCTTGTCTTTCAAAAAAATACATGTTAATTGCAAAGTCTGAAAGGAAGCTGCCAGTCTCACCAGCTTCTCCCTTCTGCTACAAGGAGTGCCAATTCTGTGACAGCACCGAAGCCCCAAACCCTGATGCCCACCAACCCCTACCTACTGCTCAGTGGCAAGTAACTGAGTTGCATCTGTGCCATTAAAGATGGTAGTCGAAACTGCCGCCTACTTAGAGGTTAAAGCATACACAATACATTATTTGAATTTATGAACTTGATGATCTATAAGGAAACAGGCAGGAACAAATCAAAACAGCTTACATTTAAGTTACGATGGACAGTTTGCTATAACACTGATATGCAACAAGTTTTGGTCTATTTTTAATTAATTTTTAATCAATAGCAATATTATCCATTCTACATTGCCTACAAGAATCTTGCCAAAGAGCCTGCCTCTAAGAGTGCATAGCCTGGAATAGCAAAGAGCAGAGAAACCTGCTGCTCCTCCAGCAACCAAGATGGTAGATGCTTGAAAGAGTCCAAGCAATCCGTTAAGCTTCACATGGTAACTACCACACGAGAAACAAAAGATGATGGCACAGCAGTTTGGAACTGGGAGTAGTGGAAAAAGACCTATGGCAGGTAGAAATAGCACTGCAATAATTACAAGTGCCTGGCAGCTCCCCAGTCTTGAGAAGGAGAACCACACAGCATCCTTGGGAGAACTGGAAGATGTGTTCAGCTGAACAAAACCCAGAATCTGCCTATTAATGTGTTATTAGAAAAAAAACTGTACTATTGAAGCAACTGACCACCAAAAAACAAGATTTCAAATCTCACGCTGATATTTTTAAAAGACATTTAACCTGTATTAAATGACTAAACTTAAGAGTTATCTGCTCTCTCACAAACAAGAGAATCAACAGCATCAAAAACTGCCCTAACAAAACAAAGACTTGATTACATAAGCATCACCCCAATAATATGATCAATTTTAAAAGCAACAAGAAAGTATACAGATGGCAAACAGCCTGAGTTCAGCGTAGAGAAAGAGATACAGGTTATGACTACAAGGGAGAGTGAAATGGTAAATAAACCCTTATTTGCACAACAATAGAATACATAAAAATAAAGCTTGTCTTTATTAAGATTCCATTATCTAATTTAGATGTGATGCAGTTTGTAATAAGCCAATACACAAACAGCATATAATGATTAATTTCCAGTCATCTAGAATTTTATCCTATCACATACCTTGACTAACAGTCCTTTTTCTAGACATAAACATGTGTTAATGATTTCTGGTATGAGCCACTGTTCTGAAATATTCGTATCTAAATCTCCACAATCCATGAACTTCTGAGATTAAGTATACAACTACTGATTAAGCAAGGTTTTATCTCTGATTTTTTGTATCTGGCAGATACCACAAAACCAGCCTCAAAATTGGAAAATTACAGCTAACAACATACTACACTTGGTGCACAGCAAAACGAGCCAGTAATATCTTGGTTTTCTCCCCAGAATTATCTAGAAGCTGCAACTGTAACTTCTGCTGCTTAAATCCTGGACAAAAAAAAAAAAAAAAAAGAAGAAACTACACAAACCTGAGTTTCTTAAGATTTACTAATCTGCTAAAATTTTTTTCAATAATTTGTAATTTGATGTTTTCTAGCTCTGAGTTACTCCTGCAGGATGTATGTGCAGAAAACTGTATGTGTTTTCTAAAGTAGCTAGTTTGTTTTAAAGTACCATCACACGATCTAAAAGAAACAGTAGGATTGAGAAGTATAAATTTAAAAATACCTGACTCTTGCTGCCCATTGCCTTTTCCAATTCCAGCACATACTGGTACCCACAGACTGTCAATATTATACCTTGTCAACTATTGCATCTTTGGTCCCCATGCAAAAATGCATTTTGGTAAACAAGCTCTTTAGCTTTCAGTAAACAAGCTAAAAAGCACCTTTTTTATGAAATTACAAAACCAAACCCCATAAAACTTGTTTGTTAACATCACATTTCTGTTTCTTTGTGGTATAGAAAAAGCTCTTGAGGTCTGTTTGTGTCTTCTTCAAGTACTGCAACTCAAAAACTAGCAGATGTAGCCGGCTGCCTCTGCAATAGTTTCCTAACTGTAAATGCAGAACAGGAAAGCAGCCAGGACAAGGATACAGTGACCCTTGGCACCTAACGCAGCACAGCTGCTGGCTCTCCTAAAAGGGACCGCCTGCCCTGCACGCTTTCTCTCTCTGCCCTCTCCTCTCCCACACCAGGGCTCCGGCCCGGAATTGTGCTGGACTGGCACTGCAGACTTGCTGCATGGCTAAATTAACACAAGGGAAGAGGAGAGGACGTTTAACATCACCCCTTTGAGAGCAGTCTGCAAGATAAAGAGAAGAGATGCAACACCTTCCCCAGAAGGGTTGTCCAGCAGCGGAACAGGCTGCCCAGGGAAGCAGTGGAGTCGCCATCTCTGGGGGTTATTTCCAAGACATGTAAATGTGAATCTTAGGGACACGGTTTAGTGGTGGGCTTGGCAGTGTTGGCTTAACAGTTGGCCTCAATTATCTTAAAGGTCTTCTCCAACCTAAATGATTCCATGAAACGTTCTCCTGAGCACCATGCCCACAGCAGCCTGCCAGGCACATGGCACAGCCAGAAACAGAGCCAGTACAAACCATCCTACAGCACCACCTGCGTTACTCTAGAGCATTTCATACAGCGTGTCAAGTCCTCACACAGCACATTCGCTCCAAGGTGTTACTTAAACAGCAACTGTTCTTCACAATCATATCAAGGAAGCAACATACATAGCTGCAGGCCTCCACGAACGTGGTGGCTCAGCATAAACTCAGCAGTCAAAACAGAAAGGCCCCCAGATGTGATTTCCTTCACAGTGCTGTGAAATGACTCTGATGTAAAGCACAGGCTTGCACAGATTATTCAATTAATACCACACAAAGAGGCAATGTAATATATAAGCATAAAGGTAAAAAGAAAATACTTAGTAGTTTAAAGCTAAGGTGCCACATAGTCAAAACATCTCTTTTGGTATGAATTTTAGAATTTTTAAAGAAAATTAAAAATGTTTAACCAAAGCAGTATATAATGGCACAGAGCAAGTGTACTTAAGTCAGTCATTCACATAGCACATGCTATTGAAAAACAAAAGCCAAAGAATAAAAAAATCAGACAAAATTGTGTGAAACATGTAAGTACTACAAACACACAGAGTGCAGAAAAAAGGTGAGATTTAAATAGCTAACCTGACTGGTTAGGGGAGTGGCTCACCAAGTCCCGAATGGGAGGCATGCCTAAAAAAAAAAAAAAAAAGAAAAAAAAGAAAAAAAAAAAGAAAAAAAGCAAGAAAATTACAGCAGTGTTACTTAAGTAAACTAGCACTTATTTTGAGAACAGTCCCCAGACCACTCATTACTATAAAACCATTTATTAGCACCCCTTTTCCAGGAAATGTTTCTTTCAAGAGCCCTCTCTCAATCTCACTAACCGTACCAGCGATAAGCAAGTCTGAATTGCCTCACCCACAGCGCTGAACACACCACAGGGAAGAGATACACTGATAGCAAATCCAGCTTCCTACGTGTAGCTTTTAGATTTAACTGTTAGCAGTTTTGCTGCTTTTACTAAGTATATCCACTGCTAGGTAGTTTTTATATATTTGGTATTTAATTAACCAACTTAACATGTCCTTGATTTTAAAAGTCTGATTTATATAAAAAAAGAGGAAGTATTTATAGTCATTGAAACCAAAATCAGTTGATTTTTGACTGTACTAACTTAGAATTTCAGAGTTCACCCCTTAAACTCTAAGCAAGTTCGCATCACTTTGTTGAATGGCACACTTTCTCCACCTGAAAGTCATTATTTTGCTACCTGATTTAGCAAACAAAACTAAGTATGGTCCAACTCTGATTTAACCTAAGTGTATGCATAACGAACTTCAATTTACCACTCTTTCATAGCTTCTTCCTCCCAAGCCTCCTACAGGTAGTGTATGAAATGGAAGTCAATGTTTCCAATTCACAAATTTTACAGTTGGAGACCATATCTGTTACATTTAAGGCAATGTTTCCTAAACTAAGTCAACCTCCATCACTACTATCTGCAAATCCCAACTGCCACTTCTTCCCCGACTCCTAGAACAACTGAGAAAAACCCCTCAAAAGTTACAGTAAGAGCATTTTGTTCCCTAAGGTTCTGGCTGTAACACAATTTTGCAGCTTCACTGCAAGATGCACAAGGATAAAGCGAGACACGCTCACATCAAAGGAGGAATCCAAGTCACTGGATTAATGCCAGAATCCTGATGGTGCTCTCCTGTTTTGTTCTGTCCCACAGTTGTAAGCAATTACTGCTGGCAAATGTTTTAGTTCACTGTATAAATCATTTCATTGTGGAATAACCACCTGGCTATTCGGATGCGTTACAAAGCATGGAGGCAAACAAACATACCAAGGCAGCATTCAAGACCTTCCTTTCCTGTGAAGTTTACACACAGAGGAAAATTTTCAGTAAAGCAAACAACTAAATTGGGTATGAAAACATTCTGATAAAGAGCTACTTATGTCAATTTCCTAAAATAACCATCTTGGTACAAGACCGTAGCTGTTCCAGAAGTACTACATGACAAGAGCTTCACTCACGTGTCTTTATTAAAAAGATATGCCAAATGTCCTAAAATCAGCAGAAACACCCCCAGCCTTCAGGACTATCCCTTCTTAAGCTTTACTTCTAAACAAAGAAGTTAATTTTCAAAAGAGAAGATGATTGTCCATGCAAAACACAAGTACAGAGGTTTGTTTGGCTTTTTTTGACCACTGATACAATTAAAAAATTCTCCAACACTGAAGACTTAGCTTACTGTGGCCAGGGCAACGAAAGGAAGACTTTAAATTTAGCAGTATTTGTGTCCCCTGGCTTTTACAAAGCACCTACCCAACAGTTAAGTCCACAGCTGGAATTGGGGAGAGATCCTACCCCAGGGTCTGTCAGGGAATGACAGATAAAACAACTGGAGCCATTAGTGATGCCAGCAATTTTGACTTCAACACTTCAAGCTACAGTTTTTCCTTTAGCCCTAAAATACAGACCAATCCCAATATCCATTAAATAATGCTTTAAAAAAGTAAAAAAACTTAACAATCTTCAAAGATACTCTGTTAAGGTATAAAATTTGTTAACCCAAATGGCCTGTACACTGATATGCTTTCAATAGGAAGGGATTTGCAGATACGTGAAATTTCATGACATTTTTAATTTCAGAGGTAACAACGTGGAGAGTACCTAGAAGTTACCATTCGAGGCTAAAAGAAGAACTAGGGAGAGTGAGTGAGTAAGACCGAGACAGGCAAATGACAGTAATATTTCCTTTCAGATAAAAAGGTGTCAAAAGGCATTAAGTCACTCTCGCCTGCTGCTGGACTATGGCCACCTCCATACCACACAGACAATTCACTAGACAAGATTACAAGATGTTACAAAAATCCAGCCCTGAAAAATTATTTTTCTTTACATTATCATCTTACCTCCATTTCTCAAACAACATGGCAAAACACCCAAACCAGACATTATTCCTGGTTATACTAGAAGGAAACAGATCTTTCAGGCATACAGCTACATGGCACCAAGAAACAAGACCCTGGCTGCCCACTTGTTGGTTCTGACAAGTTACCTTGGACACAGGGGAACACCCCAAGTATAGCACACAAAGATTGGACAGGATGCTACAGAAAAGATATTTTCTTAAGATGGGAAAGCGATTTGGGCAACCTTTCTCTCACCTAAAGGCTCTCAGAACCTTTGCATTACCAGCTGGATGTAGACATGTTATTCAAATAATTAACATATTATTCAAACTGCCAAACTACTCCCAGTAAAGCAGTTGCCTCAGACCCTGGGTACAGCATTGTGGCAGTGCCACTCAGGGACATGTCAGCATCTCCCAGCCTAGAGGCTGTCCAGCCACACCAGAAAAAAATCAAGCAAAATTGAGCAAAACTGTAAGAATGCAATACATAAATGGGACCCCAACTACTTAAATATTGGGCTGGTGTTCACAAAAAGTGAAATGAAGGACAGTATACTCCAAAAATCCTCTGGATACAATTAGGAGGTTTAACAGGTTGTATAAAAAGTAGTACTTCTTAAATTAGATGTGAATTTTTATTTAAAGCACTACTTGCTACCATAGAATCTGACCATTAGAGGATATATGTTGGAGAAAAGGCTGCATCTTAGAAGCAGGCAAGTATATGAAAGGTTAAACCTGACTACAGACAGGAACAAAATTACACAGGTGAAGTAAAAAAAAACAAAACCAAAACTAACTATTTAAAAATTACTTCTTAGAATGGTGAAGAGTTATATCAGTATGTTACAAAAATAACACTGGAAAGTATTATCGGATACATCCCTCAAGGGGCACATGGATAAACTGCTTCCAATGCTTTGTTTACTTTCATTTTAAATAATGCTTCTTCAAGATTCAGTAATGAGGACAGCTAAAAATTTAACCAGAACTTGAAATATCGAAGCTATACTCCAGAAATATTTTTTTTTTTTTTTAACTGAAGGGGCTAGAAGTCACATCCTTTGTGGTGTACAGTACACTAATTTTAAGAATTCAGTAAAGTTTCAGAAGAAACTCTGTGGAAACAAGTTACATCATCACTGCTATATGAACATCAAAAAATAAATAAAAAATATAAAAATAAGAAAGTTTGCTCCAACGTCATGTTAGCATGCATTAATACCAAATCCCTTTGAAAATCTAGATTCCTAAAAGAAAGTTACTTCTCTTGTAGTCAAAACCAGACTGCCCTCAAAAACTCACTGAACTGCATGCTAGTACATTCACTGAGTGGCAGATTATGCACATGTAACAGATAAGTTTACTACTCTTAAACGGGTATTTGAAAAGAATGCATGCCAAGCCAAAATAACAAAGGATAATTATACTTAAATAGTAATAAAGGTAAAGACTGATCCATTTTGTAGGACACCAAAGCTTCAGGCAGATGAAACAAAGAAAAAACCTCTAGCCTAACAACAAAAATCAGTTCTGGTAATTCTAAACAAGTTTGTACCCTAGCTGTAACTCTGGATATGAAAAAAGAAAAAAAAAGAGAAAATAAAAGAGTCTTGAGATGCTGTTCAGAATGCTCTGAGAAATAAGTTTGAAAGGCTCTTCCTTGTGAGATCTGTGTATCGAGGCTGGATGCAAAAAGATGCTTTGTACCATGACCAAGTTTAGATCAATTATTAGGATAAAGACTGGAAATTTGGAAATTCAGAACATAGCAGTGGTCATATTGGCTTCAACATCTGTTCAAAACTAGGCATGTCTATTGTACACCACTGGCAACAATGAGCAACTAAGGCATCGTAAGTTTCAGTATGAAACTTGCACAAAGATGGTCAAAACCATCCTGCAACGTTTAATATTAAGGTGTGACATAGAAAAATATCTCATCGTGCTACAGCTTACATTTAAAGTTGAAATAATATTAGCTCAAATATTTCACTGATAATGGAACTTAAACTATTTGACTTTAATTAAAGAAAAACAAGGTACTGCCCCCTCACCTGGCTGTTTTTTGCTGCTGTTCGGCACTTCTCCGTTGGTCACTGGCTGTTTATTTGTGACAGTGCTGCCTCCTGACTGGCCGTTTAATACTTTAGGAGTAGATCCCAGGTTTGCAGCTATAACTGGTAACTGCTGACCTCGTTTCAGAAGCTGTTTCTGTTCCTGGTGTCGAAATCGCGGTGGTACTTCACGAGGAGGGTATCGAGGCAAGGTCTGCTGCTGCTGACTGTTGGCTGTGGCCCGCTTGGCATTATTATTAGTGCTGGTTACTGTGGAAGTGCCGTTAGAGGTGACAGGCTGAGGCTGGCTTACACTTGTCTTTGTTTGTTCTGGCACTGCCCCCACCCCCAAAAAAAAGAAAGTTGGACAAAGTTATTCATAAGAACAGCAACTTAAGAAATTGTAGACTAAGTCAGTATTCTTAGATGCGTTTACATATTATGAAATGGCAGCATTTTTTCCAATTCACGTTGTAAATCATTCCCCGTTAGAAGCTCTATCACCCCATAAGCACACAACTTTAATAGTATAGACCTGGAAGCAGAAATATGCCTTGCTATCACTCCTAACAAAGTTATCTCAGTTAAAGTATGCTACTACTAACAAGCTTTCTATAGCTTTTTCTGACAAGTCAGCACTATACCTATTTATTTCAGCATCTAAACATTATTTTAAAAAAAATATTTAAGTAAAAAAAAAAATACTACTCCAATGGGAAACATAAGCATAACATATAAAAAAACATTAGAAAAATGTTATGGTCTTGCCCAAAATGAACAAGAGGTGAACAGGACATACAGAATGCGTTGTTAAGACTTGCCTGCTTTATCAACCCTAACATCCAAAGACAAATCTATTAATACCCTTAAGTCAGTCTTGGGAAAAGCTAATAGCACAGGTAGCCCCCATACACAGCTCAGCAGGACCGTGCTGGCATTGATAAAGTGCCAAATGTGCAACTGTAACTCCAAATTATCTTTCAGTCTTGACAGCACAGCCACTTCAAGGCAAGATGAAGGTCAGGTAATTTGCAGAGGTGGCCTGGGAGTGAACACACCAAACTCAGATGCTGAATAAAGGGAAAACCACATCCTCAACTCAACACCTCCACCACGAGTACAAAAGCAAAGATGCTAAGTACAGGGGTGCGCAGGTGTAGGGAACTGATGAGCATGCCAGGATCAACAGATGGGAACGAATATCGCAAGCTACTGGATGTGCCTCCTGGTGCTACGGCCATTCAACCCAACCACTGCAACAGGTAAGCTGTACTTCCAATCCCTTATGTTATTGACATGTTAATATACTTTTCAAATTTCTTGGATATCCGACATCCATAAAGTGTGTTTACATTTACTCTGGGACTTTCCAAGATAGCTCAAGACTTGATCACAACCTTCTTCAGCACTGACCTACCTAAGTGACCAAGTCACCATTTCCACTCTTCACACTTCACAAAATAAAACTGTCAATTTTAGAAGTTCTGAAGGAAAATAATGTAACTCATGTGGCATTCCTGCTGCTAACAGCAATGGCACAGCTTGGTAATGCAACTTCTCCAGTGACAAACATTTCACGAGGTTCCTACTAGCTACAGGTCACTCCTTCCCCAGCAACACAACCCCTTCTGGGGCTGTGCAGCCAACGGAGGGGAAAGGTGATCCAGGTTTAAGCCATCCTCACAGTTTTTTCATGGAGATCCTACAAGAGAAGAGCTCAGGACGCAGCTCCATCAAACTGCTCCAACAGCATCTCTAAGGTGGTGGCAGCCTATGGAAGAGGCCTGACCGTGCGCACTAGGACAGAGGGAAACTGAGGCAGGCACTACTGCTTGGGACCAGCAAGGGCTCCCGCTCTGCACTGCTGAGTGAGGTGGCACCCCATTACAAATCAGATTTCCATTACTATAAGGCTGTATTTACTTTCAAGAATAGTTTTGCACGTTGGAAGCATCTAAACATAAATGAGTTGAGGCATAAGAGCAGCATCTCAAACCATTTCCCTGCTGTGTTCCATTTAGCAACTTCCTAGCATGTCAGCAGCAGGAATGTTGTTGCTACATGACTGAAAATGTCGTCTTCTGGGGCTTTTTAAATTTTTAATATTTGTTTAAAGACTATTTTATCATTCACTTTCAGAAACAGATTCATGTGAACACAACATAAAAAAATAAATGAAAACAAACTTAACCTTTTATTTAAAGAATCAGTTTGAATATTGTCAATGTTACTTATGACTAATTTCTTTTTATTTCTTCTATAATACAGTTACATATTTTGAAAAATACAAACATGAAAGCCTTTAGAATAAAATGTAACCTACAAATCAGCATTGAGGTGTGTTTTAATGGAATATTGCATTTAGGCTACTTAAGCAAAGCAGAAAAGAAAGATGTGAGTGACCTCCTCGTTTCACAGGTGGCCAGCCACTGGCCTTTGATGGAAGTCCCAAGGGGAGCGGAGGAGCACCCAGCTTCGGCTGCTCACCAGCGCGCTCGCGCCACAGCCCCACCACCTCCCCTGCTCCGCCACAGCAGTGACCCAGCGCTCTCTATTTCACAGCTGACTGGAGAAGGACAGAATTAAGGAGAGGAATGGCCAAGGCATAAGTCAATTCAATGTACAGGTAATAGAAGGTATACAAAAGCTATTAGATAATTTGGCAAGTTGATAAAAAAATCACCAACACCGTATCAGATTCCAACAATTTGTTACCTGTATTAAAAAAGCTGGTAACTCTGATTCCTTGCACAATGTTTTGATGCATGTAACATGACAAGTTATAATCAAAACTGAATTTCACAAATAGTCTTAAACAAATTACTTCCATTTATTCCTTTTACAATTTCCTGGTTTAAAAATAATTGAAGTAATTGAAAGTGACTAAGCGGGGTGGGGGGGGGTAGCGGCAGGGGTTGGGTAGCTATTTTAGCAAAGACCTATGAATTTGTCGACAATTTAATGAATAAACACTTAGCCTACTTCTGTGGTCTAGGTACTGCAACAAGGTTTGAAACAACAAAAAAAATTATTTCTTCACATACCACAATCTGTGTAACTACTGCCCAAATCTTAACTTTTTCATCTATCAATGTATCTCCCGCAATGATTCACACTAATTACTCTCTACAGTTTAAAGCACAGTCCAGCCTACACCTGAGGCGTGCTGACAGTGATATTGAGGAAACACCACCTTTTGCAGCCAGCACATCATTATCAAGCCAACAAAGTAGTTACACAGTAACAACACCACTTAGGGACATATATACCCTTCAGTCTTCTGCCCAGTTTTTAAGCTTTTTTTTTTTTTTGTTTTAAAGTTTTTTTTTTTTTTATTACTGCCAGCTTAAATGGAAAGTACACCTCACTTGAAGAGGTTTCTCACAGAACACCCCATAACATGATCAATGAGATTCAGTTTTCCTACACTACTACTGCCATTTGCATACAATTGCTCCTCCTGCATAAAGTAAAATCATTTCTGTGTGACATTCCACGAGACATTCAACAGAGCTGCAAGTTGCACGCTTAGGGCAGCACTGCAACGCAGCAACATTAATACTTTACTTTCCTAATTAAAGCTACTTTTAAGACAAAGTGCATATTGTAACAGAATCCAGTGGACTTGCTGGTAATCGAATCACATTTGACTATACGAGTGCAACTAATAAACAAGCTACTTTCTGCCAAGCCCCTACGCTACGACATGAACAGGACTTCAAAAACAGTTTAAGAAAATTTTATTTCTCATATATTCTGTGCATTCATTTCTTTAGCAAATGTGGTGACTCCTTCTACTACGATCAGCAAACGAAATAGAAATCTAACAGGTAAGACAGCTATACTAAAGAACATGCAGAGTTTACATTTGTACATTAATTTCAAACCGAAATTAATCCAAAGTGCAACAGAATTCCCTTGCATTCGTTCCCTTAAGTACCACAAAGTAAGTTTTAAGCTATGCAATTTATTCTGTGCAGCATTTTCTGGTCCACAACTTCTCAGGAGACTAAATAATACATTAATATTCCAATATGGCTACAATAAATTCCAACCCCTCTTAATCATTATCTTAACATTCTAATTTGTTATAAACAAGTTGCTTGTTTAATAAAAGTTTGTTCTGCACACCAGTATTTTATTTTGAACCATATTAAGGCAGAAAGATAACATTAACAGACTCACAGTCTATCACAGTTAATTTGCTTGACTAGTAATAGCAAGTTTACAGAAACGAGTATTAAAAATGACAGATTTTCATAAAGAACAAACCTGCTGAAAACCCACAAAGCAGGGGATGGTGAAGTTACAGTTTACAGAGAGATTCCAAAGAAAGACGCTTCCAACTTGTGTTGCTTTCCCACTCTGCAGATTTCATTAGAAAATGGAGGAGAAGCATGGTGTCATTTTACTGCTCCAGGAGTGCTGCCTGCCAACTCCTCCTGGAGTAGGGGCCCAGTGACTTAAACTCCCCCTCCAATAAAAAAAATGGCAGCTGTTCGAATAACTTTAATGCAGATGGAAAACAGTTTCTCACTCGCACACAAAATCAGCGTACAAAGATCAAATCGTCTACTAAACCACACAAAGAACAGCACCAAGCTGTCATTTAAATGTTTCTTCTTGCTGCTGCTGAAGCTGACCTCTTAAAAATGTATTGTAACGCTCTCCCTGCATGTCATGCCCCAAAGAGTTGTCAGTGCTGGAATGCTGAAGGGCAAACAGAGGAAGTCTGGCTTTCAAGCTGACACACGTAAGATGTAGTGCTAGAATTTTCGTTGTGGAAAAATGGCCGCAGCTGTAAGCTCAGCTAGCTGATCTGGAAAATATCTAACTGTTTGCCAATTCATTAACCCCTGAAGATCCGCACAAAGGTTAAGTTGTATGCCATTCCTACGGGTAATTTTAACAGCAAGCATTTCTTACTCTGTTCATTTTTGCTATTTGCTTTCAAGATTTAAAAGCTAACATAACAGTTTTTCCAATCAGGAAAAGCACAGTTAGGCAAGTGAAAAAAAAAAAAATACCCGACAAAAAACAGAAGAGTTAGTGTATTCAGGCAATTTTGCTTCACAGAGAAGAAAATGAATAAGAAGTTTCCAAGGTGGGAAATATGAGTCAGAGACTTCAATTCCACACCCAGCTATTTTTAAAAGCACTTTCCGTTTCAGTGGTTGATTCAAAGTTGATTCTGTTCTGCAATAAAAGTAGTACTTTATGCCTCTGCCTTCTACAAAGCAGAGGAATTCAGAACTGAAGATTGGCAGATGTTTTCAGCTCAAGCTTGTACTGTTTTGCAAAACGCAAAAGCATTCAGCATAACTAACCATCACACTAGCATCAACATTACTGTTCAGTTTCTACAAATTACTTCACTAGGGTATTATGTGTATACATTAAAGTGTGTGCAAAAAGATATTTCAGCTCATAATAAAATCTCATTCTCAAGAAACACACCATGATTAGTGAAGTGAGCATATACAACACAACTCAAAACGTTCCCCTTAAATAGCATTTACTTTAGTGCCTGGCTTATCATTAGCTACTTGCAGCCATAGTGTGGTTTGCAGAGTCCTGTTTTAGGAGAAATTCAGGGTAAATGGATTGATTTCTCTTTAATAGCACTGACATTAAACACAGCAAAACCAGGTATTTTGTTAAGCTAGATGGAATACCACAACAACCCACAATCCTACAGTATTCTCAACAAATAAGGGCTTCCAAATGATACTTATTTTTTCCTAAAATACCCGGTACAAGAGCACTTAGAGGGCACTTGTCGATGTACGAATTTATGCCAGCTGCCACACAAATGGAGAAATCTTCCACTTAACAGCTAAATAATACATTCACCTCTAACTCCTAGGAACTGCCTCTTCGCTCTTTTAATAAAAACAGATGTATAAAGCTAGACAGGTTACAGTATTTGAAATCCAAAAGAACAGCATACGTGCATTTTGAATGACAATACTACAATATTAAAATGCTACTTGTACCAGAAACGTTTATATTAGCATCACCTTCGTTACTTCCATTCCCAATCCTGAACAGAAGAAAAAAAAATGAGCACTATTAACTTCCTCAGAAAGTAGTAGTCTTATAATTTTACATGAACGCTGGTAGCTACTTCAGCTGGTACAACAGCAGTTTCTACCTTAGCTAAAACAATATTTTTGAGCCATCCAAACCACGCTTGAAACCAAGAAAAAATCTCCCTACCCACCCCCACCGCTTAACCAGGTACTTTTCTGAAAGAAGGAACATAATTCTGAATTATTTAGCGATCCTATACTCTTGTATTTTATCTTCAGCTCATGCACAGAATAAATTATTTAAGACATTAACGTGATGGAAACTTGGAAACTAATGAAACATTAATTTGCATCCTGAATACAAGTAGGCAAAACTGTTGAAACAATGAAAGAACCATGTGCAACATAAGCAACAAATTTTGTTCCTATAGAAACTGTTGCAAAGTTGTGTATCTGAATCTCATAATGTCTGTTCTTCATCAGGACTGCCAGCTTGAGTTTCTTTGACAACTCTAAATTCCTGCTAAACTTCCTGAAATACCCTTTTAATAATAATGTAACATTAAAGTTGGAACTTAATACTTCCATCAGTAAACACTAGGCTTCCAAGGAGAAAGAGGAAAAAAAAAAACACAAAACCCCAAAACCCCCCCAAGACTTATTTTGTCCTTCAAAAGAAAGGTATTTTCTTTCAATTTGAAGATTGCCATCAGGTGGCCTACTGAGCAGAATCACTGCCCTCCTGTCTTCATGCTATTTTTAGCCATCTGCTTCTGCAGCCATGGATGCCAGCGAGCATAAGTACAGAGGTCAAATGTTCATTCAAAATGGATGTTATTATTTACAGCAAAGTATTTTACCATTTTCCTCCTTCACTGTCTTTTCAGATATATTTAATTACTTCAGAACAAACCTAACACTTTCACAATTCTTTAAGTCTGGTGTATTAACTTCAAAGACTTATGGCAGGAATATACAGAAGAAAACAAATGCTTAGCCTGTACTCAAATGCAATTCAATGCACTGCTTGAAAAAGGGTGCTTTAAAAACACAAATCGAGTGTTTGTTGATTATAATACTCTTCCAGAAATTTTATTGAGTCCTGGGCCTAAAGACAAACATAGGATTCCCACCTGACTGCAGTGACCAGAGCCAGGCTGGAAGGGCCAGGACCTGCACGCAGCCCAACAAAGCCCCCAGGACGGCTGCACGCACAGGACATAAGCTCCCATTACCGACATCGGCTGTGGGAACTAACGCTCCAGCAGCCACCACGCTCTGGGAGCTCCCTCTGCCTCAAGGGATCAATTCTCCGTAACCAAAACGTCAGCCTCCTCTAAGCAGCACACAGAATCCCCCAAAACACAGAATCCCGGCTGCCATCACTCCCTCCGCAGAGCATCATCACACACTGAAAACCTATGGGTCCTACTCTTCCACATCCCCCCCTTCATTTAAAGACACATACTAAAGTATACACTGCACTTCAATAAACTAGACATAAACATTTCCTCCGATACCTAGTAATTGGTACTGCAGTCAGGACAATCAGTGCATTATTTTTTTTTATGTGGAGAACCGGCCTCCTCCATTTCAACCTCATGCGAACTAGGATGCTTCTTCAAACGTGCACCTCAGTAATGGACACTTTCATTGGTTTCTTTGCCTCTTTTCAAGCGCAGTATGTCTTCTACTATTTTACTACCTTCATGTCAGAACAGCACTTCAAACACTTTTTGATTTTTCCAACAGTAATTGCATCTTTGCTAAGCAGGGCTTCCGAGCTCCTGTTTCTACCACAGCTCAAGTAAGTATTAAATTAAACCCAATGTTCCCAGAAAACAGGGATTCAGCAAGCACTCCACACGATCACTTACGCAATTATTATCCACTACCCAACTAACAGGTTATGAGTTAGAATTAAAGAGAAAGTGAAAAGAATCTCTTTTTCCCCCTTTATAAAAGCCAGTTGGAACAGAGAGCTGTATAAAGCCCACAAACATTCAGAATAACTGCAGTGTTCCCAGCCTGCCACCGAACATCGAAATTACAGCTTTCAGATACTGTCAACCTGACAATTTTGTCAGGATGAACCCTCCACATGCAACAGTTAGTTAAAACCAGACACATCAATTACTTGTCTATCCAGCGTTCCCAATGCCCGTTACACTTAAGAGTATTTGGAAATGAAATCTCAAACAGATCCATTATGTGGATCTACACATGGTTGTAACTTCAAGTGTTAAGAGTGTTTGTGCACTTTTCAAACAAAGCAAAAAAGAGGAAGGAAAAAAAAACAAATAAGGGAAAAACTCCAGGTATTATGTATGTGCTTGGTGTTGTGTAAGTAATTAAGAATGGGCAAATAGGAAGAACAGAAGACTAATCCCTGGAACAAAGCCTTAGCCATTACTCTTCTAGTCTTTTGTGGTCACTGTTTGAAAAAGTGCAACTGAAGTTTCAAGGATCCCATCTTTTAGTTTTGAGAAGAGCTTTCAGGTGACTCGTTTGATTTAACAGTTAAAAATGCATAAATTAATATACTGAATAGAAATAACTCTAAAGTAACTTACCTTTGATTTTTTGTTCAATGGCCTAGAACAAGAAAAAAGAAGTGTCAGTGATTTGTGCAGATAAGAGAACAAACACATGTGCACGTGCCACTTCATAAAGCAACATTAGCTTTTGACTTCCCTCTTTTAAAATGATTTAAAGTTATTTAATTATCTACTTCAGAAGTGTCTCTTTAACCAACCCATGCCTATTATTGCTTATGCTTAGAAAGCTGTTTAAATGTTATAGAAGACAAAATTAATTTGAAAGATAACTACATGAAACAGACTGAATTAAACTTGCAAATTAACATGTTTTAAGTGAGTTAAAAACTGCCTGGAAGCAAAGAACCACCACTACTTTTATTGCAGAATACGGTAGGGGAAGAGGGAGGGACCTAGAAATTTAAAGGAAGTAAAAAGTAAACGCAAAATCTGCAAGTACTTCATTTCCAAGATTCAACTGGTGACACGGCCAAGATGAGAGATCTATTTGAGTAAGATTTTATCAGAGGATAAAAATGGGGAGATAAACATTTCTTGTATGGAAGTGCATCTTAATTGTGTGGTTTTAACTATAAAACGTAGTGAAACTGGTTTCATAAAGGACCTCTCAACAGCACAAATCCTAGTTCTTCCTATATGAAACTAGGGTTTTCTTAACCATCGCTTTAAAATGCACTAGTGCCAAAGCAAAATGAGATGTAATTTTCTGTGGCCACTTTGGTAGCTGTACACAACCCTTTTTAATAATGATACCACATATATTCATAGCGTGCAATAAATTTGCAATCATACTTAAGCAATGATTGTCTATAATTAAAACTGTGAAGAGAGAAGAAATAGAATGTGTGAATGCAAAAAAAAATTATTGATTCACTGATTTGATGCTTGGCTAGATTCAGACATTAGCCCTGGCTAGGGCTGACAACTGAAACTTTATTAATACGACTCTTCAGTGTCACAGCCTCACTTCTCTTACAGAAATCAAGACCATTTAAGAGAAAAACCTTCTTTTTCAACTTACTAAGCTGACAAAAAGCAAGGACACATACAAAAATTTAAGTTGTACCATCCAGTAGTTAAAAATGTAGCCTCTTGCTCCCAAGATGCACATGAGCATTCTTGTGGCATCCTACTCTTTCGTGCACAGAACCTACTTAAACTCCTGATAAATGCCACACACTCAACGTTTTGCTACTCTGAGAATACAGCACGTCAATAAAGACACGTGGCTCCTGAGCAGTCTAGCAGGTACTCCACAGCAGGAGAAAGAGTAAGCAAAACTTCCCATTTTAGGCAAAGGTCTGCTCTCTCCACTTTCAGAAAACTATTTATGCTTTCATTTCTCCTAATATTTCACTCTCTCAAACATGCCTTTCAAACTCATAAAACGCTGAATTTTTGAGGAGAAAGTCAGCTATGAAAAACCACTTATTTAAAATATTCAAATTCTGCAAGTAAACCAGTTCCTTTCCTGTTACAACTTTTGATTAAAAAAATAATTCTAACACGAAAATTAGCTATAAATTACAATTGAGGTCCAAAAATTATTATGCAGCTTTGCTGTCAGCTGCTGAAAAGAACCTCTCATTCTAAAATATGAGCACATACTTCTTCTTGGAGTATCCCTCCAGTACTATTTCACTTAGATTTGTTGCAAGATCAGACATAACTCATCTTGTACAAGTGCAAAACAAACGCCTTTATTTAGGCTAACAAACAGGGAGAGCTGAGTACTGATTACTTGACTATGTAATAAATATCTAGCATTCGTCAGTAAAATCAAAGAAAAACTATTAGTTAGGTTCACTTTGCTACCACCAGTTAGCAAACAAACCTGAAATGGACATGTTTTTAAAAGAGATTTACAAGCTCCTCTCAAGCATAGGGTCAATACTTAGAATCAATGTCCATGATTAATATCTTGACAGTAAACATGAATTCTGAAGCGTTTACAAGCATTTCTGTGATGTTTCCATCCCAAATCACCTTTACTGTCAATATTTTTGTTTTTCTCCACCTTCCCTAATACAAACTATCTTATGACATGTTTCCTTACTGAAGGATAAGAAGATATATATTAAAGTGAGGACACAGCTGAAAGCCACCATCTTAAAAAAAATTGGTAATTTTATTCTACTAATAAATGCACTAACACTGAAGAAGTTTTCAAACTCAAAACTGCTTCAACTGACAATCAGGAAAAAGAACGGTCATCTCAGAAGAGTATTTAATCTCTGAAGAAACTGTACACAAAGCCAATTAAGATGTTCAATTTGTCAGTTACCACTAAGTAACTGACAGTTCATTTAAAGCTTCGAACACTAAATTAAAAAGAAAATGCTTCTGAAAACCTACAACAGCTAAACCAGTATTTACTTGTGATGAAACAAAAGTAACCCACAAGCACTAGTTTTTATTTTTTTAATGTTTGACATACCTTTTTTTGAGCAGCTTCCTTCTTCTTCTTGTCTTCTTTTCTCTTTTTCCTTTCTTCCATCAACTGTTCTTCCTCTTCTTGCACTAAATCCCTGAACCACACAGTTTGTAATTAACTCTCCCAAAATACAATCTGTACACACTTAGATTCATTTTAGAACAATTATTTCACAGTGATAGAAAAGGAACTGGGGAATTTTACTTCTAATTGGATAATATTTCTGTAGGGACTATGTACTTTCACTGCAAACCACAAGTGACAAAACTTTAAGAACATATGCAGCGTCAAGCTACATGTAAGATCTTTTTTCCAAAGCTCACCACGAAGACTTGGACATTAACCTGATTCAAAAGCCAGCGTAAATTCTGACGTTATGTGAATTTGTATGACCAAGCTCTCGCATGTCATTGCTCCCCACTGTCACACACGATCAGCTCTGACCCAGCACAGAGTTTGGCTACACTCAGCAGGAGCCCAGCAAGGGGTTCCTCCCCAGCCACGCATGCCCACTGGCATCAACATGGGTGCCCAGGCAGCCATGCAGGTATCTGCATCACTGCACCCATCTGCCAAGAAACAACTGCTCCGTACGCACTTCCCTGCCTGAGCAGCAAGCTAACTCAGCTGGCTGTGCATCTGTATAGATAGTACTGCTGATGCAGAGGGCCCATGAAGTAAAGGAACATGAACTTGAAAAGCATGGTCGGACCAGAGCTTCCAATAGCCAAGCAATTTTAGAGCAACTTAAATGAGCGACAAAGTTGTAACTTGACAAAAGTGGGACCCCCCATCCTTAACTGAAATTCACTTAATACAACGGTTTACATGCTAGAACAGAACGCTTAGCAGCAACACCACTTTCAGATTACGCTGTTTAAAAACAGACTTCAGCAAAGGCAAGACAAAAAGGAGAACACAGAGTAAAAAAAACCAAAAACAGAGACAACCAAAGATATGCACTCATACTTGCAAGTTATCAGGGTCAGTAGGAACTCGTATCTGATACAAATTTCATGATAACGAAAATAAACTGTTCTTTGAGGCTATGCTCCGAGAGGTGCAGTGATTCTTGATAAGAATGAGAACAAACTCCACACAAACACAACTGACAGAAAACTCTGTGGCAACAGGCAGACAAAAAAGCATTTGGGCCAATGGTGTAAAAAGCTGATGACAACATGGAATGTGCAACTGAAGATCAGTTAGTCATTTTGTACACAAGAATAAAAACAAATGCTCACAGAAAGAAGGGCTCTGAAGTTTAGAAAGTAACAATAAAGCTGAAGATACAAAAATAAAACAGTGGCAGCAGTTTGCTTTTGTTAGAACACTAAGAGGGAGAGGGAACATACTAATATTCAGTTACTTTAAAGTTTGAGATTCAGGGAATAAAGCATTTTTGTGTACTAGAAAGCCTACCTGCAAGGCTCTTCTTTACCCTTTAAGGGTCAGGAATGTTTCTACACTCAAAACCTTGGCAACTTTTGGTCCACAAGCCCTGACAGTACAGTCAGGTGGACAAGATTTAAAAAATAGGTTGAAAATGTCTTTCCAGACCTCTTTCTGAAGCATGTATCTAGGTTGCAACACACGTTCCTCTGATGTCCTGAATCCTAACCCCAGCTCCACTGCACATCCTCTCACTGGGCAAACCACTAAATTCTACGACACTGAACAGGACGTGAGAACAAACTCCAGACTTGTTGAGTGAGTAAAGGAAGAAGACACCAAATTTACTCTTTGAACAACCTTCAAAGATTAGTATAAGTCCTCTTTTTTACATTAACATTTCATACATAACTGGTATTCTCCCAAATCTGCACACACTTTCTGATCTGCTGCAGCTCAAGTAACAAAAGCTACTCAGATTCAGCTACTGTGGAGATGTCTGGACAGTGAAACTGCTTAAGAGTCACAAAGGTTATTTACTGTGGCAAAAGAAAAAGCTGAGCAACAACTGATGGAAGGGCATTTACACATCTGTTTGTGACAAACAGTCTTGCCTGGTGTCTGTCTCCAAAATTCAGCTTTGAATGTGAAAAGCTATTTTTATCTTTGCCATGCTGTTCACATACTAAACAAGGCAAAACAGTAGAAGAGATTTTATTACACCATTACTTTGATTGCGTTCAAATCTCTGTTTAAGAAGTTACCCTCATTCTATGGCACATGGTTGCGTGCACTCACATTATCAAACAAAAGACAATCTTGTTATACAAAACTTTGGTGAGAAAATGAACTAACAATGCCAGTAAGGGGCTGTCAAGAAGCAGTCTACTTCTTCTAGAAACACTGAGCTCCTTTTTAATCCCAAACTACCTACAACTACAAATCTCCAGTTTCAAATAAAATATACGTGTCAGAAGCAGTGCCAATTGAATACAGTAAAACACAAGATACTCCACAAGTATTAAAACTTTCATTATTTATTTAGATATATAAATAACTGGTTAATTCTAACACAGCTCAAGTCCCTTTCAAAACAGGCACAGGCATCAGTTTTGTGGTGGTTTTGGGGGTGGTTTTGGTTGGGGGTTTTTTGAGTTATTTTAGTTTGGGGTTTGGTTTTTTTTTTTAGTTTTTTTTTTTTGTTAAATCCACACATGACCTCCAGTTCCCAGTTGCCCAGTTCCACTGTGGCAAATTCATATAACTTCCTCACTTTTTAATTAGACAAAACAGCACTTCTTTTGGCACCTGCCTCTCATTGTAGGTGGTGCCAATCTAAGCAATACTAAACAGCAGCTCATCAGATCTTCCCTTTCTGGTAGCCAGCAGCTTATTGTATTTTGCATTCTGCATAATGCTGCCATTCTTTTGGAAGAGCCAAGTACAACGCTACTGCTGCCCATTTCAGTTCTACCTTTAAACTTTAAAACTGTTCTTTTGTCCTGTTGTGAGAGTCTTCAGCAAGATGCCAACAGCGGCTCTCCTCCTGGTAAAGATAATGCTGTAATAATGATATTTGTAATAAAATGTCAAGGCTTGTGGCCACTATTATTAATACTAGTTTCAAACAAAAAGAGATATGGTAGTGTTTTCACATGACAT
This sequence comes from Falco punctatus, assembly GCF_963210335.1. Classification (NCBI taxonomy): domain Eukaryota; kingdom Metazoa; phylum Chordata; class Aves; order Falconiformes; family Falconidae; genus Falco; species Falco punctatus. The sequence goes on from NC_137583.1 coordinate 25,828,039, forward strand.
TCACTGTGGAAGAAAAAAGCCAGCAATACTTAAAATATTTATAGGGCACAGAAACTTCTGAGACTATTAACATCAGTACACAAGACAAAAAAAAAAAATCATATGACTGCATTTTGGGTAACTGAAGAAGTTCTCAAATCTATTTTTATTACTGTTCACACTACCAGACAACAGTTATGCTTTATCTAGATGGTAAAAAAAAATAAAATCAATTTGTTCGGAGGGAGGAAAGCTTCATAATCACAAAATTAACAAGTATTTCTTTACTTAATTACAAATGTATTTTCTGACTTCCCTCTGTAAACAAAAAAAAAAATTTGGAGCATGCCTACATGTATCTGTAAAGCAATTAACAGAGACAGAAGTCAGTTTTCACATCTGCTTGCAGAGATCTGTGTTCTCACTGCAAATCCGATTTCAATCTCTACTTGTTTCTTTTCCGAGCGCTCCCTTCTGTTGGGGTATCACTGATTTATTGTATATCCAGCATCCCTCTTCTCCCCTATCACTTTTTGAGTGAATGTTACAAGTACTCATCAACTCATGCTGCATGTGTTAACAAAAGCAGTCTGGCACTGCAGGTATTTTACCAGAGGTAGAGCTGCAGCACATGTTGACAATAAGCAGTCAAACACCACTAGTATTCTTTCCACCCTACATATACAGTAACGTACTACAGACCGACCACCACTCTAAAAAGTTTCCACAGACCAAATTTTGACTTTTAAGATTTTCTAATAACAGCAAGTAACCATAGTTATTTCTTTTTATAAAGGAATTGTTTCTGATGTGATAAAATAAAAAAAAATAAAATCTAAAAATGTTATTTCCAAGACACACACCCCCCTCGTATTTTAGTTGCTCAGCATGGCATCACAAGCCATCAAACAAAGCACAGCTATTTTGCATTTTATCACAGTTTTATCATCTGGCTGCATTCATCGAGGACTGTCTTACTGCAAAAAGCAATCTTGCATTTGTAATTAGGTCTGAAAAATTATTTCACAGACAGCTAGAGGTTAGTCATGTAACTACAGAAAATGGCTACAGTTGGCCAGTTTCATTTAAAGCAATCCTTTGGACACTTTACAAATTTGAGGTAGTGATCAACATGCAGTGATAGCTGTGCACGATAAAGGTGATACCTAAGTCAGTTTTGTTCCTCACTTGCATCCTGAGCATTTGTAACCAAGCTGAAGCTGACCCTCAGTTTGAGTTAATTTGGAATAGTCCAATTTTTAACAGGCAATTTGAGCCAGGAAACAATACAAGAAACATGTAAGTCTGAAATCAGTCTAGAAAAAACAGTGTCTCTAAATCACAGTTCATTCTCGACAGAATACACAGTTTGCTTACAGTTGACTTCTATACAAAGAAGAGTCACTGATTTGCTGTTCAGGAAGACCGTATTTCCTGAAGTACCATTGAGAAGAAGAGACATCTAATCCAACTGAAAAGGCCAAGTACTGTATCTTCCTCCCATGGCCAGGAAAGTTGTGTCCACAGCCCTTCTTCTCTCACAATCTCATTGCTTACTGCACAGCTACCTGGCACCTCCCAGAAGCACAAGTTGAACATACATGTTCTATGAGCCATTCTCTGCCCACCTTGTCCCAAGATCACCCCAGGAAAAGCACAATGGCAAGCAGGCTGTGCAACAGGAATTCCCGTCACCTTCCCACGACATCTTTTCCAAAGGTTACTCAGATCTGAGGAAGAAGCAAGCTATGACCCAGAGTACTCACTATTCTGGGTTGCTATCCTTTCCGGGGTCTTGTGCCCCCAGCTCTACCCAGCAGTGGGGGTGCACGTCTTCATGTGAGACAGGATGAGCTGCCAGACCTTAGCAAGAGATGACACCCGGAGAACAGGCTGCTGCTGTCAGACGTAGTCAACCACTCTGAAACCTGCCCCTGCAAGGCTGCAGAGCCTGGGGGAAACAGTCCGGCTCCCTCCTGACTGCCACCCGAATTAATCACCCAAACAAGCGAGCCAAACAAGGTCTGTGGGCACAGGTTAAACACCTTGGATGCAGTACATGTATCAATGCTGCAGGATGGTATGTTACCTAGGACTGTCTACTGGACCAAAAGCTTATTTACAGGATTTCTAATAACCTGCAAAGAATTCTAAGAGTTCAGAAAGCCACTAGCACTTTGTTTTGCATAACAAATTTCAGTGCGTCACATGCAAAAACTACATTAACTGAAAATCTTTCTACATTTAGAAGAAAGCTATAGCACTTTAAAGTGCAAGTAAAATGCAAAATAGTATTTTCATGGGGGGGAAAGGAAAAAAAATAAGTCATCAACCCTGGTGCAGCTAAATCAACAAGATTACATTTTGGTTTTAGAATGCAGATGCTAAAAACTAAGATACCAGAATCTCTGGAATATTCTACAACAGCATCATTTTTTTTGCTTCCACACAGGAACTACAAAACCCCTAAATTATGACATTGTGATCATTCTATTTTCATGTATTTAAGAAAACCAGATTTTAGGTTATAAAGACAGCTTAGAACACATTAAAACCCCCCTATAATCAGTATCAGGATCCTAGGCGATCCCTGAAAAAAAAAATTACCCACCTGTAGTTCATGACAAGTTTTTAAAAGAGTATTAGATTACCATTATAATGTTAAATCTCAGTGACTGGAAAGCAAAACGAACCCATTGTACAATTAAGTAACAACAGTAGTAAAGCCTTTACTGCCCACGTTCTTCACTGAAAACTGACTTTTTCAAGAAAGGCAGTCCTGTTCCCACTACCCTCTTACATAAACATAAACCTGAAATACAAATTCAGAGTTGCTTATTAAGTCATCACAGTCTAAAGCAGAACTCCTGAATTTCCATCTCTGACAGCTGAAAGCGCAAGTTTCCTTTATTCTTTCTAATGCAGTAATACACGGCCCTCTCAACAGACAGCAAATGGTAGTATTTATGCCTCAGATTCCAACACTCATTAGAACATATAACAAACAAGCTACATTTTTAATGCTACTCCTCCAGAAACAGAAGTGTTAAGTAGTATTTCCCATTTATCATCTTAGACTTTAATAGCTAACCTATTCTTGCTATATTATTCTTTGTGTACAGACTAGCAGCAGCTTCACGTTTCTTATGGTGTTTGTTACTTGCTGTAAAGTAACCAGTCTCACAGCAAAAAGACAAAGCCAGAAAATTAACAAATTTATTTCTGGGTTTTTCTCTACATCCAGGTAGATTAAATCCATTGACCTTGTATGGCAGAAGTGTTTGTAGCAGCACGCTTGGTCCATCAGCTGGCCAAACAAAAAGCAATGACTGATAATTCTGATTCATAACATGAATATATAAACAGACCTCTATTATTTCCCCTATCAGCCATCCAACTTTCACTAAAACACATGTACAGGGAATTTCCTTTTCCTCCTATATAATTGGATTAGCTTGTTCAAGGTTAAATGGTCTTAGCAGAAATGCAAACCTTATTTTTCAATTTAGATCAACTGAAAATAAAATACACCATACAAAATTCACATTTGAGACAAAGGCCTTCATCTTAAACAGCTTAACTTGAAAGGTGCTTTATTTTCAAGTGAGACCAAATATAAATGGATCTTGATCTCAGGAGAGACTGCACATTTGATGGCTCTGAGAACATGCAAGTAGAAGCTGCTATTATCAGCATAATTTTAAGCAGACTGTCAGATAAATATTTACCATTAATTATTTTAAAATATTTTTTCTCCAATTGTGTACCTCAGCACAATTCTTGTTTGTGTAAGAGGAGAAACAAACTACCAAAATACTTTCCTCAAGACATTTCCAAAAAAAAAAAAAAAAAAAAAAGGGAAGTACTTTTTAATCTTCTAGGACAGGTATCACTGGCAAGACAGAAAGCACTTTGCAGTTCTGGGTGATTTTTGAGATGAAGTCTTTCACTTCATTACCATCACAATCACATGCCATTAAATGAAAAGCAACTACATTCTTACTTCTACAGTCAGCAGTCATTTTTACTTCTTTGTCTGAAGTTTTGACAGTGCTAATTTTATTTTTGTATGGCTTGATTTGTTATTTGGCTTGTGAACTAGAAAAAAGCTGCAATGCTCCAGATGTAAACATTCCAGGTAATATTTGTATCAAAATATATTTTACTTATTACTTTAATTCTTGAAAAAATTTGCATTAATATTTGATATCACAAGCTCTAGCTGGGCATTGTAAAAGTATCTGGGCCGAAATAGATATATTTAAACCCTGTTCTTGTGTTACAGAGGAGGAGGATCAAGTACACCCATGTTTTCCCTGGAAGACATACCGAGGATGGAATAATTAGTGTCTGTGCAGCATGCTATCTTTGCTATTATAATACACAACAGGGAAACATGTTATGCCACAACAGAATTACAATTCTAGTCACCTCACTGAGGAAATTATGGTTACAAGAAAAATTCTGACACAAATTAAGATCTCAGACATAGCACTGCATTATTATGATTTGAACTCAATATTTATCTTCGAGCGAAAGCATGTATTACTTGCACACAGCAAATTTCCACACCAAACTAAAACAAGCTGCCATTCACCCACCGTTAATGCCAGTCACCTAGCATTCACCAAACCCAAACCACCTACGCAACAGAACTGCATTTGCTGGCTTTCTGGACTCTTCAAGCTAGCGCTAACAGAACTGCCTCTTCCCAAATGCTGCTGAAGATGCCGGCAGGGTTACCAATGGCCAGGTACAGTGTTTGCTAGCCAAGCAGACACCTTCAAAACCCACTTTCAACCCACACTAAAGTCGCTGCCCCACAAGATGGAGCTAGCACATTTTTAAAGACTGCTTCCATCACCAACCAATGCTCTCAGAAGCCTCGGGGCTGTGAAGGGATTCTCCCTCAGGTACGGCATGCTAGGTGTCCTTTGAAGCACTTCAAAGACTGGTTTTGTGTGGTTGCGATGGCCCCCCATGCTGAACACATTCAACGACCAAGCCCTGCGCCAGTCTCAACCAACAGCGCGCAGAAGGTCCCGCAGGGGCATGGACAAGGGAGACCGGTTAAACAACTAGCCAGCCTCTTAGGGCCCTGTGTTAGTAGCTGAAGATAAAAAGATAAAAATGAATTTTTATCTTCTACCCATATACTACATGGAGTAAACATAAAAGTAGGAATTAGAAGTGCTTATACACAGTGGCTTTTGAAACCACTCCAAGATTTCCAGTGACAAATACAGAAAATAAATTTTGGGGAAAGTAAATATAGTCCTTTCTACCATTTGCTTTTCTTCTAGTTATAAATTAACTTGTAATGCTACAGGTGGAACACTGGCAGGTAATCACATCTAAGCATCTGAAACTGAAAGGTCTTTTACAGTGCTGCAAAGATAGCAAACATGCAGGCAGCACTACTTATTCAACCTATGTCTGATAGCCTCCAGACTTTCAAACATATTGCTGAGACCAAGTTTTGATTAATTTTTCTATATTCTGACAAGTTCCCCAATCTTTACATTTTATGAAATGATGCAATTACATACAACTGCCAATAGAAAATATTTCTCAGTTTCTATAAAATAAACAGCTAGCTTTTCTACTAAGCCATCATTATACAAGAATCAATTACAAGATGTGTATTTTTACTAAAAATGGACCCTCCAACTCCTTTATCAATGCTTCCCACAAAACAGTGTACTACACCAAAAGGATCACTCTTCAAGTTTATGGAATAGAAACCAGTACTTTGAAGTTAACAAAAAAAACCCAACAAAAAAACAAAACAACAAAACCCACCAGTGCCTTCAATGGAAATGCTCTGGCAACTAAAACCACTCAGCATATTACACAGGAGCAAGGAAAGCCTCAGGCACTGATAACAAAACAAAAATACTTATTTACAGATGTGGTGTATGGCGTTAATGCTTTCCAGCTATTAACATACAGAAAAGGTGTTGCCAAGCTAAAAACTGAAACAATTACTTCAATGAATATTTAATCAATGAATGCATGTCAGCTACATTCTTTTTTGCTTTTAAATACCTCAGTCTTTGAATTATCACCTTAAAAGTACAGCGATAGACTTCCGACTACCATGTCTACCACTACTGATTACCTGGAATACACTCACCTTTCCCATTTTCCTAATACAGAAGCTAGCTCGACAGAGCTATGTTCCAAACTACAAGCACTATAAATATGCCGTATTTCTGGAACAGTGTGTGTTACAGTTTCACCCTGAGGTTTCATCTGAGATGTTCACTTCTACATAAGCATACAAAAATGTCTTCGCCAAGAAGTTTATCATCTAAATACACAAGACTTCAGTAGCAGCAATAAATAACCCCTATCTTAATTTAACAAATGGGAAGCCAAAGGCAGATTAAACTGCTTCTCCATAATCACACTGGTCATATAGGATATCTGTAACAGATGCACAAACCCAAAGATTCTTCAAGTCCAGAATCTTAACCATATGACCACCCATACTTTAGACTGCTTCAGTTTTATTAACACAGTCAAGAAACACACTGCACAACAGGTTTGCTGTAAGACCAGAAAAAGAAAAGGTAAATGCAAGTTATGTTATGGGGACAACCTGACAGTTACGCATGACCTGGAAAACCATGTGTAGAGGAGAACAGAATGCATAATTTTTCCTAAATATCTCTAAAGATCTTGGAAAGTATGAATAGAACGCTGTCTCTCTGGAGTAAACTCTTCCCATAAGAGATTTATCAGGAAAACACCCACACCCCAAAAAACCCCAAGAGAAAATCAAGTGCTTAAATATGAACAGAAACTACATTTCTCACTGTTTCTCTACGCCTCTACCATTGAGCCATCTCACTTTTTTTCTACAGCAAGTAAGGAAAGCCTCATGGAAATATGGTAATTATTCTAACATGGAAGAGTGAAGAAAAAATAAAATTGTACAGTAGTAACTTAGTAGAATACATGGATGAAATCTAGAGGTATACGTGATTATAGGTAAAAGGTTTGTTTTCCCAGAACATGGACAGTCTGCAACCAATGCAGATGGAATCTCCGTAGCAAAAACACAGGCAAATGAAAGCAGTGAGTGAATCTCCCCCGTAATTTGCATGCTTGTGAAGTCAGTCAAAAACACATGTTTGGAAAAAAGAAAAATTGTAAACATATTTCAAATATTTACCTTCTCTCAGTTCCACATAAATGAGGCAGGAAAGCCCTGTTTACCAAACAGAATTAAAAAGTTATTTCTTAGATCAGAAGAACTAAATGGTGATTTTTACTGGTCCCGATTTTAATCAAATTTAACTCTTGCATTTCTTCAGTTAATAATGGACAGTTCTTGATCAGCAGTAGACTGAACAGGTGACATTTAACTTGGAATGTTATGCAACAATACAGTGTGCAATAGATTTATTTGAATTACTGTCACAAATCATGCTTACTTTTGAGACCAGAAATACTTGCATAGGACCAGGCACGTACGTATTTTAAAGAGAACACAGACCAAATGAAGATTCTTTTCCAAAAGACCAAACAAACCAAATTGCTAATCCTGAGTTTAAAACAGTAATCACTCCAACTGGATAAGCAAGCTGTAATAGTTATCCTACAGCAAATCACAGTCTAGGCCAATATTCTTAGTAAGATAAAAAAAGATTATTTGCTACCCACTAATTTATAAGCATAAACTCCAAAGGTGACTTCAGAACATACATGAAGCAATGCCAACATCCTATGGATTTTACAGTCTATACATACACTATGCAATTTTCGATTAAGAAAAAATATAGCATACGTCTATTTACCTTTCCCAGGAAAAGATATTTGCACTTTTGCAATTTGACTAGGTCACTACAAATTTGATAAGAACATAAAAAATGACATTAGAGAAAGAACGAGGGCTATCTGTTGAGTTCTACAACAGTAAAACAATTAGTCAGGCCTATCCAGAGCAGGCACGCCACAGTTTTATCAGGCTATGTGCTCACATGATGAAAACTCGCTCACTAACATAAACCAGTTAGTCTACAGGTTTCTAAAAAACAACTGGTATACTAATGTTAACTCAAAACCAGTTCTGAACCTTTTCAATGAATAAAACATACATGTCTGTCAGAAAACACGAGGACCCATTCATTCAGAATTTACTCTGCAAACCTTGTTCTTGTCCTCATCCCCCCCACAGCACTGAGTTCAGGCAGTTCTATAGTTTCATTTCTTGTCACTATCTGCCACGCCTGCCAGCATGACAAGGTATCTCCCTTAAGGTCATAAAAATGTGAAGATCTACTGCTTACTAAGACTTGCACCAGAATATCATTTTCAACTTAGCACCCTATCCATCTAAATAATTATTAATTAATAATACTCAAGTATGCACTGAGTACTTTCCATAGAACACTAATGAATTAATTTCTTTTTTTATTATGTTTTTCCTCACAGCATTTTGGTACCATTTTTGGACAGATTACTTAAAGTGTTGCAATTTGAAATCATTCTCTTCAACTGAAGTCCATTTAACAACGACCTTGACATTGTATTTAAAAGCAGTATGCTAAGCATATCTCAAAGATTCTATGTATGTCAACAACAAAATGGGAAAAATTATTCATGCTTAAGCATATTACCAAAAAAAAGAAAAGGAAGATACACACTGACAGCAGGGGAAAGCCGATCAGTTTTCACAGTGTATTCATAAATGGATCTGGAAGTTGGAGACTGATTAGGCACAGTAAATAAGAAAAAAAGAAAGGTATTAGAAACTAATGTTCTACCAGTTACATTAAGGGATTCAGCATATTTATAATGGCCCTTGCAGAAGTCCCTTTAAAGGTTCGCTAGCAGAAGTCCCTTTAAGGTCAAATTGAAAGAGAACACAAAAAGAAAGTAGGACAAAAGTCAAAAACAAAGAATGTAAACAGAAAGAGGTAGATATTTGCAGGAAAGTCACCATACCAGAAATAAACGGTGCAAAAGTAATTACTTCTTAAATACAGAAGTGATGTACATTACTGACACAATTCTTAATTCAACATAACGCTTAACTCTTGAGCTAGGTAATTGAAAAAAAGAGCTGCCCATTTACAAAGTTCTCCAATAAAAAACACATGCTAATGGAAAATTCACCATCCGTAACTCTTCATGGAAAGAGGCAAAGGCCTAATGGTTATACGGCAACATACAGTTTGAGTTCAAACCAAATTTCTTGCCAAAACCATCTATCTCTGGCCTCCCAACAAACTGCACAGGAAAAAAACTCAAATCTACCCTTTGTCATTTTTCAGTTCTTGCTACGTGCTACAACTCAGGACAGGAAAGTAAGTTATTTTTCTCTTCAAAAACGTACCCTACTAAAGAAACTCTATTGTACAACCTGATATTGTTATAATGCAAAAAAAACCCCACGCTAAAAAGGTGTTCAGTCTATAGAAATAACTAAATTGCTCAGATATCTCTATGCAACAGAGGACATTTTCAAATTCAGGCGTTTTTATCCTTACAATTAACATGAGATTAAAGCTCCAGATAAAGCCCACAATGATTTCTAGCCCAAGGCCAACTCTTGTTCTGAACTGTAGGAGTGAATTTAAATGAGCATCTTACCTGCTTAGTTTTCTTTCGACTTCTTTGGTAGCTTTAGCTTCCAATTCTCTGGAACAGAAAGTGATGTTGGTTTCCATGTCAACAGTAATGCAGCACAAAGCAAAAAATAAAACTGGAGCGAGGTTAAGATACACACTGAGCTCCATATGTTGATTTGTCAGGAGGAAACGGGGAGACCGCAGATTGCCAAGTAATCAAATGATATGTTTACCCAGGGACAGCGAGGCGAGCGGAGCATAACCAACACCAGCTACCCTTCGCTACCGCACAACCTGTACTTCATCGTTTCAGGCACTTTAAGGAAAACAATTCTGCTGCATCACTTCAGCCCGGGGATTTGTTTAAAACGCAGCAGCGAGGCAGCCCTCTGTGCCCTATCAGCCCAGAAAGACCGGCGGCTACAAAGGGCTGCCAGCCCCGCAGGAGCAAACAATACCGAGCGCAGGAGGTCAAAGCTCAGCCCCGCGGGGAAAACACCGCTTCTGCCCCGCGCCGCTCCGCCCGCCTCCGCCCGCTCCCGCCCGGGCGAGCCCACTCCCGCGGGGCGCCCGCCGCAACCCCCCGGCCCCCTCCGCCGCAGGCCCCGCCGGCCCGGGCCGCCGCGTCCCCCCCCGCCGCAGGGCCGCCCCGGGGCTCTCCCGCCGCCCGGCCCCTCCCCCGCCCGCGGCGGCCGGGCCCCCGCTGGCGCCTCGGCTCGGCGGCGCCCGCCCTTCCCGCCGCCCGGCCCCGCCCGCTACCTCATGTATGTAAAGTGCTCGGAGTCCGGCCCGGCGTGGCTGCGGCCCGGGCCCGGCGCTGGCGCGGCGGCTCTAGGCGGCCTGGGCCCGGCACTGCGGAGCGGGAGGGCCCGGCAGCTGTTGCTGCAGCACCGCCGCCATTTCCTGCCTCCTAACCCGGCCGGGTCCGGCCCCGCCGCACAGGAAGGGGAACCCCGCCCCGGGCAGCACTTCCGGGTCGCCGCGCTCCCCCAACATGGCGCCGCGGCAACCGCCCTGGCAACGGGGCGGGGCAGGCGAAGCGCCGTCGCCTTGGCATTGAGGCACCCCCAGGAAGGCCGAGGCCAGCGGCCGTCTCGCCGGCCCCGGGGCAGCCCCTTCCCGAGGGCTGCTCCGGGGGGGCCTGCGCTGAGCTCGGCAGGGGCTGCCGCGGCAGCGCGTGGGGGCGGGGTGACCTTCCGCTGGGCAGGTGCTCCCCCGTGGCTTTGGCGTGGCGCTCTAGTTGTTGGTCATCCTGGAAACACACACGGAATTCCAAGCGCTATCTCATCAAACATCCTCCAGAAAAGGACAGCCGTTTCCCCGAGCGGTGCAGGACGAGGCGTAACATAACACGTTTCCACACGTATTTCTCCCTATGTGAGGCAGCTTCCTAAGGGCCCAGGCACTGCCGGCGTGCTCGGCTCTGTTCCGAACTTTGGGGCATCGATAACTAGCGAGACTGGTGGAAAAGAAGTGTTAATGTGTGAAGGACCACCATAGAGCAAGAGCTTTCTCTTACCCTTCCACTGACCTGGAGGGAGGGCGCGGCGAAGTGCCCAGCACTTGCAAACCTAGCTCGTTGATTCATGCGAGTATAGCGTAATCCAAAAAGTACAGAGAGATAGCCTAACTTCAAACATGTAAAAGGAAGAGCAAAGAATGAATGAGCCAAACACCGCGTTACTGTACTTGCCTTCAGTAGCAACATCCCAGAAATTAATTTAGAAAAATCAAACCAGGCAAAGGACTGATAGGTAATGATGAGAATTCAGAGCAGTAATGTAGAGAAAGAGCGAAGCTGCGAGCAGGCAAAAATTCACAGTAAACAGACCTGCATTCTTACAGGCATTTCCCTGCGGGGAAGGTAGAGCTAGCACTGCTGTGAGGTCTTCATAGCCCAAACACTGCAAAAGTGAGAACTGGAAAATTCCTCAAAATAGAAGTGAAACTATTTCATTTTCATCACCCGAGTCCACAGAAAAATAATAGAATGAAAGTATTTTTTATTTTAAGTGGTTTTAGCATTTTGAAGTGTTGTTATCGGCAGCAATAAGAAAAAGAATAAGAAGCTTGCGTACAGTACTGCCTTTAAACTCATGAGTCCGTTTAACACACCTGCATTTGAAAACATCATGGCTGATTTCTACTTCCACTTTTCAATGCCTACAGGATAAAATTAGGAAGATGCAGATGCACCCCTCTTCGCAAACTGATAACACAGGCAATAGGTTTCTACTCCTAAACTTAACTGAAAAGGAATTCACACCATATCAGGTACACCGGTAGTGAAGATGTATCATACTTGTAGCTACATCTCTGCAAAACAATCTTAAAAAAAAAATATTATTGAGCTTATTAGCTCTTGATACATGTTGTCTGGTCGCAGGGCTGGGTTACTTCGGTGCACAGCAAAGCTGTCACTGAGATGGCTGCTTCCTGGCATTCCTGCATTGACTTCTAAAGCACCGGTTGAAAATGCCCCAGCAATCTGCACAGCTACTGTTAGAGGGAATAATTGTTATTGTATGTGCCTACAGTACTGTTCAGGAATTTAATTTTCTTCTCAACTCCCTTCCATGGTTCACATGGAAATAATCATCATCCTGTCCGCTCTATTAGAAGAGCTACTGAGAAAAGAGATTTTGTTGGCATATGGAAGTTCTTGCTCTCTTTTTGCACCCAGCTTGCACATTATCACAAGCGTTTACCAGCCCAGTTTCAGTTGGCCTTTACCATTCTTATTAGTGCTAGTGAAGAAATGGAGGCTGTTTTATTCACCTGTAAAATAAATGAATGCCCTGGACAAATGAGCAATTGTCTTTGGAAATCTGCTGTAGTATCAACTGTCTTTCTGCCAGCGTGAATGGAGTAAAGTATTTTTCAGCTGAAGAAGATCCTACTTTATTAAAGATGAGAGTTTATGACAATGCAGCATGGCTGGTAAGGGTACTTTTGTCTTCTTCTGAGAGGCTTAATAATAGTGTGCGTTGCTGTGACTTCAACATGCACATGCATAAACTGATTGTATTATCTTTGATGTACTTAAAAGGGCACTGACAATTTGAAATGAGTTTCTCAGCTTCTATTAATAACTTGTAAGTTAATTTGGTCTTGTTTATTTTTCTTCATATGAAGAAGTTTGGATTGCCATGTAGTAGTGCGTAACTGAAAGCCATTATTTCCTGATGTCTGATTCAGCTTCCTGTACTGTTTAATTCACAGCAGCCCCATTTTATCTGTCTTTAAAGGCACTACGCTTGATGTAGGAGGACTACTGTTAAGTCTGTCCTCAGTTAGGGAGGCTAATAAATGCATTATGTACTCCTGTTACGTCATTTGGTTAACCGTGTTGTGCCACTGTCAATAAAATTCTTAGTCAAGGTTTGTAGCTTGCTTTATTATTTTAGATTGTTCTCTAATTTTATTTATGCACGTGATCCTAGTGACTAGACCACTGCAGTGATTGCTTCCATTCTGCCTCGTAAATACTACAGCTGGTTATACATTGTCAGCAAGTCTGCTGCATTAACTAACCCTGTATTACCTATCCCGTCATCTCCTTCTTGCATTAACATCATGATCTTACCTCTTCCACTTTTACAGGTAACACTTTCTTTCAGGTAAGTTCTTACACATACGAAAATGACTGGTGAACTGGATACACCAGAGAAATCCAGGCACCCTCAGATAGGAAGGACATTTTCTTCAAGAAGACACAGAAGGTTGAATTTCACCTGTGTGAAAGACTGTTGGTCAAAGCAGTGGTACTTCATGGCTCATGGCAGCTGGGCAGGAGGAGCACTAGATAGCATCTCCTTGTTTTAAACCCTGCCAGAGCTGCAGAACTGCCTGTTGATTGGCCACCTGCTCGTAATTCAGATTTCACCAGTCAACTTGTCGCCTTGCAGAAGCCAAGGAACAGGCAAGACAGTGTAGCGCGGTACACGCCTGAACTGTGCTGGCTGTCCCCGCTTCCGAACAGAAACAAGGGAGGGTGGTGGTGAGCAGCTCCCAGAGGAGCTGCCCACCAAGGAACTGTTGTGAGGCCTGTGCTCTAGCTATGTCTTCTGAGCTCCTGTTGTCCCTTCTGATTCCCAGCTGCTCCTAAGAGCAAGGCAATCCCATGGGGTCATCTCCACAATATGTCCAATGTTAACCACCCACTCTTGGCTTTAGCTTTAGTATGTGTTTATTGAGCGTAAGGTTATTTGGGAGCGAAGCTCTGGGTCATCTTCTCTCCTGCTTACTACAGTTTTTTAGTTCATTCTTTGTCCTTTCACTCTTGTGCTCATTGAAGCTTGGACCTGTGGACTTCTTTGCTAAGGTCCTGCTTTCTGATTCTGCCAGCAAAGGGACAGCAAAATAACACCTGTGCATTTAAAAAGGCACATGTAACCATTGGGAGCTGGTTTTGGCTGAAGGGTAGATAAATCCTTACACCGATACATGAAACGTCAGCAATTCTCTTCCTCACGGGTTCTCTGTCCTTAGGGACACCACCTTCCCAAGCGGGGAAGGAGTGCTCTGGGAGGAATCTGGTTAATGCCACTAGTGATGCTTCCTCCACACCCTGTTCCTGCTGCCCTTAGAAAGGCAGCGTTCACATGCGTTACAGCACGTTGATAAGCATCACCTAACATCCACCCAGGCTAACGCCCCCTGCACATTTCACTGTGGTAGAAGATTACTGGGTCGGGAGATGTTTGCCAGCCAGGCCTGATGGAGACTTCCATCCGTCCCCTCTCCTTTCCCTGGAGAGATGGAGGTGTTTGGCTGCAGGTCTGGGTGTCTCCCATGTCTGGTGGCAGAAGCCGGGCTCAGCCTGCACCTCTTCATGCTGGTGGGAGGACGAGCAGAGGAGCTGTAGTGTGTAGGGATTGCAGGGAAAAACAGAGCTGGCTGCAGGAAAAGCCCCACTTTTGCAATGAGCCGGGGTTGCCTGCTGCTGGAAAGGGGTGGAGGTGAGGCTCCTTGTGCAGGATAGAGCCTTCCTGACCGGTGGGCACGTCTCCCAGCACAGGTGCGGGCCCTGCTGCTTCCCGGCGCTGACCGCTCTGGTCTAAGCTAAACAGTGGAGGTTTGGGGTTGGGAAGTGCTGTTTGGTGGTGGTAGCACCGCGGTCAGACTGTCAGCCACTTCTGTTGTGCATTTGAGTGGCTCCAAAGCACCATGGTCATACATGAAATTAGAAATCATTCATATAACTATTCAAGGGCAAACAACCTGCCCTGCATCCAGGCAGCTGCCAGAGATGGATCTTTGCTGTTACATTTTCACCACTTGGTAAACATGCCCTTTTGGGCAGTGATCCCCAAATATCTTTTCCCAGCAACAGCAGCCACCATCTGCACCCTGCCAGCCTGGCACACATGCGGGTCCTCCCATCTTCAGATCCCCGTTAACTTTTTAATTAGGATTTTCATATCATCAGCGCAAGAGAATAAACTGCAGGAGACAGAGAAACGTACTGACTGAAAATAGTTAAAAACGAGCTGGCGCCATTTCAACAATTCCCATCCCCTCTACCCTGCCCCTTTATCTGCAGTTTGCTGTCAAGGCTTCACGCAAAATGAAGGCTTCAGCATGGAGTTGGAAAGCCGACATGTTAGGAAATACTTTCCGCTTAATGTCTGGGGAAAATAAAGCAAGGGGCTGCTTTTTTAAGGTGCTATGAACAGTACAGGCCTGGGAATGTGGAGAATTTGCTGTCGATAGCCCTTTGCTGCGTGTTACATTCAGCATCATTATACAGAATGAAGATGCTGTCATGAGCGAAACAGATTGTTTTCAAAATTGCACTTGACTTAAATAATCTAAATGAGCTGATCTGACAGACAAGGGAAAACAGTGTTCTCATTAACACAGAGGCTCTGTGCGTTACTCTGCTAGGAGGCTTCTTTCCTTGTTCACTGTAGAGGCTTTATTTACAGGGTTTAAAAATAGCTCAGCCGATGGTAAGAGGTGCCGATGTAAAGGTACTGAACAGGCAGTGCTTACTCATAAAAACAATGCCTGCCCAGCAGTCACTTAGTTAAGTCAATTGGACTGTTTATGTTAGCGGGGAACATTTGGGTCTCTGTCGGATCCTTAATTAGGAGGAAAAAACACAGACGACAAAGCTGGAAGTTGCTAACAGAGAGCGTTCGGCTTGCCTTCCAAACAGACCTGGAAAACAGCTAGAAAAATCTTATGCTGAGGCTTGTGATTAAACAGTCAGTGCCTGTTTCGCAGGCTGCAGCAGCAAACAATCATCAGATCTGTGCTCAGGAGAAGAAAATTCACTGCCTTGCCTCCAGGCTCCCAGCGCCTTTCCAGCATTATCACCGTTACACAGAGTGATCAGAGCAGGGGAGAGCAGGCACTTGGGGTTATTAAATGAGAATTTAATCCTACCCTTTAAATCAGCAAAAAATTATAAAAGATAAAGAATTTCCCTGTGTTTTAAAGCTAGTCCAACTTGCTTTCCCTGATCTGTGTTTGGGAAGGCTGCCAACTGCAAAATGGAATCGCTGAGCCTGGATTTCACTCTGCATCCAGCCAATTACACTGTCCTCACATCCCCAGTCCCTTAAGTGGTGCAGTGCAATGGATGTTTCCAATCTTTATTTATTTACCAGGGCTGCATTGCACTTCAAAAGAAAATCACACCAACGGGCTCATTGCATCTGTTCCCTTTTGCCGGTTCACTGCGCAGGCGTTACCAAATACAGCCCAGTTCAAATTACTCATGGAGGCTGGTAGGAGGGTTTCCCTGGGCTTTGAAGGTTCCCCCTGAAGTGCTGCCACAGCACTGGGGTCTGGCCACCACGTCCCCTAGGCATCACCTGCCGCCACGGGCGGCTCAGCCAATTTTGCCTGCAGCCAGGTCACTGCATGCTGGCATCTCTTGCACAGGTTCTTTCTAGCCTGTTTCTAGGTTCTTGCAAAGTAAAAATGACAATTTCAGAAAGTGGTGGGGCACTGTTTGGAGAGCCCACAGAGCTACAAACAACCACCCTTACATCCTTCTTTGCCACCAGCAAGATGTGGATGACGTGTGCAGGGAAAAGTGCTTCCCCCCTTCTTCTGTCCTCTGGTCCCGATAATTTGCTGTGGACTCACACAAACAAAGATGTTCACAGAGGAAACATCTTCCCCTGCCTTCAATCCACCAGCTACACACATGGCAGAGCACAGACCCTTCCTCCAGGATTAATCCCAGCTGGTGAATTGGTGAGAGAGATATGCGCCAGTTCACTAGACAAACCACCAGGGCCACAGGAGAGGGACGGGAGCGACGGGAGTGCTGGAGTGCTCACCAGCATGGGAAGACCCTCGAGGGCCGATGCGGGAGGCTGTGCCCGCCACCAGGCAGCTCTCACCTTTGCCCCGGGGACATGCACCCTGCCTGGCCAGGTGCTGCTGTTTATGTATATTTATTCTGCCCTCCATCATGTTTAACAGGGGTAAGCTGCTTTGTAATCAATGCTTATTGATTGTCTAACTCAACAACTGCCCCTTCTCAACACAGTACCAGATTAACAGAAGATTTCACCTATTGCTTTTCCACTGCTCGCTGACAATAGCACAGATGAGTTCTACTCTGCCACAGACTGTTTCTTTTTGTGCCAGCAATATTCTCTGGTTTAGGCTTCAGAAAGCGATTCGTCTGCTGAATTTCCTAATTACAGGGAATAAAATGGGGCCAGGACACACTTTATTGAGCAGCGCCATAGACCACAGCATGAGCTCTGGCACTTGTTACCTCCTGGGACTGTCTCCAGGTGGGGAAGTGTCTTCATGCACAGTCACGTCAGTGCTGCCAGGGAGGCACTGCCAGCAGTCATCGTGCCTGGGCCACGGTGGGCACCTGCCCATGATTTTTCTGCATGACCCTGAACTCCGGCACTCCCAATTCTCCTGGCTGTACGTGGTCCTAGTCAATAACAATTCATAAATGCACAATGAACCTTCATTGGTCAACAACATTTCATAAATGCACAATGCACCTTCATTCGTGGATGTTTGCAAAAGTCACTGCATGTCCTGAAGAGCAAAACATGCTACAATGTGTCCTAAAGTTTTACCATATAGATTATTTCCTCTGCTATAGAATTAAAGTAACTTTCTTCAGGCACCTTTAGCAGGAGTCATGCAAACAAGTTTAAGCTTTAAGAAAAATGACTTTAGTCCTCAGGCCTGTGCAAAACCTAGGCTCTGGTTCTACTGGCCTGGGTTTGCTTCTCTCTATCTGTACAAATCCAGAGTGGCTTTTCCCACCTCTCAGCAGCAGCGGCTGTGGTGTGAGGCTTAAATGCAGCACTTGTTTTAGGCCATCAGATGAAAGGTTTTGCATTTTGCTTTTGAATGCCAGCCAGCTAAGTCTTTACCTAGTCGGAGACTGAGTCAGTTCTTTAAGGGCAGCATGTTAGCTTAAAGAAACTGCTTTAATTTATCCTCACTATTATTTGTTTATCGGTCCGGCAATGATGTGATATTACGCCTCTTCCACAGCAGGTAGGATCAGCTGTGAAGCTTTGCAGTATGAGAAGATGCACGGGATCACAGGCTGCAATGAATAAATGCAGTCACTTACAGTGTCGGGAATGATAACCAAATGCACGCAGAAGTAGCACCGTACAGTTATTTAACACAAGAACAGGCTCACTGCTGGCTCTGTGAAATGGCTCCTGTTCCAGACATACGTGTGCCTAGCGGTGGCTCTGCTGAGGTGTAGTTGCTTTGCTACACTTTTCTTTCACTTAAAAACATTTATAAGTATGTATCCGTGACTCTGAGGAAAAAAATCCCCCAAATCCCACATTTTAGTTATCTGTTCCAGTTGGCTTTTCCAGGTTTGTCCCCGCTGCTCACAGCCCTGTTTGTGGTGTGCCGCCTGCCGCAGCGTGGGGAAGGCTCCGCTCTGGCAGCCCCCGCACAGCCACCGCCTCCGTGGCAGGACGCCGGTGATGCGCAGCATCATTCTGGCATGGAGCCGTGACCCTCAGTGAGCCCCGCGCACGGCTCCGGATCAGCAAGGGAAAGCATGCTGAGATACCCTGACCCGAAAGCAGGCTTCGGTCCCTGGCAGGCTGGTAGACCAGAGGTGTGAAATATGGCTGGCTAGCTGGTTTTTTAAAATTGATAAGCACCAGCTGGCCAGTGTAGATTTTTGTTGGTATGACACTAATTTATTAAGAAATATGATTTTTTTCTTCCCTTTAAAGACAACCTTCAAGCCCTGGACTTGTCTTGGCCATCATTAAAACATGGGCCATGCCTGCACATGTTACTTCAGGGCTCAACACTGCCTCTGCCTCCTTCCTGACTCCTCTTTTGCAGACCCACTGCCCCGTCAGAGCAGTCTAGCCAGCAGCAGCACTTCTCCTCTGCAAGAGAGAGCCTCTTCTCCTTCTGCTTTTAAAAAGAAGGGCAGTTCTGGGCAAGACTTCGGCTGGAAGCCAAACCAAGCCTGCTTTGCACATGTGCTCCGGGAAGTAGCCACACAGCCTCTCTGACAGTCACTCAGGGGCAATTTGGGCTACCAAAGAGTTGAGCTGTGCCTGCAGGTGCCTGTCTGCCCTGATCCTGCCAGGAGACTGCCCTGTTTCCCAGTGCGCACCACATGCCTGAGAGGAGAGTCACGGGGCCGGGCTGGAGAGGACGAGCACGCAGCATTCCCTTCAATTATTCATACGCAGAGCTGGATAGCATGCAATTTCCCAAGCTGGGACATTGGAAACACATTTAGGCTGACACCATGACTCCAGCGAAATGTGTCATGGGAACTGTAATGCTGGAGCGGTTTATATCTTACCATAATGATGCAGTAAATTACTTAGAAGACTGTCTGAGGTTTAGCAAAATGAAAGGTCTTTCCTGTGAGACCTTTGAGGCCAATATCTTCATGCCCACTTCCAGCTGCAACACTGCTCAGCGGCAGCCAGGCTGTGGATGGTGTGGCCCAAGGCTGGAGGCATCCCTGTCCCACCTGCTCCCCGTAGCAGCAGGGCAGAAGGCTCAGGATGACTGCATGAGCTTCGGACAGACAGAGCTAGCTGTTCCTCTGTAGCTCATCTGGTATTTTGATTTCTGGCCATGAAGATCACGAGAGAGGACTGGAGTACCTCAGCTATGAAAACAGGCTAGGAGAGTTGGGCTTGTTCAGCCTGGAGAAGAGAAGGCTCTGGGGGGACCTTACAGCACCTTCCAGTGCCTCATGGGATCTGATAAGAAAGATTGGGATGGGGATGGAGCAACCTGCTCTGGTGGAAGGTGTCCCTGCTCATGGCAGGGGGTTGGAACCAGGTGGTCTTTAAGGTCCCTTCCAACCAAAACCATTCTGTGATTTGCAGTCAAGGAATCAAGCCCAAATACTCAGTGGGTCTGAATGATATACTCAGACTGAGCATATGCAACTCTCCCCACTTCCCTTCTCTTCCCTGGGCAGGAGAGATGTTTTGCTCCAGGCATCCAATGCATTAAAAAGCTGCGTCATGCTACTGATTTTGTGCATATCAGCTGAGGACACAAGTGAGCTGGACATGACTTTTCAAAAAACACTAATTTTAAAGCAGTCTTGTCACAATCATCTCAATTGCTCCTAAACACACCTGAATGTGTGTTTGGTATGTCCACATACCAGTGGAGCACAGCAGAGATTCACAGTATAAACAGACTCCAGAGTTATTCTGATAATAGGGGAGATACTTGAGGTCTGATGCTCTGGACTGACACCTCTGCCTTCCCTGTTACCAGATGTGCTGTGCATGAATCTAATTCATTCCAAGTTTGTGTTGACTTGACAAAAATTGCAGAGTATATCCCAAGTATTTCATTCATTTTTGTCTGTTTTCATTTATGTCTTTTAGAAAAGGCTTTTTTTTTTTTTTTTTCCACTTGGTCTTTTTTTAAAATAAGCTGCTCTTGGTTTTCTCTTTCAGTTTGGTTCTGAGCGTTACAGACTTCCTAAGATCAAAACTGAAGAACTCTTCCTTTTTCACCACGTTGCAAAGCAAATACATTGCTTAGAGACAGGCTGATGTGGGTTTTTGGGAAGTGCACTTT
The DNA here is from genome assembly GCF_963210335.1 of Falco punctatus. Taxonomy (NCBI): domain Eukaryota; kingdom Metazoa; phylum Chordata; class Aves; order Falconiformes; family Falconidae; genus Falco; species Falco punctatus. The sequence continues at coordinate 25,848,645 of NC_137583.1, forward strand.
GTTAGCTGTAAATTCTGTATTTTCACAAAAACAGATCAGTTTTACCTTATTAAGAGGAAATCATTGATAAGGTGAAAAAACCTTAAATCATTGAAACTAACCAATATGTAAAGACTGCTCTTAAATTCATGGGGATTTTTTGATAAAACTAGGGCAATTCTGGCCCATTCCACTCAGACCGTGCTGGTTTCTGTTAGCAGATCTTCTAGTGCTGGCAGGTGGCATCCAGCACCAGGAGGGGGGTCAGTGCAGGCTGAGTCCCCAGGGCAGCCCTCCAGCAGCCCCCTGCTCTTGGGGTTCCTCTGCCAGGGCTGGCAGCCCACCCACAGTGCTCCTGCTTCTGTGCCCCCTCCCAGGGCTGGAAACCTCCCTCCTCCTCCTGCTGCCAGATAAACTCCCCGCAGCCGCTGTCACAGGGCTGGCTGCCCAGCTCCTACCATCTTCTAAGGACGCCTTTATCAGCAGCTGCTCCTTAAGATGTTTTATTCCTGGACAAGGCTAAGATAACGGGTTCTGCTTCTGCCCTTGCAGTCTTCACTGTTCTCCAGTCATCCTCTTTTTCTCCTGCCTCACTTCATGCTCTGAGAGTGTACAGGGAGGCCCTGGGGAGCACCAGGACCTCAGCAATGGCCCACCATTGCCCCCTTTTGTGTTGCCTCCTGGCTGCCTCCCTGCACCCTGGGGAAGGTCCTTCACGTCAGGTCAGCCAGAACAGAGGACCACAGTGCCTGGCTGCCAGGGCCTCCACTAAATCCATACCGCCGTACTTATGTATGCATGTGCATATTTTTGCATCTATCTTTGCACACTCAAGCAAATGTGTAATATCATCACATTTTCTAAGTCTTGAACTCCCCTAGAAACAAGGATGGATACTGCAATTAATGGATCACACCCTACAGCAAGTTGGCTCCAACCCTGCCTCCCTGCGGGAGTCTGCAGCCGCAGGAGGGAAGCGGCAGTGAGCTCGTGGCAGGATCCTGGCTTTGGGCTCCTTTTTCACTCCCAGCGGCTTTTTCCCCTGTCCAGAGACTGGGATCTCAGCTACTGGGCTTTGCAGTTCAGCAAATCCAGCTGTGTCTGAACCTCATGGACAGGGCTGCTCTGAAAATGACATGCCTGGCTGTGAAAGAAAATTTCAGATATGCCTAGGTAATGGGAGAGAGAAAGAAAATGTCTCCCCCCTGCTTGCTTCTGCCAGTCGGACACGCTGCAGCTGGTGCAGACCCATTTTTGCAGGCTCTGAGCTGGGGGATCTGCTGTCTGGGGGCTTTTCCTCGAGCACAGGTAACAGCCAGCTCTGCCGAGCGGCTGCACCTTGGCTGGGGAGAAGAAGGAAAGCCACAAAACAAAGTGTTCTCACCCTGATTAAATCACATATATTTCTGACCGGCTATTTCACCAATAAAACAAAGGCTGCTTTGAAATGGATGCCTGGCCTGGCCGGCTGCCAGCACCGAGCAGGAGACAAAGGCTGGGAATACAAATGCGGCGGCGCTGGAAGTGGCGAGCCAAGGATGCCTCTGCGGCAGGGAGAGCACGTTGCCATGGAGACACAGCGGCCAAACTGGGGGAAGAAAGGACCTGCACTGGGATGGACTGGGAGCCACGGGAGCCGCCAGAGCCATGGGAGCCAAGAGAAGGGGCACGGGTCCCACCAGTGCCCAGCTGAACCCCCCAGAGAAGGGGGCTGCCCCCAGCAGGCAGGACCAGATGCTGGCTGCTCGTCATGGCAGCACCCCAGACCCGGGCTGTCCTGGCGAGGGCAGAGAACGGGGCTCTCAGGAAGCACACACACTTTAAACAGAAAGGTGGGAACTTGGGGGTTCTTATACAGCTGCTGAGCACCAGGCTGGCCCCGTGAGATGCCCCATTATGGCCCTCACCTCTGATCCCTGGACCAAGGGAGAAGGCAGGAGAACAGGGCAGCTCATCTACGAATAGGTCAGTTATAAAAGATCTCACCTGGGCAGAACAAAGCAGAGTCTCAGCTTGGAGGAAAAGTGCTTTCTCCAGACTTTGCGCAGCTCTCCAGGTGTACAGCAGAGAAGCAAGGCTGTTCACAGGAGAGCTGCTGCAGCAGCAGTTCTCTGAAAGTGAGAGCCTTAGGATGGGGCAGAGCAAGGGCAGGTCAGGCAAGAGAAGGTCCATCCTCCTGGGGATCCCAGTCCCTAAGTACCAGGCTGTGGGTGCAAAACCTATGGGAAGCAGCAGGTGAGCCCCAAACCCCCTAAAGCTTGTGACCAAATTTGAGTCTTATACATTCAGATCATTAGAAAGGCGGGGTTTACTCTCTATTGCAGCTGTGGGTTAGGTGGTTATTAGCTTTCCCCCACAGCTGCGTAAAAACACCCTCTGACTAGGTACTTGTATACCACAGGGAGAAGTAAAAAGGGCAGCATCCTTACAGACTGCCTGAGGGAGAGCTTCCCAAGGGTAAGGGTCCAAGCAGCAGAAACTGTTTAAAGGTGAGAGAAAGAAACCCTACAGAGGACTTCCCAGAGTCGAGAAGGGAACTTTTCCAAAACCTTCATGGAGCCAACCAGGGCCCCTGCCAGCCTGCTCTGGCTTGGTGGGAGGGAGGTTGATGCTACAGCGCAGGGGTGCAACGGGCACTGCCTGGAAGGTGCTTGGATGTGGGGGGGTTGTCCGCAGAGTCCTGCAAATAAGTCTTAATGACAAAATCACAGTCTCTTGCAAACGTGGCAGAGCTTGTCAGTGCATTGTCAGTGCTGCCTTCACCTGCTAAGGAAAGCTTTATGCTGCCTAAGCCCGAGCCAGTCTATGGCAGACAGACATGTGTGCACCGACAGCTCCACAGCCGCGGAGGGGTCTGCTAGTCTAAGGAGGGGACATGCAGAATGAATGGCAGCCTTCAAGCAGGCAGTGAAAACTGGGGGGGGGGGGGGGGGGGGGGCGATTCAAGGCGGAATTATCTTCCCCACTCATTTAATCAATGCAAAAGCTGTCTGTGGGGGAGGAATCGTTTTAATTGGTTAATGCAGCAGGCACAAACCCCACTGGACTGTCCGGGGTGGCGATACAGACTGAGTAACCCATTCGGCACATCCAGCCCCTGCAGAGCTCTCAAATTATCTGCAAAAAAGATCCAACAGTCACTATGCAGAATTGCTTCAATGAATTTTGGCTGGTGGGCTGCTCATGAATGGCTTGTGATGATGAACACAATTTGTGTGCCTGATAGCGGTGCAGGATGATTTATAATTTCAAATGCAGGAATTGCTCCTGTGTCCTATCTGATAGCCTGCAAGTCCACACGTATGGCTCTGGTGTCCTGCTGGGATGTGGGCTGAAGCACTGGCTGGGCAGGGAACATGTGGGGATCCCCGGCTGCGGGCTAGAAGCACCCCTGCCCTTGCTCTCTGCCTGCCTGAGGCCACATCAGGCAGGGGCTAAAGCCAGTGAAGACAGATGTGATGTGGGGGATGCTGGGGCCACTCAGAGGGTGCTGCTCCGTGGCAGCACCCACCACCAAAGCGTCTGTGACAGCAGTATCCCAGGCAGTGGGGAGAGCTCCTGCACATCACCCCACCGAGCCCCTGGGACCAGACCCCCCTCCACCGGGGGGATGGGGTGGACCCTTTGCCACTGGTAACTCAGAAGTGAATGGGGAAATAAATCCCGTGCACTTTTCATAAATCCCGAAGCCCCCGCTGGCTTTGCAGAGCAGGTAAGGGAGAGGGAAACAAAACATTTTTTAAGGAATGGGAGGCACTCAGGTGCTGCCGCGATGAAGGCTATATAAATAGCTAGAAAGACAGATTAGACAGAACAGAGCACACTGTCAGCACACGACAAATAATAAACAAAGGATAAGAATCCCTGGGGAGGCACTTTTCTAATAAATGACATTTTGATCTGTAGCTTTAACAACTCGTCCCAAGCCATCATGTACTGAATTAGGGAAAGGAAACCCGTAACCTGCCCTGTCAGTCCTGAAGAGGGTCAGAGAGGCATAAATATAGCTGTGTGGAAGTTAATGAAGACATTTACTGCGCTCGCAGAGTGCCCATTCTGCCAGAATTCCTTGTCAGCTTTGCCGCTGACAAAAATAACCAGCTAGTTTTCTATTTTCAATATTGAACTGCTAATGCTCCTGCAGCCTGGCCCTATGGCTGCTGTGGGCAGAGGAGCCAGCTCAGCCCAGCCCCACACTCCCTTTTATTCCTGCCCCTACGGTCTCTGCAACACGTGGGAAATGAGCAAAAGCAACCAGAGTGTCTTCACAGTTTAAGTGTAATTAACTCCTTTGAGCAGGCTGAAACCTCGAGGCAGGTATTTTTCCATTTAAATTAAGTCCACACTATCTCTGCAAACGTGCTGGAAGTCACCATCATTTCCAGGGGGCTGTGATAACCGGGGGTGTGATGGCTGTGGCTCTGCCAGCCAAAGAGCCCAGCCCAACAAACCGATTAACAAACACCTTCCTGCATCCCGCTCAACAGCAGCCTGTGATCGGCCATCTCTGGGACTCATTTTTTCTCTTGTAGCAATCAAAACTTAATTTATCCTATTTTAATGAAAGTTAAAAAATTCAGCAGCCTTCAATTTCTGTTGTTTCTTTGCGGGGGGAAGGAAAGGGAAAAAAAAAAGAAAAGCCAGGAGAATAAGGTGCCAGGATGGAAAGAAAGGCCTTTCAAATAAACATGTGCTGGTTCTGTTAGCTTTTATTTGATATGTAGCCCTTTCCTTAAAAGAAATAATTACGTTTCAAAACCTCCTTTCCCTGTTCAGAGAGCTGCCTCTTTATTAATGCTATTTGCATGCGCCATCTCCTCCTACCCTTCAATAATATAAACCTTCATTTTTTATTCACTCAGTTGTCAGATTCATTTACATATCATATATCTATATTTAACACTGAGTTTGCAGGCCTTTTTTTTTTTTTTTTTAAACAGGAAATAGATTTCCCTTCTAATTTAACAACATCTTGGGGAACGGCTGGCTGCAAGGAGAACATTACTTACACTTGTGTCCATTAGCAGAGACGCGAAGCTCACACGTGGTGGGAGGCAGAGCAGTGGCCGGGGCCGGCCGGCTGCCGCGGCCAAGCCGGTGCCTTCATCCCGGCCGGGGCTCGGCTCAAAGCGCATCCTCATCCCGGCACATGCGGTGGGAGCGTGGCCGTGGTACCCACCGTGGGGCAGGGCCCAGGGAGCACTTCGGCAGGCGGTCGCTCCAGGCTTCCGCTCCAATACCTGCCATGGTTTGACAGCTCTGCCTTTTTGTTAATTAACTCTGCCTATTATTAATAGCTCGGTGTAATTAATGCGATTGCTGGTAGCGCTGTCAATTGTTGGGCTTGTTGCATGTGTGGTTGCAGGCAGGGTAGAGGGAGGCACGGTGGGGGGCCTGCCCTGCAACACGGGCTGCAGCAAAAGCATCTGCATCCCGGCAGCATAAACCCCCCCGGGCGGGTGCTGGTCCAGCGCCGGCTGCAGCGCGGGGGGCTCGGGGGCTCCCGCCCGTGGCTCCTGCCTCTGCTGGGCAGCGCATGCTTGGGGAAGGCAGCAAGAGCTCAGCCTGACCTTCCAGGGAGTTCAGCCAGGTCTGGCACGGGTTTGTGCACCAGCAGACAGGGGTGATGAGGAGATGGCACGCAGCCAGCGGGGTCGCTGACAGCCCGGCTTGCCGCGGGTGGTGCTCAAGACGGATGAGTCTGGCAGCAAGCCCCCACACGGGGCAAGCCTCGGGGAGGCAGCTGCGTGCCTGAGGGGAATTTGGCACCTGCACAGCTCGGGGGTGGCTGCCTGGCGATGCTGGGGGTGTCCTTCAGCCGTCTCTGCTGTAAATTTGCTCAGAAAACCAAGGGGAATCACCAAGTCAGGGTTCAGCTGTTGTTACAGCCTCTCCATCCGGAGAGTGTCCGGCAGCTCCCCGTGCCAGAGGTTGTGTGAGAGCTCTGGGATCAGCCATCTCAGAGGTTTCAGAGCGGGGTCTGCCTGCCTGCCACCTGCTATGACCCTGAGGAACGAGGGGATGCAACAGGGGGACACAAACTAGGCTGCTGCAGAGAATCAGGGAGCAAGCCGCTACGGCAGCTCCTGCAGCGGTGCCATGCTGAGACCACGTTGTGTCCACCATGGTAGGACTGGAGGCTGTGACAGGGACAGGGTGTTAAGCACTGAAGCCCACCGTTCCCTGGCCCACTGAGAGCAGCCTTTGGCTGCTGAAGTAGGTGAAGAGCCAAAACCCCCCTTCTCTGTCCTGCCCAGGCTTTGCTCTCGGACCACTGTGGCCTGACCAGGAGAGTATCATGGGGTCCTTAAAAACCATCCCTGTGCTCCTAAGATTAAAAAAAAAAATGTGTAGCAGTGTCTGATCCGTCCCGTAAGCACAGTATCATGGGAGCAAAGGGTTACGTTCCACATGGATAGGCTTAAGACCTATGGAAAATAAACAGTATTAAAGGCAATTTGAAAGAGAGGACATGAATGAGAAAGGGGTAAATCAAAAAGTCAGTCACTGAGAAGAGGCTCAGATCCCCCTCCCTCATTTTCCACATTACTAGAAAAAACAGTGAGCTGATATCAGACAAATGAGCCCTCTGGACCCAATTTTTCAAGTTAATGAGCTCCCCTTGCAGCTCTTCCCCGGAACGGAGACTCCCAGCACCTACCCTTTGCCACAGCCTCTAATGAGCAAAGCCATCATCTATCTCAATATCTGCAGAGGAGATGGCTTCCGTCTGATGCTCAGAATTTACATGCCACCGTCGGCATGAGCAGGGTGGGTACAGCGGGGAGGGATGCCCTTGCACCCATCCAGCGGTGGGCAGCACTGGCAGGGCAGGTAGGCATGGAGCCTGGAGACTGCGGTCTGCATGGAGGGACCCGCAGCATCTCTGGACAAGAGCTGGCATGGCACCTCTCTAACCCAGGGACAGCGTTTCGGCAGGTGGAGGGGCGTGCTGCCTGGCACAGCTCTGCAAAGGATGCCACGGGGCCCTGGCACCGGCTGGGTTTTAAAAGCCGGGATGGTTCAGCAGCAGCTGCTCCCTGGGTGAGCACGGACAGCGAGCATGGACAGTGAGCCCGCTGTGCTCCTGCCTCCCCGGGTCTTTCAGCATCAAACTTCAGCTGGATTGGTGTGTTTGCCTGGTTCAAAATAACCTGTTGTTTCAGGAGGAAATTGCTTTTCTTGCCCCCAGGAACCTCTTTACAGTCTTTGTCGGGAGATTTCAAATGGACTTTAGTGTATTATTAAAATTCTCCCTCGTAATTGCCCTTTGCAAGGCTGCAGAGAGGGAGGGGCGGGAGGTGCAGGATGGGGCTCCAACGCTTGCATTGGTCTCCTACTATTATGCTTAAATTAACGGGGATTTTTTTGTAAATTGAAGACTAATTTTCTCTTGGGAATAGATCATTAAATTACAGAATACTAATGAAAATTTACAGCATCTGGAGAGGGGGCGGAGGGAAGGGCAGAGGGAGCATTTTGTTGTTTTTTTTTCCTTTTTTCCCTGGCCCTGCTGGCCATGGCGGGCGGCAGCTGGAGGAGGGAGCTGCTGTGTCCCAGCCCTGAAGCAGAGGAGCTGGACACATCCACGGCAGCTTGGAGGATGGGACCAGCAACCCCCTGTCCCATGGAGAAACGCAGGGGGACGCGCAGTGAGGCTGAGGCTGCCCTTCTGCACATCCTGAGAACGGTGGTGGTGGGTGGCAGACCCCTCATCCCCTTGTGCCGGTGGATGGAGCGCGACTGCCTGCTCCCATCCTCCCTGTGAGAGCTCTGCTCCCCCAGCCACTGCTGCAGGCAGCGTGGGGGCTGCCTGTGCTGGGGGCTCCTTTGCCCACCGTGCCCATCACCCCTCCCCAGGCCTGCCCTGCGGCAGCGGCAATGACCATCACCCTGGCAACGGCGCTAGTTGGAGATGCAATGCATCACGGATTTATTAAAGAACAGCGGTTGCACTTGGCGGCCGTATTTTTCCAGTCGAACTCAATTTCTTTGGAGCAATGAGGCTCAATAGATCTGGGAGTGTGGAAGCGAGGAGCTGCCTTTTGGGGAGGGGACGCTTGGGAGCATTATGTCTGGGGGGCTCGGAGTGAGGAAATGCAGATTTCTTTATTGCTTTGATCATACATAATTTAAATATTCAAACTACTCTGGAATTCATTGAATTATACATGAATTGCACAGGCAGCGTTTTTGTAACTCCTGAAAGGCATTTATTTTTTTTTTCTCTCGCTTCAAAACCTTATCTAACCTTAAAAAATTTATTTTTAACTTTTTTAAAATCCAGATCAGTCCCATCCCAAACCAACCTGAGAACAGCACCCATGCCAACTGGTAATTCTACCAAATTAATGTGTGATTTGGTGATCATGGTTCGCTGTTGGTGACAACTTCATGCATTTTATGGCAGTGTTTAGGGTCGGTCTAGCACAGTGAGAAAGCTCCTCCGAGCCCTAACCTCCCCGTCGGGATGCTCCAGCACCGGCCAGGGCAGCAACCACTGCAGAGCCCCCTCCACCAGCAGGGCTGCACCCCACGGCGTGCCCTGGCACCCTGACCCCCACCATTGGGTCTGCTGTGGGACACAAAGCTCATGCAAGAGGCTGAGCACCAGGGCTGGGTTCTGAGGTGGTGCTGAGCCCCTGCCCTGGCTGGCGAGGCTGGCGGGCAGACCCCGCACCAAAGGAGGTTCTCTCCTGGCCAGGGACCGTGCAAGCCCAACCCCTCCCATGCCGGGAGCCAGAGCTAGTGCTGGGCAAACTAATCCCAGGGCTGGGCGCAGATTAATTTCTGCCTGTACCAACAGGAGAAACACAGCTGTCTAAAAGTAACCGAGGCCAGAAGCATTTAAGATGGGCTCACAGGGGTGCTGTGGCCCTGGCAGGTTCTTCATGCTGCACCAAGAGCCATGAACAGATCCAAAATTATGCCACTGCCCTCCCTGCCGTGCCCAGCCAGTGCCTGTCCTGCGCTCACTGCCAGCCCCTGCCTCCACAGAGGGTTGTGCTGGGCAGGGGGGTGAAGGCGCAGTCCTGCTGCCACAGGCTTGGGGAAAGGAGAAACTCCGGGACCACAGAGTGACTAAGCTTCCCTGGACCCACCATCCCTCCCTCCTGGTCCCAATTCCCATGGCACTTCAAGCCAGGAGCACAGGACACGCTGTGTGCATCTGGCCCTCAGATGGCAGCTTGTGTCTGCTAGCTAGCCAAGTGGCCAGATGTTTCAGGGAGGGAAGGAGCACCACCAGATGTTGCTCTGCAGATTGCTGTGAACATGCGGCACGGCTGACAACACAGGCACTGCCGAGCCATGAGTGCCACTGACAGGCAGCCCCTTGCCTTCAACAGGCAGGGGGGTGCAGGGCTGGGAAAGCTCCAGCGTCCCACCAGCAGCCAGGTCCCAGCCTGCTGCTTCCCCTCCAGCCCAGAGCTGGACGCACTCACGTGGAAAAAGCAATGCTGCTCTGAAAACCAGCCAGGGTTTGGCGAGAACTAGGACTGCAGAGAGCTCTTCCTCTTTCCCAGGAGCTGCGGATGCAAATGCTGGAGCAGACACCTTTTTTTATTTTTGCACCTTGTTTTCTTTCACAGGTCCCACCTGGTCCATCTTGTCGCTGTGCAGCTGCTTCCCAGGAGAGTCTCATGGGAAGTGGCTACAGGTCCCGTTCAGCTGTGACTGAACTGGGCCACATGTTTGCTGGCAAGGAAAGCACAAGGTATACAGCACAACAAGCCAAAACCTGCCCTGCCTCCACCAGGGTTTAAGACACATTGATTAAAACCTGAATGCGAAAGACATTCCCTCCCGGGCTGCACTGTGAGCATTCCCTCTTGTTTCCATCAGAGCCAGTAATGAACCTCCCAGGCAGGGATGAAGCTGGGCAGCGCTTGTGTCACTCAGGACCCTCATTTCCACGAGAACATTTACCAGCTCCAGAAAGCTCTCTGGGGAGCAAGCAAGAGCCTGGAAGAGAAGCAGGGATAGACGCAGCCCTGTTTGCTGTCTTTCCCTAGTTAGCTCATTCTTCATTATCCTTCTCTACCCTTTTAATTTCTCTCTAAACTCAACCAGCTATTGCTGTTCAAACTGAAATAATTAATTGGAACAAAATTGCCACTGTAGGAGAAAAGAATGATTAAACCCATCCAGCGGACAATGGGGCAATCATAGCCTAAGCATCTAATTACAGGGTTAGAGAGTGCGGATGCGGGGATAATAACAGAGCCTTTTGTAAACTGTGTGGCTGGATGAGCTGGGAGGAGGGTCTGTGCTTGACTTCACTCCAGGTTTAGTACATGATTCCTGGAGTAAAGATACAAATTCAAGGATAGAAGATCATTAGGGAGTGAATACCCACAAAGGTCTGCTGGAGAAACAAGAGTGGTGGGAAGCACAAACACCCCCGTGCAGCTCTCTGCGCCTGCCATCTGCACTGGAGGTGCTCAAGGTGTGAGCCCCCCGGCAGGGAGCCCGGGGAGATTGGCCACGAGACCCTTGTCTGTAGGAACACAAATGACGGTGTGTTTAACCGAGTAAATTATTGAAGCACAGTGCATGCATGCGCGTATCCGTGTACAGAGGGTCACTCATTAAGAGATACCACCAGGAATCGCACCCTCAGGAGGTCCAGGTGGAGCCCAGCAGCCCAGCGAGCCCACAGTCATCACCAGGGCTTGTGCCAAAAGGCATCCTCTCTCCAAAACCTGGAGGCAAGCCCGACGGTGGCCCACCTGCAGGGGGGGACCCTGCAGACGCTCAGTCAGAGCCGGCCTCGGGAGGCGGGGGTTTGCCCTCCCTGGTAGCACAGCCCAAGCACTGCTGGGTGCTTCCCCACCATCCCATCGGGTGACAGCAAGGAGAAGCATCGCTAGCGAGGCCTTCCCAAGCAGGTTTTCCTTTCTTCATTTACAGCTTTTGTATCCTGCCTGGTTTGGATCCCACCAGTAAAGGCTCACATTCCTACTGGTGCCATATCCTGCTGTTGGGTAAGTGCGGTCTGAGTGAGCTGGTACCAGCAAGGTGCCCCTCAGCCCGCCATGGGGCAAAGCGGGACCGCTGCAGCTGGGGATGCTCTAACGCAGGGGTCCTCAAACTTTTTAACCAGGGGGCCGGCGCGGATGAAGGGGCAGGAGGTCATCTGCAGCTGCTTGGTTCCCCCCCCCCAACCCCTGGTGGGGGGGGTCTGTAAATACCGGGGGCCGGATTGAGGACCCTGGGGGGCTGTAGCCGGCCTGCGGGCCGTAGTTTGAGGACCCCTGCTCTAATGCGTGAAGAGAGTGAGAAACAAACACATGCTCTGAGCTGTTCCCTGCTGTCTCTGCAGAAATGGGTGCTTGTTGGACTGGGAGAGCCCCGGCAGAGCAGCCGGACAAGTACTGGGGCGGGGGAACAGGAGGAAGCGTTATAGCGGGGCTGCCACGGATTTATGGGTGAGGAACAGAGCCACAAAAGAAGGGAAGAGGAACACCTGTAGCATTGCATGCGTGATGGGATGCACGCCTCAGCCCCAGCCTGTGGGGACACCCCAGCCCCGCGCCCTGCCCGACAGCCCCGCGCCAAGCCCAGCACACCAGCTGTGGAGCGGAGGTCCCCTCCTCCCACACCTGCTGAAACAGGGAGCGATGGAAGGTTCAACAAACCACCTTGCTGGCCCAAAGTACATGCCACCAACCATCTTGAGATGGTCAAAGCAGCAGGAAAAACAGGAGAAATCCTTTGTTTGGAGTTTGTGTGCCCTGCCAGGCTCCCCTGGGAGCTCAGTGACCAACGTGGCTCCCCCTCCCCGCTCCCCTTCCCACCCTCCCCACACACATTAAAACACATTTAGCAGCCAATCAGGGACCTGTGACTTCCCTTAATAAAGACATTTTTCATCTTCCCAATCTCAATGAGAGCGAGTTTAAAGCAGTGTGAAATTGCAAACGGTCATGGTGTGCTAGTGGCAGAGGCTTCCCCAGGTATCCTGGCAAATGGAGTTCCAGCTGCCCAAAGCATATAAATCTTGAGCAACTCCGAGTCACTTTGAGTAATAGTTCATTTTCTGATTTAATTTTGACTGTGACCGGAGCTTCTAACAGGCATTTTCAGCAACGGGCTTGTCCCAGGAACTAAATGCAGAATAAAGGATGCTCCTCCCTGGCTTATGGCTGAATCCCTGGGGCAGGACCATCTCAGGAAGCTTTCGCGTCACGCTGAGTTCCCCGGTGCCTTCCAGGCAGAGCTGGGGAGGGGGCCAGAGGGGTCATCTTCACCACAACCTGAGCACTGTGCTCTGACATGGAGCAGGGCACATATGTCTGTCCATACTCAGCCCAGGTCCCCCGGCCAGGGAAGGGGTCCCAGTTGCATTATTTCCCTGCCAGTGAGCCCCAGTGTCAGGGAAGAGGTGTAGGACCCAGAAACACAGCACAAGCTACTTCAGAGACCAGACGAGAAACACAAATGCTGCTTTTCCCTGCAGATGATGCTGTGCCTGAAATTGGGAAAGGCTCTTGTGGCCATGGATAATGCCCTTTGGGGTTTCCCCTGCACCCCACGGCTCATGTGAGCCGGCATGGCCCTGCTCCCCATGCATGGGGCAGGGTGTCTTCTCGTGGCTCAGTCCTGCTTGCACCATCCAGAAGGAAGAGGGAAGCCCCGGGACCACACTGCTGGTGGAAACCCCTGGAGCAGCACAAGCCTGGGCACCGAGAGCCCAGGGCTGCAGCACCACCAGTGCCTGCTCTTCATACTCCCCATAGCTCTGGCAAAACCACATCAATACGCAGCAGGACCTGAAGAGAGAGCTCGTCTGTAACGAGCCTGGCTACTGCATCCCAGCCTGCCCTCGTTATGCCTCATTTATGGCTGACTGCTCCATTTCCACGGGCTTCACGCTGCTGCTGGGGCAGCTGCCGGTAGCTGCGGCATGGTGGCACGGTGCCACTGCACTCCTCCTGGGCTTCCCGCACCCCGTGTCCAGTACAGGGCACGGCTGTGGTGGCCACAGTGTGGGACCAGTGCGGGCGGCTTTCAGCGGTGCCAGGTAATCCCACCACCCCTTCTCTGCCATGTCATTACAGCCATGCTTAGGTACATTTCATCACACCAGCACACGACAGCAGACCTTTCCTCACGTGCAAAATGCATGTGCACCATCCCCAGAGCTGCTGGCAGGGTCTCTCCCCATCTCCCGGGCAGGATCAGTGATCCCAGCTAAGGCAGTTTTGCCAGTATAACACCCCTGCACCAGGAGCTCGGCTGGCTGTGCCCAGGTGGAGGGGGCGAGCCCCCTCGGCACTGAGCGGCTGTGTGGCCGGGGAAGCACAGGGAGCACAGCCGCAATGACGGCTGCAGGGAGCTGCAGTCAGACGGCGCTTCTGGAGATCCGTAACAGTGATCTGGCAGGGATCGCGCACATCAGGCTGGGTGCCAACTGCAACCATTGGCATAATTAAATTAAGGTCCTGCACAGCCAAAGGGCTGCAGCTGACCCGTTGTGTGTCTGTGCTGCTCTCCACCTTTGTATGAAACCGTGTGGCAAAACACCCCCTTGCTGCCGCTTCGGCTCCAAGCCAGCACGCTGGGTGCTTGCAGGGCCCCCGTCAATGGACCTGCAGGTCAGATCTCGCCTCTGCAAGGGGGGCTGCCAGTGGCTACGCTCCCCCGGTTCCTGCTGATCCCACTGAAGGAGTAACACGATGGCAAAATTGCAACTCAAGATCTCAAAGCATCACTGAGAGGACAGAACAATACCCTGTCACTGACACGACTGTTTGTGTGACTGCCAGGGCTAAACAATGTGAAAAAGCAAAGAAACAAACCCTTGCAATCAAACTTGTGACAAGAAGGAAAAAAATGGCCGGAGTAAAATCAATGTACATGTAATCAAACAGCAACCATTTGGGAAGAAAAAGCAGCTGCCTTACTGTTCAAAGTCTTCTCGCACCAGAGGGTGGAAGGCCTCTTCTTGGCACTTAAAGGATGATGACTCTTCTTTGACCTTTATGGAAACAAAAGACAGAAGAGGTTTCAGCTCTGCTGTGACGCCGGGAGCAGAGCTCTGAGGGTGAGAGGCAGAAAGCAAAGGCACATGTTCCTCTCACCAGAGGGAAGCCCAGCAGAGCTCGGCTCCAACCGGGCAGCACTGTGCTTTGCAGAGGTTTGAGGATGCTGAGCTGGGGGACCACAGATTTCCCAGGTCCCAGTGCTGGCTGTGGCACGGCAAGGGACAGAGGTCACGGGCTGCCAGGGAGGCTGAAGCCCTGGTGCTGAGCAAGTGTGCCTGGCAAGCTGGGGAGGCTGCCGCTTGTGTCAAAAATCTGTTTTCCTGTAAATATTTTCACATGGCAGCAAAGCTGCGAACGCTTTGTCCTGTCTTTGCACCGTGCATGCTGACAACAGTGTGTCAGGACATCACTTGTGGCAGGTTAAAGCCACCTTGTGAGCCCGAGCCCCGCAGGTGTCGGGAGCCAGCGGTGCGGGACCACGCTCAGCACAGCTCAGATCCTGCACTTCGAGCTTGTAGAAGGAAAATAGAAATGAGTTACAGGAGTGACTTTGTTGATAGAGTTTTTAAGAAGTGCAGTGAGAGCAGACAAGTCCCTGTGATTTAAGTGTAATTCATCCTTGCAGCGCTAAAGGCAAGGCCAGCACGGTGCCAGGCTGAGGGCCGCTGGTGGGAGCCAGCCTGGGCAGTGTGATCCTGGCTGTCCCCACGGGCAGCCCGGGGCCAGAATCCCACCAGGGCCCCTCTGGATGCTCAGCATCTCCCTGCTCGTCCTGCTGCCATGAAGGGTTTGCCTGGTCCCTGGGAGTGCATGCTGCAGCCCGGCAGCCAGCTCTGAGCAGCATCGCTCCGGGGGAGCCCCGGCAGCGCCTGTCCCTTCCTGGGACCAACCGCCCTGTGACCGTGGCTGGGGGCAGCCCTGCTTCCCTCTCCTCCACCTGCCTCGTGGCTGCCTGGCACGCCAAGTGCAGTGTATGGAATTGTATTTGTCCCCTGAATGCTCTGGAAGAGAAGGAACAAGACCGAGTCCAAGCTACAGATTTTGCTGCCTGCTCTCTGAGCCAGCCGCCTCCATCCAAGAACAAACACAGCAACAGAACAGGCCTGCAACTGTAATATATACAGCCTAATTAATCACATTACTCATGAAAATATATTGGTATAATTAATAACACAAGGCATCTATATTGGCCTCTGTGGCGCAGCAAATTATGAGGCAGTAATACTTGGACGTGTTGACCTGGATTTCATACATAATCCATCAAGCCATTCCCGCCAGATCGGGTCTCCGGAGACACGAGCAATACAAAAATGATAATTAAGCAAAAGCAAGATGGACAGCAATAGTGTCACATTAATCACTCCCAATATTGTGGGGAAGGGACGGGACACCCTGATTCTGTCCTGTGTATTCTTTACACACAGGTTTTGGGATTTTAATGGACCTACAAGGGGATCTATTGCTGTTCATCGCGTGTAGGAACAGATTACAGTCTGGTGAGTGAAAGCATATTGCAGCATCCTTATCCAGGAGCAGCAGGAGGAGAGGCTGCGGCATCCCCGGGGATCCAGGGAAGGGCTGACCCCGTGGGACAGGGAGGTCACTGGCGAGGACAGCACGTACAGCAAGGGGAAGAGAGACCGGCTGGGGCAGAGCAAAGTGCCGGGCTAAGGGGGGAAGGGCGCAGGCAGACCTGTGCCCTCAGGGTCCGTGCCAGAGCCCGAGGCGTTCCCGAAGTCAGCGTGGGGGGGTGGGGGGGTGGGGGTGGGGGTGGGGGGGTGGGGGGGGGGGTGGGGAGCCGGGAGAGACCGCGTGGCTCCCGAAACTGCAGGTAATGCGAGGCAGCGCGCAGGGTGTGACACCCAGCCCTCCTCGTCCCTGCCACCATGCCGCCCCTGGGAGCCCATGAGGGAAAATCCAGCCGCCGCAGCTCGGAAGCTCCGAAAAGAGGGAAGGAAAAGAAGAGGGCATCAGTGGCGCAGCGGGAGGCCAGCGAGCAGCCCCAGGAGCAGCAGGGCGAAGGGGCCCATCCCGGGCGGGAGGGTGCTGCCGCAGCAGCGGGGAGCCACGGGAGGCTGGGGAAGGCGCCTGCGCGAGGGCTGGAGGCCGGTGGGTGCCGGCCGGGCAGGTGACGGGGACAGCCCAGGGCAGACACACAGTAAAGCACAGCACAGGCAGCCAGAGGAGCTTCTCCCATTGACCCCCTCCTGGCAAAGGGGTCTTCTGCTGACCCCACCAAAGGGCAGGGGGCTGCTCCCAGCGCACAGCTCGCCCCATGCATTATATTCCCCACGTCAAACATACTTATGCAGCTGAACTCCACCCCCGGTGCTGTGAGTGCCACCAGAACGCCTCACTACTGGCACACGTAATGCCTGTTAATGTAACTCCTCCTGTCCTGCTGCAAACAAGCCCTCACCATCAAGGCGATGCCAGCCGCGGCGATGCCACCTGCCAGCCAGAGCTGGCTCCTGCCCTGTGCCTGTGCATGGACCAAGGAGGGCGAGCATCGAGATACAGGCATCCCTGGTCCCACAAGCAGAGCAGGGCTGAGCAGAGTCCTGCTTCGCTGGCTGGAAACAGCAGTTAGCATTTACAGGAGAGTAATGCACAGAGGGATGCGAGTCCCCGCCGAGCCGCAGTGGCGGTTTGTCAGGCCAATCTCTTTGATCACCACGTACTGACTGTCAGCGATGGCTTCAGCTCGACAGCAGCACAGCAGCCAGGGTATACATGCCTTTTGTATGGGAATAGCGCTGCTGGGAATCCTCGTGCCCTGACATAACAATGATATTTTGAAAGTCACATGTGTTAACAACAACAGTCTTGAGCAGTTAGATTCAACTTTTTACAAGTATCCCATAAATCGTAGCTACTTTATGCTTTCTAGACCAGAGAATTAAGCAGCATGGCCGGCTGGAGGACTGTAGTATGGGAAAGCTCTGCAGCTTCCCAAGGCCACAGAAGGATGTAATCTCAAAAGTCACAGAATTGCAGAATCATTTAGGTTGGAAAAGACCTTTAAGATCACCAAGTTCAGACGTTAACCCAGCACTGCTAAAGCCACCACAAACCATGTCCCTAAGTGCCACATCCACACGTTGTTTAAATACACCTGAATTCAAACCCTGTCATTGTCTTGGTGTTTCACATGCATCTTCCCTGGCCTCACAACAGCCTTGCAAGACTTTTGCTCTGCCAGGAAATTAGCCAGGGGGTATGATTTGCACCCAAAGCTGCATTACAGCAGTAAGTGCCGCAGAACAGACCCAGTGCTGCCTGGAGCTCCCACCTGCAGTTTGCTGCACTGGCAGCTGTGGCCTGCACAGGCCACTGGCCCTGCTCATGGACCACAGGGCTCCATCCGCTCAGCACAGCATGGTGCTGCATGGCACGGCACTGCACGGTGCTGCCTGGCATGGTGCTGCACGGCACTGCACGGAATGGCACAGCACTGCATGGCATAGTGTTGCACAGCACTGTCCAGCACGGTGCTGCGTGGCACAGCACTGCACAGTGCTGCCTGGCATGGTGCTGCACAGCACTGCACGGCATGGCACAGCACTGCACAGTGCTGCAAGACACATTAGCCAAAAAGAACTGGACTTCAGCCATGCTGGACCTGGTGCTGTAGCTTACCACAACAGGTTTCCAGCGCTGAACACATCTTCTTCGGAGGGGTCCTCAGACACATTTCATTGACTTTATATTTCATTACTGTTACCAGTTCTTGAACAGCAAATGCACATTGAGAGGGAGCCCTTTGATGGGAGGTGTCGGGTAAGGTTTGAGGGTGTAGCTGGCTATTAGATGCATCTGGATTTAGTATCCTACTAGTGAGATTATATTTGGCAATGGTAAGTGAAAAGTTTGCAGAAAAGAGACAAAAATATTTTCAATAAAAAGAGGGAATCCTCTGGTCAAAACCAAACAGAAAATAATGAGTTTGCTTAGTTCAAGTATGCCAGCAAAGCGGTCTGCATGTGCAGCACGGAGAGCTGGGGCATAGTCCCCCAGGGCCATACCTGGGCTTGGGGGGGCTCCCATCAAAGCTTCACCTACTAAATTAGTTTAATCACGTCTGTCATTAGTCATCTTTGTTCGAGACCTCATTTAGAGGCCATTTAAAGGGGATTAAAGGAAATCTCCTCTTTTTATTCCCGTACAATAGTGATTAACTCTCAGGACTCACAAGGCATTTTCATATTGATGGAAAGAAGCAAAATGAACCCGTAACCACAAAAGCCAGCGGCCTCTGCCATGAACCGGGACTCAAAGCCAGCATTAGAGGAGGAATTATTGGGATGACACCTGGGGTGCTAATTTATACACAGGGGAGCCACCAGCACAGGCCTGAAGATTAGAGGGCTCGGAGAAGTGCCAGTGCAGTTCAGCGCGATGGTAAATGATGTCGGGTGAGATGCTGCACTCTGGCAGGGCAGCCGCGCCGGGCAGCTGGTTTCTCAGCCAGCTGGTGCCCCCTGGCCCCCGCGCCCGGCCCCCGCTCGCACTGGGGGCAGTGTCCAGGGCAGTGTCCCGTTGTCCCCTGGAAAGGGCCACCACACCATCCCCTGCGTCCATTAACTGCCTGCTCGGCCCTTTGCTGCCTGTTGGAGGCCCTGTGCTTGTGCGGGGGGGCACGTGCACGCCTGTGCGGGAGTGAAAACTATTCTCGCCAGAAAGCAGAAAAGACACTAAACATCTTTTTTAAAAGAATCCAATAAAGGTACGCAAAAATATAATTCAGGATGTATCTGACTGCAGGTACTCCAAAATCCATCAAACGCTTTGAATTACACAGAGGAAAGCCTTTCACTGGAGATGCAATTTGTGTTTTCCCAACAAGTGGGAAGCTCTGCAGAGGAATCCTTCCCCTGAGGAGGGACTCGGCTCTCCAGAGGCCCCCACAAGCACGCAGGGCACTGAGCAAATATTTTCCAATACAACTCAATTCAAAATGACCCACAACAAAATATTCAGAAGCAAATCAGGTACTCGGAAAGCCAGCAGGTCATCAGTCATGGGCACCACGAGCCAGGGCAAGAGGCATTTTATCCAGGTGAGTTCCTTTTCCCACCTTTGGCTCTGCCCCAGCATGCATGGGTGAGCTGTGCCAGCAGGCAGCTGCCCGCTGCAGTCCCGCACACTACCCGCCAGCATCCTCACTACCTGCATCAGCACCACACCTGGGCCACCCGAGCCCGGCATCCCTGCTGCCCAGGGCCAGGCTCTCCTACCTCCTCCCTTTAACCAAAGAAACGCTGCTGACACAAACAGCCTTTCAACATTATTTACAGAACCGCTGTCATAAAGCGTGCTTGCCCCTTTGCCCCTCACCGTACTGCTCTCGGGAGCCCCCCGGCCCCAGCATGGCAATCCCTTCCTCCGGCGCAGAGGAATGTGCAGTGCTGCAAACAGCCGGGCGCACAGAAGGGACCCTTGTTTAGAAAGCTCATTAATCTTTAACAGAGCGTTTGGGTTAATTTGAAAGGTTACTCACCCGTCAGCGTGAAGGGATCCCGACGGGAACGCTCCTCCAGCGAGCACCACAGCCTTTGTGGGGAAGAGAGATGGGCAAATGAAAGCCTCGCACAAGAGTACAGAGGCACTTGCATCCTTCGCCCTAAAATCGGGAGTGGCCAGCGGCATGCCCGGCACACCGGGCAGGGGAGCATTCTGCTGCCCCGCAGCCAGACCCCGCCAGACTGAGAGGAAAGACCCCTGGCTCTCGCTACCTCCTCCCGGGGTGGGATACTGACCTTGCCTTGCCTCCGCTCCAGCGGCGAGCGAGCATGGGGCCGTCGGCGTAGCGCAGAGCAAGGGGCGCATGGTGGGGGGCACGGAGGCGACGGTGGCTCGCTCAGCAATGCTGCTGCGGGCTCTTCCCTGGCAGCACCGTGGCTCCCCAGGCTGCCGGCAGCAGCTCTGCTGGCTTTCTGCCGCTGCTAGCCCTCGCCATTGCGCAGCCTGGCCGTCCTGGCGCGCTGCGGTGGCTGCTCACTGAACATATCTTAAATAAAAGTGACCACCCGTGCCTGTGTCGGAGCTGCTGTTCTGACCTGGGCTCCGGCTCCGGTTTTGGATTTAGCATCTACTGAGACAAGTCCTCGGTGCATTCTGCGTTAAATAACTAAGGTTAATTTGATTTGATGCACCACTTCATTATCATAAACAGCTCACAGTATGTCAGTCCTCTGTAATTACAGTTTCCTACAGCCGGCATCTTGTTCATTTTCCGTCATTGATGGTGTTTCCCTACGATCACCTCACAGCTAAGCACTTCTGCGTGAACTTCCCTGAACAGTAATTAGGTGTCATTTATTCTGTAGCTGATGGTTATACTAAATTACAAAAATAAGGGCAAGGATATTAAATTTACTTTCCATTACAGCCACATTTGACTCTGATGACTGGCATGAGGTTGTGTGCGCAGGAGGGCAGGCAGGGAGGAGAAGGGATGCTCGGAAAGAAAGATGCTTCTAGTGAGGGGATGCTGTGGTGGAGGGTTCCCGGGCTCTGCTGCTGGCACCCGACAGCCCCAGGGAGCCCTGGCACCGGCGGCTCAGGCAGAGAAACAGAGGGCAAAGCACGGTGCCAGTCACCGCAGCAGGGCCGGCGGGCTCCCAGGCAGGATTGCTGCCAAGTCAGCGAAGCGGCGCTGCTGGTGCCCACGCTCCCAGCTGCCAGGGAGGGAGGTGCTTTGCCACCACCAACAGCACGAGAGCAGGCGCAGAGCACAGTCAGCGTGCCAGCACGTAGCAAACTAAATATGCAAAGCCACGACCAACGCCCTTCTCCCGCTTGGCCCCTTTTGGCCACCAGTCCCATTGCCAAGTGGTCCCTTTGGCAGAGGGATGGCAGCAGCGCCCTGCCTGCCCGTGGGCACTCACAAGGGATTTAATTTCCTCCAGACACCATGGTCCTACAAACAAACCTGCCCCCCCCACTGCCCCTCACTGGTATCCCCACAGATCCCCAGCCATGCGCCCTTCTCTCCTGACTAATGTGGATATTGGCCCAGCCGTGCCAGGAGCATCACCTGCAGAGGCAGCGCCAGGCAGGCAAATGCTGCCATCCCTGTGGAGGGAGCTGCCACATACCTGCTGCTCCTGCTGCAGAAACCAGGGGCCACCAGCCTCTGCATCCAGTGACCATGCTTGGGGGCAGCCAAAACTCCTCTGACCGCTTACCCAGCGGTGGCAGCCAGTCACCCAGCCTTTCACCAAAGCCTTCATCCCAGCCGGCTTCGCTCCGCACAGACATGCATCCCAGGCTGGTGTGGAGCCATCCAGGAGCACAGGAGCCTCCCAAGGAGCAGGGTCTGCTGGGGAGCACCAGTGGCCCCTGCACCCCTAATGCAGCACCTCCAGTACTAACGACTGCAGCTTTAATTGCATGAAATGACTCGGCCCCAGGCCCCGGCGCATGGAGCTGGCACAAAGAAGTGGGGTGTTTGACCACGAAGGTGTTTTACAGGCGGCACCGTTCGGCGCAGTGGTCACACCCCAGCTGCGGTGTGAGCCTTCCTGACACACGGCCATTCATGCCAGCGTGTGCCAGGGATGAATCGGCCACCCACCGCTGTTTGGGGGCCTGCAGCAGTGATCCCACGTAGATAGAAAAGCCACAGCTGAAGCCAGCCAGTGTTTAACGCTGCATGAAAAAGTCATCCCGGATAAGGGACGTGAAGTGCTGCAGTGCTGTGGGTCAGGGCTGCTGGTGCCTCCTGCAAAGCATGAGCTGGGAGCCAGCGATGGGGACGGGCACTGCAGCCTGGCACTGCCAGCCCTGCACTGCCAGCACGGGGACCAGATCTGACCGTGCAGCTGGGGGTGTGCCCATCATCCCTCCATAATGGGGGTACTTCCTCCTTGTCTCTAATTTAATTACATCCTCGTACCGGAGGTGCAATGCTGGAGATGCTTCCCATTGATTTTGTTTGACAAATTACTCTGGTGTTTGCTATCTTCCTCGTTTGCAGCTATGGAAAGCTGACGACTTTGGCCCATCCCACAGACATAGCAAAGCAGTTGGTGGGACAAATCCCGCAGCACATCGCGATCAAAACAACATCAGCCTGCTGGGACACAGAGGAGTTCAGTTAAGCTTGAATTAACAGTGTAGAAAAATTTAAAAGCAGTGCACTGTGGCTATGGGTAGGGTTGCAGATGCCAAGAACTGCCTGACTCTGATGGCAAAGGTTAGAAACTCAAATAATAAAGCAGCAGCCCTGCCCTGGGCTGGGTAAAGCTGCTCCCAGAGCCAGCACTAGGAAGTGGCATACAACATGCAACAGGAATACCCAGTATGGAAGAGGGATACACAAGAGGAATACCCGGCAAATGACAGGAATACCCAGCACACAAGCAGAATACCCAGTACGCAAGAGGAAAAGCCAGTACAAAAGAGGACTGCCCAGCACACAGGCAGCACCCCCAGCACACGGGGGGAACACCCTGGGATAGCCCCGACCCCAGGCTGGGCTCTGCCAGCTCCTGCTGCCCGGGGTAGGTGGCAGTGGTGGCAGCGGACCCGTGCGGGATGGGCTGGCTGCAGTAGGTGGGTTCCCTCGAAGCCCCCCCCCAGCCTGGCAACTCCCCACCGCTCCCCTGTGTCGGGCACTGCCACAGGCTCCATCCCTCCTCTCCAAGCCATGCTCCACAGTGGATGCTCCACACACAGGTCCCCGCTCATCAGGGAGCAAACAAAGAGCTCACCCCGCAAAAAGTCACTCTCAGTTATCATTTCTGTTTTTTTTAATTGAAATACCCATGGAGCTGAACTGATGGTGTTTGCACTGACTTCAGGATTAGCCGGGCACCAGACTGTAACAATAGAAAATATATATTGTTAAAAGCCACTTAAGACTTTCTCTGGAAGGGTTTGCTGAACCTTTGAACAAGAGCCCAGGGGACAGCCCTTTATTACCACTGTGACCAGGTCAATTACTCTAGAACTGAGCAAATTATTTATGAGGTGGTCGGCCTATTAAAACATTAACACATCCATCACTTAGCTGCTGATCTGGCTCCCGTCCTTATTGCACTGTGCTGGGCTTGGGAATTTACTGGCACTTTACTTGGTTCAAAGCTACATTTACAAGAAAAAAAAACAACAAACCAACACACAGCTCTTACTTTCACAGAGCCCGAGTTACAGGGGGACCCTCTGGCTCCCACAAACTCATTTAAACTATTTTTCATTTTGATTTTTGTCTTTGTTCCTGTTGTCTCGTTGTGTGGTCTAAACAAAGGCCCGAATTGCAGGTCTTTAATTTGCAGAGATACTTCAGAGCGTCAAAAATCAAATTTAGCTATTACCATCAGGATCTCTATCTGCCCTTTAAGTGTAAGTGCTTGCAGTGGGAATGCATGATGAACTAGCCGAGCTGCTCCTTTGAAAGTGATAAAGCATCAAATCTTGAGAATAAATGGGTTGTTACAGCTGTGGGCACCCCGTGGTTACAATACACCGAGGAGAGGCAGATAGTGCTTCGCAGGAAGAGGGGGCATTTATTTCTGTCTGTCAAGACACAGGAAAGATGGAGAACATACAAGGGGTGGGAATTAGTGTCTTAATCTACTGCGTTTACACTCTTCCCTTTTTTAAATGCCTTTTGGCTAGTCATTTTCCTGCATCTGATATTTTATTATCACGTCTTTTATGACATTTCCAGATACTTATTAAATCAAAACGGAGAGCTCTGCTTTGTGTGCCAGCTGTTTGATGTCAGACCAGCGGCACAGGCGGGGATGCCTGCAGATGAGGGTTGGGATGTGACTGGGGCAGAGGATGTGGGTCTACAGCTCCAGAGGGGTGTCGGGGAGTCTGGCAGGGGCCATGGGGCAGGTTGTTGCTTAAAACAAGAAAGAAAGTGCTTGGAGGGGCTGGGGCACTGCAGTGGGCAGTGCTGGGGGACAGGGACCCTACTCTAATGGGACCATGGACAGGCTTTGCCCCTGAGGGTATAAACCCATTGCTACACCATGTAGCGCTACATCCCGGGAAGAAATGGGTCCCTGGGTTTTCATCCAGTGTGGGAGAACGCTGGGCACAAATCTGAAGGAGTCGAAGCAAACAGGAAGCCCCCAGGGACACTCCCAGGCAGCGCGCCCAGGCTGAGCTTTAGAACTTGGGGCTTTTCACGGCTGGTGGCCGGCGCAGAGCCCTGCCTGTGCCAGGCACTGGTGCTCCCCGGGGAGCCAGGCACTCGGTGCCTGCAGAGCTTCCCTGCCCAGGCTCCCCCCACAGACCCCCGGCACACTGGTGGTGGCACCATGACCCCAGTCCCGGCACCCGCGTACCCCAGCAGTGCGGAGACTCAGCACAAAGCCTGTGAGGGGGCTGGCTGCACCCCCAGCCCCGAGGCTGTGCTCGGGGGGGCTCCACTGCTTGTCACACGCGTGTCCCAGATGTGTGAGGTTTTTCTGCACTGGCCTCTCCTGAGACTTGGCTGTCCTTGCGAGGACACGGGGGTGGCAGTGCCAGAGCTGGGGACAGATGTGGCTCCAGGCAGCCGCTGGCATTATGAGTCACACCTGGCCCTGGTGTGTGGAGCACCCAGACACTCAGGTGCCCCGCAGCACCACCATGACCCTGCTGGGGCTGCAGTGGGGCCAAGCGGCTCACTGGGAGCCACGGCCAGTGACACCGGCGTGGTTCTCACCCACCTCTGGTACTCGATGGAAGCCAACCCTCTGCCGTAGGGGTCCCTCCAAAGACTCCACCAGACTCAGAAACGAAGCAAGAGCCTATCAGAGGGCTCCGGTGGCCACAGCGGGCTGGGGCTTGGCAGCCTCCTGTGGGGCAGGAAAGGGCAGGCACAGCAGGATGCACTGCCCTGGAGCTCTGCCTTCAGCATCGCCACAACCAGCTGCGGAGGATGCACGTCCAGGATGACCGCAGTGGAGAGTGGTCAGAGCTTGGGGACCTGCATGTGAGGAACAACCACAGGAACTGGGCTCTTTTGGTTGAGAGGAGCAGGACGGAAAAAAAAACCATAGTCCAAGAAGTACCTAGTAGACCCTTAGCTGTGAAACTGCCTTCGGTGCGCCCCACGCCTGCCTGCTGCTCGTCTCCCCAGTGCACCCCAGTCCTCTCACCACAGCTCCTCCTTCCAGCTCTGGTTTGGTCCTGTCCATCCCTGTCCCATGCTGATGGGTCCCATCCCAGTTGTCCCCACAACTGGCTGGTGTCCCAAGGGATGCACAACCCCCTGTGGCAACTCCTTGTTTGTTGCAAAGAGGGAAGGAAAAAGCCGCTCTTCATGTCCCCTGTCACGGGATGGGAAGCAGCAGCCATGGATCTCCGTGAGAAAATTCAGCTTTAGCTGAATGGGCTGTGCCGAGCCTGGGACCTCCATCGTGGCATGTCTTCCCAAGGCACGAGCAGCGCTGAGGCTGCCCACCCCGCAGACTCCTTCCCCCCCCCCCGCCAGCACGCCTGCTGCAGCAGCATGCACATCACAGGGAACTGCTCGCCCTGACCCCCAGCCCCTTGCCAGCCTCCCCAGAGGCCTGCGTGCAGCAACCTCTCCATTTGCTGGTGGCCTTCTTAATTACCGACTATTTGTTAACAGCCTTTGACGAATTCATTCTTAATTCTTCATGCTAACAGGAGGGCTGCTCTCCCATGGTTCCTGCTCCTCGCAGCTCTGGGCAGTGCCTGGGTCCCCACATGGAGCCACCCAGCCTGCGCAGCATCACCAGGGTTTTGCCAGGTCCTGGGTCTCTTGGCAGAGTTCTGGTGTCCTGCAGGGTTTTGGCTCTTTTGTTTGAACATTTAATGTTAGTGGCACCTGCAACTATGAAGCAAACTCAGAAGCGGAGCCAGCTGTACAAGGTCCATGTGGACAGAGTGCTTGGGCGAACTGGAGTGTAACAGCTTGGGAGGTCCAAAGGAAAGATCCCTGGTCCTGGGGAAGGTCCCTGGTGCTGGAGGGTGGTTGTGTCCCCTCTTTCCATCAGGTATCTCAACATCTGATCTGCAGCTCTCCGAGCTCCTTAGGAGACTGATCTGCATGGGAGCCACCCTGGGAGGCAACAATAAAGCCTGAAAGGAAAGTTCCCCGGGGCAGCTGCGGAGCCCCTCTGCCCTGGGGAGCTGGGCACAGCCCCTCCGGAACAACAGCACGAGGTGCAAGAGCTGGTCCCAGCAAGAGGGGCCTTTGCTGTCAGTCCCAGAGCTGGGAGGGAGACAATGGGGGTGAGGAGGAGGAGGAGAGGGGATGAAGCCTCCCTGCATGGGGGGGCTGCAGAGGACCCACCACCCACAGCTCTGGGCTGACTGCTGTCTGGGGTGTTGCAGTGGGATTCAGCCGCCCCACTTGCCGGCCAGCACAACTGGTGCACAGCTGGAGGTTTGCTGCCAGGAGCGGCTCTGCTCCCTGAGACACCCAGCCGAGAGGTGACACTGATGCCCTGGCACTGGCCAGGAGCCATGCCCACAGCTACAGGCACGGTGACACCAGCAGTGAGACTGCGCAGGGCATGGGCTGCAGTGGGTGTGCAGCGCGGGGGCTGTGCACTTTGCATGGCACGTGGGGGACGCCAAGCTGGCAAGGGGGCTTCCACCACGTCCTCTCAGTCACACTGTGTAAAGGACCCCAGGTGCCCGCTCCTGGTTTCAGCCCGAGATGCCCCATGGGGAGACGCACACGGGATCTGCAGCTGCCCCAGCCCAGGACCCCAGCACTCAAAACCCCCCTGTAAATTAAAACCAAGCTGAACACAACTTCACACGTCTCTCCGCAGGGCTGGCGGCAGCAGCAGCCTTGTGGCCCTCGCAGCAAGCACAGCCTGGGCTATTTGCCCCAAAATGCCAGTCTCAGCAACCCGTTGCAGCCCCCGTGCTGGCACACGGCACAGGCACAGCCAGCCCTGCCGCCCCGGCTGTGCTGCGCTCCCCTGCGCCGGGGCCCGTGCAGCTGACGGAGATCAATTTTCCTCATTACTTATCTCCTTCGTACCACAGGGGAACGTTCACATGATCAGGTTTTGATGGGAGCAGAACTGCTTGCCATGGAACTATTACGGAGCCAATTAAACCAAATGAAAATACAGGGTGTGAGCAAACTGCTGTGGGGAGAGCTGGAGAAATGAGCCGGGGAACAGCACGGCGTGGCAGGGCCCAGGTCACTTGTTTGTTTGTTTAAGTGCTCATTCATGGGGACAGCTGGCTACAAGTCAAAAAAAAAAATAATCTGTACGAGCAGCAGAGAAAAATTATTCTCAAGCAGCGATGCCGCAGAAGCTGCTTCCCTCTGATGGAATTAAAAAAAAAGTCAGACTTGGGAAAGCTAGCAAATGTGAGAAAGGGGCAGGGCGGATGTTCGTGCCAATTAAAAGCTTGCAAAGCTCATTCCCCCAGACGGCAAATCCCGACTACAAACATAAGCCCATATTTACCGAAGCCGCCACCACTGCCTCACATTCCAGGCGAGCACAAGGGAGCCGGCGCGGGACGCCGGGTGATTGGCAGCTCCATTCAGCAACACACAGAAATCCCTTTTTTTGTTGTTTCTGCGAGCATCTTTAAAGATGTCTCTGAAACATATGGCTACCTTCAGTGGCACAAAGGGGCTAATGATTGCCCAGGAATGCCCTGAGTATTAAATATGGGATCACCACAGTTACAATGCCGCACCAGAACGACAATTCATATTCAGTGTCAGCTCAAAAGAGCTTTTGCGGATAATTAGTTCAAGGACAAAAAATAAAAAAAATAAAAAAAATAAATTGTTACTGATGCTTAAAACTGTGTCGGCTGCCGTGCTGCGGTCCTGTCTGCAAGCCGGGCTCGGCCCATTGTCTGCCCCCATCGCGGGCTGCGCCTCAGCCGCTTTACTTTCCTCTCCCGTTCCGCTGCTGACAATGCGCAGGGAACAAAGGCTTGTGCCTGAACAGGGGCAGTAATTCATCCGCGCCCTTCAGCGCCTGCAGGCAGCTGCCCCTTCCCAGCACGGCTGCCAGCCGTACCAGACACGACTCACCCAGCCCTCCTTTCCCATGGTCTCCAGGGAGATGGCGATGGACCTGCATCCTAATGATGGGCGGCATCACCTGCGCCCGCCGGCTCCCTCCAGCCCCTTCCAGGCTGGACTGCGGGGTGCCGGCACTGGCGCTCCCAGCACTATGGATTCAGCCCCAGCTCCCGCACAGCGGCTCACAGGGGCGAGCGAGCAGCCCCACCCCTGGCGGGACATCACTGGTGAGTGCGGAGGCACTGGCCAAGCACCGAAATAAACCCCACATCGTCCAAGAGCCACCACTTTGGGACCGGCAGCCCAGCATCGGCAGCAGGCGCAGATCACCGGCGTTGTTGAGCACCCAGCACCAACCACCCCTTGGCTGCAGAAGGAAACAGCCCCCTGAAACCCACCCCACTCAGGACACGTCATTTTTTAATTCCTAGCGTGGAGGCAGCAAAAAACGGTGGCCGCGGTGCACCCTGGCCCCTGCCTGCAAGGAGCCCTTTGTGGAGCATCGCGACGTTCACACGGAGGCAGGTGGTGGGATGCGGGAGAACAGAGATGCCAGCAAGCCCATGCAGAGCTCGGTCCCAGCCCCGCATCGAGCCCCCACACCGAGTCCCGTCGGGGCCGGCGAGCAGTTCCCGTGGAGTGACGGCACGAAGCTGCACGCGGCGGCGCGCCCACTTGCTCGCGCCCCGCATGCTAATGAGCAGCGCCGGCAGAGCTGCGCCAATTAATTGCTGGAAGTATCTGTTAACTTACCAAATGGGGAGCCGTGGTGCCAAATTGGAGGGCAGGGTTTCGCAGCACGGCGGCGGCACGGAGCTCCCCGCGCCCGCCAGTCAACGGGCGGCAGGTACGGCTCAACTACAACAGGGCAGGTGAAGGCAGGAGACAGACCTGCTTATATTTTTGTATTTAATTTTTTTTTTTTTTTTTTTAAGCTCACGTAGCATTTAGGGTCACATGCTGCCGTGAGCATCGGTCGGCACCGTCACGTGCCCGGGGTCAGGGCTCACGTGACGAGCAAACCTGATGAAGTGCCACTACGACCCATTTTGTGTCAACCCTGAAAAACTTAGTTGTAAAAATCTAATTTATAATGGGTTAATGAAATAATTAATTTTTGAAGTAGGCTTCTAACCTTTAGAACCAAATAATTTCGAGGGGAGGGGGCAAGAGAGCAAGGGATGGGAACGAAATGCCAAGATTTTGATGAATATTTAATACACCCTCCGAGCTCCTCATAAGCTCCTGCGCCTTGGAGCCGTGCCAGCGCCATTTGAATACCATCCTTTGTTAATAACTAAATTGACGCCTCTGTTGCTATTCGGTGTTTGCGGCTCTATCAAGCTGTAATCTGTCACAGCGAATACGGGGGGAAGCACAACTCAATGAGCACCCACCCATCCCCGCCGCCCAGACAAAGCACGGGGCTCGTCTCACAGCCGGCGGCGCGCAGGGTGCTCCCCCACCCTTCCACCCCTATAGAAACCCTAATACATATATATATACACACACATACACACACATGTATATACAAAACCTACATACATATATGTAGGGTTTTTCCAGCCAGAATTAGTGGCAGGAAGCTTCAGAAGCTTGTTCCTGCCGTATTAAGTGCAGAATTCTGCATTGTTTGAGATTTTCTTAATTTCTAGCAGAATGTAAACAGGGCAAGTACATTTCTGCCATTCCACAAATAAACATCTCTTTCCCCACACCCTGACATAACCTCCCCCTTGAGCTTATATCAGCCTGGAGGGGGCTGCTAACACTATCGGCAAGGACAGCAACAGTCACAACATTCCCAGCACGGAAGGGCAGGATGGGGACCACGACCACCCGGGGGGCCAGCCCCAGCAACGCAGGATGTGATGTTCGGTAAAAGGACCAGGTGACAAACCAGCCACAGCCGCGCTAGGCACCAATGGGCTGAAATTAAAAACCTAGTTCTGTGTGCACACAGACATACCAATCGGAGAAATAAATACGAACATCTTCCCTATGAAAATCGGGCGGCACAGCAAACCCAGAAGCCTCGGCTCTGCAGGGAGGCACTGGGCACGGCCCCATTCCTGCGGCAGGGCTGGGTCTGCCGATGGGGACACCGTGGCTGCCATGGGGCACCCGGGATGCCGGGTCCCTGGTAGCCCTCCTTACTTTGCAATTAGTTTAACTAATTGGGCAACAACTCCAGCATAATTCACTTGATTCCCCTAAACCATTAATTATTCTGCATTCAGGACAAACATGCGCTGCAGTTTGCTGAGCGCGGCGTGCCGGCAGTTCATTGGCATTCCCAGCACGCGGCAGCCACTGGAAACGGGTGTCTGCGGCTGTGCTGGGCTCTAACGAACCGCGGCGAGGGAACACTCGATTGGCCACATGCCGGAGGAAAGGGGGGCAGAAAAAAACCAAAAGAGAAAAACCCAATTTTTCTTTCGTATTAAATCAGCTGCGTGCATGGCAGGGAAGCGGTGGCTCCTGCACAGGGGTGCTGGGGGGGTGCAGCTCCCGCTCCCGGCACGCTGCTGACAGGGGGTGTGGGCAGAGTGCTGGCAGCTGTGCCAGCACCTCACCGTGCACGAGCAGGCTGGTGCTTCATTGCCATCAGCGGGGCGTGCGCGGTTCCATCAGTTAATGCTGCGCGTGTCGCTGCCGGAACAGGCGCTCGCTGTGGTTCCTGGAGCATCACAAGGGCTCTGGGCTGGTGCAAGAAGAATGGGCTCAGCCAGCGAGAAGGGGGATCAGTGCCAGCACCGTCCCACTCTGGGGAGCCAAAAGGGGTGGGAAACCACTGGGATCAGGCAACTTGCATCTCTTGGTGCCTGCAGGCCAGCTCTGCGGTGCCAGCCTGGCCGAGTGCTGCGGTGCATGGTCCAGCTCTGGGGTGGGGGCTCGCACCCACCGCCCCCACACACCAGGTCACCTCCATCCCCCCAAAACACGGACACACACCCCCTGAAGCACATGGGGGCACAGCTTTCCCACATGTGCTGTTGCAGCAACAAGGTCCTGCCTGAACGGGGACGGGCATAACTGTCAGCCGCGGGACCCTGGGCAGTGCCAGAGGCTGTCACCCAGTGTCTGATGGTGGGTCCCTCCTCGAGACACCTTTGTCACTGAAAGCCACAGCTTTGTCACGCAGCCACAGCTCCCACCTGAGAGCAGCTCCTTCTCTGCTCAGGGTCAGGCTGCTCCCATCCCCATGGCCTCTTCTCCCACTGGCTCCAGCTTGGCCAATGCACGGAGAGAGCTCAGCTGAGGGCGCACACCATGCTGCTGGCATGGCCTCGGGGTGGGACGGAGGCACAGCCACGGGGTGGGACGGAGGCACACACACCCCTCCCCCCCCCATGCACCATGAACGCCCCTGCACCCAGCCATGATTGTGCCATGAGTGCAGCAAAGCACTTCCCAGATCGTTACTGAAACGCCAAGCTGTCCCTCATCCTGAGATCACCATGATGCTCAAAGGCTCAGGAGGGCAGGACTGAACAGCTCCGGTGCTGTTAGCGTGGGGGTGCGTCGCTACGGGGGGAGCTAGAGCCCATGGAGCAGGGTCCCTGGCGTGCTGCTCACGGCCTCCCTCCATGCACCGGCTCGGGATGGAGCAGGAGATCCTGCGCCCGTGAAGGTTTGCAGCCCTGCTCCGCGCTGCAGTTGGGATGCCCAGGACATGGTGGATGCAACCAAAACTAAACCGGTGGGCTCCTGTGCAGCCCTGCACCTTCACCCCTGCCTGAGCTCCGGGCAGCTGCGCCAGCGCCCCACCTGCACCCAGCTGTTTGCCGGTGCCCTGTGCCGCACCCCACTATCTTGCTGGAGAGCCACAGCCCCGCCGGGCCCCCCACCCTGCCTGCAGCAGGACGGGCAGGGGAGAGGGCAGGGGCCACCCTCCCCGGGGAGCAGCGAGGCCTTCCCACGCCTGCCCGCACCGCTCCGAAGGGACGACGCGGCCCAGGGTGGGGATGATGCCTGGATGTGGCAGGTGGCAGAGCAGGGCATGGCAGGCAGCTGGCGGCAGGGACATGGCAGGGATGGCGGGGATGTCTCACCTACCTGCTCCGCCGGCAGAAGGGGAAGGAGCGGAGCGCGCCCTCTCCTCTGCGGGGACAGGGGACCCCGCGTGCTCGGCCGGCACTGCCCCCGCACGAAGCAAGCCGGGCGGCCGCCGGGTACCGGCTCATTCGTGGAGGCGAAAGGGAGCGGCCGGCTGGAGACACGGCATTTTCAGGAGCTTTTCTTTCCTCTCAGCAGAGACGAAGGAGCGCCCCGGCTTCATCTGTCACTCCAGCGCTGCTGCACCGAGCTGTAGGCGCCGTGTTATGTCCTTGAGACACAGACCGATGCCATCTGGGCAAAATGCCACGAGATCCCTGGAGACCAGGGAGTATCGTGCTGCATCCGAGAGAGCCGCACAGAGCGCCGAGCACACCCCCGCGATCAACAAATATTAACTGCTTTGTGGCTGGGGTGAAGTGCGGGAGCAGGGGGTGTGTGGGGGCACAGCTGGGAAGGGAGCCAGGGGCTGGCACGCTGCTAACCCTGCACCGGGCATCCCTCCAGCAAGGGCAGCTCCCACGTGCGGGCTGGGGGGCAGTGGGCAGGTCCCAGTGGGGCTGATGCACCTCGAGGCTATGGGACACAGATGCTTGGAGGGCTCCGTCGCTGCCTCCGCACCAGCAGCGCTCAGGGATGCTCTGTGGGGTCTCCCAGCACTCCTATGAGGCTGTCCAGGCACACAGGGCTGCCTGAGCACCCCCTGCCTCCCCCAGCTGCCACACAGGTGGTGGCCACGAGACCGCCATGGGGAGCAAGTCATCCAAGGGATATGTGCACCAGTCACATTGTCACAGGGGAAATCAAGCGCTGTGACCTGCCCAGATGAGAGCAGAGCAAAGGGGTACCCAGAGGGTTTGTTCCCACCTGTGGGGCTGTCCCTGAGCCTCAGGCAGCAGCAAAGGGCAGGTACCCACCTCCTGCTCCTGCTCACCTTTGCATGGCAGGTGTCCTGCACGCAGTGCCAGCTGAGCCACTGCCACAGAGCACACGGCTGCAGGTGACCAGTGGGCACAGCCATAAACAACCAGCTCCGGCACGCAGGTCTCCACCAGCATCTCAGGCACAGGAAGATTAAAAGAAAAGCAAACAAAGCGCTGAAACTGAAGGAGGAGCAAAGCAGTTCAGCACAGAGGGATCACCGGTGCTTGTCCCATGGGAAGGGGCAGTGCCAACAGCTCTGCCAGCAGCCCTAGCCCTGGCTGTGCCCTGCACCAGCACAGGCAGGTGGCAGCTGGAGCCGGGCAGGTTTGGATGGACACCCTGCTCCCCTTCTCCCACAAGACAGTGAGGAAAAGCAATCTTCCCTAATTTAGAGAGCATAAACCCCACCAGGTTCTGGCTCTGGCACAGCCACCAGTGAGGCTTGTGCTGAGAACGGTTCCTTACTGAGGTCTACACTTTTTGTTGCTTGGCACTGAAACTTGGAAATTTGGAGGTTTCTACAGTTGTTGCATCCTCCTCTTTGGGGAGGAGAAGTGCCAGAGAAAAGCCCGCTCACATTGCCTGCAACATGGGTGCCAAGCACTGACTGACGTGCAGACTCAGATCCCCATCAGCCAGCCGGAGGGTGCCAGGCAGAGGAGAGCGGACGTGGCTGCGGTGAGAGCCGGGACCAGGGTGGGCCACCGACACATCCCGCAGCCCCTCCTGCACAGCCAGCTGCCCCAGGTAATGATGCTTCACAGTAAATCGCATCTTCAGCCTCTCCTGGGCCAACCCTTGGTCACCCTTTGCATCTTACAGGGAACCGCAGCCCACTAAGGGGGGAGACCAGAGGAGAAAAGGCCCGACCCACTCGGCCGCCCAAGCGCTTAATGGTGCCCCAAGGTGCTCAGCACCCCCGCAGGGCCCGTTCCCTGCCCGCAGCATCCCACGGCTGGGGGTACGACAGAAGCCCAGCAGCTCCTGCTCGCTCTGTGGGGCTGCCCCTCACCGTGAGGGAGATGGGTGCAGCATGAGGCAAATTGCATCTGTATTTTAAAAAGGAGAAAATTCAATATTCAAATATTCAATTTGGAGGAAGAAAGGTAATGCAAGATAAGTGATAATCCTGGCAACCTTCAGGCTCCAGAAGAGCCGTTTCTCAGGCAGGCTGCTATAATGTCTGCAGTGCTGAGTTATCGCAGAGGCAGACCCAGCCTGTCCTTTTAACATAACTATTTTTATGGGTTGATTTTATTAGTTTCTCTTTTGTTTACATATTTGAGCCCTCAATAGGAGTGGACAACGTCCTCCACACAGAGCCGCAGGTCCAGCTGCCTTCACCTAGGGACTGAAGCGGCACGGGGGTCAGGCACTGGCGTGCCCGCAGGAGCCAGCTGCACCCGAAACTGAAATCGTTCCATTTCTTGGTCACAGCTGATGACAGCCCCGACTGCCTTCATGTGAGACTTAGATCAATTTAAAAATCAAACTTCAAACAAAATGCAACCAAAGAAGCCCTGTGACATCCCTCACCGCAGAATTCCTTTCGTCCTTCCCTCAACACCCCATGCACAAGAGTCAGAAACTAAGCAACACCAGGGCGAGCGGGCAGAGGAGGGGGGTGCAGAGGTGGGGGGCGCAAAGCAGCCAGTGGTGAGGCTGCTGCCCATCGCCCGGTGCAGGGAGTCACCCCAGAGCCCACCCCAGAGCCATGGCCACGGACCTTCTCGGCACCATGGGAATAGTCCTGTTTTCCTGGCCCTGCACAGCCTCTGTGCAAGGGGGATCTGGGTCTGTCTGGGGTGTGAGAGATCCCCAGGGGGGACCCAGGGGCCATCCCCGCCCGGCCAAGACTTCATGAAAAGGACCCGCTTGCTCTTTGGGGTGGGAATGAGCTGGGGGGGGGGAAAACGTCAGATAAAGCCAGGCAAGCGAAGGGACCCGTAGTCTTTTTGTTCCTCCCGTCCTCCAGCTGCACTTGCTGTGGCCGGCGGGTTCAGCTCTGGGAGTTGCTCCCCAGGAGCGCTGCGCTCCCCCCACCTCTGCCCCAGGACCCTTCCTCCCCCCTGTTCGCAAGGGGCCTTGCTGGTGGCAGAGCTGCGGGTCAGCACCTCTTACCTGTCCCTCTCCACTCCCAAGATCCCTGGTTATGTTTTCCCGGGCATGATTTGACGACTCTTCCGTTACCTACATGGAAACACACCACAGGCTCACTTGGCTGGGGCGCAGCTGGCCCCTCCTCGCCCCAGCCGCCCCGCTCGCTCCGCAGCCCGAGTGGCAGCCGGAGGGTCCTACAGGGGTGCGGAGCACCCGGCCCTGCCAGCTGCCCCCAGCCTCGGGCACACAGACCCCCTCGCCTAGGCGCAAGGGGGAGAAGCAGAAGCAACACCCCAAAGACTCACCTTGGTAGCGCTAAAACCTGGCAAGGTGAGAAAAACCATTTTCTGATCAACCCTGAGCGTTACAGGTGCCCTGTGCTGCGGGAAGCCATGCCTGCTCCGAGCAGCTCGGGCTGAGGATGAGCTGGGGTCACACCTGGCTGTGGCCAACACAGGGCTCCCACCAAGCCTCTGTACCCCTGCCCACCCAGGCCCTACAAGAAATAGTGATGCTGATGCGAGCAACTTCACCGGATCTCCCTAAATTAGAAGGGTTTAGAACCAACTAGTTCTGTACTTACTCTCAGGAATGGCACCTGAGGCGGGAGGGTTCCTTTCCCTTGCTTGGCACGTTAAATCCCGATGTTACATACTAAGACAGAAGAAGTGAAACATTAAGAGCATGCTCGAGGGATGGGGACATGCGCCCTGCATGGACCTGGGAGCTGTCGGGGCAGCACCAGCACAGGGCGCTGGGCACCGGGGGTGCTGGGCACGGGGCGCCCCCTCTCCTGCCCTCACCGGCGAGGCTGCAGGCACCGTCTGCCTGCCCGGCCACGGAACCTGCTCCCGCTCCAACCCTTCCCACCGCGGCCCCGCTCCTCACACTTCCCCAGTCGCTGCAGCTGTAAAGTGGGCACATGGAGGATTTGCTGCAGCCCCTGTGCATATAATAACCCCTTGCATATAATTAAAATATACATCCAGTTAATTACTGATAATAATGTATTTCCCTTTCCAATACAGGCTTCTAGCAAAGCTTTATGCTGAGGTCAGCAAAGCAAAACGCTTTGTTTCCATTAGTTTTTTAAAACCAAAAAGCCTAATTTGTCTTAACATGGCACCAAAAGCCAGCAAAACATTCTTCGGCTCCAGCCTGCGCTCACTAACAATATCTTTGCAGTCACATACCAAGGAGATTCAATTATCTGACAGAACATGTCCCAGAGGCATTTAGATAATTGCAAACATAAGTACAAAATCTGCCACTAATTATTAAAGAAATACCAAATAAGGAGACCAAATGATAGAAAAGTAGCGTTGCTGGGTGCAAAACCATTGACAAGCACTGGAAGGGATGGTGCTTTCACAGGGCGCATCTCTGCGATGCTGGGGGAGCCCAAGCCCTGTGGAGCCAGGGGAAGGCATGGCCGCAGCCCCAAGCCCAGCAGGAGCAGCAGGGCAGGGGGGCTGTGAGGGGCTGCGCTCATCGCCAGAGAGCAAGGCAGGCTGCTCTCTTCCTGCACAAAACCAGCCAGGCTGAGCAAATAGGGGAAAAATGGTCCGAGGGGACCCATGAACCCTGATCCCCCAGCCCCAGGACGGCCCCCAGGCGCTGCTGCTCCCAGGCACAGAGGTCCTGCCCCACCAAGCATCACCGTGGGGTTCACCACCTCTTACACTTAGAACTGTGTGCTCTTTATGGCAAGATTTTGGGAAGCAAGCGTTGCCTGAGGGGAGATGCAGGAGCAGGGAGATGCTGGCAAAACGGTGGGAGGCTGCTGTGCCGCTGCCTTCCCCCTCCCCATTACCTCCTGCACAACCTGATGTAGAAACAAGACCTACGTTCCACGGTACTTGCACTGACATTTCCATTGCCTACCCTGCAATAACAGCAATTATGCTGAATATAGGTCACAAATGATTTTTGTTAAATATTCAGCAGCTCGAATCAGAAAACAGTCACATACAAATGGGTGGTTTTTCCTATCTCCTCCGTGTAATAGCTACAGATTTCCTTCCAACGCGCCAGGCAGCAATAGCAGAAGCATACAAGATGCTCATTAGACAACATCAAAACACACACCAGAGCTTCAGCACATCCCACACTGAAGAGCGATCCTGACCAAGGAGGAAAGCCCTGCTTCACTACAAACACACATGTATCCCAGGCTCTGGTTCTCCCTGTAGCTTTTAAAAGAAAGGCTGTTGCAATAACCTAACGCAGGGCTGCTGGGCTCAGTCCTCCGAGACACCCAGTACCTTCCCACCTGCACCTTCCCTGCAGCCTTCCCGAGCTGCCGAGCCCTCCCGCCCCTCGGGGACACCAGCCGACATTCAGAGGGACCCTGTTGTCAAAGAAGGATCCCCAGTGTAACCCTGGCCTCCCAAGTCAACAAGCACTTGGATGCTGAATTGAACAGATGCAGGGTTTCATGCCGTCTGCCCGGGACCGTCCTGCTGCCCTGCCCATGGCACGGTCGAGAAATCCTGGAGTCCCCGTGAAGCATCACCGGCCTGGCTGGGTCCCGAACCACAGGATGGCAAAGCATCAGCTGCGGGTGGAAAATTGCAGCTGTTGAGAGCTGGTGTTTCCAGCTCCAAAGAGAACTTGGATGCTGTTTAACTGTGACTTACAAAAGAGAGAGAGAGAAAGAGAGAGAGAGTGAAACAAGGTGGGGGGAAGGAACGAAAACCAGCCTCACGGTATGATGTGAAAAGAGAATGTGTCTGCTTATAATTCAGTGCAACTGCTGGGTATTGTTGCTATCTATAATTACGGACTGCTTTTCATCCCTTGAGGTTCAGCTTTCCTCCCACCAGTCTTCTGTGTTCAGTCAGTTATCCTTTCTGTGGCTGCAGATGCTCTTCCGATCTGTTCTCCCTTTGCCTCCTAAGCTCCTCCAGGCACGTCGGGGTCTGAGCGGCTGCAGGACATTCACAGCCGAGACACTCAGCCCTACCGGGCTCCAACAAGAAACGCTAAAGGTGTTTGGAAGCAGCACAAAGCCCCCCTTTCCCCTCCCTGCCGCCTGCGCGGCCGGAGAGCAGAGCTGTGCCCCCAGCTGGGAAGGAGCCGGAGCACCGGCGATGATGCTCCACGCGCCACCGAGCTGAGGGGCTTGGAAGGAAGCCCATGTTTGAGGGCTCCTAAAGGGAAAGCAGCTTCTCCGTGACAGCATGTTGGCAAAAACAGCGTTATTTAAATACAACAGTTTCTTCAGTCAAAGTAAATAATAATTAAGTAAACCCAATTAAAATCAGGAATGCTCCCAAATATTCTCGGAGGTGTCTGAGCATTTGACTTGGCTCCTCGCGGGAGAAGCAGGGGCTTGCTCAGGGCTGGGGCACTCGGTGGGCAGCGGCCGCAGCCGGGGCTGTGCAGGGGCTGCCCTCGTGTGAGGGGCCAAGGGTGGGGGCTGCCACTGGGATGGGACAGGGGACCTGCTGCCTCCCCCGCACCTCGGAGCTGCCTCCCCCAAGCCCGTCTCAGCTCCCAGCGTGTCCTGCTCCTGGCCCTTGGGGCACACACTCAACATAACCGGCAGGCGAGCAGCTCCGGGGGCGCAGCCCCCCGCACCCAGCTGTGGGTCCACCCCACATCCACAGGGCAGAGCAGGAGCCCCCAGGGCTGGAGGGGTCCCTGCCCCTTGCCTGGGTTAGAAACAACTGGGAGAGATGTACAGGAACCAGCCGAAGCAGCCAGGGAGGGATGCCGAAAGCATCAGATGGACCCGTGGGCACCCACCTCTGCCGGGCTGGGGGCCACAGGGCAGGGGGGCTGCAGGAGCCTGCGCATACACGAGGCACGTATCTCTGAGCAGGATGTACGTCAAACAGAACTTAATTATATCTCTGCAGTGACTAATTTTTCCACCATGTCCTCGTTTCCCTGCCATCCTTAAAACAATGTGGAGTGTCTTCATCTGCGACACAGCGTATTTGATTTGCTCAGGCATCCTTTTGTGGAAAAGGCTCTCTCTCCTTTCATCAGCATAATAATAATAAAAAAAAGATATTAAACTGAGCTCTTTTTGAGAATGTCCTTAGAAAGCTTAGGCATTCTGGAGAGATGCCAAGGTACTTCCTGAGCCGCACTTGGTGCAGGACTGCGGGCAGAAAAGCCTCCCCGCTTCGTTTAGTCTCTGCTTTGGTTCTCAGCTTGCAGAAAATTGATGAAGGCTGCTGGCTTGGAAACTACAAACGTCAGATACGTTTGCAGACATCTTTATTTATTTTCCTGTGAAAACATCACGATGTGTCTATGCTGATGGCAACACTGAAAAAAATCAATTAAAAACTCCCGCCCTGCAGCAGACCTCAACCCAAGGAGCTGTGGGGCAATGCTGGAGCTGGCTGCCCTCAGGCAGGGTTGACCCCTCAAGCTGGGGACTGCTGAGGACACCGGCCGAGCCCCGAGCAGCACCCAGGCGCCCAGAGAGCAGATGCCGCTTGCACCCACGGGCCGGCAGCACTGCCGGGCATGGGCAGAGCGTGTTCAATCCTTGCCCGTCGCCTTTACCAATCAACAGTCAGCGAGCATGACAAATAATTGTTTGCAGCTGTCATTAGCTGAAAACAAGGCGAATCTGCATATGCTTAATCTTAATTAGGCAGACTTGGCAAGGATCCCTTGCTCATTGCTACCAAACAACCATTTTGCTCACAAAAGGGTGAAGAAAGCCCAGGCATGCGCGCGCGCACACACACATACAAAATATGGATGCAAAACCGCCTACAAAAGCCGCATCCTGCCCCGGTCCCCCGGGGGATGATGGGTGGGGGGGTGATGGGTGGGGGGGTGCCCAGCCAGGGCTGCCCCGTGCTGCTTCTCCCGCCGCCAGCCCGGCCTGGATGGGATGCGCAAAAGCAGAGCTGATCTAAATTTAAGCTGAGGAATTTTGCTACCGAATGCATCATTGCTAATCATTCAACTCTCATTTACCTCTTGAAGGAGCAGGCGTTGACAAACCTCGTGGAGGCATTTCCACTCAAGGAGGAGGAGAGTGTGCTCGGGGGACCCGCCGGGGCGGGCTCTGCGGGGCGGGAGCAGCGCTGGGTTAGGGATTGGAATTTGTGAGCAAAGCCCTCGCTGCGTGGAGAGGGAAAGCGGGTCACAGGCTCCGCGGTGAGCGCGTCCAGCTCCTTGTGCCCAGCCGTGACATCAGCCCCACTGGCCGGGGCAGCACTGGCACCCCCAGGGTTCAGCAAATGCAGCCAAAGCCCCGGAGTTCTGCCGGGCACCCTGTCCTCCACCCAGCATCTTCCTCCTCATCACCATCATCCTCCTCCTTTTCCAAAAACCTCCCACTGTCTCCCCTGGCATGACCCAACGGAGCATTATTTCATTGCTGTATGTACAAATACAACCACAATAGGTCTGGACAGGTGCCATCATCCCCCACGTGCCGCGGAGCCAGGAGCATCTACAGAGGCATCACGGTTCACCCAGCACCCACACTGCTGGCACCGCGTACCCACCCCCGGTCACACGCTGCCAACCCGTGCATTGTACGCACCGAGCCGGGGGAAAAGAAGCGGTGTGAGCCCACGGGCAAAGCACCGGCCCCGAGCTGGTGAGCTCTCACCCAGTGCTGGCGTGCGGCAGAACGAGCAGCGGCACCAGCACCCCACGGCATGCCAGGCAGGGAGATGCTCGCTGGCAGCAGTGAGCCATCGAGGCGGACTGGAGGTGTTGGCACATGGCGTCTGGG
This sequence comes from Falco punctatus, assembly GCF_963210335.1. Lineage (NCBI taxonomy): Eukaryota > Metazoa > Chordata > Aves > Falconiformes > Falconidae > Falco > Falco punctatus. Next base: position 25,889,392 of record NC_137583.1, read on the forward strand.
TAAAAGAAAATGCAAAGTCAGACCAGGAGCGGGAAAATACATTTCCTGCAAAGAAATACAGTGCTGGTGGGAAACAAAGAAGATGCCCTGGAGTGGCGTGGTGGGACAATCTCCCTGAGAGCTGTGGGAGGGGGCTTGGCCCTCTGCCCCCCCATGTTCCAGCTGGCCTTCCCGGAGCTGGAGGGAAGGGGGTGCCGGTGCCTGGGCGAGATGGCTGGACCGAAACATTGCCTTGGTTTGGTTTTGTGCTAGAGAAGGGCCAGCAGCCAAGAGCACTGAACGTTGTTGGGAAGGCGGTGGAATGCCGGGGATGGGCTGTGGGTAAATGCTTGGGGAGCCACCAAATATTTAGCAAAGCCCAACAAAGTAGATTTTGGACAAAAGCAAGCCCGTTATTTTATAAGCTGGTGCCCCCCCAGACAAGGCAGCGAGAAGTGCCTGTGCCAGCTTTGCAGTGCCTAATTTTATGCTTTATCAATTTACAGCATATTCTACACAGAGGGGAATTAAAATAAGGCTGGGAATCATCAAAACATTTCACTTTTAATTGAAATTGACTCCAAGATTATACATTAGGGAGGCTAAATGAAAGACATTACACCCAGAAACTACCCTACCTGCTGTCTTTAAGAAAACACCAGCATGTTGGCTCACTGCACGGCCCCGACCCTATGCGAGGACTGCCACCGCTGTGGGCAGAGCGCTCGGCTGACGCTGCTGAAACCTCATGAACTGCTTCAGTTCAAGAAGCACAGAGGTTTGAATGTTTAAAGCGGAAACCTCCCGGTGCTTTAAATAACTGTAATTAATATATTCAACGCAAGCAGTGTCAAAAACGAAGAAGTGACAGATAACAAGCAGCTCATGGCTTCCCGTTTGGCATCCAGAGAGAGAAAGCCATCTGCAGACACTTAAAACTTTAACTGTGTTTTGGGAGAGATGACGATGCTGTATTAGTGGTTAGTACCCGCTACGGGCTGCCTGGCCAAGGGGAACTTATCGACGAAGCCTCCTGGCTCCAGCTACAGGAGGCATCCTGCTCGCAGACTCTGGTGCTGCCGGGGGACTTCAACCACCCTGACATCTGCTGGAAAAGTAGCACAGGGAGCTGCAGGCAACCCAGGAGACTCCCGGAACACCGGAGAACTTAAGGCAGACAGATGATAGGCAGCCCTACTGGAGGGGATGCGATACTGGACCTGTTGGTCACCAGCACAAGTGAGCTACTGGGTGATGCCCAGTGCAGAGGCAGCCAGGGCTGCAGGGGCGATGCAGGAGGAGCTCGCAGGCCTGAGGGATGTGCGTCAGGCAAAGGGTAAAGTCAGGACCCTGAATTTTAGGAAAGCAAAATTCCAGCTCTTCAAGGCATTAGAGTCAATGGGACCCCCTGGGGAACCACCCTCGGGCACAAGGGAGCAGAACGGAGCAGGCAGATCTTTAAGGACACGTTCTCAGCTGCAGTAGAAAATAAAGACGTAAGGAAGAGGTGTTACCTTCGTAAAGTGTTTCCTATCAGATTATATTTACAAATAATCTCAGCGTGCCGATGGGGGGTGTGGGAAAGATGTTCTGGACAACAGATGCAGGTGCATGAAATAGAAAACAAGATGTGACATTGGTAACTGAAGTAGAGATCATGTCCTTTCTGAAGTTACAGGCTAACACCCCGGCCAGGGCAGTGCGGGAGTGGGAAAGTCTGAGCTGTTTCTGTGACATTATCACAAAAGATGTAATCAATATTGTCGCTGATAACTGTACTACTAAAAAAATATATTAAAACCTAGCTCAACAATATTTTGTCCAGGTCTGTAAAATTTAAAATACTGGCTTAGATTCCAGTTGAAAGGTAAATCGCAACAAACCCCCTAACTTAACCATTCACAAAGCAAAACTCACAAGAAAATAAGGATCTTGCACATTCACTCTACAGACACAAACATTTCAGGGGCTGACTCTGCCGGGGCAGATGACAGCAGCGTTCACAGAGCTGCAGAGATTTCTGTTGTCACCTCCACAGAGGAATTCTGCAAACCCATGAATCGCTCACACAATGCAATTACATGGCTGTAAATGCGGCTAAACAACTTAGAAATTAAGCAGCAAATGGAAAAAGCCCTAAAATTTCCCCCCAAAATTGCAAATAGCTCTGTGTAACTTCAGTTCAAAATCATTAACTTCTTCCAGTGAATTTTCCCAGCTCCCGAGACCAATCCCAGGGAATTTCAGCAGAACATTTCATGTGTGAGCGTGGACAGAGGTGATGCCTGGCAGGGCAGGGGAGGCTGCGCTGGCCTCTGGCAGGACGGGCAAGATCAGGGTCTGAGCTGGCGAAACCAACACCTTCTGTTTGCAAAACCTGTCACATGGTGCGATCACGGGTTGGTTTTTGTTCAGGTAGGAACCACCGCCGGGAGCAGAGGAACTCGGTGCTCAGGTGGTGCACCCAGATAAGCAGAGGGACCCCCGTGCCCCCCGGCTGGCCATGGGTCGGGTGCTGCTTCCTCAGCCAGAAAGGGGGACCATGCCTGAGCATGTCCCCTCCTAGATCATGGGCTATAACTAGGAGCTAAGCAGTGTGATGAGGTGGCCCCATGGCTTTTGCTCCCCAGCCTTATCCCCCCGGGGTGGTGGGGCCCCAGAAGCAAGCCAGGGGATGGGGGGTTCAGGGCTGCCATGTCCCCACCAGCCCTCCCTGCAGGGCTGGGACAAGAGTTCTGCCCCAGGACCGGCCTTCTCCGTACCTCTGTGTGCCAGTTCCACCCCTTGCTGCCAGCCCTGCTGGAACCCCCAGGGGCTGGGGTACACTGGCACCCTATAGCCATCCCCCTAGCTGGAGCCCAGCTTCGCAGTGCAAGCTCTAGATTAATCATCTTGGAGCTGGAGAGCAGGAGAATCTGTCCTCCAACTGGTCATGAGCTTTCTTGAGTGAGTTAATCACTCCTCACCCCGGACAGGAGTCCGGCCCCGCTCCCCTGCCCCAGCGGACCCGGTGGCCGTCACTCAGCGAGCAGCTCTGCGAGGGTGATGCTGGCAGAGCCCCATAGTTCCCCACCCGCCCCCACCACCGAGCACCACTCTCCCTTTTTAATTAGGGAGCCTCCTTCCCTGAACAGTGCACTCCCCCCGCCAGCTCACCCAGCATCCCCCAGCCCAGCGGGACTCCTGAAAGCTCCAGGCCTTGATTAGCTCTCCCTTTTAATTAGCCTCATTCAGAGGCGTTGCCTCCTTCAACCTTGGGCTGCCTTTGCTTTCTCTTCCTGACCCGTTAACTGAATCTGGGGGACAGCAGCTGCACCAGCTGCTGCATCGCTGCCGGGTCCCCTCCTCACCAGCCACCCAGGCTATGGCAGCCCCGGGCTGCGATCGCTGTCCTGGCCCCGCTCCTTGGCCAAGCTGTCCCCGGCGCTGCCCCACTGCCAGCCCCGTCCCGCGCCAGCCCGCTTTGCAGACGGAGCAGCTCAACAACCACTATATCCACGCAGGATCCAGGCTGAGTGGGCCGCTAAGCTCACAATGTGATTGTTTTACACTAAAAATCTTCCTGTGGAGCCCAGTTCCAGTGCAACAATGCAAAAAGCAAATCTCAGTTGATCCCACCTCAATACAAAATCCAGCCTCTACAAAACGAGCCCCTCAGCTTGTCAGGCAAGAGTACACGGAACAATTTGGCAACCATTTGTTTTTTAAAAGCTGTGATGTCTGCCCGGCATTAAGGTTCAGTCAGGAACTTCAAAAAAGTTCTTAAACACTACAGTCTCGGAAGGACCAGGCTGTGCACAGAAATAAATCTCCATTTCTCTCCTTCCACAAAACCCAGTATTTGATGAAAGATGATGAGCTGCACGTGTAACCCCTGAGGGTGGAGATCACCACGGACAGGATGGCTATGTACCACTTCTGCTATTTAAGAAAACCTAAGAGATACTGAAGGCTGCACAGCAATAGCTCTAGCTACAGTGAGCTACCCGCCGGGTGACACAGTGCAGGGGACCGTGGGGTACGCCAACCCCCGACAGCCAGATGCCCCCATCCCAGAGCAAATGTCAAGGTTCTGTGGACTCAGACCCTCTTTGTAACCTGTTCTCAGCGTCAGGGTCCGCCTTCGCAGCTCCCGCAGGGCTGAGAGCTGATGGTAGAGAACAGCATCTTCTGGCCTCCCTGCCATCCAGACCGTGGAGCGGTCCCCCAGCCCCCACTGGCTCGTGCTGCTGGCCGTGGCCACCTGGCATGGCTCCCGTCACCGTCCCCTCTTCAGTGATGCTCTCAGTCAGACTCAAACTGCCCATTTGGTTCTTTGTGGTGGGGCAGAGCAGACGTCCGACGCGTTTGTCTGCATCAGCTGTACGGAAGGAACCCTTGTGCTCCCGGCAGCACCCCCTGAACCTGCCGCGGCTCCTTCCCACCAGACAAATACAACCTACGCCAACAACTGATCCCCCCACGATCCCCCCTTCATAGTCACACCTACACCACCAGGCCGAACCAAAGCAGCAGCTGGGAGGCAGGGCCAGGAATTCGGCCCCCACCCCCCAGCACTGACTTTAACTCCCAGACGCCCCCACATACACCCACCTCTCCTCAGCGCAGGGGGTCTGCGGCTGCCGGCAGACCCCAGCCCGGCCCTTCACCATCCCTACCGGGCACCGACACTGATGTCTACTCCAAGTTTCCCTTCCTGCCCCTCGGGCTTATACACCCATGCCCAACACCAGGATCCACCCGCGGAGCGCGGCAGCACGAGGCCACCCCACGCACACCCCTGCCGCCACAAGCCTCAGACCGCCACGGAGCCCTGCAGCTGGGAAGTGTCGGGCCGAGGGCAGGAACTCCCCACGCAACCCAACAGCTGAGGCATTACACAAACCACGGGCACCGTCACCCCTGTCCCAGATGTGACAACACAAAGCAGCATCGCCTCCATCCCGCGTGGAGCCCATGTGTGCGGCCGCCGCCGGCATCACGGTGCCCCCACGGCACAGCTCCGTCCCACCCGCGCTCACCACTGCGGCTCGCGGAGACGCCGCTGGGCCCATCAGTTTGGTCACGACCATTCTTCACCCTGTTCTCCCCCATGTGCTTATACATTACAGAACACACAGGCACATCTGGACCGATATTACAACATGTGAACACATCCCCATTCACGTCCCCTCTGACAGCAGGGACAAGCTTTGCTCTTTGGTCATCTCCAGACGCAACACCATCCCTCAGTTTAGGAAAGGGCTTTGGCTAGTAACCTTATCAATAACTTGAGCACAAGCTTTATCTGAAAGTTGTTAAACAAACTCCCTTTCTTTAGTCCATGATCCTGGTATTTTACAGAATTTCCTCAAAGCTGGTTACAGCCAACGTTTTCTAGTGAAGACCAAGGAAAAGCAAATTTGCCACTACTGTTTCTTCTCCCTCATTAAACAATGGACAGAAGCTTCCTCTTCCCGGCCTTTACTTTCAAAACGCAAAACAGTTACTAGGGGTTCCAACTAAAATTCTTCTTGTGTCCCAGGTTTCTTCTCTCTAACCATGCAGGACACCAACCCGTGCCTTATGCCCTCGTCTTTCCCTTATTTCAGAGCCGTGGATGATAACCCATGCATCCATCGCCCACTTTGGGGTAGTTTTCTGGTCCTTTGCACTTAAGATTTTCAAACCATCTTCCTTCCTGCCTGCGCTTTTCCAACTTAAGAGTTGCTGTCCATCGGCATGCTCAAACCATCCGGACACACTGACCCCACCTGAAGATGGGACACAAGATACATTGGCCCGAGGGACCCATGATCATTTCCATGGAACAGGTGACCGAGTGGTATTGTTCCAGAAGGAACACACTAAATTTAGTCAGTCACCATCTGCTTCCTATATCAAACCTCTGCTCTGCAAGTATGCCTTCCTTCACTGCAGCTACAACCACCCCAGCTGCGTTCCACCACCTCGCGTCAGATGTGCCCCAGGAGCACCGACCCCCGCCCAGGGCGCCCCGTCCCCTTGCTCACTGCAGGCACCGCGTACAGCTTCGGCACTTCAATCAGGCCTCTAAACATCGCTGCTGGTAGAAGTCACCTGCTCAGGCCTGCGCACAATGGCATTCCACGTGCCTGTGGCTCAAAAAACTTGGAAAACAGTATGGTAAGAAACTCCATAGGCAGAGAAAACTAAATCCACAGGAGACTGAAAAATCATCAGCAATGCTGCCGTAGCTTTCTGACAACGGGGGAGTTTAACAGCATTAACACAGGCACAGACTGCAGCTTCCTCAGCACAAGGTTATACAAAAATACAAATTTTTGACCGGTTTTAGAGCACTATCCATAAAGAAACTTGCAAAATTTTAATTCCATGCAAGTTCACCAATCATTCTGAACCTTGGTAACACATTCCAACCCAAGAATCCCATTTCAGAGTCCCAGATTTTCTGTATGCCACCAGGCCAAAGCACGCTCGCCGAGAACAGTGCAAAATAAATGTTTTACATGGCCTCACCCTCCCGAGCACAGCCCACACAAAGGCAGAGGCGGCTTTACACTCCCGTACACCTGGTGTTTGCTTCAGTGATCCAGGCTCCCAGGCCCACAGGTGGGAACTGCTAGATGAGCACATTTAATGACCATTACAGACACAGGCTTTTTGGTTCTGGGAAGTAAAAATTTAAGCCGCTTCACTGGGAAGCCTGCTTTACTTTGTGCAGAAAACACCTGAAATGCACCAAGAATGCCTTGGCACAGCAAGGCATGAGCTACAGAGGTAAAATCCAGTACTCAGTCTGGTGTCCTCTTGTTTTCACCATCAGAAGTACAGGATGCTCGATCTCCAACCCGTTACTTAAAATGTGATAGTGACCCTCACAGAACAGCAAAATGAACTACTATTTTACTATTTCTGTACTGCTAAATACCCCAGTAACAGCACTTGGAAACAATGACACTTTTTGAACAAAATAGTCTCTGCAAGCAGGAGGCCCTGAAATGCTGCTTTAATTGATAGTACTTTCAAACAGAACTCTTGGGGCAAATCCCACAGCCAAACAGTTGAGGGCTTTCACTACGAAATTCAATCGCTACCGGGATGTTATGTCCTTAAGGCACAAGGAGAATATTTCTTACCCTGCTGGCTGACAGCTGAGCAACACCCACCACTGCCACATGTATTTTTTTAAATGGCGTCTGTCTCAAAATCATCAAGCTAATTAAATTTACATTTTTCTAGATTTCCTACCATTGTTCAAAGCAGACGCCTGCCTTTCTAGCGCGCTTTCTTCTTCTGCCAAACTCATTTGCTGCACCCCACATTTAACGGAAGGTTTAGTGCTGTATCACATGGCACCACCGTACGAAAACACTACTAATAAAACTTCTATTTAAAACCCACAAACATCTTGGTGATCCGCATTGCTGAGGGAAAATACAGATTACAGGGCATCTTACAGCATATGTGTAAATGTTTGCTGGCAAATTACAACAGCTTTCCAAACAAACTGGAACAATGTTGAGAAGCCATAGCTTACTATGTAACATTACTTTACAACCGTCGGTACCAGCTGTTAACAGTGGCTGTATGTCTGGGGCCATTTACTACCTTCTAGACTATGAAAACAAGTCCACTTGGCACGTGATGAAAGCGCACCTCTGGGCAGTACCTCCCCACACAGCATCAGTTCAGCACATTTCAAGTCCTACCAGTCTTTTCAAAATTAAACCCGCTGATATGTTATTTTTCATAGCTGTTAGCTACCAGCAAGCTTTTACAGGCAGCTTTTTTCTGTCACTGCTCTTTTCCCTGCTAATGTTCAACTATCACTGGAAGTGTCATCACATTGGATAGTTTACTGAAAACTTTTTTATTGTAATCAAAAAGTGACATAACAGGGCTGTAATGTATTCTGCAAATCATTCTGCTGATATTTTATAACTGATACCAGCTTCTTCTGCCAGGCAATTAAAAAAAATTCAAATGTGAAAATTTTCACAGTACAGTAAACTCCACCCAAACTAATTAACGGTGGTTAAAAAATAAGATGCCCCAGCAAAACCTTTCATGTTACATGGTCACAACTCACAATTCTGTACAAAATGTTCACTTTTATAAAGCTCTGATGTAAAAATCAAATAATCAAGCAGCAATATTTTAAGTGCAGCACAGGGTCTTTCATGTCATTATTTACAACGCTTGAATTCGTTTACATTTTAACAAAATTTAATACAGATGACTTAGGAATTAAGTCATTTTTTTATTATCTGTCATTCTATGTAGTGACAGATTTCACTTTTTGGTCATCTTTCTCTTTATCTTTGCTCTTCTTCGATTTTTTCTTCTTGTGTTTGTGTTTTTGGCTCTTTTCCAATTCCGTTTCATTTCCAATGTGTTTCTTATGCTTCTTGTGTTTCTTATGCTTCTTGTGCTTCTTCTTCTCTTTTTTCTTTTTCTTTTTCTTGCTGTCTTGACTCTCTCCTGAGCTGGCACTGCTGCTGTGGCTTCGAGTCTGACTCTCGGAAGGGCTTTGACTACGGCTGCGGCTAACGCTGGGACTGCTCTGACCTTGACTTCTGCTTGCCTCAGGCTGGTCAACTGCAGCAGGTGCTGCTGTTTCCTCTTTCACCTTCTCAACAGCCTTTTCTTTTGCTTCCTTGGGAGTTTTTCCTGCAGCTTCCTCATCTTTTGCAGATACATTACTCTCACTGTCACTTTCATTGTAGTCTGGTACAAATGCAGCCTCGTCAGTCTCTCGAGTTAGATCAGAGGAGAGCCGTGAGGAGCTGCTTACCTGAGGCTTCGGCTTGGCAACGCTTTTATCGGTTTGTCCAGTCACATTCTCTTTCTCATTTTTTACATCTGGTGATTCTTGTTTTAATGGTGGTTTATTACCACCTGGCTCTTTCTCTTTATTGCTCTTTACTTCTGGTACATGTTTCTCCTTCTCTTTTCCTGAATTTTTATCTAGAGGCTTGTGTTCCTCCACTGTACGCTTGGAATCGTGAGCAGCTTTGTGATCAGACTGCTTCCGCTCACGTGGAGGACTGTAGCTGCTCCTTTTGGCATCTCCAGCACCCTTTTTGGATGGCTCTGCTCGTTCGTCTCTCGGCTTGCTTTTCTGTACCGATGTTGATTCTCTGTTTCGAGAAGGGGAGTCTTTTCTCCTTGCTAATTCACTCTTTTCATCTCTACGCTTAGAACTAGAATGATCTCTGTTGCCTTCATGGTCAGATTTTTTCTCTCTGTTCGGAGTAAAGTCTTTACCAGCAGATCCACGGCCAGCATCATGTTTCTCTGAAGACCTGCTGTCTTTGGAAGATTGAGAAACATTTTTTCCATTTCCTTGTTCAGTTGGACGTTCTGAGTGGTCTTTTTCTGGCTGAACACTGCTCTTTCTCTTCTCAGAAGTATCCTTGTCCGACAAAGAATGATCTCTGTCTTTGGTTTTTCCTTTTTCATTCGACAGCGAACTTTTTGAACTTTTTGCATCATGCTGGGAGCTTTCATAACTCACCTCTTTTGTAGTCTTCTGTGTTTTCTCCAAAGGCTCTGTCTCTTTTTCATTGTGTTTTATAGGGTTTGCTGGCTTAGCACTCACATTTTTTATAACACTAGCAGGTTTTCCTACGTTTGCGGGCACCTGGGTAGATTTAATGTCCTCCTCTTCAGACTCAAAGTCATCTTTATCCCACTTTGACTGAGGGACCTGGATCATAATAATGACATCTTCAGCGGGGGCTGTTATATCATTATTATATTCCTCCATGGTCTTAATGACAGTTCGTTTTGTATCTGGCTTTTCTTCAGGCTTTCTAACAGGGCTTCCTCCAGTAGAACTAGTGCTAAGAGGAAAAAAAAGCGTCCATTAATAATGACTGAGATACATGCACCATGGTCTTTTGTAACATTTTATAAAATGGCTTTTGTTTCAATTCTAAATCCTCAGCATTTTTTCAAAAGATGTTCAATTAAGGGAGCAGAAAAGAGAAAGGATGAGTCCACTCGCTAAGATTATGAGCAATCAATTAATTTAGTATCTTGCTACTACACATTTAATTAATAAAGACACAAGATTATCAGACTGGGGACTGGCTGATCTTGTAATTCCTTCATGTCCTATTTCTACCAATGGCAGATAAATTAGATATACATTCTTGTTTCAAACATGTAAGCAAGCCATTATGGAGAGGTATATACCACCAAAGTTCTATTCTCATGTCCCACTGTTGTTCTTCAGAAAAATGTATGTTTTAAACTCTTTAGAATATCAAGACACTATCTCAGGTCTCCAGTATTTGGTTTTGAGTCTGCTTAGTCCTGCTCCTTTAGGCACTGAAATTAAGTAAGAACAGCTCCACACTAGATCACTTTTTTCCCCCCACACGTAACACAATGCAATACAGAAGAGAGATCTCCAAGGTAAGTACCAGAAGCAGTTGGCACTGAGCTGGAAGCAGCATAGCTGTGTCAACACGGCACTGCGCTCAACACCAAAATCAGTACAATACATTGGCGACGAAGTAGCTATTTCTGCAAGGTATAATTTTCATGTCACACTGACAGAAGTACATAATTACAGTACCTTGCAATTTTTAAAACACAAAATATGGCATAGTATAGACATGTCTGTTATTCTTGCCTTTAGCAGTAAGCTGGATTTGAAGGAAGACATAGAGGGGACACCTCAGAGATTCAACATGCAATGAGTAAGAGCGGAAAAGTAAGTCCCAGAAGTAAGGGTCAAATACATCACCAATGAATTAACTTTGTTAGCCTTCTGTGCAGGACAGACTGCTGCTTTAACAAAATCTGGGTTTGACCCAAGTACAGTTTAACAGGAAAGATCACATATTATTCAAACATTTAGCACAGATTTAGCTGTTCCTTTCATCAGTCACCATAAAGACTTTTACATTTTTTTGTCAGGAGAAGGAGGAAAGAAAGAATAGTACGAGAAATTATGAGGTACCTGGTGTAATCTACAAGAGTTGAACTAGATCCATCAGCTGCTGTTACTTTTCTTCTCACTTTCCCCTTTGATTTTTCTTGTTTAACTTTGCTGCTGCTTGGCTCAGGTTTCTCAACAGGTTCTTTTGCGGGTGGTACATTTTCTCCACTCACTATCTTTTTGCCAGTTTCTCTGTTAAGTTTAATCTTTTTTGCCGGGTTGTTAAGAAAAGCAGATTTATCCTTTTCTGGAGTTCGCTCTCCTTTTTCACCATCAGCCTCAGTCTTTCCCTTCGGTGATGTTTTCGATTCAGCAGTTTCTGGTTTAGAAGCCTTTATGGAAGAGGCTTCGTGTTCCTTATCAACCTTTTCATCTGCTTTTCTTTTTCTTTTTTCAGGTTTTGCATCAGACTGTTTGCTTTTTTCAGCAGGTTTTTTTGACTTGTCCTCTTTGTTGGAGGGCTTCTCTGACTTGGTTTCTTTTGGATGGTCTTTCTTTGCCTTTTCCTCCTTTGCTGGTCTGGTTTCCTGGTGATCTTTCATCACTTTTGGGTGAACTTTCCGTGGGGTACCAAGAGCCTTCTCATCCTTTTGAGAGGAAGATGTTTTAACACTGTCTGTCTTTGGCAACTCCTCCTTCACTTTTTTCACAGGAACTTCTGTTCGAGGAGATTTTTCACGATCGGTGTCAACCTTCTCTTGGGAAGCTTTAGCTGGTTTTGCTATATTGTCTTTCTTAGCAGGAACAGCCACTTCAACTTTCCGCTTTGTCTTGTCAATTTTGGCTTTTGGCTTATCCTTCTCTTTTTTCTCCTTCTCAGACACCGGTTTGAAAGCAATAGAGTCTGCTTCCATGGGCTCATCTCTCACAGGGGTAGCATCATCTCTGCTTGGGAGCATGAACAGAGAGTCCGTTTTAACGTCCTCTGTTGTAACTGGCTCTCTTGATTTTCTCGCACTTTCTAACAGCTCAGTATTGGGAAATCCTTCATTCTCATCCCCTTTTCGTCTCTTCCGGTGTTTTTTATGTTTATTTCCTTTGCCATCTCCCAGTGGATTTTCCACCTCCTTCTCTTTTGATTTCGTAGCATCCTTGATGCCATGGCTCTCTCTTCCAGAAGGTTTTTCAGGGTAATTTCCAGCTATACTACGATTTCTGTGGCTCTGCCCACCAGGATAATCCTCCCTACGTCCCCGAGCATATGGTGAATTCTCTCGTCTGGTTCCAGGTGGACCAAACCTATCTGGAGAAAAGTTCTCTCTGTTTACTGGAGGTCGAGGTTGAGCGCCAACAGCATAGCCCTTGTAAAACTTCTCATACCATTCTCTATAGTTCCTTTCCCATTCTCTGTATCTTTCCTTTTCAAATGGATCTCTAAAGTCAACAGATCTGCCATAGTAAGCTTTCATATCATATGGTGGAACTTCTCTGTATCTGTTAAAATACTCCCTTTCTCCTTCCCCTTGAGGTATAGTCCGTTTAGTGGGAGACTGGCTTCTAAATACAGGAGACCTTGACCGTGAATGGTATCGTCTATATGGGGGTGACCGTGACCTTGAACGGTGATAACCATGTGACCTCGACCTAGAACGATAATTACGGCTCTTCCCTTTGCCTCTTCTTTGATACGGCGGTGATCGTGAGTAGGAACGAGAATGGGAGCGACTAAATGACCGAGAGTAGGAGCGAGAGCGGGAAGAACCTGATCTTGATTTGGAGTAGGTATATGAACTTCTAGAGTAAGATGAAGCACTATAAGGAGACTTGGACCTTAAAAAAAAAAACAACAACACAAAAGAAATAAATGAAGTTAATTCAAAACTGTCACTCTCCCCAATTTTTTTCCTCCCAAATCTGTTTTTTTTTTCTCCTCTCCATATGCTTATGTCAAAGCTTCTTTCAGCTGCTGACATAATGCTACTGCAAATTGAAGAACTCGATAACATGTAAAAGTTTCTGCTTACAACACAGAACAGCTGCTGCTTTGTTAGTGTAAAAACATACACGAAGGGTAAGTCTGTTTCCACTCACTTCTATTGGATGAACTAACACAGCTACGGATTGATTTAAGGTAGTGTATACTGGCCTCTACTGGTATGTGAGCTCACACTTTTTTCACTACTCAGCAACTACATGCAGTGCAGACAATTTTTGTTGCAGTAAGATGCAAAAAGAGCAAGACTTAATAGCTACAGTGCAGTATCAAATATCAAGAAAACAGGGTTTAGCCTGAAGACGGTAAAACTCAATGTTAAAGTATCAACTTGAGCCTATTTAACTTCGTTATTTATTTGGCAATTTGTGCAGGATGCAAAGCACTTGTACTGCAAACTTACATACAGCACTACTTAATTAACACATCTATACAGATGTCCCAGCAAGATTTTGCATGTATCTCTAGTTCTAACCAAGGCTAGTGACCACATTTCAAGAAAAATCATATCTACAAGTTTCTAAACTCAGCCTCTAATAATACAACTCAACGTCATTACTCTAGGGAAGATACTGACAGCATTGCTATCAGAGAGCTCTTCAGACTCCTGTCCAAGTGATTTTTTGGAATAGAAAACGTCAGCTACCCCAAGTTTTTTCTTCACAAGTTTATATTGTTTTTTTAGAGAACCATTTCGCATTATTCTGCATATGTTCATTAGCATAATTTTTCCTCTCAAAGTCCTTCACCAATTTAAGCTTTCCTTAAAAACAAGTCTGATCTTTTAATTCCTAAGAAAAATTAAACAATGTCAAGAAAACATTAGCGAAAGCCACCAGTTTGCAGTCCACGTTAAAATCTCTTCATGTATCCACATGAGATAAACAAAAGAGGCAATGAAGACAATTTCTCTCACATATCTTCTCCGAAGTGCTTTGAGGTTAACAGTTACAATCAGAATAGGGAGACGCAGAAAATCCAGCAGCTACACCTATTCAGTTTCTAGCCTCCTCAGGGTGGTCAGGAGGTGAAGGATGTCATTACAGAGAAGCTTTAGACACCTGTTCCTTAACAACTGCTGCCCGATCATAACTAACAGTCAACTGCAATCTGCCGTATTTGAGCCAGTAACCTACACATGAAACTCCTGTCACTGCTAATCCTTTGCATCATCCAATCCATCTAACTATAGAGAGGTGGAGTGGAACTCCTCTCCCGATTCTTCAAGACAATCTGCTTCTCCATTACGGACATGTAAAGCAGTTACCTGGAAAACGAACGCCTACGCTCCTTTTGAATCTTTTTATATTCCATCAATTCCTTAGCAAAATCATTTGTAAACTCATCAAGTTTGGACTTTTTCTTTTCCCTGTTAAAATAAGTTTGACCTTTATTACAATTATAGTTTGACCTTTATTACAAAAAGACATCAAGAAACAAAACATGGCCAATATGAGAAAATGTATACTGCATGCAAATGCAAAAGGTGAACATCCTATTTAAGCAAAAACAGTTTTGAATTCCTACAAGTTTTAGGGAAAGTTTTAGAATTACGTATGTCTTGTTTTAGTTTTGCATGTTTACAATCTGCAACGAAAAAGTATATTGGAAGAAATACTACGTCATTTTTGCTTATGTCAGATGCACTTTAGTGTAACTGCAGTCCGATACGCTATCGAAATACAAAAATGAAAAACAATGCAACTTTGCTGAGCCAAATACTTACTCCTCTTTAAGTCTCCGCTGTTCTCTGTAAAACTCCTCCCTAGATAAAGGAGGTGCCTGCGTCGTTGGGATGGTATTTGAATGAGCCGTCGGTACTGCTGTTGGTACCCAGGCTGACGACATATTTGCAGGAGCTGGGGGGTATCCTGGAGGGGGGACACTGTACCCAGCAGATGGAGGCTGACCAGGTGGAAACTGAGGAGGAAACTGTGGTGGTGGCACCCCCGGAGGAAGAGGAAGAGCATGGGGTGGCGGAGGATACAAGGGAGGTGGAGGCACAGGCACAAAGACTGGTGTTGATGCTGGTAGTGTTGGGGCCTGAGTCCTTTGGGTACGGTCACCGTGTGGGCGTCCTCGATTTGAACTTCTAAAGAAACCCAAAAACATGTGTCACTGTTTTGTCACACTCTGCACTGATCTTAAGAGGACAGTGAATAGAACATGGTAGCGAGCACTTCTAGTTCTCAACTCAAGCACTTTTCTCCCTGCTTTCTGTTCATTTGAGACTATACTCATTTCTTGGTCCCCATACTTCCCTGCAACATCCTCACCCCCAACAGTTCCCTCAGTCTTCATTCCTTATACCCAGTTTTGCGACTGTGTGTGGGAGTCTGCTTATGAGAGACTCCCACCTCCCAGGTGCCAAGTGCCCACCACTCCTTGATATACTCAGTACTCCACACTTCTGAGCTTCAGAATACTGCATAGTATCAACTAATCCTTCTCTCAAACATTTTTTAACTTCTCTCACATACGCTTCCTATGTTGTTGCTTCATGGTGATATATTTGGCCTGTTCTTGTCCCTGAATTATTTTCTTGCTTATCAAACTTGAGATTTTAGATGATCTATGGGATAGATCCTGGGGTTTGTTTTAAAATTTTATAAACAGAATGCATCCTTACAATCTGTCTGTAACAAATATATAGCAAAAGCAAGGACTAACTTGATACTGCAGTAACAGATAAAACAGACCCCTCTCTCTCCAGCTGAAAGTAGTTTGGCTGTTTGAGATTATTAAACTGAAGAAATTTAGAATTGCCATAAAATATCAGCGTTGACTCTTTTCCAATAATTTGCACAAACAGTATCAACAAAGTTGTCAAAGAATGAATGCTGGAGGCTGACTTCTACTGGGAAATCCATTTCTTCAGCCCTATTCAGCCAGTAATCAAAAGGATGGCTTTCCATCTGATCTTTTAATTATATTTAATTTTTATATGAAATTGATGGTTTCCTCAAAAAGCGTTCATCTTTCAGAGCCCTCTTTTCAATTATGTACTGGAGTTTTATTTTAAATAACCTTACCACAAGCACAGATCCCCTTTGTTAAAGCTAATTCAAATTAAGCCATTTAAAAATTAATTACCACTTGTATTCTCCACAACTACCTGTGCATACTTATTTCATTATAAATCAGCTGTTGTGTAAGTTATGTGCTACAGCCTAATTTAACAGGTTACAAGTGATACAGTGAGTTTCTGTGGAATGCTTACAGTTCCCAGCCTGGTCTGCCACCTGCTGAGCGAATGGTACCAGCTCTCATCGGATGACCTTTTGGAGGGGGGAGAGGAAAAAAGAAAACCATTCAGTTTATCTGAAGGTATTTTTTTCAGAAGAAATTCTAAAGAGTTATAGCTACTTACCAGTTGTGGGTATTGATTGTCCTTGAGGGCCCAAAAGACTTGGTAACGCTGGCTGTCTTAGTACAGGAACCTGATAGCCCTTGTGAATAAACGCAACAGTTAGAAAATATACTCTACTAAAATACAGGAATCATTGCAAATGTTGAAATAAAATTTACCTTTTCTTCCAACAAACTGCTGATTGACAGGGATGAAGATTTAGAGAGTTCAGCAGCAGTCACCAGAGCAGCAGGAGGTATAACAGCATCGGCATCACTACAAAAAACCCCAAATTTTTATTATTCAAGCATTGTTCTGAAGTGCTGTTTGAAACAAAGTCCAAGGTGAGAAATGGCTGACTACTGTAAATGGGGAAAAAAAATAAAAAATAATCTTCACCAGATTTACAAATGTGAAGTTGGCCAATTCCAAAGGAAGCACTGAAGAGAAGTCAATCCAGACTACTGGCATTTAAAGAGGAAGCTCAATAGAAAAAAATTTTATTAAGCCAGCTGCACATGAAAGGATTAGAGTATGTATAACCCACACACTGAATCTCAGTTTTGGAAGATGCAAGAACTTAAATTCTATTAGGAAATGTTTATGTACTAGTTCAGAAGCTGCCTTAAGAGGTTCTTTTGAATTGTGATCCTTTGCATTCAACAGTACAGCTGAGCCTGACAGACTTCTGGCTATTTGCATTCAAGGCATAAAGTTGAAAGGATAAGCCCTAAACAACAGTACAGGTGTTTAATGTACTTTCATATGACTTCGCTGGGTTGCAAACTTGACTTTCATCTTTGTAAATACTTCAAATTTACAGTGTTTCAATGTTTGTTATGCCTTACTGACTATACCGTATATTACTGAAGATGACACTGTATATTACTGAAGATGACACTGACATTGTAGTATCGATGACGGAAATACTGCAGCAAAAAGGAATGTGAGAACACCTGGTCCATTTCACCTATAACTGTGCTTTTACACTTCTCATTAAAATGTTATTTTCTCAGTACTAAAGAGAAACTAACGCACTTAAGAAGGTTTGACAGAACTAAAGGGTTACTTTAGGAATTGCTAGCCACTTAAAATCAAAGGGCTCCCAGGAAAAAAAAGGGTCCTCTTTCAGGGTAAACTTGTACTGAATGACTGATAAGGGAACCAAGCAAGAAACACTTCTGAGAAAATTCTTGCATGAGGCACACTTCCAACTTAGCAAAGTGTCCCCATTCAAAGTAAAAACAAAAACCAGAACTTCCACAACTGGAACTGTCACCAATGCCATATAAATCGCTAGCAGAGAAGCTTAAGAAGAAGAATCTAACTTAAGCATTTTGGTATCTTTTATATCCATGCCAATCTACAGATTTACTTACCGAAAAGGTCCATCTGGCTTTTCACCACGCAGAGATAGGGACACTGCTGGAGGGAGATCAGAGACGACGACAGAAGACGGATTTACTGGCAGCCCAGCTGCCACAGATGACTGACCAGGGCCCAAGGATGACAAAGCAGAACGAGAAGCCAGAGAAGCTAATGGAATCATTAGTGGATCCTGCTGTCTGGAAATTGCTGGCCGGAGTAGAGGCTGCAGGTTGCGTGTTATTGTTTGTCTCATTAGTGGTGGTGGAGGTGGTGGCGGTGGCAGCTGCTGCTGCTGTTGCTGCTGGATCTGCTTACGCAGCCTTTTTGTGTAGCCAGTTTCATTTTTGAAGTTGTTCACAGCCTAGAGGCAGAAAAATATTTACAAAAAGGTGACATGAAACTTCACTAGATATATGAACAAAAGCCTCCACAGAGTAAAATTACTTGTTTATCTCCATAAATGCTATTAAGCCTAAAAATAAATCAACATACAGATATAGGAACATATGACATTAAACACTGATATTAACAACTGGTAACTCAGAGTATCAGTAAAGTACTTCAGTGTTAACACCACATTTGAAAGGGAGGCCACCATGTTAAACCCAAGTGTGACCTGATTTTGCCAGATTGTCTGCAAAGAGTTGTAAGCTTCTGTAACAACAGATAATGCATTTGAAAAGTAAATTTAGCCTTATTCAACTTAGCCTTGCTTAAGGAGATGTAAATTAGTATTTTCTTCCCTTTCAGCTTTTTACAAATAGACTTTTCTTACAGTTTATGTAAAAGTAATTATAAATGTTACCTGGCGTAGGAACTTGTTGGCAATTAAAGCATCAGGAGAAACATCAGTTTGATGACACGTTGGGCATGTATGTTCCTCAGATTCCAGTAATGCTGTTCTAATACCTGCAAAAAATTAGAACCATTGAAATAGTCTTTAGCGAAATCTAAGGGAATTTTTGGGGTTCCAATCTACTATAAAAACATGTGTATGAGATTAATGGGTGAATATAGTCTTGAATTGAGAGCATGAAGCTATAAACATTTAATAGTGTAAAAAATTTCTAGTATGCAGCAAATAACACAGTTTTGATATTTCACTATTCTAACATTTGAAGATGTAGAGTAGGCTCTGTCTTGGCATTTGAACTGGTCTTTTTTATTCCCCACCACTTGATACAGTGAGAAGTCACCAACCTCAAGGTCACAAATAAAACACTTTTCAAAAAAACATTAGCAGGTTTGAGTTCTGAAGGTTTTAACCAACTCTCCCATGGAGAATGTGGACTAAATGCCTAACTGTCCATTTGGTGCAGATCACAGCGAGTCACCAGAGTTGGATATGTAATTTTGTATGAGAGAAAGGGCTGTGGACAAACTAAAACTAAATGCATTTGATATCCGATACTGTAATCACGTGCACAATCAGGCACTATTCTCATACTCGTCCTTCCGCATGTAAAGAGGATTTAACTAGATAGGTAAAAAGGGAAAAAAGCTTTCAGCCTGTTTTTTTTTTTTACTCTATATGAGAAAAGTCCTCTCCTATTCAGGTTATACTTAAGTATTAAACAGAACTGGTAACAAAATAATTCTTATCATCTCCTATTTCTGCTCTCAGATGATCAGATTTGATGATCTGAATTAACAAACATAGGAATAACACTTACATTCGTCACAGTAACTGTTTCCACAGCAGGGAATAACAACTGCATCAGTCATTATATCTTTACAAATGAGACATAGCAACTCATCTGGAATAGGATCATCTTCTTCCGAGGAGGAGGATGGCTCCTCCGGTAAAAAGGGAGGCTTCTCCTTCTTTCCTATAGCATAAGCTTCCCTGGAGAGAGGGTGGGGAAAGAGAAAGAAAAAAGTTAAAAGGAAACTTGTCCAAGGTTTGGATTTTACCAAAGGAAGTTAACAGATGCAATTCTTCTCACTCCCCGTTAGCCTTCCACAATGTAAGCATTTAAGTTAGGGTTTTTTTTTCCTAGAGCCACAACACTAGAATAGGGAGGGGGTAACAATTTTGCTCCTGCAGAACTCTCCCATTCACTAGATCCACTACAAAATTAGCTCAGACTAGAAAAATAATTTTTTCAACAGTTAGAAATCAGATGAAATAAAACCCATCTCTCCTTTGCCAGAGGGCACATGTAAATTGCAGGCTCAAGATAAAGCTAGTCCCCAAATAATTACATTTTGTAAATGAAAGTAGTCTTATGTTACAGCTTCGACAAAAGGAGGATCCATGACAGAAAAACAGCTACCAAGCGCATTTTAAAACAGCCACTGTTCTCAGCACACAGTAGTATTTTCTTAGTTTATAGCAACAGGAAAACTTCAGTCTGTTTCACACAGGAGATCTGACATAAGTCAGAGGGGAGGAAATCTCAGTCCAACGTTATTTGTTAAAGTTTGCAGAAAGCCTTTGAAAGACAAACCAGATGCAAAACAAGCTTTCAAAGAGAACGATTCCAACTATAAACACTACTGAAATGTTTTGCAGAAATACAGATTCTTAGCATTCCACAAGTTTAACCAACTTCCAGGGGCATGAACAGCAAGATCACTCTGTTTCAAATATTAGAAAGCACCACAGATTTTCAAGGTCAGGATACAATGACAGTGAGTCCTCTCCTATACAGACGCTGGCCAACCTGGTTGGCCACTCAGGCATTTACACCCGGCTTCTCTTGTTCACTTTTTGGTCAGCCTGATTAATTCCATACTTACGCATCAATAGTTGGTATTGCGTATTTCCCAGTGTTTGTCAACATAGCACCCTTTGTATTTGGATCTTTCACTTCCATCATGAAACTCCTTGGGATTCCTGTGCTCTTTTTAATTCTGGGAACAGACTCAAAATTTTTGTCCTGTTATGAAAAGAAATGCAGACCTCTCTCATCTTAAGACCCACACTTAAACAATATTTGAATGATTATTTTAAGCAGAAAAAGCCTTTAATCCTCTCCTTTTACCTAGTGTAAGGGTTGCTTAACTAAAATACTTATTTTTCTCTATTAATGTAGTCAGAGAATTCCAAAGGTTTGAGCACAAAACACACAAAGATTGAGTGTTTTGAACCCAATCAACATTCTTTGGCTTAACTTCAGGATCCTTAAGGGTGAAACATCCCTTTGCTCACCTTCCACTCAGAGAAGAGACACAAACCCACTCGAAAGCACAGTACAGAGTGACAGCTTAATTCAGGACTCTGAATCAGTCACTGCAGAAAACTCCTATTCACCGTCTATATATGAAGGTTGAATTCATACCTCATACGTAAACATTCAATGACTAATGTTCAATAGCATTAATACTCAACCAGAGGCTTGTGTAATTAAAACATGCAAATATTCAACACATGAGGTCAGCAGAAACATCTTATTTTTCACAAAATACTAAAAGCTGTGAACTATCATTAAAAACCAGAAGTTAGAAACAGGGAAGTAGTAATACTGAAATATATCAAAATAGATATGAAAGTTCACAGAAAAATCCATAGATATATTTAATGCCTAAGACTTAGAAAAAAGAAAATCTTACAATTATAATTCCAAGTTTCCCTTGAATCTGAAGGGCTTTGCAACACTGCCATAACACCTCTGTATTTCACCCCAAGAAAAACAATTCTTAATATGAACATTCATGCATTTGTTAAGTAACTGCCAAGGTAAAAATAATTAAAAACTAAGCAACACTAGAAGTCCCCCACAATCTTACCCCATTTGTTGGACAGTTCTTTATGTAGTGGCCGGGTTTTCCACAACGAAAGCAAGTATATGATGGTGGAGGTGGACCCAAGGGTTTCTTCATGTAACTAAAAGGGTTGGGTTTGGGTTTGGGTTTTTTTTTTTTTTTTTTTTGGGGGGGGGGGGGGGGGGAAAAAGAAAAAAAAAAAGAAAGGTATGCATGTGTCTCTCTTGTTAAAACAAGTATCTTTACAATTTTTTCATAATCTTCAAAGAACAGATTTGACATTATCAACACTTACTTGATTGGATCATATTCATGGCCAGACTGTGTCATCATAGCTTTTATTTTATCTTCCTCGGAAGCATTGGCTTCAGCCAGATTGGCAGTCTGTTTAACAGGTAATTATTTGACACACACATTAGAAACACATTTAACCCCACACAGCCAAAGACAACACCACTCATCCAATCCTGTAAAGAGCAGCACAACGCTAGCTGAGCTTGCATGAGAACAGCTGCTTATATAAAATACATTTGTCCTGAAGATGTTCTGGGGAGTCCTTACGCCATTACATGATGTTTATGTGCCTGTTAACCTACTTGAAAAGAGCATTCTTGGGCACTCAAAACCTTAGGCTCTGTTTGTACCTTACATAAAGACTTGTGTAACCAATCCAATTTTCTTCAAAGCGGACTGAAGCTACGTGTAGAAAAAAAAATATTCTATCCAGTACTTTTAAACTGATTTTTAAGCTCCAGACTATTTGAAGGAGAAGATATCCACTGTACATTTAATTGAGAAAGATGCATGCAAGTACCATTTTGTTTACATTTTGCAGCATTAAAAGGACACACAACTTCAGAGTTGGGGCAGTTGGTTTTGCTTGGTGAAATTCAGCTTCAGACACAGAAGCATTAAAAGGAATCAAGCTTTTTATAATCCCTCAGCAGGACAAAAGATTCTTTTCAGCAAGACATCTGACCGTCATGTGCTGTAGGCAGTCCAAACTGCATGTTCCCTCCTCATTAACTTCTTCATGTTAAGTGATTTAGCTACAGTAAGCACAACCTGTAGTTTTTTTTCCAGTTGGCTGTGTCCTTTTAACCTACAAATTGTAATATAAACCTTATGCAGATCTAGATCTTCGAATTATTTAAGCCAGCTGATTTTTTTAAAAGTAGTATTTATTAAAATATTTGTATTACACACTAGTCCAGATACAAGCAGGGTCTAAGGGAGTGACTGTAAAGTATTTGGACCTTCAAGCACCTATCATTCAGATCAACCACTCATGTTTTATATCTTATAATGCATTCATTCACAAAAGCAACCAACTAGTTTCAACTTTTTATTAAATGGTTGTTTCATATACACAGTTTTTTTTCTCAACAGTAACATAAACCAGATTGACATCTATGAAATCATTTCAATTAACATTTACAGAAAACTTTACAAATACTTGACTAATTTGTTTGAACCCAAACGGTTTACAAAACACATCCAAAAACCACAAAACATTAGTAGGAATAGACCAAAATTCAAATATGGCATTTTATACATAGTAATAATAAAACAGAAAACTGTTAATACATTGCCTCCATGCTAAGTCAGTCTGCACTAAAGAGGTTAGAGTAAGTAACAGTTTTGAGCTGCTTTATGTTATGTTCGTGTATTTTTCTGAAATACTTAATTTTCTCAAAACCTTAAATGTGTACACCACTTGGACAGTTTTCCACATTTTAGAGTAAAACTTCATGAAGTTTACAGAACCAAGGACATGTTTAGGGACAGCACTAATGGAGACCAATTTCTTTTGGTGGCTACATTCCAAGCTTTTTTTTTTTTTTTCTGCCAAATGTACACAATTTAAATTCTGCAGTGAGAGAGGGAAGAAGTTACCAGTGGAAGAGACTTCTTTCTCAGAAGCAAGCTCCCGCCTTTGTTTTCAGAAGAACTAACTACTCTGCATTAGGCCCTACCTTCTCTAATCTTAGTCATTTTAACTAGTAATTTAACTGGCTAGCACTATGCCTTTTCACCAAGTGCAATCACTAGTGCTTTCCCAGACAAAGTTACACATTGTTGAGCAAAAAATGCAAGCAGTTCCATAGCAAAACATGGCATTACAACAGTTTCAGAAGGTCACATCTGCTAATATGCCACACATACACATTGGTATATTCCTATAAACAATTAGGTACATTTACACAATTTACACAGTCTGCGTTCAAACAAATTAGATTGTGTTGTCCACTGTATATAGACTACAATTTATGAAATTGTGCAGCATTCAAAGAACGGATCTGTAACTATAATGACTAGAAATTCAAAAATAGCCATGCAATTGTCCATGTTACAGAAATGCTTCTATTTTGGCTGTTGCAAACCCCCCTGGAATGTCCATAACTTACAGCCAATTAAATTCTTCTGCAAAAATTGTGTTAGTTTCCAACGCAAAATTAATGAAACGTATGAAAAACGGTAAACAGCTTCAGAAGTGCTTCTTCTTTGTGTCTTGAAGATGAGTAATACTGCAACATTATGTTGAGGCTGATAAGGTACTCCCCTTCTATCTTCCCAAACTGGGAACTACTCTTTACAGGATAGTATCAAAATATACACACATTTAAAAGTTAAAATAAATACTTAAAATTATTAAAAATTAAAGTTTTGTTCAAATTACAACAGTTATTCAGCTATAGATCACAGTATAAATTTAAAAATATGAAGCAAACACTTGGTTTTTTTAAAGTATTTGACAAGAATATATATATACCTTAGTAAGCTGGGCCAGAGAAATAGATGCAGAAGAGTCATCAATCTGTTCACAAAAAATTAAACACATATTCAAGTTCTACAGTCAAAACATAGCAATAGTTAGTCTGAAAGCCTATGCTATATTCTGAGTGTCACTGAAAGAGGCATTTCCAACCCAGTGCTATTTGTATTTGTTCAAAACAAAGTCCAAACCTACAACAGCTTAAGGGTGCCTATGTGGTTATGAGAAGAAACTAAAACAACCAAACCCACTTGAGATCAACTTATTGTTTCAGAATATCTGAGAGAGGGACTCTTGTCAACTGTTCACAACTGCTTAAAAGTTGAAGGGGTAAGGAAGCTGTAGATTTTCAGCTAAAAGGGACTTTAAAAAAAATTTAGGTTTATTTGAGAAGGAAGCATCACAAGAAATTTATTTTCAGTGTAGTTTGTAAAGTAATTAGTTATTGTCTCAACATTTCTAAATGCATATGCTTTTATGTATAATGTCAAAATAAAGCACAGGCGTATCAGCCCTGAAACATGACCTCTGCCCCTCCTATTAATAAGTTTTAAAATGTCAAACTCATCATACCCCACAAAACCCTAATAAAAACATTAATCCAAAACACCAGCCATAAAAGTAACCCCCCACTCAAAAAACCCCACTGCTTAGACTACTTAAAAAAAGTGCTTATCATGACAGAGTAGCCTATAAAAAAGGAGAAAACTATTTCCTGTACTTTATTAGGCCACAGGCCATACTATCCAAATCAGTTTGGTCAGTGTGAGAATTTAATATTTTCCTTGCTCTCAGACAAAACCCAGGTTTTAGTAGCAGGCCAGTACTAAGTAACAAGAGCAAGAAAGTGTAGAGCATACTCTTGACAATGACAACATTGATTGAGAGCACAATGCTGTAATTTTTTTTTCGTCCATTGCAACCACACTCCTCCCTCCCAGCTACCTACTGGATAGCTTGCAGGAATGAAGCCCCCAGGCCACTAGTTAGTAATGGGCTGCAGTGTTCATTGACAATAATACTGAAGTGCAGTTTTTCCACAACTATCTCTTACCCTGTTCCTTTACCAGTATACTGAATTATGCCAAAAGTAGCAGTTAAGCTTACACTAGTAAAATGCTATCAAAAAAATTCAAATAACTAATTTACTGTCTCAAGTTGCTCAAAAACATGCAATAAAATTGCACTACGTAAACTGAACAGCTCTCCTCGAGAGGTCACTAAACTGATCAGAAGAAAGATGAAAACCCTTTCCTGGAAAAAGCTCTTGCCCTTTATTAGCTAATGGAGTGTAAGAATTCAATGAAGCAGTTTTAGCAGACTCTGGGGGAAAAAAACCCCATCTACAGACAGAAGATAATTCCTCACTTCAGTTAACCATACCTTCTCTATATGTCTAGGAAAGCACATACAACATTACTGTATTACTAACTAAAAAGCTCTTGAAAACTTGCCTTTAGAGAGGAACACCCAGACCTGGAAAGATACCTTCTTTTCTTTGCAAGTCTTACCAAGATTCAACTTTCCTTTTTTTCAGAACATTCTGTACCTAGTTCTGTTAAAAGGAAGTCTGATCAAGTATTTTGAAGCTTCATGCACTATATGCCACTTTTTTTTTTACATGTGGAAAAACAGACCTATGTTCTCTTGGGGCAGGCACAACCACCATCATTTTGTGGGTCTTCACCAGCAAACAAAAAAGTAGGAAACTTTCTATTGAAGTCTAGCATTAAACAGTCTAGTACTGACCAGTAACTGAAACATAACAGGTAATAAACTCTTAATTAGCTCTCACGCTTTTAGTAAGCAGTTATTATATGGCCTGCAGGCAAGTCTGATTTCTTAAAGGAGGTGACAGCACTCCTTCCTACTGAACAGTTATCAACAGCAGCAAATAGATAATTAACGCACTATTTAGTACGTGTGCCCCATGGCCATCTTCCAATGATCCTCCATTCTTGCGTCTTTTTTTTTTTTTCCTTTAAATTTCTACTGAAATATTTCCTACCAGTCCTTCCAGTCAGTTATGTAGAAACATCTCCATGAAACTTGTATACAACCCTAAGATAATACTGCAGAAGAATTGGGAGGAAAAAAAAAAAAAAAAAGGTAAAACAAGCCCACCCCACCCCAAAAAAAACCCAAAATCAACAGTCAATGTATTAAGTCCCATTTAATGCAGAAGACTAAAGAGAAACTAACATAAAGCAAGTGGGAAAGGGGACAGAAAATAAGAGGAAAAGGCTAATTTCACTACCAGAGTGCTACATCTAAATTACAGTGATTTCCTGAAGCCTGACAGCCTGGGAGAAGTCAAAATTTAGCCCAGAAGGATCACAGTTGTGCTTGACAGCACTAAAACAGTGGGCATGACTCCCTGCATTTCTGCAGCCTCAAAGGACAAATGCCAACTAGAGTTCCTTGCAGTTAATGAAATAGTAATACTAAAACAAAGAGGATCCACTTTGTTGCTTTGGCTGTAGCAACAGTAGGACAGCAATTTCTAAGCACAGAATGGCAGTTAATGTAAGAGCAAGACAATGAAGAATATTCCAAGTATAAGCTTTTGTGCATCCTTTAAAAAAATATCCTAACTAATTTTAATTTTGCTGCTTTACTGTGCAACAATAATTGGCAAGCTTTCCAGTGCTTTTTTCCTACTACACTAAGATCCAGGTTCTGCTCTGAAATACTTACGAAATAAGTGTTTAAAAAAATCCAAACAGACAAAACCCCCACACTTTAGACCAAGACCTGAGTTAGCTTTAAGAATAAAGCTAATTGTGTCTCCGACACTAGAAGCACTGGAGGCTGCGGTGCTTTTACAGTGAGAGAGACAGACAGTGAGAGAGAGAGAGAAAGAGAACTTTTAAAGAGAGATGCAAGGCTTCCACCCTCCCTATGGCTACCCATAACCCAAATCAGGTACCACAGAACAAACAAGAACAGAATGTTTTTGCTTTGCCTTTCATTTACTTTAATTAGTTCTAACTAACACTAAGTCTTCCCTCCCACTCCAGGATTTCTTCCCTTTATTTTTTTTTTTTTCTTTGAGACATCTATGTTAGCTTATGGTAAGATGCTACTCAGAAACGTAATACAGACATGCCAGGGAACACACGAGGCTAAAAGAATGTTAACTTTATTTATGAACATGTGATTTGTGTTTATACACATGCTAGTAAACAAAAAGAAAAATAATTGTTTTCAAGAAATAAAAACCCATCTGAATTAGATCAAATACTATAAACGTGGTTTACATAAATGCATTACATTAACTACTAGGGTCACTGGGCCAGTTTAACTAACTCAAACTCACAATGACAGGCATTCGTGCCCAAAAAGAACTTTGAATCAATCAGCAATATGATTACGGATGCAGATTTAGACTTAAGTGTTTTTAGACCTACACACAAAAAGTTTTCAATTGTAAGTTGATTGTATACCATTCCAGAAGAATCAGAGGCTGTATGCTTCACAGAACACAGACCCCGAGTTCATGAATTTCTAGATTGTTATCCTAAGAGCTTATCAAGTGATCAGATCCAATGATCCAGGGTTAGTGTAATGCCTCACACCATTCTAGTGAAGAAAAACCAGTTATACTTAAAATAAAGATAAAACCCCCCACCACATAGTAATTTTTATACTATAAGGACTATTTTGAAATGCGTAGTTACACACAGTATTTGACCTAAGTGGCAAATCAAGATCTAGACCATTACCAGTCAAGTATTGCTGTGTGTCACTTATTTGTATTTTAGCAGCAGAACGACAGCGTTTTCAAACCTGTAGAAAAATGCTGCCCCTTTTCCAAATGTAAATTCAAAGCGGTGGTATACTAAAGAAAGGCTTAACCTTTGGAAAATTAAAGCAGCATCCAACCCTGAAGTCACCCAGATCCAAAAACATAAAGCAGGCAGAAGTTAAGAAAAATGGTGGGGATTTTACCCACAAATGCACCAGGCTCTAACCTTGTGCCAAAATTTATATTAGATATTTTCATTTGCAGACAAACTATTGAACTAAACTGTTTCATCAAATAAAGTGGAAAGACCGAATGCAGAACTTTAGAATACCACTTTGTGTAGCAATGATATTTAAATTCAATCTATTAAAGACATTCATGTACTCAGAGGGGCCCAAACAATATCACTTCAATTATACAGTTTTAGGAACACACACCCAAGTACTTAAGGACATGAAAAGAAAGCATTTAGCTGCACACAACTGTCCTCAAAATGTATGGGATATGTTGGTTTTGGTATTCGTTTGAACCCCCAAGTCAAAAGTAAGAAACAGTACCAAGTTAACAATAATGGTTTCTCAGTGGTTTTTGATAACATTTTCAAAAACCATTAGGCAAAAAAAAGTATTTAAAAACAAAAGCTAAGTGATACAATGTGAAAATGGCAAAAAATACACTCCAAACAGTTTTTATTGCAAGAAACAAAAAGCACACAACAACCTATACAAACATACATATCACTAGCTATAGACAGACAGATGTAGAACATGGCACCATGTTCAATTGTGCAAACCTTGAACCTACACGATCTAAAAATGATCATACAGTATCTGTACAACACAAAGTCATACAGGAAATATTCTAAGCATATTCAATATGAAATACAATGCATTACTAGGCACAAATACCAATATTCACATTAAAACTGTGCAAACGATGGCATTAGTTTTTACTATGCTGAATCAAATACATTGTATTTACAACATACACTATGTTTTACTGGAAAATATATTTAAGTTAAATGTTTGCAGAATTAATAAAAGGCTACATTGTTTAGAATTAAGTGCAGTGTGTAGAAAAAAGTGTGAGATTGTGTTTTTACATACTGCTTTTGATGTTCCACTCACTGGCTCAGTTCGACTTCTAGAAGAAGAAATAAAGGTCATCAGAATTTAAAATAAAGCACTTGTTCCCAACATAAAGCAGTGAAAACATGTCATAAAAACCAAACATCAAAACATTACGTTCCAAAGTCTAGTGAATGTGGAAATTTATATACATAAACTGTTCTCTCTTGGTACATTCAGTGCAACTAAAAAAAAAACCTCAAAAAAAATCAGATTTCTACTTTGTCACAAATTACTCTAAGACTTACAGTTATCGAACACAACAGTGCAAGAGGAAGTCTTCAGTTATTTTGTCTCTGATATATAAGTATCAAAAATAAGAACTCTGTAATATAGGTTCATGTTCTTAAATAATCAACCACCAAAACACTAAGGTAGCTTTAGGTAATCTGCATATTGCTAGTATTACAATAGGTACCAGATACAGTACTTTAATTTCTAAGAAAGAACAGTGACAGTGTAGACACTGCAAAGTGCAAGTTTACTTAAGTGAAAAAAATCAGTTATCTGACAAAGGAGTAACATAAATATATGTCAGCAGCATTGTCTTTAGAACAGTTGTTTTTTTGTGGAAGCCCAAGCACTGTGTTCAGATATCTACTATATTTAGCCATGGAATTGCCAAAACGCTAAACGTGTTACATATGCTATATTGACTAAAAATAGTAGTAGAAATGTCACCTGAAAGCAGTTTCTAGGATTTTGTGCGATTTAGGAGTCCTGTGACAAAAAAAAAGGTCTTAATTGCCAGAATTTGCTTTAAGAAAATCTTGAAAATGCTACAGTATTTTAGGAAATATTACATTTGAAAACTTGCTGAGATTCCACATACTCATTGATCTGTATTTGCATGCTACTCATGAATCAGACATGCAACCATTGATCTGATTAACAAACAATTCATACACCATCCAAAGGGTCCCATAAGCAGAGGCAATTCAAAGGCTGCTGTGGAATTTCTGTACAGACAGAAAGGCTCATGCTTCCTGCCACGGCTAGACCACCGGGCTTGCAATTACAGCCACATACCTCCTGAAGACCAGGAAGTACAAGGAAATACTTTAGATTACCACACAATGGTTCTTCATTTACCTTGAAGAACATACTACAAGGAGAGTAATGCATTTTTGAAGGCCTCTCCACCACGACAGCATACACTCATCATTCCCAAATATTAACTATTCTACCAGCTGTTCCTGCAACATTTCCAGCTGAAGGAACAGAAAGCTAATTTTCCTGGTTAATTTTCAGTGCTCAAACACCAGTGCCATTCATTCCTTATCCCCTCATACAGGTATTTATTTGGTCTTTGACACTCACAGCATCTATCCTCTCATTTTAGGGCAGCACTACAATACCTGGAGATGGTGCTATCCAGCCAGAAACAGAGAACGCATTGACAAGACAGCACTAAACACACTTATTTAAATTAACTCCCAAAATAAGGCCATGCTTATAAGCACGCTGTAGTGTCCAGAATTACTAGGTAGTCCCTGAAAGCACTGCAACAACTACTGCAGCAATATGCCTAAAGTTCACATGCAGAGCCACAAAAATCCAAGTTCTTTTGCTTGCAAATGCTTCATGGGCACCAGGATGCTGCTGTACTGTTTGTTCAAGAACACTGCAACTCAGTGTACTTTATTTATGGAGAACCAACAAGAGAAAGACATGGCAAGCCCCACAAGTTAATACTATGCACTAATTGTGGCAGAGGGCTGGAAAACATGACCATTCAAACAATGCTGATGTATTCATGCAGTCCAGTTCTATAACAACTACATCAATGACAGCAATAACCCTGTAGTCAGGATTGCATTTGAGCATCTGTAGTTCTAATCAATACACCCGATTCTCTGTCCTCCAGAAATCTTAGGAATATAGAATTACAACCTGGAGCACAGGTATCAGATTAAGGTAAAAACAGAAAGATAACTAGTAACATTTGGGAATGTGCTAAACTGCTTATTGAGTTTCAAGTTTGGAAAGGATTAACTACTCCACTGTACTGGCACAATAGGCCACTTAATGATACTGTTCTTTTTCTCTTGCCTGAAACTGACATTGTCTTTAGAAAACTAGTAAGAATCACTTATGAATGAAACTTGTTTGCATGGTTCATCAAGTGGCAACCCTTGGTCTTTCCTCTGTAGCTAGTATACAAAAACCCCAGATGTGGGGCATAAGAATACCTGCCGTATCCTGTCCCCCCTCCCCCAAATGCAAGAAATAATCAAACACTGAAAATCAGATTCTTCAGAGACAGGTCACATTACCAGTTTATACACTACAACACATATCTGTCTTTACTATAAAAGCAAACACATGTAACCAGGAATCAGGATCTGCTGGCTTTCAGAAAAATCAACCCCAAGAACAAACTCAACAGCATCATCTTGAAAGTTACTGCTGTTGGGAGTTTGAACCCTGTGTCCCAGCAGGCCAAAAAAAAATGTAAGTCTTCTCTGGGACAGACAGATTAAAATCTACCCCATGACAACAAAAATTAACAGCAGCTTTAACAAGAAAGGTACAATTTTCATGTCTCTGTAAGATAATATAAATTTTAAAAGTTAATACACTGAAACCCCTCACAAAGAATACAATGCTTTATGGATACTTACATAACGTATGTTTTGCTGGTAGCTTTAACTCCTCCGATAGGGATTCTTCTAACAATTACTGATGAGTTCTTGGGAATCAGGGCGTTATCATCTGTGTATTCTGAAAACAATACAAATACAAGAAAAAATTAGTCAATTTCTAAGAATGGATATTAATATATAATTACATAGTACTTCTGAGAATCCCTTTAGAGATCTAAAAGCAAAATTTTGTATGTAACTGCACTTTTGTTGTCTCAACACATTACTTCAGGTTCAATAATCAAACACAAGCAGCAAAATCTTGTAATTTTTTTTTTTTAATAGTTTGAATGTCAACAGCAAAATGGTCTCAAAGCTCACTAAAAGAGTCTGCTAACACACGAGATTCTTTCCTGACCTACCTTAAGTTGCTTCTGTTAGGCTACAAAACCAATAGATCTCTGGAGAACAAGCTACAGCAAAGTCTCATGTGCATAAACCAGATTCTGAACTCTGACTAGCTTTCCCTGCAATAAAGCAGGCACTTGCTAAAGCACAAAAACTATGCACCATTGCTTTCATAGCTGTTAACTCAGAAAGATTCACCTATGCTGCTAGTGCTCAAGACTGACAATACAGAAGAGAGCCTGCCATCTCTTTTTCTTGGAGCTTAATCCATCAGGCACCACATTTCTCAGCTGCTCTGTGCTTTACATTTAAATGCAAACAAAACTGGTAGTGCTAGAATTTGGATCACAGATTTGGGAGGGTTTTTGGGCTTGCTTTCACAAGCAGGGCAGAATTGGCTCAAGCTAAGGTGGTATCTCCCCCCCTTAAGCTAATCACCTAGAGCCATGAATTCTTTCTATTCACTTTCTGCACAGCAGAGACACTCAAACAAAACTACTTAGGAAGGCAGCATTTTTTTAAAGGCCTTTAGAAAACAGCATGTGCCTGAAGCTACCCATGTTTTGCCTTGGCTTACACCACAGTTAGGAGTCTGAAGAAGAGAAAAGCCTTCTGACCTTTTACATAAGGCCCAAACAAAAAACCAACTACCTGAGATACTTTGAGTAAGCTTAAAATGCGAAGATCTCTCCACGAGAATGGTTTTTATATTGCACGTATACAAGCTGGATAGGCCTAAATATTTTAAAGCACTATCAGCAGCCATGCCCTGTAATCTGCCTATGGTTTTAAATATTAAAAGCCCTTACCTTTGTAGACTGAATCAGAATGATGGTCTGAAAACTAAAGATGCTGTATATCTATCTAGTCAAGCTCTGTCAGAGCCCAGTGATCACACACAAAATATGAATATTTCACAATTTATGCTCCATTTTTCAGTATATTTTTCCTACAGGCAGTAACCTCCCTTAGACCTGCATACCTACCAAAGACATTATTTCAACAATGAAATGAAAGTTTTGCTTTTATTTCTAAATGATAGAATGCTGCTTCAGAAAACCAAGAAATCATTTAGCTGAAACAGATTCTTGATCTTACCCCCTAGGGAAGCAAACAGCAAGCTTCCTCTGGACTTCACAATAGTTTAATGCCGTAGGAGAAAGGACTACTAAAGATGAAAACAGAAGCTTTTACAAAAGTCATATGCCCTGAAACCAACCCCTAGAGCTCTTCTCAAAAGAACAATCTAACCCTTACACAGCCACCTGTCAGTAAAGACCTGCACTGGGATGCTTTGATGGAGAATGTGCTCAAATAGAACTGATGCCCAGGCAAACAACTGGGAGATCATGCCAGCTGCAGCTCTAGAAGCCCAAAGCAGCTGCTTCTACTTGCTGAACAGTCACACAGAGTACCCTTGCTGGTCCAGAACACAGACCATTGGCCTGAGATTTCAGAGATATAAGATAAGCCACTACGGCTCCACAAAAAGGCAGGAGTTTGCTATGCCTGTGCCAAACCCAGGATTGTGGTAGTTCTGCAAAAGATTGCAAGTGGCAACACCTCTCCTAGGAAGAGACTGTATATAGACAGACAGCAACCAATGCATTTGTTCACAAATTATGCAAGCCTGCAGAGGTCTATTTGAACATCCACAACAGGTGTATGATGCAAAAAAGAAGAATAATCCTCTTTTAGTATTTTGTGACAATTCGTTGACCACTAGAAGAAAGCACTGTGTGCCTTCTGAACAGCCTATCCTTACATGTATGCATATATAGATATATGACTGTCCAGTCCACTTGTTAAGTGCACAGTGAAGAGAGCTCCAGCCATCTAATAACAGACTGATATAAAAATGAATTCACCTTAAAAGTCAATCAGTACACATTAAAATGAATCAACTGAATAATGACAATAGATTGGTGAAGTAAAAGCTTTATTTGTATAGGACACTTAGCACATATTCAGATTTCGTACTCAGAAGTATCCCACTAGCTTGGTCACCATCTCAGGGAATTTGTGTGAGTGTTTATGTACAGCAGAGTACACTGCTGAGTTAGCTCTGTGAAGGGAACTGATACCAGCTGGCTTTAAATACATTTCTTTTTCATCTCAATTATTTGAACTCATTTTGGTGATGAGATGTTATTAAAGGTAAAGTCAAACAGTGTAGACTGAAAAGTTAACTTTTTTTGTAAATAGGAAACGAAGAGAGCTGGAGCACTATTCCTGAAGTTCCTGAAAATTCTTGTTTGCTAAATCTGAATTTAACAGATGCCAGCTTAGTCTAAGAGCTCTCAGACTCAACTGCCACCTCCAGGCAAGAACCTGCTCCCAGTGGGCAGCAATATTCCCTAGCAGAGACCTGGCAACTACCAGGACCTGCAAAGCAGTGTCACTCTGCCTCACCACATGACTCCACATTTGCAAAGTGAGCAGTGACACCACCATCAACAAGACTACTTTTCACACTTGTCCAAGCAGAGTTTGAATAGAAACATTCAACAAAGCAGTGATGGTTGAAGGTAACAACATTCTTGATTCCTACTCCCTTACAGCACAAAACTTGTTTTGCTGCCAGTGATGGCCAGAAGTGGCCACCGGGCTCTTATCAATCTGAACTGTGATTAAAAATAAGGATTCAATTAACTCGGAACACCTTCAAAAGCAAAGGAAGATGTGGATGCTGTATTAAAGTCCAGAGCAGAAGAGACGTAACAGTCAAACTTGCTATTTCTACAAGAAAATAACATGCTTAAAAGAATCAAGGAAAGAAGTGTTTCAAGGAACCAAAGGAGGCAGACTAGTTAAACAATTGCTACTTTGACTACTGCCTCACACTGACTTAGAAATCTTGAATCAACAACTGCATAGTGTCCACAACCTTCTTCCTGCAAAACAGGTACAAAGAGCTCAGGTTATCCTCTGAAGTCTATACTGCTTTCCATTTCAACCACAATTTAAAAATCCCACTTTTAAGTTTACCTATAATTCTGAAAATCTGCTAGTTTTAATAATCTGTCATATGTATGCTATAAACAAGCTACTGAAAAAAGGCTCCTGCTTTATGTTATGGCCTGCTTAAATCCACCATTTTGAGTCTGACAGCATTGCAAAAACATCTCTCTGAGCATGGTCCAAAGAAGTATCTTCATGCAGAAAAAGCACAGAAGCTCATCAGAACAGAAGTCATCAGAAGGCAAGTCTATAGGGGAAATTATAAAGAAAAGCCTTTATCAGGCTTAAGATGCCTTGCTAATCAACTATTATGCTACTGGCAGATGACCTGCAGAGTAAGAGATGAGAATGACTGCTAACACACCAGACTGTCTCTACCAGAATACAGGGTAACTCCCAAGCACATATTTTCTCTCTAGTGCTTAAAATTATGCTCTCTCATTATATAATTTTTCACTCTGTTCTAATCAACACCACTTGCACACTTTGCAACAAACCAACCATCTATGCAGCTGGCATTGAACGCACTGCCTCAAAATGTCCCGATTAATAGGCTGGACTATTTGTGATTTTCACCTTCCACCAGAATAGGCATCAATGATCTCATCTATGACTGGCATAGCATCATTTTTTGGATCTCACCATGACTGGTGTATCATCATTTCTTGAATGAACTAGTTTAGTAGGCCAAACGGTTCACGGAACTTTCATTTGCATTATTATCATACAGTACTGTGCTCCAAAAGAGCACCTATATTGCTTTGAAAGAATGAGTTAATAAGATCTACCATACTTTCAATCATTAATCTGATTATAGACCACCCAATGCCTTAATGCCTTACTGGTGCTGCCTGTCCTTTCAGTGTTTAACTGGGAAAGCAAAAGCAACACTGGAGACAGCATGGTAATGAACCAAACTGAATCCACCCACAGCACCTGGCCAAGGGACACAAACCCAGCAGACAGCACAACCCCAAGAGGTCCCAAACCAGCTGGTGACAGAGCCAAAGCAGCTGACCCCCAGACAGGCAGCACATGAGCTCCACTAACTTCATGTGTTTTGAACGGATGCACAGCTTACCCTCAGCTCAACCAGGGACACTGGGAACTCCACAGCCTTTCTGAAAGCTCAACTTAACGCTGCATGGCAGCCCAAGATTTAATTGCACTCTGAGGTATAACCAAAGTAATCCCCCGCATTGCAACACAAAACAGCACAGCAAAGGGCAAGGTTTAAAAGTTGTTTAGAAGTCTTCTCTAAAATGCTACTTGCACAGTGTTGAAGACATTCCAGTAGACAGACATCAGCTGTGAGGCCAAATGATTTAATTCACTTAGCAGCACATCATGGCATTACTGAAACAGTCAAGTGTAGGCTGCAACGCTGAACTCAAGCAAGTTATGAGTTTGAGACAGTCTTACAAGAGCACTACTCTTCCTTAAAACTCTTAATCCAAGACCAGTTCAGAGCCCCATTTTTTGGTTTTATATTTTTTTGTATTTTCCTGATGAGCAGAACAGCACATTCTCCACGCATTTTGAGTCAGAACATTACAGGGCAGGAAAGCGCACTCAAGAAACCTCACTTCTTGAGCTCACAGGTCTTCCACAATATTGAGAGAACACCTATTATAAAAGACAGCTCAAGGCATTCAAGATCAAATTAAAAGGATGCAAGTTTAAACGCACCATTCTTCAGTACAGGCTTTTTGAAGGGAATTCTGACTCTATAGAACTTGCCTCTATAGTAAACATGGAAGAGGGCACACACCCATCTGCCTTTTTAAAAGAAGTCCCAACCATCCAGTCTGCCTTCCCAGCATCTTAAAAGAGTTCATCTTATTTTTTTCCCCACTGGTATTTAAAATCCTTTTTACTTTTAGCCTGTATTAGCACTGCTCCTGCTACTAGCTTCCCATTATGAAAAATAAGTTACTGTACTGTAAGAGCTTAGAGTACTCTGAAAAATCTGAACAAGTAGGCCATCCTCACTCAAGGTACACTTTTTCTTTCCAAGACAATTTTAACATTTAGTCAAGACTCCTGCACAAAGTTACGAAAAATGAATAGTTTATGTCCATATGTAAGAATTCCAAACATCCCATGTAGGCAGAGTATCCTGGTCTAGTTTATTCCTTTATCTTCTGAAGGTCAGTTTAAGCATCTCCTGAACAAAAAAACTGGCACACATGTTTTATGTTCTCTAGCTTCGCTATGCAAACCACTGGGGGATTTTTGTATTTCCACATGGAAGACACCCTTACTAAAGCTTCGGTAAGCATCTGAATCAGTAAAATACAATTTAAAATTTCATACTGATTTTACAAAGGTCAAACTGCAACACTACCTACCTAGAGAAGGATGATCTTGTCCCTGTTAAACAAGCACGATGCTCTTTAAAGTATAGATATCCCTTCTTCAACTTCACCTTTAGGCAACACCACATTTAGCATAATCTAGTGAAGCAAATGTTTTTCCTTCACTGAATTCTGTTCACATACGAAAACAAGGCAGCACACCTGGTAAAACTATCATGCATACTGGAGTAACACTTTATGGGGCAACACATTTATAAGCATGATTTTTTTCTTCTAAAACATTTGCCTTGTGTTCCTCACCTGCTAAAACAGAATCCACATGTTTGGCCTACATTTGGCCTACTTCAAAACATTTTTCTTTCTGGTGATAATAACTGGACTCCATCACAGTTTATTACCATCCAACATTCTGGTTTTAAAGGCTCTGTTTTACATAGACCCATCTTATTACAGGTTTGATGTCAGCCAGTTGGCCATCCAGCCGGCTAGCATTTGTGAGGCTGAAAGTCCATTAGCAACTGAAAACCAAGTTCAGAGACCCTTCCGCAGCAAAGCCCTTAAAGCAAATTAAGTATTTTTCAAAAGCTCCTGACAATTTTATTCAATAGTACTAGAAAAATTCAAGACTTCTGAGATGTATCTCCACCTACATATATCATGCTATCCAGTGGCATCCCTAAGATCCCTAACACTGTGCTTTTAAGTTTCTTCACAGATACCCTTCTGAAAATAGTTTAAATATCTGCAGATAAACGACAAGCTTTAGGTCCAACCACTTTAAAGGCTAGGGCTGAAGTTACAGCCACCAAAACGTACGAATCACTCTACTTAAGTTTTAATACATGAAGGAGGAAGAGACAAGAACCAGTAGTACACATTTTAAAGAGAAGACTGTTGCAGTGTCACCAAACCACAGGATAAAATG
Source organism: Falco punctatus (assembly GCF_963210335.1). Taxonomy (NCBI): domain Eukaryota; kingdom Metazoa; phylum Chordata; class Aves; order Falconiformes; family Falconidae; genus Falco; species Falco punctatus. The sequence goes on from NC_137583.1 coordinate 25,927,510, forward strand.
AATTCTAATGTTTAAAAACTGAAACGCTTTACAACTCTATTTCTGAAAAGTTAAAACCTGAAGTCTTTAATCGCATTCAAACTTATCAAGATGGCAGATTACCAAACTGAAGTATCATACTAATACAAAACCATTATCTCTGAGAATCAATCACCATTTATTAAACTAATTTATGACTTTACTAACAACATTTCTTTATATACATTAATCATAAACTTTCTGCCATAAAACTTCAGTACTGCCAGGTTATGGTTAACATGTACTGCCAGGGGGAAAATAAAAAGTTAGAAATGAATGATGAAATGATGCTCAATCGCATCTCAATGACAATGCCTTTGGTGTAGAAAAGAAGTTACAAGAAATTCCGAAGTATAATTTAAATACAGAGAATTCCATGTGCAACACGGCTTTGTAGGCTCTGCATAGATTAGAACTCACAGATACAGTCTGGATCCGAAATGATGTTAGTGGGCAGTTTCTGCAACGGACACAAAACCAGTTTCCCAATGAAGTGGGCAAAAGAAGTTGAAGACAAAATCAGTCACCAAACCCACCTGTTTCTGGAAGTTAACCATCTGTTCTATTTCCATCGCTTCCAGCTTTCTCCGCCAGAATTCAAAGAAATCTGGCAAGTTTGTTACTGTAAGCTATCCTCCCACATTTCCTTAGCAATTTACCTAGAAATCCAGGCACCCAAAACTTTTGTAAGCCCTACAAGTCGCACCTCAACCACGTATCCCTCTACGCCTAGCTGCGCGTCTGAGACGGACGTTGTCACAACAACGACAAAAGAGCAGCGCTGCGAGGCCCAGCACGAGCCACGGCAACCGACCGCGGCCCAGCGCCATCACCGCCCCGCGCCCCGCTTAACGCCCGGCGCCGCTCCCCGCCCGGGCCGCCGCAGGCCTCGGACCGGGCCCCGGCTGACTCACGCCCCGCGGGGCCGAGCCACAAAGAGCCACAAAGAGCGCAGCGCGGCCCCCGCAGCCCCCGGCCCCCTGCGGGGCCGCCCCCGCCGCCCCACGCACCTTCTTTGGTCTGGGCGTTGGTGATCTGCAGGTCGCAGTCGGCCGCCTTCAGCTTCTCGCGGCCCATGATTTGGCGCTTGAGGTCGCACAGGGAGATGTGGAGCCCGTCGAAGGTGACCGTATCATAGTTGAGCTTTGAGGAGAACTTGTAATGGACGCACGACATGGTCGGGCCAGGCGGTGCCCGCTGCGCGCCGGCGCCTACCGCGGCAGACGGCCCTGCGGCCTCCGCGCCGGGTGAGGGCCCGCCGAGGGGCCGGGGCGAGCGGCGCGGACCGAGCTCGGGCGGGCCGGCGGCGCTCAGAGGCCGCGGCACTCAGCCATGGCCAGGCCCCGCGGCCTCAGGCAGACTCGGCGGGGGGAGGCCTCAGGGCTCCATCGCAGCGGCGGTGCGAGGCCCCGGCCGCCGCCCCCGCAACGACTCCGGTCCGCGGCCCTCAGCGATCGCCCTGGGCGGCGGCGGCGCCCGTCCCACTCCTGGCAGCGCGGGCTGAAGGGGAGAGGCCCCCGCGGCCCCGGCTCAGGCTCTGCTCGCCCGCTGGCAGGCAGCGCCGGCAGGCCCCGCAGCTGGCGATGGCGACTCGGGCACCCCCGCCTCAGCCTGCCGCCGAGGGGTTTCCCGGCCGCCAACCGCACGGGCCGCCGCGAGCGCGTTACTGCGCAGGCGCAACGGCGCACCACGCCCACCCGCCGCGCCGCACGTGACCCAGCGCAGTATGACAAAAGCCCGCGTCACGTGGGCGCGCGGCGGCTCCGCCCGCTCTGCCCCGGCGGCCCCGCGCGCCCTGGGGGACAGCCGTTACCGGCCTCCGCGGTGGCCTCTGTCCCCCTGGCTGGCACCGCCTGTGGTCCCAGCGGTCACCCCCGCGCTGTCACCACCCGGTATCCCTCCCGTCACCCCTCAGGCTGTCCCTGCTCGGTGTCCCATCACCTTCTGGGCCTGTGGTGTCCCTCGTGTCACCCCGAGGCCTGTCACTGCCCAGCGTCCCTCCCGCCGGGCCTGTGGCGTCCTTCCTGTCACCCCTAGGCCTGCTACTGCCTGGTGTCCTGTCACCCCCTGGCTGTCACTGCCCGGTCTCCTGCCACCCACCCACTTGGTCTGTGATGTCACCCGTCACCCCCCCGGGGGCCTTCACCACCCAGTGTCACCTCCCATCAGCCCCTGGGCCTGTGGTGTCTCTCCCAACAGTCCTGCGCCCATCACCGCCCCATGTCCTGTCACCCCCAGGCTGTCACCACCTGATGTCCCCTCCTGTCACCCCCAGGCTGTCCCCACCAGCTGTCCCTCTCCTGTCCCCAGCCAGCCGAGGCAAGGCAGCCTGGGGGGATGCCAGGGCTCTCCTGAGTGGGGCTGGGCTGCCCATGCTGCAGGGCCAGCACAGGGAGGGGACATCCCTCCTGGCACCACACCAGCTTTGGGGAGCTTCGATCTCCCACCGTGTCCATGGGGAACAGCCACAGCGTTTCCCCTGTCTCAAAGTCACCGAACCATGTGGGTCAGGAACGACCTTTAAGATCAAGTCGGACTGTTAACCCAGCGCTGCCAAGGCCACCACTAACCATGTCCCTAAGCGCCACACCTGTGTGTTGTTTGAACACCCCAGGGGCGGTAACTCCAGCACCCCCTGGGCAGCCTGTTCCAGGGCTGCACAACCCTTGCGGGGAAGGAATTTTTCCTAATACCCCATCTAACCCCTCCAACACAACTTGAGACCTCCCGTCCTACTGCCGGTTACCTGTGAAGAAACGATGCAACAGGTCACTGGGTCCCCATGTGTGCCCAGGAGAGGCTCAGCAAAGCCCCAGCTGCAGCCCCCTGGCCACAGGGGCCATGTCCCACACCACGAACACCAAACATCGCCATCCCACGGAGCCAGCGCACCTGGCGCAGGGAAGGACCTCAGGAGCGTGGTGGCACTTGTCAACAGAGAGCAGGTGACAAAAATGCCAGAAAAAAATCATGCTGTTATACCTTTGTGCCTGCATCTCACAATGTCCTGTGAAAACAGAAATGACTGATGTGGGCCAGCAGTTGTGCTATGGGCACACCGCCGAGCATCGCTCCATTATCAGGGATGTCTCTGACAGGGTGACTGGCAAAACAAAGCAAAGCAGATTTCAGATGGACTAGATATGTTCTCTCTTCCAAAGGGAAGAACGGTTAGTCTGGACTAGAAACGAAAAAGAAATTATTTAGAACAGGGAACGTAACTTGAGGAGTGGAAATAAGGAAATTAAATGCTGTGTATAAACCGCGTGAGGATAGAAAATTCATTATCGTCTTACAGTTTTCATTATACAGGCAATGACTGCAACTTAAAATATCTGTTAATGTTTTATTATGCAGATGATTGCTTTTTAGTAAAGGAGCTATTTGTTATTTCCACAAATCTATGATGCACACTCTCCTTTCTTTCCAAGCATCTAAGCTTTTTACAAGATTGAATAATTTGTACTGTGCACATTTCTGGATGAACCCTCATTTTTTGCTTTAACAGTTATTTGCTCACTAATACACTGCAGAAAATTAAATTATAAGATTCATATTAGTCACTTTCTTGGGCTTTCATATTTTTATTAATGTAGTGATTAAATCTCCAACTGTTTAAAGTTCTGTACTGGCTGCACGTCCAACCATTTATTCAAGCTTACAAAGTACAATCTTTCACTTCAAAAATATGTTTTTCCTAAACCTCTGGCCTCAAGTCTTTACAGGGGAAAAACCTTTTGAACATCAGCTGGTGCAGCATGCTCTCAAACAAATCAATCCAAAGACAAGTACATTTCTAAAGTAAAAATAGTGAAGGCTTGGAAAAAAACACTTCTCATCTGAAATTTTAGTCTAGGAGACTTCCGAGATCTGAACCTTACAATGACACTTAGGATCTGCACGGACAAGGGGGCTGGCGGGTATATAAAGTTGTTGCCATTTGCCGGAACGGAGGGAAGAAGCAGTCGCTCAATATGAGAGATCAGCATACTCCATTTATTAAGCTACGGTTACATATTTTATAGCAGTTATAATTAGGTCATACATATTGCAAAAGTTAAGCTCCTCATTGGCTGGCCACCTAAAAGGTCAACCTTCGTCAGCACTCTTTGTTTCTGGGCATAGTTCTCATTTCTTTAACCATAAGGTCCTTGTTCTTACTTTCACCAAAGATAACAAGGATAGAGTGTCTTTGTGAACCATTAGTCTTCACGTAAGCTGTCTTCGATACTTCTTAAGATCTTGATGTCTCAACATTCCGATGTTAAAGTGCCCTTGTTCAGCTAACCAATTCTCCACAATTCCCCCGTTTTCTTTTTGGACAAGGAAGGATTGGGTAACACGTTCAAATAATTTTCGGATACAAGAAAGAATACAAGGTAACAAAAGCAATAATAAAGCAATAAACAGCAATACAGATAAACCCTGTTTTAACAAGTCTCTTAACCATCCATTTATGCCTAAAGAAGCAAACCAAGAATCTATGCCTGATGAACCTTCTTTGACATGATGCATACGATTTCTTAACTCTTCTAGCTGTCGATGAATACTTTGTGAATGATCAGAAAGATTTAGACAACACATGCCTTCAAAATCCTGACATCCATGCCCATTTGCTAAAAGCAAAAAATCTATAGCAGCTCTATTTTGCAAGATTGCGTGGCGTAAGCTATCAACATCAGTGGCAAGACCTGATAAAATGTCAGTTGTAGAATTAAATTGTTTCACTGCCCAGCAAGCTAGAGTTTTTATTTTAGCCCAATTCGCAGCTGCTGCGCCACCAGGAAGAAAAAATGAAAGAGCTACAGTTCCAGCCACTGTGCCAAGATTTACATTATCATTACAATCTGGCTTTATATCATTAAGACTGCGTTTTGCTCTATTCGCTTGTCTTACCAAGTCACGCATGGTGGGTGCAAACATGGTTAACTTGCCTATATAACAGGGTCCTCCCACGGGACGAAATGGTATGGCAGGCCACGCTCTGTCTCCACATATTAGAAAATATCCTTCCGGTAATAATTTCGCCGTAACACTTTCCACATCAAATTCACCGGCATATTTTGAGGTGTTCCAATGGTTAGAATTCCCTGATACATTCTGATATCCTAAGTAAAATTGTATTACATTATCACGGTGCATGATGCGTTTCCATTAATCTCCAAACATGATAGCACCTGAGCCATTGATAGGTCGAAATAGGGGGTAAACTCTGGTACAATTAAGCTTTTGACTAACATTTACTAAAGGCCCAGCAGCTGGAAAAGAACCCCATAGGTCTAATTCTTGCTGAGGTAAATGGATTGATTTATTTAAATGGTAAATCAACTGTTGTAAAAAATACGTATTTTTAACAAGTGTACTATTCCACCAGGTACAGTTATCACCAAAGCCAAAATTCATGTCATTATACTTCCGGTTTAACCAGGTTAAGTATGATTGATCTATGGTTGTATAATTTACTCCCAAAGGTTCAAAATCAGGCCAATGTATATAAGGGTAACCAATTAGACATGTTCGGAAAGGATCACTTGCTTTCTGCAGGGAAAGACAAAAATCTGTAACTCCTGATTGATTTGCCCATGTAACCCACATATTTTGTCTAGGGTCTATTCTATGTAAAGCAAAAACAACAACCACATTTAATAGACTAATCCCCAAAAACAGTGCCATCATCTATGTTTACACTAATGTTGTATGATATGAGACTCAAAACTTTTCTTAATAATGTGGACCTAAAAGATAAATCACTGTTTCAAAGATGTTTTTCACTTGGTCTTACTTAATTTTCAAACAAACCGTTGATCTTCTTTGGAGACAGGCCAAATATCCAGCATTAGATTGGTCTTACTGTACTCGAGACCGCCAACCAATAATCTTTTTGTCAGCTCAATTATCAATTCGACCCAGTGGGTTTGGTAGTAGAAATATTAGTCACTGTTTAACAATTCATGCCCTGTAGCAAGCAACAGCTTAGTTAATATAAACTGTTCGTTTAAGCAACTCTCACACTAGCAATTTGCAAGCTTTTTACAACACCACTACTCTTTTCCGTAAGTGTAACATCTACATAAAACCTAAGGATCATAATAATAGCATATAATACAAATTATTACGGTAACAGATAGTTCTTTCAGTTCGCTCACACGTGAGCCTTCCCCTGTGATAGCATCTGACGTGGTACTACGTCTCGTCACGGACGGGAGCAGTATTTCGTACTGTTTTTTGCTGCTCTTCGGGACTATTTTTATTATTCTCTTCTACTACCGGCTTCACCCATCAGCTAGGGACCCAGAGTGTACCTTGATAGTCTTTATCAATCAGGCCCGTTAACACAGTGAGACCCTCCATAGTGGCTGAGGAGCGACCTATTAATAATGCTCCAACGGCTTGGCCATTTACTCGAACAGGTCCTTGTACACCCGTAGCAATTCGCGTGGTGTTAGAGTCTATTAGGGTGCAATTTACTGCTGTTGCCAGGTCCAGCCCAAGGCTTCCGCTGGTGGCGGGTTGGAGAGAAAAGGGTTGTTGTTGGTGGATGCTGGATAAGCAGCCGCATTTTGTGTCGACGCGGGGCGGTTCCTCCCGCTGGTCGTCCCGTTTCCCGACCTTCTTTGTTTACAAGTTGTTTCAGCATGCGAGTCAGAATTGCATCGTTTACACCAGACTGGACCTGCGTTGCATTCTCTTCTCATATGTCCGATTACTCCGCAACGGTAACACCGGGGACGAACTGATCCACGGGGCGCCGGACGAGTTACCGGAGTTTGCAAAGGTGCAAGAGCTGCCATAATTTGGCTGTGCGATGAGCGGGTATGCTCTTGTAAGTTTTTCCCTAACTCTTTCACAGCTTCCACTAGCATAGCTTGTGGTCCCACTGGTACCTGTGCCATCCGCTCTAAACCCTCCTCGATTGACCAAGTGGCGGGAAGGGTGGCTAAAATGTTTCGAGTAGCAGGATTAGAGTTTTGGATTGCGCATTGCTTTAAAATGGAACCTTTCAGATAGTCGGGAACGCCTGCCGCTTGTATAGCGCTGGCCACCCTGTCAATGAACAATCCAAAAGGCTCTTCCCTTCCTTGTTTAATTCCCATGTAGGAAGGAATTCCCCCAGGCTCTTTAAGCTGATCAAAAGCTTGTCGAGCAAGTAACATTGCCTCCTTAGCTTTATCTGGACCTATTAACGCCTGAGCTTCAAGACGTAAATAGGGGCCAAGTCCCATAAGCTCATCAAGTGTAACCCCGTGCAAAGGGTCGCCTGGTTGTCTCACTTCGGCTACGGACCTCATACAGGCTGCTTGCCAGTGTGCATTAAACAATAGTTGTTGATGTTGTGTAAGAATTAACTTCATTATACTTCGTATATCCCCTGGAAGCAAGATGTTAGTTCCCCAAAGGTAGTCTAACATCTGGCGTGTAGGCTCTCCCTTAATACCTGAATCATTAACTGTGGCTCGTAACTGAGTAAGTAGTTTCCAATCTAAATTCTGAATTGTGGCCATTAGGTTACCTTGGCCATCTGGCTGATACATGACTGGAAATGCAGATGTTTCAGTTATGAGATTAGCTGCAGCTTCTTGATCGCCTGAGCTCATAGCCGCCTCCGCGACCTTTTGCCAACATCGCTGACGTTCTGAAGCAAGGTTTGACACACCACGGCCCAAAAAGGGATTATTTCCTCGTCCAGAGGCTGGTGCGACAGTACCTAGCACCGGTTGTTCTGCCTCACTAGTGTCGATTATTGCTGTGGAGGCAGGAGGAGCCGTGAGCATCTCCCTTAGAGCTACCCCGTCAGCTTGATGTGAGCTTGTCGACCCATTTCCTAAAGTGGAACTTAAATGGGATAGATCCCAAGGTCCACTAGGGTTCTGTGGGACAACCAAGGTGCGCACGGAAGGGGGCAAAGGGCAGTCAGGCGAAGGAGTAGCACTTGCTTGCTGCACAGAGGGCACTCTGGTAGAAGCCGTACCGTCTAGCCTCTCAGCTGCAGCAGCAGCAACTTTTTGTTCAGCTTTATGCATAGTGATAGTATTTATAACTGCCCGCCACGGCTTCATTAATTTCTTTGCTGTTTTTTCCTCACTTATAACAGCATCGAATAATTTATCCCCTAGCTTTCGCCACTCGCTTTCCTCAAAAACTGTATTAGGATCTGCAAAAAATCCCCTGACCACGCCATAGCTTAATAAGTCAGGAAGTTCCTTTTTCAGATCTATCCCCTCAGTGCCCCGCTTTTCTAAAAAGCATTCGAGCAAATTATACGCCGCTTGTCTGTTCATACCTCAATTTGCGCGCAATTGCAGCCTTTGCAGACTTCGGCGGCGCGTAGCAGGCGGGACAGCCTCTATAGGTGCTCCCGGGCGCGGGGAAGATATCCCTTCCGCCTCCTGCGCTGCTTACAGGACCGCACTCAAATTCTCCGCCGACCGTGGCTCCCGGACTCCGCTATCGGGTCGCCGGGTCCGGACTCCGCTATCGGGTCGCCGGTCCTATGTCCTCTGGTCCCGTTCCTGGTCCCTGTTCGGGCGCCAATTTGTTGCCATTTGCCGGAACGGAGGGAAGAAGCAGTCGCTCAATATGAGAGATCAGCATACTCCATTTATTAAGCTACGGTTACATATTTTATAGCAGTTATAATTAGGTCATACATATTGCAAAAGTTAAGCTCCTCATTGGCTGGCCACCTAAAAGGTCAACCTTCGTCAGCACTCTTTGTTTCTGGGCATAGTTCTCATTTCTTTAACCATAAGGTCCTTGTTCTTACTTTCACCAAAGATAACAAGGATAGAGTGTCTTTGTGAACCATTAGTCTTCACGTAAGCTGTCTTCGATACTTCTTAAGATCTTGATGACTCAACATTCCGATGTTAAAGTGCCCTTGTTCAGCTAACCAATTCTCCACATAAAGTCTCCAAACTACACAGGTTCTGTGTAAAACAGTTTGTCTCCATTAAAGAGGCGGGAGCAGATTGTCTTTGGTTCAGCTTTCAATAATTAGAGAATGTCAGCACACCCAGATTACTGTTTTCTAAACCAGCTTCCAGGCAAGTACCAGCTCTGCGTACAGTGGATCACCCACCTTGTCGATGTGCTCTGGATCAGATGGCGGCAGAGACACACCGTGTGGGTTCAGCACACACTGCCTGTGCTTACGCTGCCCTTTGGCTCCTGCCGGCAGCTGGAAGGCAGGGGACAACCTGATCTGCGTAAGGTCTGCTGGGGCAAATTCACCTCTCTGCTAAACTTCAGAACAAATTTGTATCAGTGGAATTTGTGCCAGGTCAGCACATTGCATCGTGTAGTCTTGGCCCTTTCGATGTGGTGTTAGGTATCCTAGAATGAACGTGATGGCTGGCAAAGCCCAGCCTTGGCGTCGGCTCACACAGCCAGGAGATAATGTATCCGAGGTGGCAGATGGCTTTATGCCTCCCAGCTCCCTGCCACACTGCCCGGCCATGCCCTGTCCCAGGTTAATCCTGCTCCCGAGCCCAGCACAACCTGCTCAGTTGCTCCCTCGAGTATTTCAGCCGAAGTGGCCTGATCTGGTAATGATCTGCACCTTGGACTGTTGGAGCTAACGCTACTCATTTGGGCTGAGGCAGGATAAGGGATGCTCCCGGGAGCAGCTGAGCTGTGAGATCGTAGGAGTAACCTCCGGCAGCAGGGTGGTGAGAGCAGTTAAACCAGCAACCTGGGCAGCAGCTGCACAGCTGCAGCCAGAGCAGGGTGTGTGGCTGGATCCTGACTGCCTGGGAATGCTGCATATCTCAGCTTGGATAAATTTGTCTAACAAAAGGTTTGACATGCCTATTGAACAATGTTTGCCACACTCAACAGAAGTGCTTATGTCATAACAAACAATTAGCTTGCTGGTGCAGCATGTAAGGAAGTATTCTCAATTACCCACAGGTATAACTTAAAAAAAAAACAAACAAGATGGAACCTCCCAGGGAGGCAAGGAAATGCCCCATGGCTTTCAGAGGGAGCCGGGTCACATTCTGGAAGTCATCAGCAACGAGAGCAGCATTAAGGCTTGGTGGTTTCTGTACACCTGTTGGCATCGAGACTATTTTTTGTAGCTTTAAGTTAGGTCTGTAACTTTTAACTCTTTTGCTTTCAAATGCATTCAGCAGTAAATTGTTCTCCAAGTTCTGCAAAACAACCTGAAATGTGAGTTACCCAAATTTTGTCGTTTTTTTAGTTCATACTCAGCCATTAGTTAAAAAACAGTAATAAAGACAAACCATTTGCTTTAAAATGTAGCTTCAGTGTTTTATCTTTACAGATTATTAGGAGCTGCGCAGGGAACTTCATCTCATTTACCACTTTACTGATTTAGAAGCAGCTTATCTCTGTCCAGTTCTGCCGTGCTGTGCTGAGCACCTTTTGCTGAGCACAGCTGTCCGTGCTGCTTTACTGCTGAAACACAAGCGCTTGGACTGACGGCTGAGACAGAATTGTTCCTGGGGGTTTGCAGAGTATGTGTTATACAAGTGAACAATATAAAAAGAAAAAAACAACAAAACAAGACAACAACCAAACAACCACAAAAGCAGGAAGGACAAACTGTTCTGATCGCTTCCCAGCTGCATGAGCAAGCTGTTGGAACAGCACACACACATGAGCAGGTTGGTGTGTTGGGAAGGTATGTATTTTCATTTTCTTCTTCAGTTTGTTATGTCAGGAGCAAAAACCTCCTTTTTTTTTTGTTTGTTTGGTTGGTTTGGTTTGGTTTTTTCACTTTGGCTGTGAGCTCTGTGGGAGAGAAGAGGACCTTACGTTGTGACCAGCGCCCAGGGCTCCAGTGATCCAAGAGCTCAGATCACTGCCTGCAGAGCTGGGGCTTCACATGTCCAGTTTTGCTGGAATATCCACATTGTCACAGTTCCACAGCTCCGTGTCATCAGTCCAGCTTCTGAGGTAGCACAGCTGCTGTGGGCAGGTGCTGGTTAAAGCTAATCTTTAATTAAGGATGACAATGTCATTAACACACTTAAAAAACCAAACCCAAACCCCAGACTCTGATTATCTGCTCCTGCTCTCTTTTATTCAGCTCCTCTACATTCCATGTGCACACCACAGATACACCAAACTGGATCTCACCACCACATCACACCAACTTAGTGCCACTGATAAATTATTAAATTTTGAGCACAATGATAAAAACTTGGAGCCTAGAGGGTGGTAAATGAAGGCATCTAATTAGGCAAGAGGAATATCATGCAAATGCCTGCACTTCTGCATTGCTGAATAAAGGAAGAAAGCCGCTCTTGGAACCAGCATGCCAACATCTGTACACAGTCAGTAAGCACATTAGGGATGGCAACACATTTCCAAATTTCCGTCTTAGTCTTTATATCCACAGACCATTTATGTTTCTTGCCATAAACCAATGTACTTCCCAAGTGTGGCATATCCACTGTTGCTTAAACTCTGGTGTCTTTGCTCAAATGCTCACAGACTCGAAGAACAAGAAGCACATCATCATAATTTAGTATAATCCTCTGCAAACTGCACCAAAACTCAGCACAGTGGATGAATCAGGCATGATCTTAAACCTCTGATCGTCCTGGATATGGGGCAGCCTGGTGCAGCCAGGATCTTCCCTACGCACCTGCCTGCGCAGCGCACCTCCCAAGCCAAAGAGCCCAAAAGCTGAGCTGGATCTTTCTGGTTTTGTTTAGGACTTTTAACGACTATTTTTTGAAGGGAGAAAGGGAAGTGGATTTCATCACATAAAAGACAAAGGACAATTAACATCGGGTCACGTTCTGCTGCTGACAACAGGAGGAATGACAATTTATTTGCAGAGGGAGTAGAGACCCCAGTTACTGCAGAGCCCCCATCACCTGCTGGCACTTTGTTCAGGGACCTTTCTGGGTTAGAAAGGAGGCCAAGATTCCCAATGGGCACTTTTTAACCACTGAGATATTTTCCAGGAGTTGTTGCTGTAGCTGTCTAACTTCTGGTGTCATGATTCCCAAAGTTTCCTGGGAGACAAATGCCTTTGCAATGATGGAGGGAGAATCCCAAATGCCAGCACAGGGTGAAGGAGGGGAGCGTGTGCCTCATGAGAGCACCTGGGCTACTCACCCCTCCCGGTGTCTTTCTGAAGACAATAGTTATCAGCTGAGAAAGGAATCCAGACTTTTCCTTATCTTTGCCACTGCAACTAGAAGGAATTTTGTCAGAAACATACCAAAGCTAATCAGAACACATCCTCTTGTTTTTAACAAATATCCTGTACCATTGTTCTGCTTCAAGGCTGAAAAATCATGTTTTGGGCACTGCCTGGTGAGTACATATGAAATGTGCTGGTCTGATAGCCCAGCTGGGGAGCTGTGAATCCTCCAGTTATTCTCAGAACAATACAGAATAATTATGGGATGAAGAAGTAGAATTCTCTTACTTTGTGTCCTGCCAACATCCCTAATAGCATCATTGGCCCTTCTGCTGGGAGAGTGCAAAGGAGCTTGGCCATGACATTTGCACCCATGCCTGGCAACTGGGGAAAGACTGCAAGACCCTTTCATCCCACGGCTGCTCAGTGGATTGCCCAGCCTGGCCATTATCTACTTGTCTGAGTTCAAACTAGTTACCAGATGTGGAAACTAGTTTTGTTAAAGCTCCTCGGAGCTTTCTCACCCACCAGTATCTGCCTGCCCTCCTGTAAACCGTCCAGTTTTTTCTGGATTTCATGAAAAATCCATTAAAATTTAGGATCCACCCGACTCATTCGTAATGGTCAGGGCTGCACCACCAGCCAGCCATCTATAACGGGAGCGATAGCCCTGCATGGAGCACTGCATCAGGGTGCCAGAGCTTGGGTGATGTATCAGCATCGTACATCATCGCACTACCATTGCCCTGCTGATGTATGGCTTCTAGGGTGGCACTGGCAGGGAAAAATGGGCCCAGGGGCCCAAGGAAGGTGTTATTTATTATTTTGAATGCTAATAAATATTCTGGATATCTGTGAGGAACTGTTCTGCAGTTTATGAAGTGAAGGAAGAAGGATGTAGAAATCCTAAGACACTGAATAGCAGTTTGATTTCACATGATTTTGTTTGGTCTCTTTGGCAATGCTGCACATATTTCCCAAGATTAATGAGGGGTCTTAACTCTCCCCACAGATTTGGTTCTACTCTCACAGAGCACTAAAAATGCTCAGATGTTTTGGGATCACTTGTCCCTACAGCTCCTTTGCAATGTATCATGTGAACAAAAATACACCACCTCTGCTGAAGTCTGGCATCGCAGGCAGTGGGGAAGAAATTTGCTGTGGATTTTGTCCTGTTGCTACACAGCAGCACGCAGGAGCTGGACGATGGCAGACACCCATTTCAGCCCAGCTGCGTTTGCAGGGGCAGACCAGGGCAGTGCTGCAGGCAGGCAGCCTGCCCCTGCGCGGAGCCCAGTGCAACAGAAACGTGTGCTCTAACACGAGTACCAGCAGAAAACATCCAGCAAAGCATCATTATGGGTCAGGCCTCTTCCTGACTGACCTGTTCATTGGGATTGTTACATGTTTGTGCTTTTCCTCTGTAAATTGCTTCTCAAACCTTAATTAAGCCTTGAAGCGCGTAGAAGACAGGGAAGCTTGTAACTCCAGTACTGCTGAGAGGCATAGGTGTAAGACGGCAGTGCCAGACAGCTTCAGAGGGTTCCCAGGTACTGGATCCTGCCTCCCTCAGCCTGTAAATTGTGGCTCCTAATCACCTTGTGCAGCACCAGCACTTTATACCTGTGCAAAACAGCCCCTGGATGCAAAGAAAATGACACCTTCCATCCGTCGCTGGTCCTGCTTGGCTTCCCCACAGAATGCCTCTGCAGCCTCTCACTTCCCAGCCCCTGCTCCTCTCACCCAGGCAGCTTTACCGGCTGAAGTGAAACCCATGGGTGTTTGTCTTGGCCTCCTCAGCTGGAGAATTCAGTGAGCAAGTGGTCTGGTCCCCCTCCCCAGCTGGGCACAGGTTGCTGTACAGTGGGTGGGAAACCTCCAAGCCCTGGCTGGAGTGACAGCCTGGCTGCCTGCCCGCTGATGAGCGTCATGAGGACAGTGTCCCCGGACTTCAGAGCCAATTGCTCCCACAACCTTTTGGGGACACATGCCCCCTCCCAGGTGCCCTGCTGAAAAAATCAGTACTTTGGATTTTTTAAGACAGTGACTTTTACTGTGGTTAGTGTCCTGCCCCGGCTGAAGATGCTCGTGGGCTCTCCCTGCCTGGCCTGCAAGAGGTTCAGGGGGTGAGGGGCAGACTCGGACACCTTGGTGGCACTGCATCACCTTGTGACAGTCTCTAGGGAGTCAGGATCTTCTCATGGGCATGTGGAGCCTCCTGTCACTGTGTGGCACGAATTTGTGGTCCAGGAGCCCTGCAGCCCATTGAGACCTGGGCTCATTCACACCCCCTCAACCAGCCCACAGGTGAGACCAGAGCTCTCTGCCCCACAGCGTGACCTCAGGGCAGCACTGTGCAAAGGGCTTGATTTTTTTTTTATTTAAAAAAAACCCATGTTTTAAGTTAATATTTAACATTAGACCATGTCATTGCGGTGCAGACAGGCATGTATTACATCTCTTTGCAAAAATGTCACCTAAATACCAGAGGGTTTGGAGACAGAAGAGGCAAAGAGCCTCTCAGCAATTCAACTGTGTATATTTACGGTTGGACTCAATGATCTTAAAGATCTTTTCCAACCTAAATGATCTGATGATTAAGATGAAGTGAGGTCTGCTGCCGTGCTGAGCCAGCAGCACTGACTGGCAGCCCTTAAAGAGGGGGCATCCCCCAGCCCAGCCACCCCATGATACCCAGCCCGGGGCTTACGCAGCCCGGCTGCCTTTTTTTCCTATTTCTGTTTGTAACACTTTGGCATCCTAAAAGCCTGTGTTTTATGCATCATTCCTGCCTATTGGCACTGCAGGCGGTTGAACCCCAAATAACAGAAGTTCAGGGAGAAAATGGGGGCTGCTGCACACTGCCAGCCCCATCACTCTCCCACAACCAGGCAGGGAAGAAGGGAGACTCATTGCCATGAGGAAAAATCCTAGAAATATATGGAAACACAGAACCACCGGCTGACCAGCATGGAAACCTGACCACAACAGCTGTCCCTCCGAGCAGAGCATGCTTGGGTGTTACTGGCTTAGAAAACTGGGGAATTCTTTCAGCAGAAGCCTGCAAGTGCCGGCACAGCCCATCTGCTTTGTTTCCTCAGTTGTTTTCCAAAGTCCTTTTGCAATTTGCAATCCACTTCAAGTTTCTGATGCTTGCCAGCCCCTTTAGGCTTGAAGGACTTAGAGTTGAGGGAAACTGCAGAAGTTGTGCCAGAAACAAATCCAGAAACCTGCTTTTATGTCATGGCAAACAAACAAACAGGAAAGTAAACAAGCAAAACCCTGGCCCATAATTACCAGGAGAGCCTGTAGGTCCTGGGAGCTGCTCCCTCCACAGCTCTGCTTACACCCTCCAACACACACCCGGGAAGATGACCAGTGGGTCGCACTGACCAGGTTTCCAGTGGGTCCCGACTATGAGCAGTCCTGCAGCCGGGAGGAGGGTGGCACGGGCACCCAGGCAGGTGATGCCTGGATCGCTCCATCCCGGCTGCCAGCCAGCCCTGCTCGCCTGTACCGGGCCAGCCCTGGGCCAAGCCTGCCTGAGCCCCCGCGAGCCCCCGGGGGAGCCATGCTGCTGTGGTCACAGGAATATAAAAGCATAAAAGCCCTCAATGCCAGCCATGCCCAATAGAAGTAAAACAGTGCATCTCTCCGGCACAAGGGCCAGCAATTTTCAATCTGGGCATCCTTTCTTATGAATTTACATGGATGTCTGAATTTATCACCCTTTGTACTAAGGAAAAGAAAATTGACCCTATCAACCAGTCAGAAAGAAGAGAGCTCATTTCTTGGCAGGGGTTTGCCGTCATCACAAAATGAATCAGGAGAGGTATAGCAGGACAAACAATTCTTCCCTGAGTGAAGCAGTATTCTGGAGTAAAAGTAACTTTTTCTGTAATAATCAGAGCTATTTTTTCCAAGCAGCCATAAAAACAATATAAAGAACTTCATCAGTAAGTTTCCCCCTAAGGAATCTGCCCTGGGACCACTGCTGCTCACACCTGAAGGCGTGCGAGACTCAGCCCTGGCACTGAGCACCTGCAACATAGCCTGTTCTCCTGGGGACGGTGCTCTCCCAGGGTCACAATCCCAGCTCAGAGGGGGATCTCCTCTGCAGAGGTTTTGCCTTTGATCCTATCCCAAAATATTGGCATGGCATGAGCCCACCTCTGGGCCTGGCACAGCAGCACAGACCTTTGCAAGCCGAGTGCCAGGCGAGCAGCAGAGGACTCGGAGAGCAAACACGCAGCACTGCTCCTGAAGCCGGCAGAGCTCGGCCCTCCCGCCAGCTCCTTGTGCCCGGAATTGGGGTGCAGAGAGGGGTCATGCTGCTGGCTGGGGCATCTCCCTTTCCCCCGGGGAATCCACTGGCTCTGGGAAGATGCTGGCTCGTTATCACACTGGCACTGACACTGCTCAGCACCTTCTCTGAATCCCATCCCCACTCTGCCAGGGGTGACCTTGCTGCTTAATGAATTTTGAGTCACTAATTATTCTGCTCAGTGAAAGAAAAGACAAAACTAACTCGCCATTGCCACCTCGTGAAAGAAGCAGCCTGATGCCTTCAAGCGACGGCAGCAGCCGGGAATGGCTCTAGGTCTTGCAGCCCTGCTGAGCCTGGGGGACGACAGCCCGGGGCCAGGAGGAGATGACCTTGACTTTGGGTCTGTCCCTCCCTCGAATGCTGTCGGCAGGAGGGAGGGGAAATGTCTCTGGACCCTCCATGGGCTGAGTTTTGGCTTTACCTCTTGCTTTAGGGTTTTGCCTGCTTACCTCCTGTGTGCCCCGAGGCAGGACCTCTGCCTGCTGCCCCCTTTGCCATACTCTGATGGGGGAAGCCCCACCGGCTGGAAGGTGGGTGCCAGTGAAGGCCTCACCGAGGCGTGGAGGAGCCTAAAGGTCGGAGTACAGGTTCCTGGGCTTGCCCCACGAAGAACCACTACAGTGTGACACTCAGGAGATGGGGACAGCCACCCAGAGTGTCCTCAGGGTGAGCCAGCCAGACCTGCCACACTTAGCCCCACAGCCACGGTGGTGGCCCAGAGGTCTCCATTTCGGCCTGAGGCTCGAGGTTCCCGCGACAGGCAGAGGTGTTGGCACTTCAACTGCAACTGTGAAGTAACACAAAATACCTGACACCCCCGTTCAGCCTGTACTCGAGCAGGGCTCCTGACCCTGCACAGACAGGGTCACTTCTGTGCCAGCGGAGGACGGAGGTGGAGGCACTGCAGGAAGGATGGAGCCGTGCCCCCGCCACGCTGCTGGTACCAGCTCCCGTGGCACTCGTGCCTGCGCTGGGACACACAGCAGCTCTTCCCATCGCCTCATTTCCACTGGCAGCACAGCAGTCCCGGGGAAGGACGTTTGCAGCTGCCCAAAGCCAAGTTTGGGGAGCCCCAGGCAGGCCCTGGTGGCGATGGTGCCCGTGCCCCGTCCCCCCTGCCCCCTGCCAGGGGCCTCCTGGTGGGCTGGGTCTGGAGGTGCTGAGTCTTCAGTCGGCTCCAGAGTCACCGCGGGCTGGGGCAGGCGAGGAGGAGCCGGGCCGGGACCCGGGACCGTTCCCACAGGGACCGACAGACACGGGGAAGGGGCGCGCTGCCCTGCTGCGCTTCTTAAAGCGAAAAGGAGGGTTCCGCCGCACCCCCCCCCCCGCCCCCCGGGCGGCCGCTGGAGGGCGCGGCAGCCCCGGCACAGCGCGGGCAGCGGGGACAGCGGGGACACAAGCGGGGACGCAGCATCCCATGAAGCGCTGTTCCCACCTGCAGAAGCCCCCAGCCCGGGGGTGGGGGTTTGCTCCTGGGATTTCTCTTTGCTGGAGACCCATGGCCCGCAGCAGTGTCTTCTGCTGACACCAAGCGTGGGGCACAAGGGCGGTGTGGGTCTGCAGCCACCAGCAGTGTAGCAATTACTGCTGAGAAACGTGCTGGCGCCTGCTGCAGGTGGTTGTTTTTGTTAGGAAGGGCAGGAAGCATCCCCGTGGTAACACACAGTCACATCTAGCAGCAAAATCGATAACGGGATATGCACAGTGCAGCCCCGCGCAGGATGCGGCCCCGGCACAATGCAGCCCTGCACGTGGCCTTTCCCAGTGCCCTTGTTGGAGCCAGCGCAGGGGATGCGAGTGCTGTCAGCACGGAGCAGCCGTGGCTTTGCTGCAGCATCTGAGCCCTCTGCACAGAGCGAAACGCTGGCAGGAGCAGCCATCCGGGAACTGGGCAGCTTCTGTGCTGTTCCCCAGTGCCGCCACGCTGCTCCCAGCTCTCCAGTGGGAGCGTCAGCATGTCTGTCCCCATCGGTGCCAGTCAGCTCCTTCTGCTCCCAGGTCCTTGCCTCAAACTTTTCCTGCCTCCCCTAATCTGTGCCCTCTGTGCAGTGGCCATATCCACTCACACACATCAAAGCAACCCCAGCTTTCCTCCTAATTCTTAGCTTCAAAATACATTTTAAATCAGAGTTAATTAGAGGGATCAAAGGCCCTTTCTCTATATCCTCTCGAGCCCTCTTTTCCTAGCCCTGGCCAGGCCTGGCTGGCTGTGCACAGCAGCTATCACAAGATACAGATGCCAAGTTTCAGAGATGGAGAGCCAAAATGAAGCACTGTTCCCCTGCAAACTCCCTGTGCGGTTGCACTAATCACTCAGGAGACAGTGCTGAGTTTGTGGAATTGGCTGATGATGGGACCGTGGTGGTTGACTTTATCCCTTGGATGTTGCCTTTCTTTGAGTCATCTTAGTTCTGAGTCACCAGCAGCCGTTAATCCCTTAGAGATAACAGCCTCATCCAGTTCTTTCTATGCAGGTACTTTTGCCTCTGCGCTTACACTTCGAAAAAAGAGAATATATATGCGTGAGCAAAGGTCCTGGTGGGAGCACTCCAGGACACGCTGCGGGATTGCTCATCACGACAGCACTAGTGTCACCTTGTGGAGCCAGGGCTCTTGGCCACCTCTGCTCAGCAGGCTCAGGAGATCCTGCCCCTTCCTGGAACCACTGTTTATGTAGGATTTACCCAGCGGATAAACCTTGCAGGACCGCACCATGCAGACCCACGAGCCTCCCCTACGATTGATACGCTGCCCTCAGTAAGGGCAAGCTGAAACCGAGCATCATTTGTCTCCTTCATTTTAAAACCTTCTGTGCATCCTTTAGCAAATTGTTCCCAGATTCATTTCACCTTTTGTTAAAATGTGTGCTTTATTTCCAGTTTAAATCTGTCTCAGTTAAACAACTTGTTATGCCATCCATTATCAAAACTTTCCACACACAGGTACCTGAAGACCACAATCAAGTGATCTTTACGCCCCCCCCCCCCCCCCCCCCAAGATACATAGGTTCACCTCTTTAACCTTTCCTTCTGCAGCAGATTTTCAGACCCCGAGCAGCTCTCCCAGCTCCTGCCAGGATTCTGTAGTTTCTTAACACCTTGCTGGGAGCGCAGGCACCAGCACTTCCCACTGGATCTTACTGGCCTGACAGACACTGCAGGGATAACACCGTCTCCACAGATACTGCTTGGGGATTTCCCTTTTGATACCCAGGAGTCGCATTAACTGCAGCATCATACTGGGATCGCCTGCAGCCGGTACCTGCCCTGTGCCCTAGAGCCTTGCAGAGTCCCCCCTTTCCAGGACATGCCCCTCTTTGCCCAGCCCCTCTCTCCTGGCCATGTGCCCTCTCCCCTCTGCCCCACTGCCTGCAGAGCCCAGCCTGTGAGGCAGCCCCTGCCTTGCACCCAGTGCAGGTGCAGGGGCACTGACCCCTGCAAAATGCCCTTTGGTTCCCTCTTTTTTCTGGTTTTTTTTTTTTTTTTTTTTTTTTTTAGTTTTGTTACCTGCAGTTAGACATGAAGCATCTGCTGATTCCAGAAGAAGAAGGTCTGGTTCCAGTCTCACCCGAGACCCAAACGCAGGAGAAAAGGCTGCATCCTCTGTTGCAATGGAGCACGCCCAATCTGATCCCAGCTCACCTGGGCTCCCCTCAGCACCTGCCCCTGGCAGTGGGCTCAGCACCCCAGCGATGCTTCTCTGCCAGTCCCCAGCCTTCACAATCAGCCTGAAGGGTGGGAAATCCTCCCGTGCTGGGGCTCCCCTGTACCAGGCTCCCCAGAGCTCAGGTGGGCTGTGTTGGCCTCACCCATTTCTCAGGGATGGCTTTCTCCTCCAGTGTCATTCTCTGTAATCCAGGGAGTGGAAGCCACATTTGTATGCAGAGCTTAAAAGCTACTGAGCAATTAAATTGAATTCTAATTACTGTATATCGCATATTAGCAATTTCTACCATGGTAATATTAATTGCTAACAAGACGATAAGACATATCAGGCAGTCATGATGGAGCATGTGTTTGCTTGCTTGGGAGAGGTGTGTGGAAGCAGAGTGTCTGGAGTGAGATGCAGAAATCATTGCAGACACGGATATCCAACAGCTGGAAAACACGTCTTGGCTTGGGAGCACTGGGGTTCGGCATAAGCCTTCAGCCTTCCCAGGGCTGCAGTTCAAAGCAGGCTGAAATTTCCAGTTCTCAGGCTTGACTTTATCAAGAAACAGGAACATTTGCAAGGTCACACTGTATGCAACTACTGGTCGGTTATGTGGATATGCAGGGGCCCTCCTCCCCTTCCCAGGGTGTCTGAGGGCATCTTGTGGTACCTATGGAACGTTCAGTCAAAGAAGCCAATGACCAGTTGGTTCTCAAGATGTAGCTTCCCAGTCCCTGTCCAGAGCTGCTCTCTCAAGCCCCCACAGAGGTGTTCTGCCAGGCTGGTATCACAATTACAACACCACTGGTGGCTGTGGGGATGGGCACGCTGGTGGCTGTGGGGATGGACGCTAGTGGCTGTGAGGATGGACATGCTGGTGGCTGTGGGGATGGACACGCTGGTGGCTGTGGGGATGGATGCTAGTGGCTGTGAGGATGGACATGCTGGTGGCTGTGGGGATGGGCACGCTGGTAGCTGTGGGGATGGATGCTAGTGGCTGTGAGGATGGACATGCTGGTGGCTGTGGGGATGGACACGCTGGTGGCTGTGGGGATGGACATGCTGGTGGCTGTGGGGATGGACGCTAGTGGCTGTGAGGATGGACATGCTGGTGGCTGTGGGGATGGACACGCTGGTTGCTGTGGGGACGGACACTAGTGGCTGAGGGGATGGACATGCTGGTGGCTGTGGGGATGGACACTAGTGGCTGTTGGGGTGGACAAGGACATCTGCTTCAGCCGAGTGGTGGGGCTGATGTT
Source organism: Falco punctatus (assembly GCF_963210335.1). Classification (NCBI taxonomy): domain Eukaryota; kingdom Metazoa; phylum Chordata; class Aves; order Falconiformes; family Falconidae; genus Falco; species Falco punctatus. The sequence goes on from NC_137583.1 coordinate 25,948,886, forward strand.
CTGGTTTAGCAGGACCTGCTCCGAGGTTGCCACAGACACTCTGACAGGTGCCCGACTGCTAGAAAGTCCTCACCATGTCACAGTCAACATATTAAACAACCTTACAACACGCAGGGAAAACCAAAGAGATCAAAGCTGAGGCAGCTGGAACAACCTCTTCTGGAGAGTTAATCAAGGACAGAATAAGCCCCAGCAGCTGTGAAATTAACCCAAACAGAAGTCTTGAAAGGGCGTGTGGGAACGGAGATCTGTTGGCTGTGCAAGGAAACCCTTCCCAAGGAGGCAGGCTTGGTGGCCACTGCTAGCCCCTGGTGCCCTGGCAGTGGCCGGCCCGGGGCTGGGCTTGGGGCACTGCGGGGAGGCACGCTGGCCAACTGGCCAGCCGGCAGCACGGGCATGTCCCAACTGCCGAGTGGCAGCTGTGAGCAAATCCCCAGCATGTTCCTGTGCCAGGAGGGAGGAGCGGCTCTGGAGGCAGATGGAGAGGGCTGCTGTGCAGGGAGCTGCCAGCACACGTGTGGAGCTGGGGTGAAACTGGAGGGCAGAAGAAGGGCACGGGCTCCTGGAGCATCCCCTCCAGGATTTGCAACTCCACGTCACTCAGCGTGAACCCCTTCTGCCTCGGGCTGTGGGCAGCTGCCCAGAGGGGCTGCCTAGAGCAGGCTCTGTTCACCTGGAACAATAATGATTTAATATCGGTTTCCTTTCAATGAGGTAATTTTGTCCCAAGGGTTATTTATCTGTCTCTTGAAGAAAAAAAAAAAAAAAAGCCCCGTGTGAGTCAGACAGTCTGCACTACAAACCAGTGATAAATTACATTTGGACATATGCTAAATGACATTTACCAAGAAATTTATGCAGATTTCTCCTGTAATCCTTCTCCTCCATCAAAAGTAGTAATACTTTCTCTAATGCAAATGAACTGCTAGAGCCTCACCACATCAAACAGGAGCTGTGCTGAATTGCTAAGAATTCTAAATGATAATCTTCATTGTGCTTATGAATAATCATTTCCAATAGATGATTATTTAACAATGCCTTGGAAGAGCCTGACGGCTCATGCCTGAGCCTCCTTTGAGGTCCAGCTGTTCTGGCTGCCCAGGTCCATCAGCTCTGACGAACCTTGCAATCAGATTTCAGGCTCATTTCCCTTCTTGCTTCATGCATTACTTGTGTAGCACAAGATTTAAGGGGCTCCACTAACGAGCCCAGGGAGGGAGCAGAGCAGCATGCTCCACACCGCTGCAGCAGATGTGCAGTGGCGCTGGGTCCCGGGCCGACCTCTCCTCCCCACCCAGCTGTGGCTGCAGCCCCCGCCACCAAACCCTGCCCTGGCGAACCCGGCCCAGCTCGCGGGGCTCCGTCAGGCTGCATCATGGGATCACGCAGTAATTAAGACTGGGAGGGTCCAACACCCGGCTCAGACCATAACTATGGCACGCATCCATGTCCATGACTAAAACTGCTTCTGAAGACCCTACAAAAACACAGCAGGTGCTGCTTCAGCTTCTAATTCAATTGTTTGCTCCTCAGTTGCTTTGCAAGAAAAAGGTCCCGCTCGCCAGTCCCTTCTCGGAGTTGCTTTTCTGGAGAGGGCAGGAGGAAGCAGGTGGAAAGGCTGAGGCACAGACAAGGTCTGGAGGCTCGGTGACATCTTAGGCACCCAGGGCTGAGAACAATTACCCGTAAAGCTAAAGGGTGCCTGCAGGTTGGACAGACCAGAGATCACAGTGAAGACCATGGGGTGCAGGTGGGTGGCACGCTGGAAGTGCAAAGCCCTTTGCCACTTCTTATCAGTGGGGTTTATATTTTTTAATCATTTTTAGAGATGATTACATTTTGAGCAGCAATGATCTAAGCTAATGAGCAGCCTGTCACTTCGTGGCTTGGCAGGAAAAGTCGTATTGCCAGAGTTGTGGGTTTTTTTCCTTCAATCCAAAACACAGACATTATGGAAATAAATGATTTCTTTTCACAGTTGTTTAATATAATTTTCTCTATGCTGGGTTTTATGAGATACTGCAGCTCATTAAAATAACGATCAGACCTAGGAATAGGACACAGGCGATGAACAGCAGCTGCAGCAAGTCCCGTGTATGGCACGTAGGTTTTACAGAAAGCCTTTGGCTGCCTTGGTGCCCAGTGCCTCTGTTCCCAGAGCCTTCCTGCTGCTGGGAAGCAGGATGCTGGGCTGGGCACTAAGGCATCCCCCTCCCTGCAGGCAGCAGCTCGGGGGCCGGGGGCTCAGCCCCCGACCCGGAGCGAGATTTGTGCGGGACCAGCCGCCTATCCCACTGGCAGGGCTCATCAGCCCTGGGGATGACACCAGTCAGCGGGCGGCTTGGCTCTTGGAGAGTGAATCATGGAATCAGAATAAACTGCTGGTCTGTCATTCTGGTGGTGGAAGGAACCAGGGCTCCCACATTTCTTCGGTCTCCTTCTTTTCTTCTTTCCCTGAGGAACTGTTCTTTGTGGGAGAGTTTGGGGAGCTATGGCAGCAACGTGCCCATTCCCTGGGACAAAGCTCTAACAGAACAACCAGAATAAAACTATATAAAATGTCCAGGCTGCAGCACAACAGCTAAGGACACCTATCTCAGGCAATAAACATTAATTGTGGGCCATACAGACACAGTTTGTTGTTATTCCATGAAAGTTTTGGAGCCAGTATCTGCTGCAACATGGCTCCAGGAGCACTGCTGGCAGGTGCTGCCCGCGGAGGGGCCGGGGTGCTGAGCCTGCACCCATGGCTGAGCTGGGCTGGATTCACCTGCTCGAGAAGCTCCTCCTGGGCCTCCCTGTGCAATCCCACCGCTCCCCTGGTGCTGGGCCAGTTCTCTGCAGCCTCTTGATCTCTGCCAGTTTTGTCTCAGCGTGTGAAGGCAAACTGCTCTAGCTGCAGAGGCTGTAACCACAATCAATACGGGCTTCCAGTGCGGCGGCTCATTGTGGCTTTGTACCTGAGCTTCTCAGCCAAAATCCCCCGGCGACATGTCCTGGGAAGCTGCCGTGGCGTCCTGTGGGTGCTGGTGGTCCCGGATCATGCTGTGGCCCCAGCCAGGAGTCCCGGGGCGGCAAGCGGGTGCGGGACAACGTTCAGCACTATCGCCCATCAGGGTGGGTGCCACCTCTGTCAAGCCAGTTTTCTCACTAGAGCCAGCACGACAGTAAGTCTTCCCCAATTTGCCTTTTTCATTGAAGAAACAGCCTAAATACACCCGTTCTAGGAAACCAATCTCATGCTTTAGGATCAGGTAAGGTGAGGACGTGATGGGATTTGCAAAAGGCACACTCCCCCTCCCACTGCAGGCAAAGCAAGACTCCCACCCGCTCTGCACGGCTCCCTGTCTGCTCACTGCCCCGATGTGCAGCCGCTTTGGTATCCCTATATTGCTGCATGTTGTAACTGTCCTGGCACCCAGGGCGTCTCAGTTAACCCAGGGCAAGGGACAGCTCCAGCGTCCCAGAAACTCCCTGTCTGCCCAGATCAGGGGTGGGGAACTGGGAGAAAAGCAGCGTTTCTCGCTCAGTGCAGCGCGGCTGCTGCAGAGGATGCTGAAGGGACCGGCTGGGTCACGGGCAGCGGTGCTCACTGCTCTCCAAGGGAAAAGCACAGTGGCTGCAGCCTTGCCGTAGGGTACTCCCTCCCTCTGCCCTCCTGAGCCTAAGAAAAAACTGCCCAAAAAGCGCCTTTTTGAGCCCAGCATCACAGGCTGCAGATTTGACTGGCTGCTCAAAGTGTGTTCTCATTTGTAGGAGAATCGGGATTTCTGCCTTCCTCGCTGTCTGAAAAGATCATGTGTTATAAAGCGCATTTCATTCCTCCTTTTAGGATGTTCAACCAGCACCAAGGGTGATCCTGTATTCCCCTGGCAGCCTGCCCTGAGGTCTGCAGCTTCATTTGGGGCTCGGAGATGCCTGAAGACCTCACAACAGCAAGACAAATAGTTCCTGCATGGTTTCCATGAGCTGAGAGGTTAAAAGGCACTTGAACCCTGAGGTGAGAGCCTCTGGGATGCACTCTGAGAGTGATTTATAGCTTCTCCACCTGCCCAGAGTCAGCTTGCTTCCCTTCTTCTGCTTCTATTTATTCTTCTTGTTATCACTGTGAAATAAATATGAAGAGGATTTAAAATTCTGACTCTTGCCCCAGATCTTCCTGCGGCAGGGCAAGCTACAAAGCATGGGTGGGCTTAGGGGCCTGTGTTTCTACGTCTTCTCAAATCAGGAGATATTTTCATATTACCTGCTCTGCAAGGTAAGTTCCTACCTGTTGTAACCGGAGGAAAAATAAGCTTGGAAATGTGCAAAAACACTCCAGGAGAGCTGGGGGGCTGGTGAAAGGGACAGGCCAGCAGGTATTTGCATTTTCTCAAAGCAGCTTGCAAGCTTGGAGCCTCGGCTTCCATTCCCACTCCCACGGGGCAGGGCACGCTGCTGCGTGTGTGGGGGTGAATCCCCCAGGGCCGGGGCCAAGGCAGTGGTGGGGCAGAGGGGAGCGGGCGGTGGTGTCCGTCCCAGCCCTGCGGGCAGTGGGATGCATGGGCAGGGGGCTGCCAGCCCCCGCTGCTGCATTGCCATTCCCCTGCCAGCCATGAGCAAGGTGTCCCGGTAAAGCTGAGCTCCTCCAGAGCCAAGCCCCTCAGCTGCAGCATGCTGGGCTCTGGTGTTAAATTTACATCTTTCAGCCTTCTCCTGCTGCTCTGGGGGCATGGGGTCAGTGGGCAGGGCTGCGGTCACCCCCCTGCACCCTGAGTACCCACAGGGCACCAAGGAAAGCCAAGAGCAAAGCTCAACAGCAGCAAAAGCAGAATTAAAAAAAAAGCAACAACAAAGAAAGAAAAAAAAACCACCAACCTGCGAAAAAAGCAAGATGAATTGCCGGCATGGGGGAGCAATGCTGCAGTGAATTTGCAGAGGAACAGAGCTTGTACAAATCAAAGCAGCCCTTGAAGCACTTTGAACTGGCCAAGTTCACATCCCTGGAGTTCAGCCAAGCCCTGCTCCCACAGGAGCTAGGACGAGCGCTGTACCTACCCACACCCACGCTCAAGATCTCCCACTGCAGATTTACTGCTGCTCATGCAAGAAACCATCCCCAGCATTCCCAGAACTCCCAGAGCATCCGTGGGGTGGGTACCCCCTAGCCCCAAGCCCACTGCTCAGGGCCAAGCTGCTGGGACATGCGGGCCACTCCTGGGGGCAGCACCAGGGGTCTCTCACCTCTGGAGGGGTGGTTGGAGACATCTCCAGACCCACAGAGGTGGAAGTGAACATCCAAGGGACAATAGGGCTCAACCGGGGCACATCCTGACATCACACCAGTGACAGGTTATTTCTTCCTCATGGAGCATCCATAGAAGCCCAGGCTGCCTCGGCCAGGAGCTATCCTGGCCACACAGGTTGTGCCTGGGAGCAGCTTGACCCTGGGAGGAGATGCATCGACTGATGCTGTCCTGCATCCTCTGGGCAAGGGCTTTCATGGTACAAAGTTTGTGGGGCTGCTCCAGATGTGCTGGGACTTGGTTCCCCACCATCCCACCACCCCCCTCGGGTCCCTGGCACCACCCGGAGAGCCAAAGCCAGCATCTATCCAGTGACAACTTAACCAGTCAACTACTGTCTTCAAAAAGGAACATTTAAAAGATGCAGGCTATGAAATCTTGGCCTTTGTATAAACATTTTAATTACAAGTTTCTAGGACTTCTTTCCTAAGATAAGCACATTTTAATTGCAAATTGCTTCTGCTGTCTTTAACCACCCCCTAACACTGCAAGCAGCTGTTGTTTTTAATGTTTAATGAAATTGTCTTTGGGCTGGGTTGGGCTGTGGCAGCAGCCCCACTCTGCCGGCACGGGGATGGGCTCCTTGTCACCCAGCGGGAAGCTGGGTCACACCAGAGTGCCCCGGGTGAGCCGTGGTGACAGTGTGGGGCACAGGACAAAGAGCTGGGGAGTGACCCTGGCACAAGACACCTCGCTCTTAGCGTGCAGTGGCTGTGACATGTGCCCCTGCCTAAAGGGACAGGGCCACCTTGCAGCCAGCCGTACCCCACACGTCAGGCTCGGGGACGCCTCTGCTCACAGAACCCACCAGCAGCATTTCTGCCCTCGCCTGGCCGAGCAGGAGCTCAGACGCCCTGTGCTCTGCCAGCGCTCAGAAGGGCTTTCCAAGCTGCTGCGTGTGTGGATGCGGGGATGGAGCACTGCCAGATCCCCGGGACACTGGCGGGGCTGGCTCCAGCCTCAACACCCACCCGGCTGCTGGGGCGCCCCGGGCAGCTGATGGCCTCAGCCATGGCCACCCACAGCGGCAGGGCTGGGCTCAGCCGCCTCCCCGGTCACTTCCCACCGAGCGGCATCACGGTGGCAAGCGGCCGCGGGTGGAGGCACCGCGTCCCCTGTGCCACTGCTGGCCCCAGAGCCACCAGGTGACGAGGAAATGCAATTAGCTTTCACGTGCCACCACTTGTAGGTCAGGTCTCTGCAGCGCGGGCTCAGCCTGCCAGATCCGGGCCTTAATCCTCGTGTCTGGCAGCCATCAGATTAGCACAGAAAATTGCTCCGGCAGCGACGAGGGCTGTGCTGCTTGGGAGGGGGAGCCACAAAGGCTGGGGGCTGTCAGGCACTGAATTTCATTTTTAAGCACTAAATCTCCCAGGGTTGAGCAGTGTGTGCAGGAGAGATGCCCTCAGCACGGGCAGGGTGCTCCTCCCTACCTGGGCCAGCACCAGAGCCATGGGTACTTGTCCCCATCACCGTCCCCTCCTGTCCTCTCCTGGCCAGAACGACAGCTGCTCATCCCTCCACTGAGCTGCTCCAGCCACGCCCTTGGGCTGCACCCCCCTGGTACCCAGACCCTCTGACCCCAAGCCCTGGACACCTGAAGGGTGGGGGGGCGGCAGACACATGGGGCCACCACCACCATCTTCCCCCTGCAGCTCAGCCCACCCGCCCCGGGCAACTTCCCTGCTGCCTTCCACAGCCGCTTCACCTCAGCCATGGGCTTTGCACCCACCGGGGTGACACCAAACCTTGCCCCAGACCCCTGGGGCTGCAGGGTGCTGTGGCAGGGACAGGAGCCTTCCAGCTGGAGTGGGGACGTTGAGGCTGTTCCTGTGATGAGGACAGGGACAACTCTGTGGTCAGAGCAACAGGTGGCAAAGGACAGGAGGAACATGTTGCCTTTGTAGTGCTACCCAGGCAGTGACAACCCTGACAGCAATATAAAGTAATTAGCTGGATGCATATTGCTGACAAGGGGCAGGAAATAGAGGCTAATTAAGACTGGGAAGCAAAAGGAAATCACCTACCTGCTTTGAGCTCCAGGCTGCACAAGAAAAAAAAAGCCCCCTATTAAAAAAGAAAGAAGTAAAAAAAACCCCGAGCCTGCAGTTTTAAATATTTGCTATTTACTTGGAGGTTAGAGAACACTCGTTAGCCTTTTCAATTATTTTTTGCCAGTTTGCTGCTAGGTTAACTGGCTCAAAATTCTCTGTGAAGATATATGATGCATTTAAAGAGTCTCTGAAAAGCTCGTCTCCACTCCCCGGGGCGCTGGGGAGAGCACGCTCCGCATTCATCCCAGCTGGTGATAGTGCTGCTCATTGTGCTGGCAGTTTCTCCCTGATTTTATAGGTTCAAATCACAACCCTTTACCTGCTGCCAATTTCTTGCTTTTCTGTTTGCTGTGAGCCCGGGTGAGTTCAGCGGGTGCTCTCTGCTCAGCCGTGTCCCTGGTACCGACAGTGCTCGCAGCAGAGTGGGGGGCAAGAGGGCTTACCTGGGCTGGGGGACACCCAAGGAGGTACAGCAAGCTCGATTCCACCTCAGGTGGAAGCAGGTCCTGTGTTTGCTTGATCTCACCTCCCCAGCTGCAGGCAATGCCCTGATGATCCCTCTCGCCCCGATGCCGCTGTGCTACCGGCTCCTTGGAGAGCCCCTCGTGGTGTGGGGGCGGTGCAGGCATGGGTGCGGGGCACCCGCGTGGTGACCTTAGGCTCCTGCCGTGCTTTGGCTGCTTGGACATCCCATCCACAGGCTGCTGGGAAACATGCCTGTCCCATGGACTCTGGCCATGCTGGCAGCTGTCGGCATGGCGTGGGGCAAGCACAGCCCTGCTCCCTGCATCCCTGTGTCACCCAGGCAATGGACCACCCTGCAGCCCTCCAGAGCAGCACCCTCGGGCCACCCTGACTCCTTTTCCCAGCTGCTGCCTTGTCCCAGGAATAGCCTGTGAAGATGGAAACTGCCCATCAGCGACCGGTGTGCATCTGCCTGGCTGTCCCAGGGGGACAGCCCCCCCGGGGCCCAGACCTGCTGGGACAAGCATTTAGGGAGACAGTCGCTAATGAAACCCACATCTGCCCGGCTACTGCCCTTCTCCTCAGCTGGAGTCACACGTTTTCCCCACACTGTCCCAGTGCTGCCTGCCCATCGCTGGGACTCTCCCAGGCTGTGGGATCGCTGCTCAGCTCCCATTCAGCTGCAGAATTTATATGCGAGTGTCGGGATCTCCTGCCAAGTTTCATTACTACATATGCTCTTTTTTAAGTCTGGTAATAAACCACAGTGGTCATAGTTTACATTGGTATGCAGGGGACATCCCCGGCACACAGAACTGGGCTCTTGGGGAGGCTCTTCTCAGCTGTTTTATCTGTTCCTCGGTGCTGTTAACAAGTTACTGCAGCTGGAGCCGGTGGGATTGCTCATCCCTGCAGGCTACCGACGCGTGCAGAGGGACGTGCAGTGTTTATACACGCAGCAGTGCAGCACTGGCTCCCCAGGCAGCCACCAAAGCACCGTGCTCCCTTCGCGAATGGGCATGGGTTCTCACCATCCCCCCACCCCCACCGGCCTTGGTGAGGAGTAGATGAGGCTTTAGAATATCATTGGAGTATTTACTATTGGTTTTAGTTGGTGAAAATGGATGAGCCTAAATACAGAGCTCCAGTAGCATGTATTGCAAACCTACCAACTATGCAGCGATTGCTAGTAGTCACTGGGACAGAGCCAGTGATTAAAGGATAATAAACATTTTCACATTTATAAACTATGCCCTTGATATGAAAGAGGAATATTTTTAGGTTGGAAGTTGGTGCTATGTGCTCTGGTGCAGGAAGGGCTCTGCTTCTCCAAAGGGAGCATCCTGCAGCATTACCCCTTTGCCAGCGCACAGTAGGGGCTGGGAGCGGGCACCCTGCCCTGGCAGCTGCTCGATGAGGGGCTGGTGGCTTCTGCTGTGGGACCGGGCACTCGGGCTGCTGTCGCTGGACACCTGGGCATCACTGGAGTCAGGCACCCCAAGCCCCAAGGCTTTGCCCTCCTACCTGCCAAGCATTAGAGCCTTGGAAGCACTGAACGAACACAAGGTGCCAGCTTCCATGGTCTGGGGAGCCACGCTCCCGCAGCGGGTCCCACGGGGATGTGGGGTTACTTGTCTGTGAGATGTCTGTGCAGCTTCTCCAGCGATGCCCTGGCTGAAGATGGCAGCTGGGCAGAGCTCAGGGCGTGCATCTGCAAGGGGCCACCTCAGCACCGTGCCATGGGGGGGGCACAGGGTGACCTTCCCGATGCCAGCCCCAGACACCCCGCTGCAAGAGGATGCCGATTGCCCTCGGGTGCATCTGCTGCATTGCTCACAGTACACCGAGCATGTGCTGCACCTTCCCGAGACACGGCGTGCAGCCTGTTCATGCACCGGCCAGGGAGATTTTGCCTGCCCAAGCCCCCAGCAGGACACAAGGTTCAGCCCCAGCATGGTGCTCTCTGCCCGGGGTGCCTGGCCAGCCCCGGCCGTGCTCCGGCTGCACAGGTCCTTACGGCTTGTCTTGCTTTAAACCCAACCTGCACAGCCACGCTGCGCCGGGATCTCGTGTAGGAAAGCAACTGAGCGCTCCCAACTGCTCTGCCTTTTCTTCCTTTGCTTTTTTATCCTCCCCTCCCCTTTCTCTCTTCAAATCTTCCTTTGAAACCAAAACTTCCTGTAGTTTGAAATGGACAATCAGGCCGCTCCGGCAGCTGCAGCCCGAGAGCTTCAGCTCTTGGCAGGAGGATCAGAACTACAAAACTATTTCTTTGAGGCAAATTATGCATTCATCTAGCTCATTTGAAACAAAATATGATTTGCAATTTAACTTTCCATAATGAGCTCCTGCTATTATACCGTTTCCATAATGGCTGGTTTCATTGGAACAGATTGTTGGTGCACATGGTTTACAAAACATTTTCAATGCAAGCCCCATTTTTTCTTATTTTAAATAGCAACAGCTGCTCAGCATGATAATTATTGTATTTCATCAAAATAAACTTACCAAGTTGCTTCTTAATGCTACTCATTGCAGTTTTCCAATGGACCTACAGGTTATGAAAGAAACTGAAACTTTAGTTCTGCAAAGAGAGCGCAGCACCACAGACATGAACCTGGTGTCTGAAAGGGCCGGGGCAGGCAGGGGCTCAGTGCCCCCTGGGGAACGGTAGGGTCCTGCTCCACTGCCCTCCCCGACAAACCTTTGGGGGTCCCCTTGTCCTGTTCCCCCAGGCCAGCAGCGCCTGCCCCTGCAGCAGCGCCTGTGGTCTCCAGACACAAGATCTGCTGCCCTTGCCAGGGTTTCCTAGCACCAGTGACATTGCCACGCTGGCCTTGCCTCCCCCCGCCGTGCTTGGCACCACGTCCCAGCCTACCGCTGACTGTGCCTGATGTGTCTCACTGAGCAGCAGCCACTGCCACCCCTCCCCGCAGCAGCCAACTGTGCAGCACAGGCACCTGCCATTGCATGGGACGGCACCTTGTCATCTCCCGCTGTGGCTGTGGCACAGGGCTGCTTGTCCCCTTGACAAGAAACAACTCATCCCAGTCCCTGTGTGCCTGCTGAGGCTGCTGAGGGCCATGTCTGCCGCTGCCAGGTTGCGTGGGTGCCCGTGGCGAGCTGGTCCTGCCCGTGCTTCTCCCGGCCCCCCGTGTCCCCGCTCCTGGCCCCTGCCTCCTGCTGTCACTGCCCCGGTGGCAGAACTCAAGGTCCCTTTTGTCTTCTGCTTCCAAACAGCTTCTCGGTTCCCAGGAGAGCTGCACACACCCCTTCCCAAGTTGCCATCACAGATCTGGAAACCCATTACTTAGCTCCTGGTTGCTGGAGCCAACGGCGTGATGGTGAAGCCCACTGCCCAGGAGGGTGCCATGCTGCGGGGGCAGCCCCCAGCCCTGCCCGCCTGCCGGGACCCGCTTTGCTGGAGGGAACAGGCAGAAAGCAGTGGCACCATCTGCTGCACACTGAACACGGCGTGCTGCCCAGGCGGAAAGGCCAAGCCAGGACAGAGCCACACGTGCGTGTCCCAGACACCAGCAAGCACTGCCGAGGGCACAGCCCTCACCAGACAGCTCTGGCCACCATGGCCAGGAGAGGCACATACCCAGGGACACGGTGCGCACAGCGTGCACTGCTGCGGCGCTCTGGCAGATCCAACCTGGATAATCCCCTGGCTCTTCCCGGAGACGTTACACCCCCAGGGTGGTTTTGCACCGCAGCAGACAGGGATGGATATGTTTGCCACCCTAGCAGGGCAGTCTCCGGGTGAGGGGACACACTGGGTGGCGGCGGCCGTTGCGGCGGAGTCCAGCTCTCCCACTGACGGCACTGCCCACATCCCTGATGGTGCAGGAGGCAGTCAGTGCTGTGGCAGCGGTGTGAATGCTAATGAGCCTGGAAGGAATGAGAGTAACTAAGGAAACCAAAGAGGATGGGAAGAAAGTTGCTCAATAAGAGCTAAACCCCACTGCAGTGGGTACAAAGAGAGCAGAACGGTGCAGCCAGTTGGCCTGAGGGAGGAGGCTCATGCGAGCGAGGACACAGTCTTCCACTCACTTCAGTTAATGGTAAATTTGATCCTCTCTTCATTTAGACACAAACCCTGCAAATCAGATCATCTGTACTATATATTAAAGCAAATTCCTGTCCTTCCTTGCACCTGCGGCTCAGTCGGTGGCTGCCCCAGGCCGATACCCCTGGATGTGCCAAGCTTGCTGCCGGGAGGCTGCTGAACTGACAGAGACCATCCAAAAAATTGTAATGACAAACCTCAGAAAGACAGAAAGGGAGGACAGTTTGTGCAATCTCAGCACTATTTGTTATCAGCCTTGTCCTGCACTGGGCAGGGTGATAGCAAGCCTGGAATAATTTATATCCTTGGCAGGTTCCTTTTGACCAGTGATAGAAAACAGCTTATCAAGAAAAAGGGAAGACTCTGCTTGACTCAAAAAAAAAAAAAAAATCTCAGCTCGCATCGGTGCAAGGTAGCACCTAGAAACGCTCCAGTAAATCTGCTCCCTCTGGTGCTGTCTGGGGACCTGTCACCAGAGGCATCAACACCGGTAACTCTGTCACTGCTTCGCAGCATCACCCGCGCTGGGCTCCTTGGCCGGGCGAGGTGGGGTTTGGCAGGTCCTCGTCCATGTGTTCATGGACAGACCGTTTGTTCCCCCTGGGTGCGCACACCCACACTCAGGGGACCCCAGGGGGTCCCTGCAGCAGCGCTGGCACCCATGGGCTGCCCAGCAGTGTGCAATAGCCACAGGGCTGCTGCTTTATGTTGGGCTGTTTCCTGAAAGATTTGCCCCCCCGGAAGCCCCCAAGACCATGAGCAACCAGTGCAGAGCGTGGCGAGAGCCCTGCCGCGAGCCCTTGGCCCCATGCTAGGCTTGCAGGTCTACAGCAAACATCAGGTGCCCTCCGCAAGCAGAGGCTGCCAGCTCCCAGGCAATCAGAACCAGCGATCGTTAATGCTTAATTGCACTTACCTGCACCGCTGTTTCCTACAGCGTTCCTGGGGTACCCATCAGGAAGCACCATAGGGGGTTCCCCTGGCTCAGGGGCAGCTCCAACGATGCAGGCACACAGCCCCCATTGCCCACCCTCCCAAAACACCTCCAGCTCCTAATGCCCTTCTCTAACACCACCTCAGGTGGGTCAAGGAGGCTTTTCTCCTCTAGTGACTGGAGGGAGGTTAAGGAGAGAGGAACAAGAGTCTATTAGTAAAGAGACTTTACTGTGCAAGCAGGTGAAAGTCTTATTTGTTGAAAATATTCAGCGGAACTTTAAAGAACTGGGTTTAGTGGCCGCAGTCAGCCAGAGATTTACGGGTGTGCAGGCACTCACGGTGGATGATAATGATGCCGGAGAAACTATTCCAGTCCCCAAATGAAAGGCTGCCCTTTAAAGCATCTCAGCATTTGGATTTAGATGACATATAGTAATGGCACCACAGAAGCTATTACTGTCCATCAAGTAAATAATAAACACGCAATATAAATTGCTTGGACTTACCTAGGCTTTCATAAGCTATTGCAAACAGTAAAAAAAAAACCCCAACAAATCAAAGCAAGAAGGGGCAAAGGACAATATTGAGAAATGAACAGCCAAAGCAGCAGCTGCTCTGCAGGAACACGGGCTGAGAGATCTTCCCTTGCAGCAAACCGTGGCAAAGCCTGTACGTTTATCCTGATGTACATTTGGACCTGGGAAAAAAGGATGAAGCAAAAAGCTATCTGCTGCAGACACGACCCAGCTGGCATCTCCCTTCCACGGCTCCGTGTGAGTGCCAGCTTCTGCAGGCTGGCAGCAGGTTTGCCACCGGGTTCCTGTTACAGCACCAATACAGCAAGGAAGAACCTCCCTTGAGAGGTGAACAGGAATGAAAACCCACAATGACCAGCAAGTGATGACTTGGAAAACCATCTCCAGTTCCCCTCACAATAGCTAGGTCCCTCTGCACCCAGCACGCTTTGAGGCTGCACCCAGTACCCAGCTGTGCATGCATCCCGTTTTAGCCACAGTGAGCTGTAACCCACAACGACACGCTGTTACTTCCAACATTGAAACAACAGGTGCTGACCTCAGCGGACGCCTTTGCTGTAGTACCACAACTGGACTGACCAGCTTTGTTCTTCCTGTCCAGCGGAATTGTTCCAAGGGCAATGACTGAATTACCCAAAATCTTTTGCTCCGACCAGATGAGCCTACAAGCTGATGCTTATTTTGCACGATTTACAGTGATCTGCATAAAGGCATTGTAGGATAAATATAGATCACTGCAGCACCCTTAAATCAGGCTGCTCAGAAGCAAGTGTAGGATGGGGTTTGTTTGTGTGATGTGGGTCCGCTGGGAGGTGGAGACGGGGGACTGGGTGCACCTGCACGTGATACCCAGCCCCTCCATCACCACGCCAGGCTGTCCTGCCTGCGATGGGGGTGGATACAGGCATTGGCACACGGATCCATGCCCCAGCTTGCCCTCGCTGGTGGGTCAGTGTGGGATGGCGTGGCTGGTGTCGGGAATGGTGCTGGGTAAGGTGCTGGCAGCCATATGATGTTGATGGGCTATCATACTGTTTATCAAGGTCTAGTGGAAAGAAAACAAGGTAATGGGGCATTTGCTGATTCAATTCGTTGAATTTGAACAAATCTTCTTAATCTTCCTCTCTGAAGGATTGGAAAGGTCAGGAAATAGGCAGAATGTGCACTTTCAGGTATTGAAATTAAACTTGTTAAGAAATCCATATTGATTTGCACTTTTCTGAAAAATATTGAAGCCTCCAGATTTAGCCTGGGTATTGATTTTCTCTTCCAGGGGAAAGACATCGGCACGAAGGAAAGATATTACACGTGGCAGTAAACACTTTCAATCACCAGCTGCCCACTCTCCCTTCATAAACAAATGGCCCCACTTTGCCCAGGGAGGCTGCAGACCGATCCAGCACTGCGACACGAGCGTGCTCAGCTAGTTCTGCAGCTGCAGCCACCCGAGGGGCACGGAGCTGCCAGCCCCCCGCTGACGGTGCCCCCATCACCACTCCCTCCCCTCTCCCCAAGCCGGCGCTGACACTGCCTGGCTCAGGCGCATGCTGTTGTGGAATAACGTGACAATGAGCACGGGGTCCTGTTCGTGCATCGCCTGGTCACTTGGTTCCCTCCGTGCGTGGGACTTGGGTCCTCTGTAGCTTCCTGAGGATAGGACGTGGAGAGGGAGGTGCTGAGCTCTTCTCCCTGGGATCCAGGGACAGGACACCTGGGAATGGTTCAGAGCTGTGCTGGGGAGGTTTAGACTGGACATGAAGAAGCATTTTTTTACCAAGAGGGTGGTCAGACCTTGGAAGAGGCTTCCTAGAGAGAAAGTCGATGCCCCAAGCCTGTCCGAGTCTAAGAGGCATTTGGACAACACCCTCAATGCCAATGCCTTAGCTTTTGGGCAGCCCTGAAACGGTCGAGCAGTTGGACTACGTGGTCGTTGTAGGTCCCTTCCAACTGAACTACTTTGTTCTAACAGTTCTGTTCAGGAGCTCCTCAGGTGACGGCTGTACAGCTAGCCCAACACCAAAAAAAACCACCCATGCAGCAGCACGAGGGGTCTTATCCCCACTCACCTGCCCAGCTCCAGAGGTGCTTTACGCCACCAGCAGGACTGAGAGGAGTCATGGAGGTTGGAACCAAGAGCCAAAGGCACTAGCAGGAGCAGTGGCTGGAGTTATGCTGACTCAGAAACAAACAGTGTCAGGTCATGAATTTAGCCTCAAGTCAGAGCAAAGAGTTTGCTGTGTGACACCAGCACCCGGCACGAAGCAGAGGAAGGTGCCAGCCAGCACATGTCCTGGGGCACCTCCTGCTCCTCTGCAATTACTCAAAGGGATAACTTGGTTAACATCAGAAAATTAATTCTCTCTTTGAATCGAAGCAAAATCCTTTCACATCCCACCCCATCCCCTGTCTCACTGGCTCTCATGAAAAACAGTGGCATGACAAACTGCCCTGACTGGCTTTAAGGACACCTGAAGGCTCCGAGTGCCCTGCGTGTGCCCAGGCTGCGGCACCGCAGGATCCTGGCGCAGGCAAATGGTTGCTCCAATTCTCTGCTGCAGTGGTAATAACCATACAGTGATGGCCGTACCGGTAGTGATAACAACACTTCCAGTTACATGATCAATGCCTGCCATGCTGCGGGACCTGGTCAGGCACCTTCCTGGGCACTACGAGTCCCCAGCACCAGAAGCCAGCCCTGTGCCGGGACAGCCGCCCCTCCTGCCAAGAGGGGCTCCAACCACGCCGGGCACCATGTTGCTCCGGGGCAAAGCCACCACCCGGAAAGGGGCCTCCTGCACTGCTTTGCTGCTGCTGTAGTGGGGTTTGGTTTTAATTAAGAGATGTACCCGGTTCATGCACTTTGTTTTGCCTGATAGAGGCAAAAAGGGTTCCTTACCTGCAACAGCCAGGGACTCAGCCAGAGCCTGCTTTCTGGAGACTGAATTCTAAAAAAACCCCAAGCCATCTTTCCTTTAAGCCACAAAGCGGGTGTGTGTGTGCAAATACTAGAGGCTGGTGATGCCCCTGCTGCCGGGCAGGGCTGTCACACCACCACAGCGGCCACAGTCCGGGCAGGGGCTGCCCAGCACAGTCAGAGCAGCCGCAGCAAGGCTACTGCCTGCGGCACCATAACTGCTCCCAGGGTCAGCACTGCTGCGGCCAGCGCTGCCACCACAGGGGGACGGTAAACGAAGGTCTCGGTGTGGCTTTCATGATCAGAGTCTCTAATGAACTGCTTAAAAGTGCTGCCCCGCTCGCATCGATCCCGGCAGCCAGCCCAACGGTTTCCCCACCGAGCATCCGCCCCTCCATCCCCCTGTCTGAGCATCTGTCCCTCCGTCCCCCTGTCCGGCTGGCACCATCAGCCCCAGGCCAGGCTCCCACTGCTCCCCTCCCGCGGGGCTGGGGGCACACAAATCTCCCGGCAAGACTGCCAGAGCAGTCATCCATAGGGATTTAATTCCAGATCTTTGCCAAGGACAGGCAGAGCTCTGGTGTGCATTAATACGTTAAGTAAGCAAACCCTGTGTCTGCTCAAGGCTGATTTTTGCAGGGCGAGCCCCGGGAGGGAGCTGGGCAGGAGCCCTGGCGAGACCGACTGCCATGTGCCAGGTAAGTTAAAATGCAGCTTATTCCATATTTTACACTGCCGGTCCTTTCACTACTTTGTTTTAAAATATTTCCCTAAGATCAGAGTGTTACACTTCCTCGACTGTTTCTAATACAGCAACGATGGCAATTAAGAGGTCTAATTAGCATCTGAATCGCTCTCACACAACCCCCTTTTACAATAGCAGCAAATAAACGGTAATGGAGATGAAGAACCTGCGCAAGGTCTGCAGGCAGGACCTGCCGAGGGGCCGATGGCCCTCGCTGGCTGTCCAAGGGGCTCCGGGGGAGATTTCCCTCCCACAGCGACCTGCCCGGTATTCCCGGGAAGGATCAGGACATGCCTTGCGACCAGCCACGCTCTGGTTTTGGACGGGAGACCCCGGCAGGTCACTCAAAGAAACCCACATCAGGCGCCAGATGTTGCTCTGCAGAGAGTGGGAGTAAACAAGGGCTCCGGCCCCGAATTACCTGCAGCTCCTAATGACCCCCAGGCACTCCATGGAATCCATCCCTTTTGTCAGAAGTTAAGATTTCAGTGACGTGACACCTCAAATTGTAAGACTGACGGCTTCAAACCCACCTCCGTCCAGCCCAGCTCTGCTCCAGCGAGAGAAGGCAGCTCGGCACTTGGGGGGGGATGGGCACGTGCTGACACCCCGCAGGCAAACACCCGGGGCAGGCGCTCCCCTGGGGGTCTTTGCTCCCAACCTGGCATTCCCCTGGGAGAGGGGTCTCGCTGCCGCTGTCCCCTGCGAGGGGTTGTCACCCCACTGCAGCATCTTTTGGGGGAAACAGTTTTTGGAGCTGCTCTCCTTGCGGCGCCCACCACTTCGGCGCCCAGCTCCAGGGGGTGGCACACGCTCCCCCAGCTCACAGCAGCCTCTGCACCCGCATCTCAGCGGCCACCCTGCTATGCAAACCAGGGCAGCACCACATGGAGCAGGGGAGCAGGATGGGGGCTGTGGGGCTCCCTCAGACCCCCTGCAGTCAAGGGGCACCGACCCGGGGCACCCCAAGCAGCCCTGGGATGCCCATGGGATGCAGCGCGCAGTTTTCCAGCTGCCCGCAGCAGGGTCAGCGCAACCGGTTCAGCCAAGTAACTTGCTTGCCAAACTGGACAATTTTATTGTTATTTTTCTTACCGATCTCCCAGCCGTTATAGAATCATACACCATCCGCACGCAGCCTGCGGCCGGCGGCCCAGACATCAACCCAGCTCCTCCTTCAGTACCACCAGGTCAAGCGTTGCCTCCTTGGTTGTGCCCAGACAGTTATTTGTGACTGCGTGTGTATTAATTTTAGGGAATTAATTCATTATCTTGCAACATTAGAGGTTAATTAAATGCTGGCTAATTGCTACCAGTCATTGGAGGAATTCTGCTCCTGAGTCCTTTCATGGCCTGAATGCACCAAAGGAAGAAAAAATGAAAGAAAGAAGGAAAGAAAGAAGCCCTTTCAAGACCACAGAAAATTGCAAAAGGATGTTTCTTCCAACCCGACATGACAAAATTGAATTCCAAGCTATTTAATGCATGCACGAAACGCCATAGAGAAACCCAGCCCGAGCACTCCATCCACCACGACAGAGAAAGGGGTTTCGTAACACGAGCACTCGCTACGGCACCGACCCAGTGCTTCAAACTCCAGACTTCCAGGCAATTTCGCTTAAATGTAACTACCAGATTAAGGATTCTCACAGACAGGGCTATCGCCAGCATTTCCATGGGACATACAGCTAAGGTAACACTGCGATTATGATCAACATTAATGATGGAGACCTCGGGAAGCCACTGTCCCGGGTGGTGTTGGAAGCCCCGCTCAGTCCGCAGGGGCGCCACGGCCAGGGTCTCGGTGCAGCCCCCGGCCCCTCCCCACCGGGGAGGGAGGGAGGGACGTGAAGGTCCCGGTCCCACCGTGGGCACAGTGGCCTGGCCTGGCCAGTGGCATTTCAGGAGTGAAAAACCAGCCCTGTGGGTAGGGGCACGGGGAGCCATCTGTGTTTGTCCTTAAAAACGGGATTTCACGGGTTACACCGTCACGAGGATGATGCCATGCAGCCTGACAGAACGCCCCTGCCTGCCTCAGACTGGCGTGGTTCGTCTGTTGGCCGGGTTGTTGTGCAAAGACTCCTTGAACTCTTTGGGGATGGAGTTATGGACCTGTAAAAAACCGTGGTCCCGCTCCGAGTTGAGCAGTGTCCCCATGGTGACCTTGGAGGGATCCCTGGAGAGGGTGAACATGGAGATGTCGGTGGAGGGGATGGCGCTGAACCCCTTGCTGACGGGTGACATGTCCCGGGACCGGGGCTCGGTGGAGCGGGAGCTCGACCGCCGGCGGAAGCGGTACCTGTAGGGGGGTAAGCGGGTGAAGGCCGACTTCTTCAGCAGCTCCGAGTGGGACTTGGCACGGATCTGGCGGTGCTTCTCGATGTACATGTGCACGGCGATCACCCCCACCATCTCGGCAATGATGAAGGACAGGGCTCCGAAGTAGAAGGACCAGCCGTAGGAGTAACTCTTCTTGGAATCGCTCTGCCCTGGGTCCCCCGCGTTGGCCGAGATGTAGACTATAATCCCGATGATGTTGCTGAGACCTTCAGGGGAGGATGAGAGGGAGAGACGCTTGCTTGAGTGGTAGGAGAGAGACAGGGGGACAGCAGCACCCCAATCCCCTCCCAGCAGGAGGGAAGGAGCTCAGCCCTTCTACCCACCATGACCTGCGTCGTGCATGGTCCCCATGCAGGGGACCATGGCTACATCCTCATCTCTATGGGGCACCAACCCCTCTGCCAGCACACCGGGGCCAAACCCCCTCACTGACCTTTGCTGCCATCCCCAGGATACATATATATCCACATACACCTGGCATCCCTGTATATTCAAGTAGACTGGAGGGGCAGGAGGAACAACCACTATTTTGTTTAGAAAAGGGACATTTTAAAAGCTGGTTTTGCTTGGCAGAGCTGTTCGCCGAGCAACGGACCGGTGCCGGGCACTGGTGCTGTGGCCAGAGCAGAGCCAACCCGTGGGGCATCGAGGGGTTCGCTCCAGTGCAGACCCCGTCCCGCCATGGCCCTGGGAGCACAGGGAAGCCGGAATGGCTCCATCTCTCTTGGTTTCTGATGGAGCCTGGAGGCTTTATTTGGGATCTGGGCAGTTTTTGCACTGCCAGCAGTGTCGTGGGGCTGTGCTGCAAGGCTGGGGAGCGGCTGATGTATTCCTGGATTTACTTAATGAATCGATTATGTTCTTTCTGTTGTTTTCTCATCTGCATCAGCAGCTCCTGCCAGCCGAAGGAGGGAGAGTAATTTGTCTCTTTGTGGGGAGAAGAAAAACACAAAATAGAGCGGTTTCTTGAGACAAAGACATTGTCATACGATAATCAGTGGAAGCGCTGGGGAACAGTGCACAGAGAAATGAGTAATCCAGAAGGAACAGCCTTTCAGGAGAGAACAATTTCCCTTGCAGAACTGTGGCAGCCCCTCTGCCAGCACCGCAGCTGCCCTCACCTGGTCCTGTGACCCACTGCTTGGCAGTGGGGGAGGGCAGAGCCCCCAGAACCTGCCCCAGGGACGGCTGCACTCCGTGGGCCCCTCCTGGGCCGCAGCACCCACAGAGAGGGTGCTTGGGGCAGAGCAGGATGGATGCCTGAAGTGCTGTGTAGCACAGTGACCGCTTGCCAGAAACGTCTGCTGGTTTTTCCCTGTGATGAGGATTTTTCCACTGGGTTAGGACAGCTCAGAAACCCCAGAATCCCTGTGCTGACAGCTGGGGAGGACCCACAACCCGTCTCCAGCAACCCTGTGTCCTCCCAGCCTCCAGCACTCCGGGAGAGCTGCCCCGCTCCCAGCCCCGCTGGGCAGCACCTACCTGCAGAGACGAAGAAGATGCCGGCGCTGAGGATGACGTTGTGTTTGCTCTTGTAGAACTCGCTGGCTGCCACGCACAGGCCCCCGAAGAACAGCAGACCCACGCTGAGGATGGGGAAGATGCTGGATGCTCTCACCGCACCTGCAGGACAGGGAGAAAGGCACGGTCAGTCCCCAGCACCGCTCCGGCAGCGGGGCTGCCAGCACCTCCTCGCCCCAATGCCAATGCTCGGAAAGGATTGTTGCAATGCCATGCTTGGTTGCTGCCACGAGGGATGGGGGAGACCCAGCACCGGTCCCCACTATGGATCCCCTGCTTGTCCCTGAGCTTGCTCTGGAGCCCAGCATCAGCCCTGCAAACCCTGTGGTTCAGGTCTTCCCGTCAAAAAAACAGCTTAAACCTCAAATTTATTTTTTTTCTTCTAGGTTATTTCAAGGAATTATTTCTTCCAGTCTTGTCACACAGTCAGCACTAGCAATTTACCTTCCCATTACCAAACACACCACCCACAGGTTTTGGCTACAGATGTGACTCTGGAGCCTGGGATTACAGAACCCCCCAGATCTCACCGGGCTGGCGAGGAACAACACTGCCAATCACGAGGATCAGGATCCTGTCCCTTGGGCTCCCAGACTACTGTGGCTGCTTTGCAAGACAAGAATTCACAAGCAAACACACCTCAAGCTCAATAAAAAGTTGTTTCCTGCTGTAGGGGAGGCACATTATCAAAATGCACACAATGCCCACGAGCCAGAGCCCACCATGTGCGACGCCATGGCCCCAGCGCTGGGCTCCATCCCCAGCGGGATTAGCTTGGGCAGTGCCCGTCTCTGCATGCTCAGGTGTCACCAGCCGAGCACTACACCCAGAAGGGTCTTTCTACATGGCCTTTCAGAAGTTCAGCTTCCAAAATGACAGTGAAGTGTAATTAATGCAGCAAATCACTACCTGCTGCACCCAAAATACACTGTGCCTTGGTTTGGGCTCTCATCCTCTCTCTTAGGGCCTTTATAAAAAGCACAGAAATACAGAGAAGCCCCATTAAAATGCCATTCTGGGGACTTTAAAAAAGTCTTTTCATTTTAAATGTGGGAGGGGGTGGGAGAAGAACTTTAAATGCTAATCTACTAAAATTGCAAACCAATTCCATTAAACACGTTCCCCTCTTAGACGGGTGAGCAGAGCTGACGGCTCCCTGCAGAGTTAGGAAACGGGAGTTCAGAGCAAGAAGGAGCAGCAGCTGCGTCAGGCAGGGGCTGCTGCCCGGTGCTGGGGTTGGGGCTGAGCACGGGGCGATGGGTGCTGGGGGTCACTTTGCCCCCGGGGACTCCCCCCAGCCCCAGCAGCTCAGAGATTGCCCAGAGATGCCAACACCTCCGAGGCTGCCATGTGCCCCTGCCGCCTCATGTTCTTACTTGCTCAGAAATTTAGCTGTTCAAATGAACCCTTTGCCGTGCACGCCTTGCAGTCTGTCACACATGCGTGTGTTTGCTGACGTGTGGGGCAGCGCACATCCATGTTGCTTTGCATGGCAGGGTGCACGTCATTTGTGTCCAGCCTCTGACGAGCTGCACCTCGGTGCCGCAGCGCTCGCTCATGGATGGGGGTAAAAACCTCACGGGTTCTGCCCCGAGGCCCTGCTGGCCCCCACCACAGGAGACCATGCTCTTCCCAGGAGAGCCGCCAGCCCTATTTTCACTCTGTCTCCCTGCACTTGGCTGCTGCTGGCAGAGCGCGCAACAGATGCTCATTGTGCTCTCCTGGTGAGTGACAGCAAATCCAGCCTGGCTGCGGAGACTTGGGGAACAGGGAGACCAGCAGAAGCACAGCATCCCTGTGCTGCTGCACCACGGACCTGCGGGGTCCCACTCCCCGGCGGCTCTTGCACCCTGACAAACTCAGGCTGTGCAGCAGCTGCTGGGACCAGCTGCGGGGACAGCAAGTGCCAGACAAATGTGCCATTAACACTGCTACTGCGGCGTGACGTGGCCACGCTCGGGTAACCTGGAGGGTCAGTGCTGCTGAGCGGGGAGCTGGGGGCTGTGACCCAACAGCCTCCTGCCAGCAGGTGTGGGGGACTTGCTGGGTGCAGCTCTGGGAGATGGGGAGGTGGGTGCCAGCGCAGGGCAAGGGGGTCCCCAGGATGCGGGCACAGCTCCACCGCACCATGGGAAAGGAGACTCACGGAGGAGATACTCGGCCGTGTCTTGCTCGTAATCTGCATCCTCAGGGAAGTGGTCGATTTTCTTGCACACTCCTCGGAACGTTCCTGGGGAGACACAAGCCAGGAAACCTTGAGACCTCTGCAGAAGGAAGAAACCTCCACGCTGGCAGGAGCGCTGCTGGGTGTGCTGCACGGGGCCGGCGCGGCAGCCACCCAGGAGCCACGTGGGCAGCGCTCGGCTTGGGGCTGCCAGCAACCCAAATGCTGCCCTTGCTCCCCGGGGACAGTTTAGTCCCTGGCTGCTCCTGCACCCTCCAAGCACTGCTGGCGGCCTCTGGTGAGGCTGCACATTTCTCTCTCTACCTAAGCCCTGTCATTAACACCACTGCTGAGCTGGGGGGAGATGCCCAAGCTGCCCTGCTCCCCCCAGAACCCCACGGCAGCCATGGGCAGAGCCTCTCCACGGCGCAGCTCCCACCCCACTCTGCATCCACACGGTGCTGCCAGGACCTGCCGGCAGCTCAGCACTGCTCAGCACCACATCGCCTCTGCACGGCTGTGGCTGAGCCTCCCCCTTGGGTGCACCCGTGGGCACAGCAAGGCTCGCCTGGCCCCTGCTCTCTCCAGCGAAGGGGAGGAGAAGCAGGGCAGGGGCTCAGGAGCGCCCAGCACCCACCCACCCAGGCAAACCCTGGTCATCAGTTTTGACAGAGAATCAATGCAGCTGTAAATAAACCTCCCGGCCTTCAGGTCCCAGCAACACCTTATTCGGATGCACCAGGGAAAACGCTCCGCGACTGCAGCCCAGGGCTTCTGCTGGGACGTCAGGTCATCCACATCCACACCATGTTCCTGCTGCGGGGGATGACAGTGGTACTGGGCTCAGTGGTGGCTTCAGCAGAGCCCCCACCCCGGGTCTGCACAGCACTGAGACACCAGTCCAGTACCCCCAGTTCAGCTCCCCTGCCCCAGCCCCTCAGCTGTGCAGAAGAGCACTGATTCACTGCTGACCTACAAACGCAGGGCACAGGCTGCCGCGCAGAGAAGGATCCTCAGCACATCTCCTGAAGTAACATCTGGCCCACAGCTTAACTTCCGAGATGCGATTTTTTTGGAGGCACAGATGAGTTCATTTAAATGACTATAAAAAGTTCCGAGCTTGCTTACCCTTTCCTGCCACCTCACAGCCCTGCTCCGTGCCTGGGGCAGAGGCCAGAGTCCTCCCCATGAGCCGCCCGCGCCCCGCTCTGCTCTCAGGCGTCCCCCGCAGCGTGCACACATAGGTGGGCACCCAGGCACGACTGTGGAGAAGCACCCAGTGCCGCGGGTGGGCATCACAGCCGAGCTCGGCAAGGGCAGGTGGGCCACCTGCCCCACTGCACAGTCCTGCCGGGAGCCCCCAGCCACTCCGTGCCTGCCGCCTTCCCCCACCGGCACGGGGGTCTCCACGGCATGATAGGGAGTGGGGAGCAGCCCCACCGCGGCGGGTACTGGCAATGCCACCTGGAAGGCCTGGGGAAAGAGGCAGATGCTCTGGCATCTGCTGGCCTCCCACTTAGCATTTGGGGAAAAAAAGGCTCTTTTTCTGTGGCTTCCCCCCAACACCACTCCTGCCTCTGAAGCAAAACAAACGCATTTCACCTTTAATCGCCTGCCTGTTTGCTTTGGCTTTCTCCTCACTGCACTCTCTCCTGTGCCAAAGCTGTGCAGTTGTGCCACGAGAGGAAAAAGCCAAGGACGAGTCAGGCTCAGGCAGGTGATGTACTGAGGACTGTTACGTGCTGCAGGGCGTGGACGTGGGGCAGAACAGGGCAGCGCAGCCATGTCCACAGTGGGGGAGAGCCTTATGGCTCAGACATGTTTATGGGACAGCCTGGGGGAAGGACAGGCTGTGAACAGGCTCTCGCCTCTCCTGCTCATCCATCCACCCGCCCCAGCAGCCTGGTCCGCATGCTACTGATGGAGAGGCAGAAAGAAATTAAAGGCATTAAAAAATAATAAAAAAAATCCTGGCTATGCCCAGTTGCGCTTATAGATTTGTTGTGATGGATGCAGCCCATCACCTCCTGCGGACGCTGCGAGCCTGCTCCTCATGGCAGCCCGCCAAGTCACCGAGCGCTGCACTCGATATCTGCTGGATGGCTCAGAGCTCGGCTCGTGCCACGGTGCTGGATGGGAACACGGCTCCTCGGGGCCTGGGGCAGCAGCAGCTGCTTCTGCCTGCAGGATTCAGAGCTGTCTTGTCCAAAGCAAGCAGCAAACACGAATGCAAGAGTATGCACGATGCTTCCTCTGCGGTGCCAACTAATGCTGTCCTTGATGTTATAAATGGGGAAACTGAGGCACAGAGCGTGTCTTCTCTGGAGCAGCAAGCGAGGTGGGAGGAATTCCTGCAGCGTCTCCCTAGAGCCAGGGCAGCCCCCTCACAACACCAGTGCTGGAGCTCGCAGTCAGGTCACACTGGCTCTGTCCTCTCTCCAAGAGGATCAGAAAGGATGTGTCACCAGGAGACAGGGCTCCAGGCAAGAGAAGGCAACGCGCACGGTGTCCCCCTTGGCATCCCGCACAGTGGCACACTATCAGGCTGCACTCTGGCTATGCACTCGGGGGAGCTGAGCATTGTGACAGGCATCAATTAAAGCCTGGAGATGAAGCTCAGGAGGTGGCAAGCTGTCATCCAAGAGGGAGACACGGCATCCAAGAGAGAACTGCCTGCTCCCGTTGCTTTGGGAACTGCAGGTGATGGAGAGGCTGAAAATGGGTGCCACACATGGGGCTGGGAAGGCACTGGGCATGGTGAGGACAGCAGCTGTACAGCACAGCCCCCATCCTCCTCCTCCTCCTCTCACCTTTTGGGTTTCTACCTGCCTTCTCTGACCTTCTCCCTGAGCCTGTCAGGGCCCTGCCTCAAGCATCCCAGAGCCGTCCCCTACATTTGTCCCTCTGCTCTCCAGCCAGCAGGCACATGCTACCAGGTAGGACTGCGCTAAGTTGCAGCACCCCAAAACACCCTGCACCCTGACGGACCCAGAAGGATGTGCAAAGCTGGCGTGTGCCTGGTCCCCCTGGACAACTCTCCAGTCTCACCCAGTGCTGCCACTCCCGGGCCACCACTGAGGTCTCTGTTCCCAGCCGGTCGCTGCCCACCTCAGTCCCTCGCTCTGCCTCCGAGCGCCCACCTGCACCAGTGGGACAGCCCTGCCCTCTCCGGCTTTTAATGGCTGCAAAGCTGCTGTCAGCAAGGGACACCCATGCAGCGTGTGGGACTTTGCAAAAGCTTCTCCAGAAGCACTGACACTGGCCAGTGCAGGAGCATCTCCCTCCCAGCAGCCTCCTAGGCAGGGTCTCAGGGCCAGTTCCTTATCTGATTAGTGAGAGGAAACTTTCCCTTGGTGCCACGTGGGAAAGGAATTTAGAGGCTGAGTCAGCCCATCTGCACAGCATGCAGATGAGAACACTAATTTCCTTGGGCTCAATCTCTTTGAAGTTCTCAGAGGCTCTGTGTGCTGCTGAGCCCCCACCAAAACCCAGTGCTGGGCTGGGGGGACCAGCACCCCCCTGCCCTGAGCAACAGCTGGATGAGCCAGGACCCCCAGGGGCCTCACTTCTGGCATACCAATGTCTAAGGTAAATCTGTGTGTGAGGGAGGAGGGCAAGCCATGGAGCAGGAGGCACCTGGAAGCGCAGGGGATACCCTGTTTGGGTGTAAACACCTGCTGCTCCACAGGCACGTTGCTCACTCAGCGTGCAAAACTCATCCCCCCCCTCCTGCTGCCAAGACCACACACATCTGTGCTGCCCCACGGGCACCTGTAACCCCTCTCTTCCCCCAGCCCTGCCTGTCCCACCCAAATGCCTCCTTTGCAATAGAAATGGGAGGGGAAATTAAAAAATAAAAACTAAAGTGACTTTCTCAGGGCAGGGGCAAAACCTTTGCTGAGCGTTGCTGCTGCAGGACCCAACACCAAGCTCCGGCTGCCTGGTGCCAGGGGACAAGGACAACGCACACATGCCCTGGCGGGGCTGGGGGCTGCACGTTGAGAGGCAGCACAGCCGGGGCTCACCATGCTCCCTGCTCGCCAGCCCTTCACCCTGCAATGTGCAGGGGTTTAACAAAACCTGCCCCCCGCAAGGCAAAGGGAGCCCCAGCCCGAGCAGGGACAGGCAAGGCAGCACCACCGCCACCCCACGGGTCGGGGGCAGCCCTGCTGCCTGCCTGCGCTGCCCAGCTCCACAGCATCTATTTCACACCCTGACATTTATTTTGGCTCCTTTACTCCCTCTGTTCATTAACCGATGCTCATTGCCATGGCAACCGCTGAGTCACCTGACACACAACTTCCCAGCCTCCAAACAAATACCACAACAGGGCTTAAATCACAAGAAGCCCCCTGCGACCCCAAAAAACACTCCCTGAGGATGAAGCCCTGCCCTGGGGAGGTGCAGCTGGAAAGGGCTCCAGGAAAGGATGGGGTGGCCGCTCCTGGCCCTGGCTGGGGGCTCATCGCCCTGGAGCAGCCAGCACATCCTCAGCCGCCTGGTCCCCATCCCCTGGTGACGGCAGATGCAACTCTGGGCTTTCCTCTCCCAGCTTTGCAACTGGGCCCTGGTAAGGGTGCCATTACAACATCATGGGCACAGAGGCAGCAGGGTTTGTCGGTGTCCTCAGGCTCTCGAGCTCCTTCCTCTGCCCAAGTTTTCTTAGCAAGGACTCAAGGCAGAGGTAATGCTGGACCTGCTCCCTGGCCACCCCTGCCCCCTGCCAGAACTGAGGCCGTGGCTGCGAGCTCAGGCACGGGATGCCCCCTGCTCCTGGGGCTCGAGCCTTGCTGGGTGCTGGGGCTGGCTGTGTGGGGAGGACTGGCCAGCGTGGGACTCACTGGGATGCTGTCCTGAGTCGGGTGCAGGCTCAGCTGCTTGCTCCGGGCACTCACAGCCGCAGCCCCTGCCAGCGCCTCGCCTGGGCAGCACCGTGCCCCTTGCCAGCATCCAGCCACGTGGGAAGCACCAGCACCCAGTGCAGCTCGTGCCGTATTGCTGGGAGTCTGCTGCCTCCTCCCAGGTCACCAATTGCTTTGCTGCCAGTGGTCGGGCTCCTCTCCCTTCAGAGGAGGAAGGAGACCTCCTGCCAGCAGGGAGCACGCCGGGCTGCTGGGGGCTGCTGGTGGCTGCTGGTTTTGCCACATCCCAGCTGCTCGAGAGTAATTTCCCCAGCTGATACCCATGGCTGCAACGTGACTCTGCACCGCGTGCATGAGTCACATCACCTTGGGTTTAATTCATCTGCCGGCCAGGAGAGCATCAGCAAAGGCAGTGTGCTGCTGCGGTTATTCATTCCCCGCTCAGCTGTCTCTGTGGTAGATCTGGGTAATTTTCTCTCCCTATTAGTGTGAATCTTGATTAGCCAACTTGGCTTATCACTGCACTTCCCTGCCCGGAGCCCAGCACGGCAGCAGCCAGCTCTGCTCACAGCAGCTCGTGCAGCCCCACTCCAGAGCCTCCCGGCTGGGAAGCAGAGCTGTGCGGGGGAGCCCTGGTCAGCCGGCGCTGCCTCTGCTCACCCCCCCTGGCACAGGACAGCTTCTTCCTCCGCCTTTTTCTGTACTGAGGCACCAGGCCTGCCCACCCCCTCCTCCAGCAGGGTCCTGCTTGAGAACGCACGGCTGCCAGCGCACTCAGTCTCCCCACGCCAGCGCACACTCTGGGCTCCCCCCGATGCACAAACCGGCAGGGACAGTGCCCAGCCAACAGGCACCGGCAAGAAGCCACAGAAACAACGGTCTGAAGCAGCTGGTCAAGTGCCAGCTGCAAAGCCTGCAAGATAATCCTTTGTCACATTACCCGGCCCTTCCATCCCGGCCCTTCCATTTCACTTTCCTTCTTTCTTCCCTAGAGGAGCATCCGCAGCTGCACAACACACTGCTTTCCCACGGCCAACGCTGCTGCCAGCCCCAGGGCAGTGCAGAGCCACTAGCAGTGGAAAACGCTGCGGCCATGCCCGGGGAAGAGAGACATGGCTCTGGAGGGCTGGCGCTTTGAATAAGTCAGCCAACAGAGCAGTAGCATCAACAGGCGGGATGCAGAGCGCCAGGGCTGAGCCATGCCCCCAGCTGCAGGGGGCTCATGGCATGCGGGACCGGCCAGCCAGGACACACGAGTCCTTCAAACACATGGTGTGCAGCGCAGCACCGTGCTCCTTGCCCAGGTTGGGTTAAAACCTCCGCCACGTCGCTGAGCACCGAGCAGCTCCTGCCACTCCCGCAGCTGCGGAGGCAGCCCCGGCAAACCCTTGGCCAGCAGCAGAGCAGCACCCATCTGCACCTTGCACCGGTCTCAGTGAGCTTTGGTTTAAGCTCTCAGTTTAATGGTCCCACTTTAATCCAGGGGCACCCCCAGCATCCCCAGGCGAGGGAAGCCCTCGCCAGCTGGCAGATCTTTCAGGGCATTTTCCACGTGTAAGCACTGTAAGCGGCAGCGGGGCCATTAGCCATGCAGTGCCTGCAGGGTGTCCCTGCCCCATGGCTTCAGGCTTGCTGCAGCAAGCCCTGCCTTTTAGGTGACAGTGGATTTAATTTGGAAGAGATGAACTCATATAGCACATTTTGCATTCACTGGTTTTGTAAAGGCATCTCTTCCCTTCCCTTCCCGCAGGGCTGTTTTTCATCCTGCGCTCCGTATGATTCTTCGATCCCTCTCACCCCCACCAGATCAGAGCATTCCTGAGCTGCGCATTAAATAACACGACTAACGCCTGCCCTCTGCAAGTCCCCCCTTCTCCCCCGGACAAGGGCTGCCTTACACAGGGTAACACTTCATTTCAGCAAGGTCTTGTTGCTGCTGCTTTAGTTCATACGCATTTCAATGTACGTACACTCTGCACTGCGTTTATTGGAGAATGCAAAGGCAATTAATTGATTTGATCTCAGGTCTTTTTCCTCTCAAAGTCCTTTTCCCCAGGGAGGGATGGGGGGGAGCAGGGAGGGGATTGCAAGGGAAGTACAAGTCTCATGATAGTGGAAATATGGCTAAGAATATTGATCCCAACCCACAGAGCCAGAAGACTAAAGAGCTCTAGTTATGGTTTTAAAATCTCATTACTTTTCATCCAGTGGAACAGTTTTCCAGGGACTATTCTGGTTGTTACTGCTCAGTGTGCAAACTAAGTCTCAGCTGGGGAAGATGAGCTAACACTGTTCTTAAATGAGAGCAAAATTCGTCTCTCCCCTCACGCTGGCTGGCTCAGCAGAAGTCCTGGGGCAGGGTCTCATTTCAGCCCTCAGCTCTCCGCACCTCCTGATAAATTCAAGTGAGTTATTTCCCGAGTTGTGGTTTGCGTAATGACTTTCCTAAAGGCACCTCGCGATGCCAAATCCCTTTGGAGGAAGTGGTGGGGTCATTATGGTTTAAGTTATCTGAAAACTAATATTCCTTGGAGAACCAGAGCTCCAAGCTTAGCTGGCAAGCACTGGGGTACGAGCCTGCGGCACATCCTCAGATGCTCAGGCTCTGCACTCTCTTGAGTAACAAGAGCAAGATACCTAAATATCTCCAAGGAATTAAAAACTTCAGGGCTCATCTTTTTTTACCTCCCACCCACCTCCCAGATGCTTGGAGAGATGGAAAGAAATTCATCGGTATGCCTTCCCTTCCCCAGCTTCACGCTCTGCGAGGCACCCTGAGGCTCTTTGCATAAGGTCCCTGGTGCGAGACTGCAAAGCTCCAGGGTTTCAGGTTCGCATTAGACCTGGCCATCCCCCAGCGTCCAGCGCCCAGGGCTTGGCTCAGCTGGTGCTGAGCAGCTCCGTCCCGTGTGCCGGGGAAGGGCTCCAGGGGTCCTGGCCACCCCCAGCATCTTGGTCACCTCCCACATCACCAAGTCTTCAACACAGCCTGGTTTCAAAGACAACACAAGCAGCTCAGAAAGCATCAGGGAGGGCCGGTGGGACAGCCACCGACACGCCGGACCCACGGCTCAGAGCAACTCAGCTGGAAGAGCTGCTGGAGCTGAGGATGCCCGCAGCCCGAGGAGGGGGTCTCCTCACCTCCCAGAGCCAGGGAAACCCTGAGGAGTCGTGAGGGACCTGTCTGCACCATCAAGTCCCTCAGACCATGAGCTGTCAGCACTTCACACATACATCTGTTTGCTTAAACTCCACTGGAGAGCAGCTCAATTAAGGCAAAATCCACACATTCACTTAAAAAAAGTCCCCTGCTCTGTGTTAGTGTCTCTAGGCAGCAGCAGTCTCCTCGGGGTGGGTGCTGGGCTCCCCACCACCTGCCAGTGGGACAAATCCTCCTCCCCGAGACCAAGTTATCCTCCCAGCACATCCCCAGCACCCCAGCAGCCCCACACCAGCTTCCCACTGGGGTACCAGCGTAATCTGGCTCTATCTCTACTTCACACTCACTCCCCCTCTCTGCGGTGGTGGTTTGTGTCTGAGCAGAGTCACCTACACAGACATGCCTTTTCTGAAGGACTTTTTTCCTGTTGTAAAAAAAAAAAAAAAAAACCATCAGTGGAAAAAACCCAAGTCAAATGGAACGAGCACAACAGGGAGGAGGTGGCAGAGGTGGGCTCTGTGGTGCCGGTGCCGGCTGGACGCCGAGGCCAGCACGAGCACACGCTTCAACACACGCACAGCGGCACAAGGACTGAGCCTCCCGCACATCCCCGACAGCTCGGCGGGTTTGGGGAGCAGCACCCAGCTCCACGCTGCCCGTGATGGGCATCCCCACGGGGGACACACCAGGGCAGCCGTGGGTGCAGCCCAGGCGCTCACACCCATGGGTGGACTGGGAGCTTCTGCCAGTTTTAGCCTGCGAGGTGCCAGTGATCGGTGTGTGTCAGAGAGACTTTACTCCCTCAGCATTGCTAAAAGGAAAAAAAAAAAAAATCTACATTTTGACAGTGACTCATCATCTCCCATTCTGGAATCTGTGGGGTTGTCGCAACCTACACAAGGCAGTTCAGAAAAGCAAAACAATTCTGAATAATAGAGGAAAAAAAGTTTGAAAATGATGGGTAATCTCTAGCGCTCTGCTTCAAGGGTTTAGCTTTGTTTTTCTCAATTATAAAAGTAATCAGGTAATGCACTGGAGCTCCTTCCAGGGTCTCCCCCCACGCTCCCCTGGGTTTCCTTCCTCCCTCCATCCTTCCACACTGGCAGAGTGCTCATGGCAGGGAAATGCCCCACTGCAAACCTGTCTCCCAGGAAGATGCCAGGCTTTCCCGGCCAGGACGGGGTGGGAAGGCACTGGGTGCTGTGGTCAGGGTGAGCACAGCGTACAATGTACTGCTGGCCCCTCCATGGCATGCCAACAGCAACGGGCAAGCTGGCTGCCAACGCTGGGAGCCCTCGGCCCGGGCTGGGGAGGACAGTGCTCATCAACACGTCTAAGGAAACCACTTCATGTTTTATCTTTAACAGTGAATAAACATTGATTTTTATTTTAAAAGGTAATTGACATTCCTATGATAGTGAAATGAGTGCTGGAGCAGCCAGAATCAGCATAAATAAGCCATGTGCTAGAAATTAATGAGCTTCACTGATTGAGTTTATCCGTTTAAATTAATACAATTCTAGTAATTAGAAAAAATAATAATCTCTTGTTTGTTTGCCTGTTTGGAGACACTGATGGTAAGAGACAGGTCAGGAGTGGGAGCCCGGGCCCGGGCTGAGCATCCCTGTGCCAGAGGCACCGGGATCCCCCCCGCGTAGATGCCATCAGGGCAGGATCCCACTCTCCCTTTAACGAACATTTTTGATTCACTGGGATTAACCGATGAGTTTCTGGGAAGGGTTTGCCTTCCAGCTTCACCTTTGGCTATCAGTAATAGGGGTGGCCAGCTCAGTCCCACGAGATTCCTAGATCCCGAGGCTTTTCACTACCAGGATTGGGAAAGCGGATCCACCCCGCAGGGGGGCAGCCCCGTGCCCGCTGGGGGAAGGGAGGGTCGTATTAGCCCCCCTCCCCCCCTCCCATCACTGCTGAGAACTGGTGCAGCCGAAAGCTCTCCGCAGGGGTCTCTTCATGTTTCCCCAGGTTACTGTTTCCCCCCGTGGGCTGCAGACAAGGACAGAAGGATGCAAATGCCATTGGCCACATTACCCTCAGCCATGGGCAGAGCATGGCGGGGGGGAGGGGGGCGCTGGCACCCCCCAACCAGAGCTCAGCGGGCATGTCCAGCCCCCAGCTTCACCCCACTGTCAAACTCCAGTTTCACACACCTGTCCGGAGGCATGGTGCGCTCGCCCTGGGGAGAGCCCTGGGGACCCGCTCCCATCCCACCTCCCTCCCAAACCCGGCTTTTCCTGCCACTGCCCAGAGCCCTGCCCTGCCCAGAGGGCTGCAGCCGCTGCCACGGGAAGAAATCCCCCCATTTCCCCGCAGGGAGCCAATGCTCCCCGAGCCACAGCCACCTGCCAGACACCTGCCTTACAGCGGCCAGGGACATGTTTGAGAGTAAAGATTTTATTATTGCTTTTTATGCCTTCAGCAAGTTGTCCTTCACAAACACTTCTGCCTGCCTTAAAACAGCTCCTCATTTAACTTGTTGAAATACGTGCCTTTTTCTGTTTCTCTTTCTGGACACAACTTCTATACATCAAATGATGCCTTTTTCTCTCCTTTGATCTTTCACTATAACAGTATTTTTTTGTCTTCTTCACTGCTGGTGTCTCTCCAGACTAGCTACATCACGTTTGCAGCCATCGTACCTCATCAGGCCACTCTGATCACCAAATCGTCCTGCATCCCACGTCCCCGAGGTTAAATCAAGTCCCTTACCAGACTGACCAGCCCCTCCAAAAAGCATCATTCACAGTGTGCACCACCTCCATTTCTATGTCACTTCTCAGGGCGCTGTTTCTGCAGCCTGTGGGATAACTGAAGCTCCCCATCAACATGGTCCATCTTCAGCCTCCAGTGCCAGGCTTTGTGTCAGCAAACTTGCAGCAGGGACTCACACGCAGCTGCACTGCTGCTACGAACAGCAGAAGCTCCCGAACCCACCCTGAGGAGGCTGGAGCTGGAGGTCACTGGTCATCGCAGCAGCCGGTGATGGAGAGGCATTAAACCAGCAGAAAAAGAGGAGGGAGGAACCAGGGGACAACCGAGCTCTCCTCCAGCACACCATCAAGATGGTGAGAACAGAACACACCAAGAAAGCAAAAGGCAGCCCCTCAGTTGCCTGCATGTCCCAGCGGTGAGCTGGGATAATTAACAGAAGGATCCGGACTCGCTCGTTTATTGGAGTGAGTTTGACCCATGTGGTGTTTGAGCCCTACAGAGAGACATGGCCAGAACCCTGGAAACTGGTGGTAAAACCGGCCCAGAAGGGACCAGGTGGGAAAAACAAGGGTCAAGAGTGGAAAACCCCAGGATCCTCTGGTTAAACAAGTTGCCGGTAGTTCAGACAAAGATAATCTATAGGTACGGGGTGCTCTGGTGTCTGCTTCAAACCCCGAGCTGTGCCAGGGGTCAGACCATCCCAGAGGCTGCTGGAGCACCCGTGTATGATAAATAAGGGAGAAAGCTGCATTATGATGGGAAGTTGGAGGTTTCACTTCGCCAGTATTAAAATGTCCTCTGAATTTCTAAAAACCTATAAATGACAATTTCATAGCTCTGAAGCATGGCATCTCGCACAGGGGAGTGCTATTTTAGACTCTGTGTTGACAGCTGAAGGGGAATGGATCACAGAATTAAAAACTAGTTGCTGCTCAAGTCCAAGCAATCATGACTTGATTACGCTTCTTACAGGCAAACAGAGGCAAGTCCAAGGCACTAGCACATATTCTTAGTGCTTCAGAAGGTCAATTCACAGAGCAGAAAACAATTATAAGCCAAATCAGTTAGGAGAATGGATTTAAGCATAAAAGCATAACTGTGAATAGAGAATGATTTAAGAGTGTTTTACCCCAAAACTCATAATGGCGACAGGAGTTTGCATCAGATTTTTAAACTGCCTGGCTAATATGTAAACAGCTATAAAAATAAAAACATGCCCAACAGAAAGAAGAAAGGAGATATTCATAACTCTGAATATAAATCAGCAACTCGAAATTGTAGAGCACCGATAAAGGACGCAAACAAACAGAAAAACCATCAAAACATCTTTCCCCGATGCATTAGGATGAACAACAACAACAGAAAGGAGCAATGCTCTCGCCCGTTACCAAACACAAATGGCAGAAGCGTTAGTCACAGGACTGAGAAATGTTAAATAACTGTTATTACAACTGCGACATTTCATATTCAGCACATTCACATCCCAGCACTTAAAGAGACATGCTGAAGGAGCCGACTGAGCAATTAGCAGCGGTGCTTAATGCCTCGCTGGGAAGTTCCCCAGAAGGGTGAGGATGGAGCTGCTCCGCGGCAGGGATGGGATGCAGCCGCTTGCCCTCCCCGGGCTGCAGCACGCCCTGGACCCGCAGAGCGGTGCCGCCACCTTCGCACCACGGCCCCGGGCACTCGGGCTGGCATCTGATGGCACAAGCGGGGACCAGGAACCAGGAGACAGGCCACAGACACAGAACTATGAGATCACTGGTCACCAAATTTGCTTTGGTGCAACTGACAGCGGACTGCAACGGGGGCTTTGTGCCGGTAACGGGGGCTTCGTGCTGGTGAGCACAGCGCGGGGCTGGGGCAGGCGAGTGGGTGATGAGAAGCATGATGGGCAAAGGAGCTAACCTGCTGCTTTGATGCACGGCAGCCTGGAATAACAAAGTTTTATTCCCTATTTCAAGGTGAAGCAGCTGCTCAAATTTGTGACCAATACCACGGTCCATTTTGCAAGAAGGATGTTAATAAAACCACGGAGGGTAAGAAAAGGCAGAAGGCTCAGAAGGCGCTGTAAGGAGCCCGACCGACGAGCGAGCGGCTCCGTGCCCTCTGTGCAGCCTGATCTCAGCCCAGCGCTGCAGATGCTGAACTGCATTGAGGGCTGTGAAAAGCAAATCATTTTCCAAAGGAGCCCCACAGTGCAGAATATCAAGGCTAAAAATATGTAAATCACCATGGAAAGCACTGTCAGAGCTTCAGCAAGACTAGCAAGTTGCCAAAAGGCAATTTCAAATTTCCAGGCTCACTGAACGAGGCATTAAAAAGGTCACTATTTCTGAAAGAAGGATCTTTACAAATAAACACATTTGCTGAGGACTCGGTGAGTCATGCTGGAGCAGAGCACAGAGCATTTCCAACCTAATGCTTTTGACAGGCCACGAGCAAGGCGATCTTTTCATGTTTACAGTTCATCAATAGTTTTTACAGCTGCACAGTCAATCTTTAAAGCACATTTAGCCTGGGAGGAGGCTCGGCAGGTTGTTTTCCTTGCAAAAGTGATATTAAATTTATTTTTTTTCTTCCTCTTTTATAGCATTGATTTGAAGGTAAGTATTTGAACTTCAAATACGTGACTGCCACTCAAGCACCTGCCTGTTTTATATATATACATATATATACTTCTGTCACATCTCCCTAACGATATAAATATTTGAAGTTTACAGCTGATGCGCTAAAAGGAACTCAATCCATCAAAGCCTATTTATTTCAGGGAATTCAGTGGGCATCGTGCTGCATGTTTGCTGGTGCAGGAGTTGGGGGTGCTGGCAACCTGCCACCACAGGCTCCCCACTTCCCCTCACCCCACTGGCACCGGGCTCGCTGCACTTGGTGTAACCCGGGGTCAAGGTCCAGCTCAGCCCCACTCACTATCACAGGTACCAGAGCACATCCAGTGCCAACCAATTTAGCTTGCTGCCTGCTGGGACGCGAAGCCGCCTCCTCACCATCTGCAGGAGGGGAAGAGAGCCCCAGGAAGCCAGTTCCAACGCCCCAGATGGGGAAAAGTGATATTCAAGAGTAGCACCATAGTTTCACTCTTGGCTTTTTTGGGAGAACAAAAAGGGACTATCCTACAGACTGAGCATTAGGAGAGGACCTTGTTGATGAACGAGGGAGTGATGCCAATCTTGCCTTCCCCCTCCAAGAAATAAAAGCTTTTCACCTATGCCCTAGTAAGTTTTCCAGAAATTCAGAGCAATTTCCATCGTGCAGCGCCCTGCCCCGCTGCCTTTGGGAGGGCTCTGCCATGGGGAACTCCTCCACAGTGCCAACTGGCAGTGTGCCCCCTGCCTGGGGACAGTGGCAAGGAGGATGGTGTGTCCTCTCCACCATCCATCGCTTTGGGATTTCACAGCACCGAGAGACCCCAACACATTGCAACAAGCTTCCCCGGGCCCTTTGAGCACCCTCCCACCCCCAGGCAGCGTGCAGGACTCCTCTGTCCCAGGCTCTCCCTTCCCCTGCCCACGCCGCAGCCCTGGCACCGCAGGCTCCGTGTCTGGCCACCCTTGGGGCAGGGAATGGGACCACGTTCCTGGCTACGAACCTGCTCTGCTTTCACACACGTCAGACCTGGGCCAACTGCCCTGCGGGTCCTCGAGCCACTCACACCATTACCCTGGCCATAAACCAGCCTTGCCTTCCCCCAGCTTCCCAAATGTGACTCAAACCACAAAAAGCACTTTGCTAGAACAACTCTGGGGCTTTGAAACAACCCCAGCCCCCCCGTGGCTCTGCCCTTCCAGGAGGCAGCAGCCACCAAAGAGAGGGCTGAGGGGGGAGAGAAATAAAACATAAAAGACCCTGAGATGGATGGGCAAGCAGACAGCCTCACAGCTCGTGTCCATGCTTTCCATCTTCTTCCTACTTTGCATTAAATTACACAGAAGA
This sequence comes from Falco punctatus, assembly GCF_963210335.1. Lineage (NCBI taxonomy): Eukaryota > Metazoa > Chordata > Aves > Falconiformes > Falconidae > Falco > Falco punctatus. The sequence continues at coordinate 25,986,621 of NC_137583.1, forward strand.
GCCCGTTCTGCTGCTGTGGAAGCCAGGTGATACTTTGCCATCAGCTTTGAGGACAGCAGGGCTGTGCCCCACAGCACGGCAAGTGGAGGGGTTATCCCTGCCAGCCCCGGGCACGCAGAAAACCTCCTGGGACACAGCTGCCACACCGGCACAGCCCGGCGGCACCAGCCCGGTGGCACCAGCCCTCCAGTCCTGCCACCCAGCACTTACCAGGGCTGCCTCCAGGGGTTCAGTTCCCCCATTTTCAGCTCAGGCTTGTGCCCAGGGTCCGTTGCTTCGCCCTCAGCACTGCTCAGCCCACACTGCACATCCCTGCAGGGAAAGTGGTGCCCCACAACAGCCCTTTTAATGGGTCAGTCCCAGCTGCAGCCCAGCATCTCCAGCCTGGTTAACACTCAGCACACACCAGCCTCGCTCTTGATGATGCACCAGCAGTTTTGGCTAAAGGAGCTGATGAAAGCTGCAGTGAGGGCAAGGCAGTGGGGCTGGGGTCTGCACAGTCTGGGGCCAGGCGCTGTGTATGTTGGGTTACCAGTATTTGCTGCGTTATCACTTCCCATCACTCGCCTGCTCCCACCTCCATCAGCTCCCTCAGGGCACTTTGCTTTCTGCTGGATCTGTGTTTGTTATCTGCCCTCGCTGCTCAGTGTGTGGCCCCCAGCCTCATCCACCTTCCCAGCTGCCAGGAAGGAACTATTGCCCCTCCACGGGCTCCCCGTTTGGCTCTGGCAGCGCCCAAGTGTCTCAGAGGCTCCTCTGGCTCCTGCACTGAGCCGGGGCAGGTGATGTTATCCCCAATTTACAGATGGGGAGTGAAGGACTGGAGAGATGCAGATCGCAAGCGTCTGCTCATTTTTGGGTGCTCAGCTGGAGCTGTGCACAGCCTGGGATTTCACAGCCCTCGGCACAGCCCTGGAAATAGGCTCTGCGCGGGAGGTGACAGTGCTGCCGCCCAGCTGGCCAAAAGCACTGCCAGAGCTTGTGCTGTGAGCGGGGCTGATTACAACAAAACCCAGACCCCGAGGAACAGAGTCTGGATGCCAATGGGATGTTCTGCTTCTATTTTCTGGAAGACTTCTCATCCTGGGGGGAGATATATCCAAATGAACAATACAAATAATTTCTAAACATGTGAACTTGTGGATCCTGAGCAGCCCTTCAGACACAAGGGCTGCTTCCAAGATCGTGCAGCGAGCATCCCAGGCATGACACCCAGCACACGCACCGAGCTGCTGCCGCTTCACACGTGCTGCGCTTGTGCTGACCCGCAGGTGATGGAGCGCAGCTCACACGTACCCAGTGCTGGGCTGGTGCTGGGGGCCATTGCGCTGCAGCAGCCCCGTGCACCCCGCGCCACTCGCTCCCCAGGCCGAGCGCTCACTGCCTGCAGACGGGCTGTGCCGCGGGAGCGCGGCTCACGGGCGGAGGCGCTGACATGTCTGTCTCTCACCTCAGCCGTGAGCGAGCTAGGACGAACAGGAAAGCCATACGGCACACGTCTATAGGCATGCACAGAATCTCAGCCAAGGGGGTGCCTCTGCCCTGAGGGGATGAGCTGGTGGTCCCAGCTGGGAGTGGGGACCTGCCCTCCTCCGGCTGCCGGCCAAGGCTGGAGGGCTGCGGCAGCTCCCGGGCCTCCCGCAGCAGCAGTGGGAATCAGGGCTGGTTGCAGCAGTATGCAGAGTAGATATTATTTAAAAATATTATTATTATTTAAAATTATTTAAAATACTCACTCCACCTGCCCCTGGCCTCATGGCCACCCCTGCGCCCTTGCTGACAGCACTTGGGCTGCTCACTGACAGACACAGAAGACCCGGTTCCCGCTTCTCCCCCAGCTACAAGGTCCCACAGCCCGGGCTGCTGCTTTCCTCCTTCCCACGAAAGGCACAATCACTCTTCTCATCCTTCAGCTTTTCATGTTGGATGGAAGGCCAAAGACTAACGCATAGAAACCACTTTCATCCCTGGCTAAAGCATGCTGAGGAACAAGAGATTCTCCTGGCACGGAGAGAAGGAGCCCCGGGGCTGCGAGAGGCTTCCCGGACACCATCGGCACGGCAGTCTGCTGCCAGGCCACCGGCTGGTGGGGGTGGGCAGCAGGTCCCCGTCCGGAGGGGACCCGGCTCTGCTGCCTCGCGGGGTCCCTGTTCCCCCAGCCCGCTCTGTGGCAGCATCGCCGGTGAAGCCGCGCGGTGCAGCTGCTGCACCCTGATAAGGTTGCTCAGCTGAGCAAGGCTGTAAAGGCAAATGGAGGATTTGGCAAAGATGCTGTGCAGCCTGGCAGAAACGACTGCCTGGGCTGGCTGGTAAGGCAAAGCCAGAGCTGCCGTGGGCTCAGGACGGCCGGGAAAGTCAGCGTGAGATCGCAGTCTGTCCCGTGAAGTGACAGTGACCTTTCCCAGCCAGGCAAGCAGCCCTGGGGTCAGGGTTGGGCAGGAGGCAGCCCAGAGGCAAGGCAGCCGGTGACTCTCGCAGCCCCTTGCAATTGCTCATGCGATGACGTCGTGTGATGCAATTGATAAGGCTGATGCATCAAAGCACTCTGACAGCTGCAAAAAATAACTGTAAGTTGGTTTTTAACATCAAGCCAAGCATTGGACGGGCTGGTCCCAAGGGGTTTTTGCTCCCTTGTCAGGAGGGAGCCCAGTCTCTCCAGCTCTGGGGCCAGGGCAGTTCTGCAGGACGTCAGCGCCTCAATGCAGGTGCCGGCAGCATAAGCCAATGCTGATTTTAATAAGTTAAAATCAGGAGTAATTTAAAAGGGTAGTTGCTTGTTGGTAGCCTCTTTGGGGGTTGCTTCCCCCTCCCCTTGTAATTCCAGGCACGCACTGAGAGTAAAGGTATAATTAGGGGACAATTACCAAATCACCAGCAAAATTGGAAATGCATGCGTTCAAGAGGCACAAACACAAATGTCACCCTCAAATGCTGCCTTTTGTCACTGCTTTCCACTGCCCGAGTCCCACGGGGTGTATGGCAATGCCCACACCCCCGCAGGCTCCCAGCTGCCCTCAGAAAGGCCGGGGGGGTCGCACATCCCCCCCGCGTGCCCTGTGCCCACCCCCAGGCTCCTGTCCCAGCCCAATTCTCCTCCTTCAGTACAAACCGCCTGGCAAAAAGCAAATGCCCAAAGGCCCCAGTGAGGGTGGTGGGATGGCAAGGAGATGCTGCTCCTGCTCCCCCGCCGGCCCTCTGCCTTCCCTCACCTGCCTTATCATTTCTTTATGACTCTGTTTGCACAATACAACAACACAGTTCCTAACAACCTGACGTGGGAACGGCTAAGCCATCCTCTGCAGCCTGACAGTGCCAGGTCTGTCTATAGATTGTGGTGTCAGGAGATAAGAAACAGGCAATATCTGAGGAAATCATCATGCAATATCACCCGTCCAGCAGTCGCAGTCATTCCTCCTGCCTCTCCCCATGATGACTATGAAAAACCCTGGTATTTTCAAGCCTGTTGTCAAATGCAATCACTTCACCCAGCGTGCAAGTGATTTTTGCAAGGGTTAGGGAGGTGAGCAAAGCCCAGGTGTCCCACCACATGCCTCAAAAGGGAGCAAAATCCTGCTGTGAGAAGATCTTTCCGTGTCTTCTCCTTCAGGCAAGCAAGCAAGCCCTGGGGTGGCAGCAGCCCCGGTGCAGGGGGGGCATCAGCAAGGGCACAGCCAAAGCAATGGGGAAAGGTGGGATGGAGGACCGGATCGCAGCACTTGTAGCACTAACATCCTTGTAAACCCTTGGAACTGAGACGGTGGTTAGATGATGGCAAATCAGCCCTGCTGCTGAGGCTGCCTGCCACGGCGCGGCGCGCAGTGAGGGTGGGAAACCCGCCTCTGGGAGCCTGATTACAAACGATGTGCAAACAAATGCAAAACATCAAGTTGCCATAAAAGCGACTCAATTACAATCTGGCCCTTTTGCCGGCGCTGGCCCAGATGCAGAGCTGCTAAGGGCAACGGGACGGGTTTTCTGGTCCTGCTGAAGGCAGCTGGCTCTGCTCTGGCTGTGGAGTGTGAGCTAATACACATGTAGAAACCCCACCTTGTCCTCGTGTTTCTCCAGAGACTGCACAGTGAGCAGACTTTTGTTTCTGCCAGCTGCTCTGCATCCCTCCCTTCCTCGGACAAGCAAGGGACTAGACCAGTCAAGCGAAGCCATCGCTCAACAGCTCTACCACGGAAAGCCAGTGGCCAGGCAGAGAGGCATGCTGCTAGCCACGCAGTGTGCCCCTGATCCAGGCAGGGATGGTGAGGACTTGATGCGTTTCTGCCTCCAACAGCATCACTCCAAATGACATGGGACACTTTAAAGCACAAAGCATACCCTAGCCTGAACTCTTCATTTTGAAGATACTGTTAAATACCTGCTGCAAGTAGATGGTTAAAAGATAATACAAATGTAAAAACAAGAAAATTTTGGAAAGCAGCCCCAGGTCCCCAGGGCCGACTCACTGGTCCATGACACAAGCAGTGTTTTACGCTGGGGGTTGTGTAACAGATCTGCTGTGCGATGATGCAGCCCGCTGCTCCTCCTCGGCACAGGCTGCAGAACCTGTCCTCCCCGGAGCCGCCGCAGAGCTGTCAGCACGCACGAGCCAAGGGAGAAGACACCAGTTGTCACCCTGGCACTGACATTCTTTATCACAGCAGGTGTCTTCTTAATCAAAGACGTTATCTCGAGATGCCCGCTGCTGCGGTCCCCCTAAAGTGAGCCACAGCTCATTACAGCCCGCGGGGGTGGGATTGTGTAGAGCGAGCGGCGATGGATGCGTTCCCGGGGTGCCTCACCCCAGAGAAAAGCTATGGAAAACCTCGGGTGCTGAGCCTGAAGTGTCAGCCAAAGCAAACCCACCCATGGACCCTTAGGAAGGGACGTGAAACCCTCTCTTCAACCACTAACACAAAATGCAGTCAAACACCAGCTTACAAATGTCATTTAAAAAACTGAAGGGAGTTTTAGATGTCATAGCACAACTGCAGCCCTTACTGACGGGGGAGCAGGGCAGCGGGTGGGCAGGAGCCCTCCCCAGTTCCTCCAGTGTCACCAGCGCGTGGAGAAAACCCTCGCCAAGGGCATGGCCCTGCTCACCCCCCATCTCCCCATGGCGCTTCGGAGTGACTCAGTGAATGGGGTGGGCACCTTTTCCCTCCAATGTCTTTGACTAACTCACCCTCAGCACCTACCAGCGCTGATGTGCATTAATGACAGTGGATCCGTCGCATCTGCATCCTGCCAGTGCATGGCCATGAGTCAGCCAGAGACACTCAACAGCAAGGTGAGCCAGGGATTAACCTTCTCTGCCAAGCGGGACCCCGCGGGCAGCGGCTGAGCAACCCCCCTCCGTACTTGCGGGTTGGTGCATTTATATAAGTTTAGGAGCAATTTTGATTTTCCTGAGAAAACAGGTTAATGTCTCTTTATGAAGTGCACATTGTGTTCATTAAAATTCCATGGTGAAATGCATGTGAAAAGTAACCACTGAGATGCGAGGAGCATTGAGCAAGTTTAATACCACGGCTCTCTCATCTCATCTCATCCCAAACAGCATGGGCAATTGAAGAGCATTGCAGGTGGCCACACCTGGACCTTTTACCCTGAACCACTGTGCCAAAGAGCCCCGCACGGTCCAGGCCGGCTGTGCTGGTGCACAGGGAAGGGTCTTCACCCCATGGCCCAGCCACAGCAGTGCTGTGTGCCTCCCCAGGAGCCCTATAAAAGACAAACACTAAGGAATCCACCTGGCCTCAAATTACAAAAGGCAAAAGGGATGCAGAGAGAAGGGAAGTGATTTACCAAAGGCCATGCAGCGGAGCCAAGCATCTTTCCCTCTTCCCTGTCTGCTCTCAGCAAACGTCATCCGCTGGCACCTCCCGGCCAGCCTGTGCCAGCGCCCCACCTCCCTGTGGAGGATCTGGCCCGGTCCGAGGGGCATCCTCCCCCAAACCACAGCTACGCTCCCAGCTGCCAGCCCCAGCACTGGGGCTTGCAGTCTTCATTAGCCATCCCCAATTATTTACAGCCGTAATGGAGATAGTGACCTTGCATGGGAAAAAAACCCCACCACTTGAGCCTCATTCAAATTCAGACTTCCACCCCTATTAAACAGTAACAGCTCTTGAGATGACAGACTCTGCACCACGCCTATGCAGCAATAAAATGCCTGTTTCTGAGCTGTTCACAGCATACATTTTACTCATCACGTGCTGCTCACAGGCAATGTGGGAACCAGCTCTCTACTCCACCCCAGAAAACGGGATTTTTGTCCAGCTAAATACTGCAGCATCCCAGGAGGGTACACTCTGCACCTCCTGCCCAAAGCGGCAGTTTCTCAGAGCAGAGCGGGTGGCAGCGAGCTGAAGCACGGCTCCTCTGCCGGCACCTTCCGCAGAGCAGCGAGATGTGAAGGCACGGCTGCCTGGAGGCTCGGTGCCGGCTGGCAGCGGCCTGGGACCCCTCTCTGCCCAGAAGGATTTTTATGGCTTCTGGCATTTGGCCACGTGCCACAAGATGACAACGGGTCTGGAGCAGACCGAGCGTCAAGCTAGCCCGATTTCCCTCTCTATTGGAGAACAGTAATGAGGGTTTACTCAGTACATCCTCCACCAAGGCGAGGTTCAGGGATTTCCCAGGTCAGAGGTTATGCCTGGGGCAACGTGCGTGACACCTCGCAGAGCCCCATGCTCCATCCCATTTTGACCCTGGTGGCACAGCTGACCATGGTGCCAGGCACCTGGCCAGCCCCTCCTCGGTGCTGTCCTGGTGGAAAGGCTTGTTGGGGTGGAGGGGTCAGACCTCAGCGTGGTGATTTCACCAGCTGTTCTCAAATGGGGAACCGGTCCCTCTTCACCCTCACTCATCGCTATCATCTTGGATGCCTCCATCGTCTACTTTCCACCGAAGTTAACTCAACAGCTCCTAGCTTTCATATAAAGCAGAGCACATAACCCCTCCCCACTCACCTCCCCCAGCCTCCCATGCTGTTACAGACGGGTCCCGTCTCCCCCTCCATCACCTCCAGCCCATGCTTACAGCCCACATCATGCAGTCCCTCTCTGCACAGCCGTTACTCCTGGGCTCTCCTTGCCAGAGGTGGTGGGCATCCCTGGGACAGCACTGCGAGTGGTGGCATCAGCGGGGGGGGGGGGGCTGTGCCAGGGCTGTCAGGGCAGCGGGCTGGAGCAGCCGCCTGCCAGGGAGGTCAGCGCAGCTGAACACAGAGAGCCTGGCAGCCATGGCACCGGCACCGCTGGCAGCACCGTGAAGCTGGACCAAGAGCACCGTGGAGAAGTGTTCAATTGCAAGATGGGTTGTTGATGAGAATCTATTACAGACACCAACCAGACAGAGGAACAGGATGAGCAGCTCCTTAAATACCTACCTATAATGAGTAGAGAGAAAAAGTGCTCTATCATGGATGATTGCAATCTCAGGGACATTTGCTTGGCGCTTTTAAAAATTAAAGATAATAACTTTCTAACAGAAACAATATTGCTGTCACCTTGGGGAAATTCTCTGCTTGGCCTCACTCAGAAGGACTGAGAGGAGCTGAAAGCAGGGGAAGAGCTGGTGGCTGTCCAGAGGCAGCTGCTTCCAGCCCAATTTAACGCCTTCGGTGCAAACCAGCTCAGCTCAGCAGAGCTAAAAGCAACCATGGACAAAAACAGCTGGGGGAAAAGCATGAACGCAGAGGCACAACTGCTACTCGGGGGCAAGGGCAGAGCACTTCCCCGGCATCCCAATGAGCCTGCTGAAAGGGGAACTGAAGATTGCCATTAAAAAATAAAAAATTAGGGCTTTTGAGACTGGAAGTAGCGGTTAGGACACGCACGCGGCTGATAAAGAAGCTGATGGGATCAGTTAAAATAAACCTGCAACCCAAAGGTTTAAGCAAAACAAGGAGGAATTCTTTCATTAGAAGAAAGGAGCTTTACTGCTGATGTAAATCACTATCAGATCATGACGGTGCAACTGTCAGTCACGAAGCAGAAGTGACACACAATTATTTATTCATCAGATACTTCTGTTCTGTACTTGGAGACAAACAGGTTCCTGTATTCCGTCAGGAGTTAGGCAGGATGCTAAACAGCGGCTATGAAGTGTAAACATGAAACTGGTAGGACTAGAGAACTTTCCCCCAAGAGTGTTCAGAGAATAGGCTGAGGAGGTTTTTGAAGATATAAATGGATTTTAATAAACCTTGGCATTCTGTTGAATTTCTCGAAGATGGGAAAAGCTGGTTTAATGCCACGAGTGATGGCGATGGGCAATGGTAGGAGCTGCCTCCCCAGCATTGCCTGTGGGTTAGCTGAGGTGGGCAGCGGCAAGGAGGAACCGGGGGATGAGTTAAATGTCAAACAGCCTTGCAGAAAATAGATTTATCAAACTTCATAAATTTTTCTTGATATGGTTACAAATTCAGTTGATAAAGGAAGTCAGTAACATAATACATTTAGAGTTCCACAGGGTATTTGATTTAGCTCTCCTGAAAAAGTAAAAGACCAGTATTATGCAGAATCAACAGTGCTTTATTAAAGGGACCGGGAGGCAGATTGCAGAGATTGTACATTGTCATCCAATGGGATATTTCTTCAGAAGATCACCTGTTAACACAGGAGTGCTGAGCTATAACAATGTCTTTATCAAGAGTCTTAAAAAAACCATGAAATAATTGTGTGTAGAAGAGGCAAACGGCAGAAAAAAGACTGACTGCAATATTAATGAACGATGGAGGTAGGTCAGGCGAATTTGGGCAGCTTGGTACCACGGACTCGTTTGGCAACGGCCATTTTTATACAGGCAAGTCTAAGGTTTTGCAGTTAGGAATGAGGAGAGCAAGTTACAGTTTGGGTGTAGGAGATGATACCCTGACGCTCAGCAGCACAGAAGGGGCTTGGGGCGGTGGCAGACCACCACGCGAAGAGGTTCCCTGCAGATGCTGCAGCTAAGGGAGCTGAAGCGACCCACAGCCGTACAACCAGACTAGTATGCAGAAAGAAGGGAAAACAGTTGCAAGACCAACTAGCAGCTATTATTTCTTATGTTCAAAGGAAGTTTGAGCAGCTCATTTCTTTTCCCAATGCAACAGCCAGCCTGGGGACATGGCACAGCCACCCTCAGCTGAAGTCTCCAGGGCTGACCATCTACCTACAATGCACCAGGAGCCCAGCAGGAGTTGCGGGTCAGGTGTAGAAATGGCTCAGCAAAGTCCTGTGGGCTGCAGGGGCCAGCTGACAACACCCACAATGTTGTTTGAAGCCAGATCCCCCGCAAACGCCCAAACCGCAGGCAAAGCTCTGCAGGTTCGGCAGGGAAGGGTCACCGGCTTGGCAAAGGCTGCGCTGCTGCTGTGGCGGGGGTCACAGCGCTGGGGTGCTGGGACATGTCCGAGTGGGACAGCTCAGCTGAGGAGCAGCTCTGGGTCCCCATGTCCTCACACAGCCACAGGCAGATGTGTCCTCTGCCAACCGCCCTGCCTGCCCCCCAGCTGGACAGCCCGGAGGGACGGCAGGATGCTGTGCCTCCTCGGGGAGGGAGGCAGGCAGAGTAACGCTTGCCATCCTCCAGAAATGCCAGAGCAGTTTATTCTGATGAGTGAAACGAAGGAGGAAAGGAAAAGTACCACATCACCTTAAAATATGTTATTTCAAGCAGCCTTGGCCAACTCCTCCTGCTACTTCTGCCTGCTTCAGAGCCGCATGATGCCATGGAGCCAGTCCCAATCTATACCACGCAGCGGGGAGGACAAGAAGGCTCCCTGCATTTAACGATGCTGAATTTAATTAACTTTGATGAAAACCAAAGTTCTTTTACTTTCCAAAAAACAACACAAGCCCAAGCAGCTATTTCTCAGCTCCAGCTTTCCCCCTGAAGTGCCGTGCATTTCCCTACCTTTTGCATTAACGAGGAAGTCACAGCAGAAAACAACGGGCGACAAAGAGCCACGCGGGACACGCACCAACAAACGCTGGTCACATTTGAGCGGGAAGTACAAGAAGACACCTACTAAGTATTCGCATATTGTAAAAGTGATAATTAGAATTCAAACGCCGCAATTTAAAACAGAGGCTATCCTAGCCCAGCAGTCTGGGAACGCCTGCCTGGGCTCCAGATATTGAGTCAACCACTAATTTGTGTTTTCCAGCGTGGGTGTCTCTACATAGGTCTGCGGTGGCTTCATTCAAGATTTATCCGCTCTCGCCTATGGGCTTTTGACGCTCACGTGGTGTGAGCGGCTCCCACGCAGGCGCTGCGCGTGAGTGACTGACATGGATTTAAAGAGCATCTGCGACGGAGCGTGCACCCAGCGCTCACGTCGGTCATTTTAATCATCTGCCACTCACACTCAGCCAGAGGAGCGACTGGAGTTCGCCACTTCATTCCTCTGTCGTTGCACACATTTAAACCCCCGTTAAGGGCAGAAAGTTCAAGGCCAAGGTACTTCCCGAGGGGCAGAGAGCGCTCCTCAGTGCTAAAAGCATCTTCTGCACCACAGGAGAACTGGCTCTTTCAACTGACCATGTTCACCCCTGGCGCAGGATGATGAAGTGCAACCTTTGTCCGTTTTTCAAGCCAGATATGAGTGTACAGAAATTAAGAGACGCAATGAGGCCCTGCCAGCAAGAATGAGACAGGATCTGCTGCATGTAACAGTATGGGGTGTGGGGGCTCGGCACCCAGCACCCCCCCCCCCCGACCCCGGCACAGGGTACGCTGGCAGAGAGAGTGGCCGGGGGCTGCGGCAGCGATCCTGGGCTGCAGGGGAAACCTCAGCCCCCACTGCAGCACTGTCCTTCCTCCACCCGCAACATGCGTGAGCTCTGCACAGCTTGGATGGGGGAAATTTTCCCTTCCCAGCATCGCATCAGTTAACAGCCCACAAGACACCAGCACATTTCTCCAGCAAAATTCAGGAGGGCAATGAGCAGCCCCACCATGTCCCCCCAGCACTGTCACAGCACCAGGTGCTCACCCTCAGCACTGGCTGGGACCCTCCCCACCAGCCACCGATGGGGTGCTGCATGCCCCCCCACTGCCCCCATTGCCCACCCACGCTCTCACGCACACGCAAAGGGTGACAGAGCCGGTGCCCAGTGCCAGGCCTCGACTGTGCCACAGGCACGGCCAAGCGCCACCAGCACGGCACTGTGCCGAGCCGCCCCAGCAGCTGTTGGAGCACTGGCCCAGGGGTAGAACATGCAGCGGGAGCGATGAGCCCCATGGTGGGCACGTGCCCTACTGCCGCCAGCCCCGCGCCTGGGCTCTGGCGAGGGACTGTGATTCAGCTCTGAGCTCTGGTGTGGCACTGTTAAGCCCTTTCCTGAGTGTACCGTGCCCAGGAGACCGGGGCCTCACCAGCTCCTTCCAAAGCAGGGATTTATCGCAGTGAGGGAAACATAAAACACTCGCTGAAAAAAAAAAAATACAGCCAGCAAACCCAAGAATTTTGGAAATTACTCATGCCTCCAGCGATCCCATCTTTCACAGCCCTGGCTGCTGCCTCCTTGGCTCCCTCAGCCCAAGAGGGGAGACAGATTATCTCAAATTATTTATTATGGAATTAGAGCATGATCCAAACCCTCCTTGAATCAATAAGAAAGCTCCGACTGACTCCACTGGGTTTAGGACCGAGCACCAGGAACAGACAGGGTATTTCTGCATCCATGGCTGTGACTCACCGAGAACTTTCCAATGTGAAGGGAGCAGCTCGGCCGCTGCGGCTTGCTTGCCCCCACCGTCAGAGGCATCGTTCCTGAGCTGGGGGAGCCCAATGCCCCCGAGGCCCCGCGGGACAATAGGGCAGGTGGTCCCCCCACCCCCCAGTACACAGGACACCAACTGCTGCCGCTAATTTTAAAAGTTAAGGCCCAGCGTGATTCCACCAGCCATTTTTTGCTGCGCAGGTACCAGCACCTGGCTCCGTTCGAGCTCACGCTTTCAGCACAGCCTGTTGTTGCTCATCGGAATCTCAGCCAGCAGCTGTGGGTGAGGATCGCCCCCCGAGTGGCCACCGCTGCCGAGGGGCAGCGGCTGCCGGGTCCCCCCGCCGGGCACTGATGCAGGCGTGAAGCCGCGGGGCGAAGCACCGAGGCCGGGCAGGAGGAACCTGCCCGTGGGGCAACCGTGGGGTGCAGGCCCCGGGGGAGGGGGAGACCCGCTGCGGTGGGGCAGCAGCAGTAGCAGCAGCAACAGCACACCTTGCCCCGCTCTGCTGCTCAGGGGAAGGGCTGGCACTGGCCGTGGGGCTCGGAGCGAAAAACACCGGGTGCGACGGGTCCCCCCGCGGCAGGGACACGGTGCGTGCAGAGACCCGGAGAGGGGCAGAGGCTGAGGGGCTTCGCTCGCCAAGCGCTCCGCGCTCCCACAGCCCCCGGGGCCGGGAGAGGGACCTGTGGCCTCTCAGCCCCGAGCTCCCCGGGCGCCGGCACAGGCACGGCGCCGCCGGGAGGCTGCCCGGGGTGGGGGGGAGTGCCCGGGGCGGGAGGGATGCCCGGGGGGGAGGATGCCCACCGACAGCGCTGGTGCCCGCGCTCCAGGGGTCCCCAGCACCCCGCGGCCCAGCTCTACCCGGACCCCGCACCCGGCGGGCACGTTTCGCGGTGCCCGGAGGGGGGGGGGGCGGGTGGGCAGACCGGCCGGGAGGGACGCTCCGCTCCAACGCGGGGCCCGGGTCTCCGGCTCCGGGGTGGGGGGCCGGGAAGCCCCTGCCCTCCCCCGAACTTTCGGGCAGGGCCCCCCCACGGGGCCGGGGAGGGGAGGGGGGGCGGCCGGTACCTTCCAGGCAGCACGTCCTCCAGAGCCCCGAGTGGGTCATCACCTCCTCGTTCTTGCGGCTCGTGTCGTTGTCGCTCGTGGACTTAGTCCTGCACACGCCGCGCGAGTAGAGCCAGTAGTCGGTGCCCACGGCGATGGTCATCAGGCTGAAGGCTGCGAAGGCTCCCACCGTGGTGATGAGCATCTGGACGCCTCTGTCACACATCCTCATGCTGCTTCATCCTACGGCGGCGGCTCGCAGGGGAAGGGCCGGCGCCGCCGCCCGCCGCCGCGCTCCGCGCTCGGCGCCTCATGCCCCCGCGGCCCGCGGCGAGCCGGGCCCCCGCGGCGGCGCGGAGCGGGGCCGCCGAGCCCCCGGGCGCCCGGCCGGCATGGCCCCAGCGGCGGCGGGGCGCGGAGCGGCTCCGCCGTGCGCCCGCGGCGGGAGCGCGGCGCCTCTCCCGGCGCCTCCCCCGCGCCGCCCGGCCAAGGCATCGGCGGGGGGCGGCGGGGGCGGGGGGCAGCGGAGGGCGGGCCGCGGGGGGGCCGCGCCGCCGGGACACCGCCCCCCGCCCGGCCCGGCCCGGCCCGGCCCGGGGGCGGGATGGACGCGGGACCCACCTCGGGGTGCCGCGGGACCCACCTCGGGGTGCCGGCACCGGGAGTGCCCCCGGGGACCCCACCCCGCCAGACGCGCCCCCCCCCCATACGCCGCGCTCCGCCCCGGCACCGCAGCCGCTGCCCCGCCACCGGGCGCCTAGCCGCGGCCGCCGGCGGGGGTCGGAGCCGCGCAGCGACACAGCCCCGGTGCGCCCGCAGACCCCGGGGCGGGGGGCATGCACCGGCTCGCACCGCCCGGAGGGGGCACGGCCCCCCCGCCAGCAGCGCTCTGCCCTGCCCGGTGCCGCGGGAGACCCCAACCCGCGTGGAGCCGGCAAACGGCCGTTGTACCTGGGGGGTGGTCCACGTCCCGCTCCTCGGCCGCCTGCCACCAGTGCGAACCCGCGCTCCCCGCGCCTCGCTGCGCCCGCCGCATCCCAGGCACTCGCCGGCGGCTGGGTGACCGTGACCCACGGCCGCACAAACCGGCCCTGAAACGCACCCGGCGCTGCCATAACGCGCCCTCGGGCCGCTGGTGAGGGGGCGGCTGCGATGCGCTGCGGCACCAGCGGCCCCCTCCTCACGGTACCGCTCAGCTGTAAGTACCAGCCATCCCTCCCCCGAAACAGGAGTCATGGAGGTTACAAAAACCTCAGGCACTGAGAAATGAGCGAGTATGGAATTAAGCAGCCTCGTCACCCTCAGGTCACCCTCTGTGCAGGGGCATCAGGCAGGGCACGGGCACTGCAAGGCCGCAGTGCTCCTGCCCCCACAGTGTGCACTGCCCTGGCTGCCCAGCCACTGCCCACCCATGTGCTCCCAGCCCAGCCCACCGATGTGCTCTTCGGCCACGGACTGATGTGCTCCTCAGCTGTGGACCACCGATGTGCTCCCTGGCCTCGCTGCCAGCCCTTTGCCCCTGCCACCTCTGCTCAGAGCCGGGGTGAAGGCAGGGGCACATCTGCCACGCTCTCCCGGGTGCACAGCACCAGATCCAGCTTTTCCAGCACCTCCTCCCAGAGAGCTGCCGGGCTCAGCACTGGCTGGTGACAGTGAGGATGGAGGCTCAGGAGTCATGGTCAGAAGCATCCACCTGAGCTGAACCACAGGACTTTTTTTTTCTGTGTATTTTTTGAGGAGAAGTTATAGTTGCCCAGTTTCTGTGACTGGTAGTGGCATCAGCACACGATGGTCACAGGGCACCCCTTGGTGTCACAGGCTGGACACCAAGATGAGCCCTGCTGTGTGGCCACACCAGGACGCTGCTCCTGAGTGATCTGGTACCACCAAGGTAGCTCGGGGCAAGGTGCCGGGAGAGACCGTGCTCCTCCAGGACAGCTGCCTCAGCAGTGGCATTACACTCCCTCGTCCTCCGCCGCTCCCACCACCTGTCAGCCGGCTCCCACCAAGCGTGGGGCACAGCCTGACACCAGCACCCCACCCGGCCCCCATCCTGCGCAGAGGCAGGCATCCTGGGGAGGAGGCAGCAAAGATATCTCACACCTACAGCGAAGGGGCTGCAAATTGCATTCCGAGTGGGGGATTTTGCAGCCTTAATTGTGTTATTTTAACATAGTGTGTGTAGGTGTGCGCAGAGTGCACATGTACCGTTTCCTAGGCTTTTAACAAAGTGAGCTCAAACAGAATCAAAGTCCATGTCGGATCATGCCGGGCCTTGCACAGGTTGGTGGCAGGGGCACCCCTCGCCAAGCCCTGCACCCCTCTTACCGCTCCTTGCATGGGGTAGCCGGTCCCAGGATTGGGCCCGGAGCTCTGGCCAGAGCAGCCACCCCAGGGGACACGCAGGGGGGTTGCCAAGATTTGCAGCTCACAGGAGTTTGCCATCCCGCTTTGCCGCTCAGGCTCTGGGAGGCAGCATGCTCCGGCAGGCTCAGCCTGGCACCCTGCCCTGTGGGCCTGGGCTCCTCTGGCCCCAGCCCTGGTCACCCCTTGCTCCTCGCTGTCTTATCCACCATCGCCTACCTGCTCAGGGACCTGGACCCTTCTGAGTTGGGCAAAGTAAAAACAAATAACAAAATCCAGCCTATGCTGCAAAGATTGTACAATTTGTGGGGGGGAAAAAAAAAAAAAAAAAAAAAAAGCTGTCCTTGCAGGCAAAAATGTCCTAAACCAAGATCTGTTAGGCTTTGTCCTTCCAAATCCAGCGATGAAAGCTCTGCTGCATTTAAATTGGCAAAGTGACAGAAAGTAAGTAGTCAGAAATAATCCCTAGCTGGATTAGGTTTTTCCTTGAAGGAAGAGAGGCTCTGATACAAGGCGAGTTTAGGTCATTAGCAATGCAGTGAGGTGCTGAGCTCCAGCCTTGCCTGGTCTTCATTTCCCTGCTCCCAGGGGCTGCAAGGGGATAAGGACTCCAGAGCCTTTGGCACATGTGTTCATCCTTCCCCACTCCCACGAGGGGATTATTTATATCTGCACATGCTTTGGAAATGCTGGCTGCAATCTACTGGCTTTACCAGGACTCCAGTGGTGAGGCTGGTGCCTGATGTGCTGCTGAGTTCGGGGACGTTCTCCCAGGTGTGACATGAGCCAGCAGTGCCGTACGTGCCACCAGCCCAAGTGCCTGTGGCACAAGCGGGCTCACTCGGTGCGAGCTTGTGCAGTTGCCTACTGGCTCTGCAGCTCCCTGCTGGCCTTCTGACAGTCTAGTAGCAATAAAAATAGCAGGGGAGAGAAACAGAAATCCATTCTTATTAAGGCTTTCTACTCTGGGAAGATGCAGAGCGGGGCAGGAGTGGCCACGCGTGGGCCAGCGAGCAGCACGCAGCCTCCCGGGATGCCCAGGTGGATGCGCTCACAGCAGCGGCGCAGCGGCAGCCTGAAGCCCATGTTACTTTGCCCATGCTCCTGCTTTCGCACACACTGCCGTGCCCCACCATTGCATCTGCTTTTTGTTTTCTTCTCTGTAGGGATACCCTGGGTAGACAAAACTAGTCCAGGAGAGGGAAAGGGATGACACAGGACAGCAAACGTCATGCAGGTGCCACCAGGTGCCCCCAGCTGCTCCGTGCAGTTCAGCAGCTCCCCATCCCAGCAGCCCTGCTGGGGACATCCCAATCCCAGGCTGCCGGAGGGAAGCCGAGGGAATCCCTTCCCCAAGGTCATACAAAGACCAGGCTTTACATGGCGCCTGCCTGCATGGGATGGGTGGGAATGGAGGAAGCTCACCAAAGGGATTCTGCGAGGCCGTGGTACCACAGAAGTAATAAAAGAACAAACAGCAGTAGATTAAAAGATATTTTGTAGTCTCAATCCAGCCGGACCGTGCTGAGCCACCATAAAAGGTTTGCTGCTGCTCCGACCCATGGCAATTTAATTGATTTGATTTAAATTCTTTGAAGAGGAAGTGGATAACGAATAATGAGGCAAACAGGATTGTAATGCAAATGAAAGAGATGAAAGATGGCTTCAGGGAGACGGCTCTTGAAGGTCAGAGCCTAATGCAAAGCTGCTTCTGGTCACTCATTCAAACATTAATGAGGCTGTGTTCCTCCTGGTGCCTTTGATGGATGGAGGGGTGGCTTGGGAGGCAAATGCTGTGCTGATGCCTGGCCTCCACTCTCCTTACTCCAAGCGGGTCACCCCCTTGCAGCAGTGAGGAGGATTCTGCCTGGCGTGTCGTAGGCACTTGGGTCTCTGCTGCCTGTGTTACACTGGGTAAGCAGACCTCTTAATCCTGTTTTTCCAGATACTCCGATGGAGGCTCTAACTTCAGAATTAATTAACTTCACTATCAAAAGCTGAGTCATTTGTCACAATGGTTTTGTCATTAGCTCCCATAATTAAGGAAGGTGTCACAAAACCAAATGTTTCACTTACACAAGCCAGGATAACTGACACTCAGAAGCATTTCTGACATGCTGGGGATGGGCACAGCAGCGAATCGGGGAGGGGCTTGACCAGCCACCCCAAAACCCTGTGCTGGGGCCATGGGACACCTTCCTGGCACGGCCCAGCAGATCGCCCCGTCCCCTGGGACAGAGGAGGACATCTTCTTGCTGAGGGCTTAGCTGAAGTCCCCAAGGGGAGAAGGAAATGCCCTTCCTAACATGCTCACCAGCTCTCACAAGGGCACTTCCAAAGAAAACAAATTCCCTCGATGGAGAAAGGCGGGTGTACACTGTGCAGCTCCCTGTGCAAGCGGGCAGAACACTGCTGGATGGTGCACTTGGCCAGGAGACCCTCCCACAGCCTCAGGAGCACCTGCAGACACTGGGGGGTCTGCCAAGCCCCAACCCTCAGTCTGCTCCCGCTCCTCCACCCTCGCTGCTGCGGGCAGGGATGGGCAAGGTGCTGCTGAGGGTCTGCCTGGTGCCCGGCCCCCCTGGCGCCAGCCAGCTCGCCCCCACCACCCCGCCTGCCCTACAGGGACTAGGAACCAGTGCTCACGGTGTGGTGGGAAGAGCATCTGCAGTAGCGTTAATTAACTTAAATAGTGATTAACTGAAGATACAGCTTACACCTCCCCACTCCCTCCCCAGTGGTCTGTATGTCTCTAAGCACAGCCAGTGCTAAGACAGTGCGGGTCTCTAGTCCGGGACCTGCACTCAGGCAGGCTCCACCTGCTAATACTCTCCAGCCATACAGATACACATCTTTTTTACAGAAAAGGAGCAACATCTCAGTGTTTGCTGCTGTCAGGGGGCTCAGCAGGGCCCAGCTGGGTGACCACACCAGCAGCCAACAGCCAGACCCAGCTGCCGACTGCCGGGGGTCCCACCGCACGCCCAGCCCACCGGCTCTCCCCCTGCGCACCACCGGCGTCTCGCAGGCAAAGGAAGTCAAGCTCTCAGGATTTCTTTAAAATTATATTTTTTATTTTTTCATACATGCAGCAAATAGAATAAAGAGTATATGCCCATCTAAAAGGAGGTCTTTATGAGAATCTTTTGACAACACACAGCAGGTAGTCTAGGATGTAGAAAAGTCATCAAATACTTGCAGGTGAAATCAAATTCACAAACACAAACTGTTCAACAATAAACATTTTCTTTTTTTTTTTTTTTTCTTAATTGCCACTTTGAACGTAATCAGAAATAAACAGCTTGGATGACACTTCCATGCATGGAGCAAGATGCTTGTTGCTTCTGTTGCTGTTGCAGGCTCAGTGGCTCACCTGCTTCTGCAAAAGCAAAGAAGCTGCAGCACTTGTTAGTATGAGTTAGTTCCACCCTCCAGATGTAAGCCCTACGTCTTGAACAGCTAGATCCTCACACTCTGCGATAGAAACCACCCTAGTTCTTCATTTGGATTAGAGCTTCTGGGATTCACCATCAACAGAACAGATCTACTGCCCAGAGCGCTCACTCATCTTGCCGGCTTTGCGACTATCTATATGGTTGGCCACTATGCAAACTTGCATTTCTTTATTAAATGGATTAATGGATCAGTAACTCCTTTGGTGATGCTCTCTTATCAAGAGAAGCTGCTCAGATGTCCAGCCAGGGGAGACAAGAGCAGCACAGCAGATCCCCCCAGCCATGTGCATGTGGCATGGCCCCAGGGCAGCCCCTGGCACATGCTGGCTGGGGAGCAGCAGCGGCGACAGCCCCGGCACAGGCTCGCCCCGAGTGGCTTGCGACGCCTGGGTCGGCACCGGCTGTGGCCCACACATCCATGTGCAGCTGCCGGGCAGCGGAGCTGGAGCAGATCAGAGCTCCCAACCCACCTCGCCTGCCCGGAGCCCCACAGCCCTCAGCAGAGCCCTGCGGGCTGCCCGTGCCAGGCATCTCCCAGGCTGAGCCCAGCAGCCAGCCCAGCTCTGCCCCTCACCTCGGGTGGGTCTCTGCTCAGGCTTTCCTCCGCTCCCTTCGCTCCTCCGTGTCCCCGTGTGCCACACAAGCTCTCCGGCAGTGCTCCGCTGCTGCAGGTGCCCGACAGCCTCCCCCCGCCCCCCAGCTCAAGCCGGGCTGTGCTTTAGACCAGGAACATGGACAAATGGCCACAGTCCTCCCTCCTTAGCTTTGGCACAAAGTCCAAGTGTCTTGGACTAGGGCAGGTCCAGGGAGCTCCGGCATGTGCAGCCCAGCAGCCCCACAGACAGGAACGGGATTCTGCTCCCACACCGAGGGATCCTGGCGTATGTCTGAATGCAAGCGCTGGCAATGCCGGTGGGTAAATGTCAAGCGGTTATTTCTTCGCCTCCAGGAGCCTCAGGCCTCCACCCCATGTGCTCATCACCCCGCGGTCTGGTCCCCTCTGCAGAGCCCGTGCTGCCTGCCAGCCCCCGACCAGCAGCGCAGGGGCCAACACAGCCCCGGGGCTGGGGGGCTGCCCTGATCCATCCCACCCTCGGGGGAACCACCTGGGCAGCCTGAACCCCACTTACCTGCAGTGCTCAGGTGTAATCCAGCCCAGGAGAGTCAGGACTTACGGTCCTTTGCAGGTGGAGTGACTGCATGTCTTGCCTCCTCCATTGCCCCCACTAGGGGAGATGGAAAGTTCTGGGTCCCACTCTGACCCTGCTGCCAGTCCTGCAGCCAGGCTGCTCAGCGTGAGGGACACCAGTCTTGCAGCCAACCTCCCCCCCAGCATGGAGTGAGCAGTCGGTGCCCTCTGCAAGCCTTCTCTGCAGCTGCAGGCTGAGATGCCTCCTCTGTCCTACCCCGTGAGCACCCTTCTCCTTCTCACCCACTGCTCTCCTTGCCTTCTTGCCCCCCAGCATGGCACTGCTGCACACGGCGGCGGGCACTGTGTGCTGGCAGCGCTCGGGTCTCATTCTGCTGGGCTTCGTCCATGCACCGACCATGCAGGGACTGCCTGACGGGACCCCGCTGAAGCCTCTCAGCTCTAAGCATCTTCCTCAAGCACTGCTTTCCCCATCCAATAGGGAAGATTAAGTCATTAGATTACAGCAGTGAGTCAACCACTGCCACTCTGCCCTTCCTTGGAAGAATTTGTACAAACCCCAGCATCTGTGCAGGGCCGAGCAGATCCCATCACATGTTTCTCCACAGAAGAAACGGGTCATGCGGAAATAAACCTTGAAATAAGAGTTTGGCAATAGCAGAATGGACAATGTCAGAAATACTCCAGATAGGAATTCTGTAGGCAGGACCTAGCCTTTGCTGAGCTCTCCCTGGAGCACAGATCCTAACCCTGCAGATCCCAAAGCTGCCCCTGAAGCTGCCCTGCAGCACAGCTGAGCATGGCCCCATCCAGGCTGCCCGGCTCGCCCCGCGGCTCAGCAATGCCTGCTCCATGCAGAAGTGTCACCCCAACACACACACACACACACACACACACACACACACAAGTCCCAGACAGAAATGACGTAAGTCCCCCCGCAGCAGCCCCTGCATGTGACCATGGCCCCGGGGTGCCCCTCAGCATGGGAGACCTTACAGCGGCATCCTGGACAGACCCCGGGAGCGGCTTCAGCGCTGAAGATACGGAAATTAAAAACATTCACCACTGAAGTAATACTAATTCTGCAGCAACAGGTTCGAAAGTTATGGCAACATACATGCTCTGAACATTAACTGTGGTCTGCAGAGGATGGCGAGACGTCTTCCGAAACGTGTGCTGGGGTTACGGGAGACCTCACCAGACACTAGCCCATGCACGAGGCTTCGTCTGATGCAGAGCGTCTCGTAAACCCTCTTGGCAATCTGGCACAATTTGCAGTTTTTCTGGGTTTTGGTTTGTTCCCTCCAGCCCAGGTCAGTACCCAAGGCCAGGGGCTCACAGCTCACACCCCAGCAGGAGCAGGGCACTGCCTGCCTGCGCTTCAGTAGCGGGGCAAAGACACCTGGCCGGCGGCTCCCGGCAGGCGGGACGGCAGCTTTAGGTTCTTGCAGCCTTTTTTTCCTCAATGAATCAATAAAAGAAGAAAATAATTTCAAAAGGTAGAGTTTGGAGTTTACAAAAGGTCTATAAACCAGAATTTCCCTTATAGGATTCTTTTTGATTCATAAAATTCCACCCCCATTTCCCCTATAGGCACAGAGTAACGTGTATTTACATTAGAACTGGTAGTGGTTCAGAAAACACACACACAGGTTGGGGATTTTTTGCAAAACAACTGAACTGGTGTGCAGTAAGAGGGATATCAGCCAGTGACTCGAAGGATGCTCACACCTGGGGCTCATCCTGCTGCAAACCCAACAGCAGCAGGAGTCACCACCCAGCCCCTGCCGGCCAGCTCCTGCCCCTGCCTGCCTCTGCTTGCCCCTGCCTTCCCCTACCTGCTCCTGCCTCTGCCTTCCCTTGCCTGCCCCTGCCTACTCCTGCCTTCCCCTGCCTGCTCCTGCCTCTGCCTTCCCCTGCCTGCCTCTGCTTGCCCCTGCCTGCTCCTGCCTCTGCCTTCCCCTGCCTGCCTTTGCTTGCTCCTGCCTTCCCCTGCCTGCTCCTGCCTCTGCCTGCTCCTGCCTGCCTCTGCTTGCCCCTTATCCCTGCCTGCCCCTGCCTGCCCACCCGCCTGGCACTGCTGCTGCACGCCCGACACGGCTCTGCCTTACAAACAGCTGCTGGAATTGTCTCTTCTGATCCAGAATTTTTTAAATGATGCAGAAGGTCCTGGAGTGCTGAATAAAACCCCCAGGAATTTTGGCTGAAATCAGTTAAATCAAGATGCCTGTAAAATTCATGGGGTTTGAGCCTTTAAGAGAATAGCAGAGGGTGTAAAGTAGAAAAGTTACCTTTATAAATAGCCCTCAGTACAGCCCTTTTGCAGCGGGCATATTTTCAGTTGGTAAATTGTAAACCGAGAATATAAATGTGTTTTGTTTTGGTAGAATATTAATATCCTTTACAGAGCTGTTAAATTTCGACAGTGTCTGTGAAAAAACAGGAGAAAGATTTATGAGAGTGCTGACAGAGCGTATCAAAACTGCAAACTGTTCCAGATGTTAAAAAACAAAATCCCACCTTTCACTTAGAAAAAGATTTGCTCTGATTTACAAGAACTGGCATGGAATTCGTTTGGAGTCAATGCCTGAGTGTAGGAAAGGCCGTATGGCGAGGCGCGGGCTTGCGGGAGGCGAGGGAGGAGGACGGCTTCGGTGAGCCAGGCTGATGGTATATACAATGCATTTAAAAATATATGTCTATAAGCAGACTTTTCCACACTGATCAAATGTATCCATGTCTTGAACAAAAGGCTCCTCTAAGACAAGCTCACAGTCATCGCAAGCTTCAGCACAACGGTTTAAGATATCAACCATGCTTAGCATTCAACAGAAACGGTTTGTGAGTAGCTAGGGTCACCGGAATCTCAGCATCCGATTTCAAAAGTTACAAAGACTGTAGCAGTTTGGTCTATTTCTGTTTAAAAACTCTATGAGTCACCACCAACTATAGTTCCTAGAAGTGTTACTGACTGCTAACTCGGACCCCAAACATCCCCAGCTAGGGAAACCAAGCTAGCAAGTGACACAGACATAGAAAGGCCTCCTAAAACAAGCGGTCGGCGTGTTTTGCATGAGGGTATGTATGTCTGCACTGCTAATCCCGGAAGACTAGTGTCGGTATGTACAAGGCGATCGGAGTTTCGGGCTGCGAGGCGGAGGGCGGGCGGCCGCAGCGCCGCAGCTACACGTTAATGACAAACTCGGGGTTAGTGTAGGAGAATCCAGCAAACTCGTTCTGGTCCAAGTTCATGATGAAGAGTTTGTCCGTGGGCGTGAGCTCCACCGGCTGCCGGGTGAACTCTTTGTCGAAGTTGGAAGTGTCTCGTTTGTCTTTCTGTTAAACGGAAAGGACAGAGTTAAAGGCGGGAAGGGGGAGCGTGAGCGAGCGAGCGGTGGCAGCACCCAAGGGTGCTGTCCTTTGGCGTCGTGCCGGCACCCCCGACCTCTGCATGGTTTCTCAAGCTGCTGCCGACGAGGAACAGCCACCCAGGCAGGCAGTGCAGCCCCTGTACGACAGAAGCATCCCCCCTCGGCGGGTGAGAACAGAACAGTACCCGCTCAACGCGCTTGAAACACACAACCAGAAAGTAAAGGGACACAATGAGAACGCGGGGTGCTGGGGAGGGCCACGGCGCTCCCGGGCGAGCGTCCCTCCTCTCCTGGCCACTGCGAGAGAGAGCAACATTGCGGTTTCTCAGCATGCACAACCACCACTGCAAACGGAGACTCACAATACACAGGAGGAAGGAGCCTGGAGGAAGCAACATGCCTCAAAATGGAAGCAAACATTCAACACCATTTCAAAACTTTCACAAAATGATCAGCTGTAAGAGTTCCTTTTGCGTTAAGCTTGACTTTTTTAAAATTTCTGCTATGATATGGTATTAACCAAAAGTGTTTTATTGATTTGAGGATGTGATTTGCTCCAGGGTTATATATAGAACATACAGTAGTTCAAAACCTTGAAGAATGAAAATTCCACATATGCAACCTTTCAGCATTTTGATTTCGTAAGAACAGCTTTGCAGCTACATCCAAGCCAAAAAAACTAGCAATAAATAAAAAAAAAAAAGGTAAAAAAAGGAAAGTTATTGTCTCGGTTAGCGCTAGCGACCTCCTATTAGCACTGCAGAGCCTGTCAGCTGGGAATGCTTGGGCCGTTTTTGTGTGTGTGTGTGTATCAGGGATGCCCAATTAAGGCACGTTCTGGCTGTGGGAGGTTATGTGCCGTGGCTGAATGGGAAACCAAAGCGCTGAAGATACAATATCGGCACCCAGGATCCTTCATCAGTAAAGAAAGGCAGCGGAGGGATGTCCCACTCCCTGCGATGCTGAGCGGTGTGAGCAGCCAGGCTGCCCGTGGGCTGGGAACGTGCAATGGGGACGAAAGACCTTCCTCATCTCTTTTCCCCGTCTCTGTGTAGGAGCTTAAACAAGAAAGGAGCACAGAAACACCCTCCCCGCGTGTCTAACTACCTCTAAAGGCTGCGCGTGGTGCTGGGATGCTGCTGGGGGGTGACGGGTGGGAGACCCACAGCATCACCCCGCAGCATCACCCCATGCCTGGACCAGCCTCACCGGGGAGCACTGCACCTTCCACCGTGGCTTCATTTTCACTGGCAATTGCAGCCACCCCCTGACTCCATGCTGGAGGTGACCTTGCTCTGATGTGACGCTGGCATGACCCTGCCACAGATTTGGTGCCTTGCAGAAACCTGCAAAACAGTCTTTTTTTCTTTTTGTCCCCAACTCTGCCTTCAAGCAGGGCCAGGAGCTGGCCTGCACTCTGCTACGAGAGATTTCCAGCTCTGGCTCATTTTGCCAGGTCATGCCAGAGGGCCCCGAGGGGTAGCTGCAGGGGCTCCGCCGTGCTTGCACCTGCTGCTCCATCACTGGACACGCAGTGTCCAGCTGCCAGTGGAACCAGTTTGTGCCCCCAGCCCGCTCCCTCCCACCACGGCCATCCTCTGCACCGATGAAGCACCTGCCGGGCGATATGTTGTGTCCTCACTGCAGCATCTCTCATCCCACCAGCTGCTGCTTTCCGGGGATGCTGGGGGCAGGGCCATTAGCACCTTCATGCCTCAAGGAGCCAGGCCAGAATATAGCGAAGAGCCAGGTCCTCCCTGCCCTCCTGCCAGCTGGGCACAGCCAGGAGCACCACACCACACCTCTGGAGACAAGCCCCATGGCTGGCAGTGGGGCAGGACCTCCACGGCTGCTCGGAGACTCCGTTTGTTGCAGAAGGCATCCCATCAGGATGGCATCAGCCTTGCAGGGGGAAGGCCAGAGAACAAAGAGAGCCAAGGACAGCTGAGAGGAGATGAGGTGAGAAGAAAAACACGGCTGGAGCTCAAGGGACAAGGAGGGAAAAGCCAGGAGAAGAGCCAGGACGTGGCTGTGCCATCAAGCCAGCAAGCTGTGAACGTGCAGTGGTGCTCAGGGCAGCAGCATTGTGACCTGCCGGCCCCAGCCTGTCCCCAAGCAGGGGCTGGGTCTCTGCCTTCCTTTCGGTGAGGGACACGCGGGAGCAGCAGTCCCCACAGGGCTCTTCTCTGCAGCACAGAGAAGGAAGATGATGCGGATCCAGGGGCACAGAGCAGGAATGGGGATGGGCAGACAGAGTGAAGGAACTGACTCCAGGTGCAGCGTCCTGCCAGGCAAAGGGTGAAGGAGCTGAAATGCAGGTGTAAGCCCTCCTCGGTGGATAGCAGCGTCCCCCCTAGGACAAGAGGGGCTGCCGCGGGGCCATGGAAAAGCAGAGGCAGTGCCCTTCGCTGCGAAGAGGCTGTTTTGAAGTGGTTGCACAGGGACTCTCTCTTGCGGCACCAGCACGTGCCGAAGGAAGGAGGTGATGGTGGCAGCAGGCTCCTGCCCCGCTCCTGGAGGGACACTGAGCAGACCAGATGGTGCCTGAAGACTACATCCACCTGAACCAACATCAGCCAAGACAACACCATCCTACCGAGCCAGGAGCTTCTCCTAAGTGGGAATGCTGTGGGATGCTGCAAAGGGGAATGAGATGTCCACATGTGCCACTGGTGCAAATTGCCACCGCAGTCCTCAGCCCGTCAGAGTGGCACCAGATGAAACGGCACCAGAGAGGGTGAGCGCTCAGCCTGGGAGCCCCCAGGTGAGCAAAACCTTCTGCTGCTTTTCAGCGGCAGAAAGCTCTGGCACAGGCTGCGACGTGCCTGTGAGGGGGCTCACAGCAGCTCAGCTCCCCCTACCCCAGCTCCTCCCTCCAGGGCCTCGGCAGGAAAGCACAGCACCAGGAGGGCCCAGCTGCGAGTGCAGCAAAGTAGAGTTTGATCATCTCTTACCTTGAATTTTGTCTGAAATTGGTGGCAATTTGGCCTCTGTCAAAGATGATGAATAGCCTGGGAGCTGGCAGGGAACGGCTACGTGGATCTGGTAAACAGAGAGAGGGGAAGGCAGGGGAAATTCAAGGCTGAAAATGCCTCCAGCAAAGGGCTAAACTGATTCTGGGAGGTGGCGAAGAGCCCAGGAGGGACAGCGTGGCAGAGGCACTCCAGGCTCCCGCATGCCCAGGGCAGCGTGACTGGGAATGTCTGGCCTGGAACAGCATTTGTGCCTGGACCACAGAGGATGGGAATCCTCCCCAACCAGTGCCGCTGCCTCTGAGCCCCTTCCCCATGGTCGAGCTCCGGGGCTGCACGGGCAGCGGACGCCAGGGAACAGCTGCTGCCGGTGCTGCTGTTCGGTGCCTTTCAGAGCAATCCTGCAGCGTTCAGAACCACAGCAACTCAGCAGAAGTGGATTTCCAAAGACAGAAGGGAAATTCTGCATGCGCTCAGGAGAAGGGAGGTTCACAGGAACCTGTAATCCCTCTTTAGCTGAAACTGCCAATTGCTTTTAACAACTGCTCCTCTGAGAGCGCACAGGCACGGCGCTGAGTCACCGACACGGCGCTGCCTCGCCGAAAGCCTCGCCTCTGCAGGCTCCAGAACACTGAAGCGCATACCGCAGTTGTCTCTGTTCAAGGCATTTAGAGATCCCCAAGTGGCAGAGCTCTGCTCGCCTCGGCAGCACCATCCCGATACCTCAAATCATCCTTCATCCAAGGGACATCGGAGAGAAACTCCTTTCCCTGTCCGTATTTGAGCAGCACGAGTGAGCAGGGTCGCCGGCTGTGCTGCATGAGCTGGTGCAGAGGACACGCAGGCATTTGCTCTCCAGTTGGAAGATGTTTCCAGTACGTCGCGCCTTGGTTTGGGGACAAACGCTGCAGAGGACGAACGGGCCATGGCTCCACCGGTGGTGCAGGAGGCTGCGCGGTGATATGGGCTGCTGCCTGCGCTGCTCTGTCGGGAGCTCTGGGGACCCCCTGTGCCCCTGCACCGGCACCCCCGAGCAGCCAGGGCAGCCTCCAGCCCTCGGCGCGGTGCAGCCCTGACTCTTGGCGCTCCTGGCGTCTCTGATAGCCCAGAACTGCAGAAACTCATTATTGCCAAACACATGCAGGTTTCTTTGACATTATTTCTCACTTTTTATTTTATGATCAGTATTGGGAAAAAAAAAATTGGCACAGTACAACTTAAAGCAGATTGGTACAGTGACAGCCCACAAACATCTGCAGGAGAGTATAAAAGGAAGCTGCATAATAGTTATTGTTTCAAGAGAAATTCACCCTTCCTGAAATGTTTTCTTTGATGCCTGAAACAAAACTTAGGCCATTTAAATACCTAGCTGCTTTTTTTTTTTTTTTTAAAGTAGGACTATTAGTTGAAACAAGTTTCTTTACAAGATTCATATCAGAATTCACAACACTGTTCAAAGTTAAATAGCATCCCATTTGTGTTAATACCACTTTTGACACATTTAAAGCGCAGGTAACAAACTCAATCAATTGCTTTGGCATTTGAAAAAAAGAAAAAGTTTTGCTATGAGAACCGGTGCTGCATGGTATTTACTAGGGTGACCATGGATTCAAAAGCATCTGCAACAGCTCTTTCATATCCCTTTAAAACTGGATATGCCTCTTTTGATTTAAAAAAACACTCCTGAACAACTGCACCATCAGGAGAAATGTTTGCAGACAGCAGACCTGGCTTCCCCGATCACTCATTGCTGCTGCTGCAGGTCCAGCGCAGAGAGCCCCACCGGCCCGGAGCTGCGTCGGCCAGGGGTGCTGCGGGGGGTCCCAGCACGGCAGGACAGTGCTGCCAAGGGAGGCGGCATCGGGAGCAACTGCTCCGTCCTGGCAGAGAGGCTCGGCCGGCAGCACCCGCACTGCGGGGTACACGTTCACACTGGGGTAAGGTTCATTAAAAACACTTACTTGCCACTAAGGCTAAACATTACATTTTCATGATTATATTAAAAGACTACAAAAAGGGAAGAGCAGGAAGCAAAGCACATGCTGAGATTTCTCCTAATTGCCACAGCTTACACCTCTCCGTTTTACCTCCATTAGCCAATGAACTGGTTTCGTTTTCTACAAATATAATGTCATAAAAGCACATCTGTAGCGCTTACCGCGCATCACCCGCCCTTCAGGCATGCCCCAAGTCACGTGAAGACACTTCTGGCTTTGAAATATGGTCACTCTAGTAGTAGTGCTAAAGGAAAACCATGAATGCAAGTTTTGCAATGGAAAATGTCACCACAACAGCAGTTGGGACTGGATGATAGAGATGCAGGAATGACATCTAAACAGCTACTTAGCTCTTGGCTTCAGGTTTAAAAAACTCAGAGTTAACAAAGGAAAATCCTTCGAATTCTGACTGGTCAATGTTCCTGATGACTTCCTGGTCAGGAGGTGTTAGGACGGGTGGATGGCGAGTGAAAAACCGGTCGAAGTTTTCAGCATTGCGTCCACACTATGAGAGGGGAAGAAAAGAACGTATGGTGGGTGGAGAAAGAAGCGCATGGGATGCGGCTGCAGCCACCCGCCCATCCTCGCCACACGCTGCCGCCCCTTATCTTGGTGCAGCAGTGGCAGAAAAGAAAAAGGTGCAAAATACGTATGAGCTTTGTTAGTTGCAAAGCGATGTTATCTCATGGCACAGCCAGAGACCTGCAAAACCCTCCGGCTGTGCCATGGCAAGTAATTGCAGGAGAGCAATGAGATGGGAGTGCAATTACTTGCTGTCGTTCCCTGCCTACACGCAGCACTGTACCTTCTCTTGGGCTACGCCACGCACAGGGCAGCTGCTTCTGAAAGACCCCTGCGGCTTCACCCGCTCGGTCATCTCACTTTCCCCGTGAGGGGGAAGTTTTCGTCATGCCTGGACCGCTTAGAGGCTTCTCCTTGCTCCTGCCCAAGGAGAGGGCTTCTCACCTTCCGCACAGCTCTTGTAAACTGCTGCTGGCTGAAATCTTAGTGCAGGCACTTGTGCATGGGAATTTCCAGGGCTGCTCCATCCCTTCCCCACATGCCCATCAGATCCTGATGGTCCGTGCTGGTGCCTGGGGCGCTGCTCGGCTGAGGCAGGCGGGAGCTGGGGAAGTGGGGTACTCCTGCCCGCCAGCCGGGCTCTCCACTCGGCACCCCGGCACTCTGCACTGCGACTGGGCAAGGCTGGCTGTCCCTACAGACCCTGCCCACAGCCACCGTTTTCTCTCTGGCCCCTCTGCAGGCAGCCAACGACAGCTCCTACTTCAGGCAGGGCAGGATTCCAGGAGCACCGGTGAGCTCTCTGCAGCCACCAAAGCCAGGCAAGAGAGGAAACCAAAAGCTCTGGCATCTGGTGACCACTGTCCTGGCTGGCGTGGCACTGTGGGGCCTGGAAAGCACCCGAGACCGCCAGACCCTCACGGCGTCGGCCAGCACCCATCCATTGCTGCTGGGCTGCTGTGGAGCAGGAGCCGTGGGCAGCAGCTGAGGGTCTGGCTGGCTCCGCTGCAGTCTCTGCAGCGAAAGGGGGAGGTCAGGAGCAGGAATACATGCCAAATGCCATATTTAATTTTCTTAGCAATCAAAACAAGGGTCCTGTAACTTCCCATGCAGCAAGTCATGATTTAATATAATAATAATAGCAATAGCTAGTAACAGGTGGATACCGAGTCACTGCAGCAGCTACAAGCTGCACTCAATTACTACCCATCACGTGCATGTCACATCCCTACGAACTGCACGTAATGACTTCACTTGAACGGCTGGCGAACTCTCCCCTCTGTTCAGCCGCCACACAGCCGATGCTCTCCTGGCCCTGTTTTATCCAAAGAGATGCAGAAGCCAGCACCTCTTGGTCCCTCAGTTCTCCCCTTCCATTTCCCCACGGAGAACATAGGTGTCAAGTGCTTGGACAATTCTTCCTGGCATTTAACTTTCATTTGCTAAGGAAACAGATTTACATTTTTAATAAACATCAGACTAAATATAATAAAATATTAAAGACAAATACACATAAACTTCCACATTTCCCAGTTCATTCCTCTGCCACAGAGGTTTCAGGGAAGACAACGTGAACATCCATCACCCTCCAATGGGATGTTCCTTTGGCAGCTCTTGTACATTCTTACAGTGCCAAGTGAGACACTTCTTATCCCCAAGCCTCTAAAAAAAGTTAAACGGGTAACGTCTGAGTCGATTTAACCCTAGCTACAGCCACACTGAATGCCTGCTCCTCCAGCCCCTGAGCCCATCCTTCCACACCGTTGTACCTCTCATATTTTGTCAGGCCATGCCTTTGCCTACAGTACATTTCTAGTCTGGATTTGTTCAGCTTCTGCTCCCAAAGGCATCTCCTGTCCATGACTGTGAGCTCAGCAGGGTTTCCAACCCAGCGACCTTGGAGGCGCTTTTTCCCTCCTGCACCTCTTCCAGGCTCCCTGGTCACACGTGCTGCAGCATCAGCTCCGCAAACACAGCTCCTGCCCCTGGCCACAGCTCAGCCCACCACTGAGCCCAGGCAACAGCTCCTGGTGTGGTAGGTTACAATATGATTTGCTCTTTTTTTTCAAGTATTTTGATGCAAGTATTTTGGTGCCACCCATGGGAGCAGTTAGGCAACCCCCCCCTAAATCCAAAGACAAACACACACCACCACTACCCCCCAACCAAACAAGCAAACACAAGGCAAACCACTTCACCAGGAGGTTGCCGAAGATGAGAGCTTCCCCAAATTGCAGTTACCAGTTTCACAAAGCCTGGAAGTTGAAGTCATGAAACAAAGAGACAGGGGCTTTCCAAAGCCACGTTGTCCCTAATTTTCCCCCTCGGTGCCAGGATAAAACAAACTACAAGCAAGACTACTGGGGAAATCTGCAGCGCTTAGGGTGAGCCGCGCAGTCACACAGACCGTAGCAGGGTTTACTGGCTAATAAGCTGCTCACCTGCAGATTCTATCAACTCCCAACATTCAGCAAAAGCCTTACAGTGCTTTGAAAATATAGCTGTCATTGCCTATTAGCTTCATGAGACCTTGGAGGAGACATGCAAGGCAGTTCGGGTGAAATGTCTGACAGCACTAGCCACCTTCTCGCTGCAAAGAAATGTGCTGTCTTAAAAAAAAAAATCAAACTAGCAACCCCATAAAGATTTTCAAACTAATCCTTATGAAATGCTTCCAGTTATTGAAATAGAAAGCACAAACATATTTTTAATAGGCATACTGGCAAGCAATAATTCTCACTGTAACGCAACAAGGCAAGAATGTTAAATTTTAAAAGTTCCATCTAGCCACAGTATTTAATTCCCAGCTTTGTGACGTTCGGAGACTTTCTGTTCAGATGCCTAAGAACTTGACCCAGTCAGCAAGCCAAAGAGCACATACTCCTCTTTGGGAGCTTTCACGTGGATAAAATACCTTAAGGCTGGGAATTGGCCTGGGGTTTATAGAAGCCACACGCAAGCCCAAGGTCTACAGGCTGTGACCATGCGCTTGTGCTGTCCTGCACGCCACATCCCGCAGTGCCGCAGACGGCCGCGGGCTCTGGGGAATGCAGCAGGTTTTATCCCAGCAGCCGAGACCCAGCACCGCTGGAGTTCTGGACACGGGGTTCTGGCCCACACGCCTGGGATGAGACAGCAAGAAGGATCCGCACTGCTCCAGACGGCAAACAGTCGCTATCTGCAGGAGCACCACCTTTAAAGCTTCCAAAATTAAGTTCCTCATTAAGAGATGGGAGACATGCCGTATGAATTTTTACATTTTCGCTAAAGCCACATTGTGAAAAATCTGCCTCATTTTAGTACTATATTAATGTACAGGCATCACTCCATCCTGAATGGAGAAAGGGGGAGGCTGGCAATTTATCTTACATAAATCCCCAACGTGTCCTGTCTAATATTTATAGCCAGCACAGAATGACATTTTTTTCAAGCTGCAGAAATAAAACTGTCAGCTTAGAAGATAGCCTTTTTATTTTATCGGTTTCTAGCTTGATTTCAAATAGAGACAAAAGGCATAATAAAATATTTTCCATTGATCCCCGAGATGCAATCAAAGATCATAAAAAGCCGAGGACGGCTGTTCTCCTGCTGAGACTAAACCCTTGCTCCCAGCGCTGCGGAGAAGCAGTGGGCTGGAGACACCCTTGATTTCCCAGTTTTTTGTCCCAAACCAGCGGTACAGACACAGTCCCACCAGCCTTGGAGGCATCTCTTGGGTGAGCCCAACCTTCCTGGTGCTGCTCTGGGTTAGCAACCTCGGTGCTTGCTGCCCGGGGGAGGATCAGGGCTCAGGCACTTGTGGCAATAGATGTGTTGTGTTTAGGGGAGTTTGGGTCACAGCATGAGCCTGGGGCCGAGCCATGGGCAGGAGGAATGATGGTGCTTTTCATTTGTAAGTGTCCAGCTAACCACCCAGGACCCAGCTCAGGATGCTCCAATGCATTCCATTTCATCCTTGCTCCAGACAAAGGCTGGGAGCTTTCACAGTGAAGGTTTTCTGATGTAGGACTCTCCCCTATATCTATCTCCCCCTACAAACAAAGCCAAATTTCTTCCCAAAACACTGAAAATACCGGCTGAACAATCAGAAGGGAATCTCAGAATGCCTTGATGGAACCCTGAGGCTACCAGAGCAAATCTTGACTTGATTATGAGAGCAGATGTTTAACCTTAACACATCTGACCGCCTCCTCACAGCATGCTGCTGCCCCCTCAATCCTTAAATCTCACCTGATTAGGAAATCACCAATGCAAACATCTGAACTCACCTCGCAAAGACAGAAACTAAAGCTACAAAAATGCACAGGCAGGAGAACCAGAGTTCTCACACATCCAAGTCTACAAATGGCATTTCAATATTAATTAATTCAAAGCAGATAAAATAAAATTAATTTATGCAATTAAAAATTATTAGATTAAAAGCATTTTTTTTAAACTACTGTCCTGTTGTGAGTAATCCTGTGCCATGTGATTTCAACGCTTTCAAAATGAGGAGAATTTTCAAATCACTAGGCTTTATGTAAAGTAAAGGAGTAATTAGATACCAAAACCAATAATTATCTCAACGAGAGAAAAAGCAGACAGGGAAAGCAGGCAAGTGTAAATACACTCCCCAGGGTAAATGCAGACCCACGAAAGGAATTGTTATGCACAAGCCAAACCACGGAGCAGCCAAGCACAGCCCCATGTCAAAACCGCCGAGTTTCTGCACACTGAAGACAACCCAGACCCTGATCTGTCTCGTTACCATCTCTGTGATAAAGGTTAATCAAGCACAAAGCAGGAAGCGACACATGAGCTCTTGGGAATTTATTTTCAGCTCTGGGTATGTAACACCCAAGCCAGGGAGATGGCTGAAGTGTCTATCTTTCCGTTGGTGTAAAACGATGCAGGTTTCTAGGAAGTGATGTGAAGCCCTTCCCGGCACATAGCTGCTGGAAAGGCACGGAGGGTCCTCACTCACATCCACACTCACTACCTGCAGGGATGTTACAAAATCATAGAAAAGTGGCCAAAAAATGGTGGGTGCTACACAACAGGGGGAGGTGCAAGCTGCCCACCCAGCTGCTCTGGGACGGGACCTTCCCCAGTGCCTCTGTTTCACCTCCTGCACCCGCCTAGCCACAGGGCTCACAGACGCAAGATGAGGCTTAGCGCTACTTGAGCCATGAGCAAACCCGAATTAACAATACCTGCTGATTGCAGAATTTGTTGACGTGAGGCTAAAGACACTGGACTGGGCTCTGCTCGCCCCTGCCTTGCGCTGACAGGGCTGAAGCGCCCGGCACAACACGGTGCTGGAGCACTGGAAGGCTGCGGGCGCTTGTGGGCAGGTAGAGCCCACATTTATGTATTATTCCATATTTTGAAACTCTGGCTTACAGGCAATCTCTGCAACCTTACCTTTATAGAAGCCAATTAGAAAAAAAAAAGAAAAAAAAAAAAAAGACTTAAGCCAAGGCGAAGAGCTGGGCTAGCACAAATCCCCCTCTCCGGCTGGCACTCAACCCCCGCATGAACGGCTGAAGGTCAAACCCAGTAAATAACGTCCTTCCCCGTGAGCCACTGAGCACGCTGTGAAGTTCCCAAACCCAGATTTTCATTTCTGTGCTGCTCTGATCTGCGCTCACAGCTGGCATGAAAGGAGCAGCATTTTCCAGCACAGATGCATTGCTGTTGAAATATCAGCTATCAGCAGGTACCTGAGTTGTCTTAATCCTACCTAAATCCTAAATCAGCTGCGCCTACCTTGCTGTTAAACTTCCTGTCCTATCCCATGGAGAATTTTCCCCAGCACCAGCCATAAGGTGAGAAGCGACAGACGGCAGCTTACCGTCCCCCTTCCGCGGTCCGGCGTCAAAAGGATTTTTAAAGAATAAAGACGTTTAAAGCAGGACAAAATTTGCACATTTTACAACATAAACCCAGTAATAAAGCACTTGTGACAGAATTCAGTTGTTTTTAGCTGTAGAACACTGAACAGTAACGCCACGCCACAGCCCAAGGTGAACGGCGTCACTAGGGAGCTGCTTGGGAGGGAAGGACAGGCAGGGCTGCGGGCAGGGCTATGGGCAGGGGCTGCGGGCAGGGGTGCAGGCAGGGCTATGGGCAGGGGCTGCGGGCACCGCTTCCTCTGCAAACACCACGGTGGGAACCAGCCTGCATCATGGATTCGGGAGAGACTGGGGCTCCTGCAGAACGAGCCCCCCGAAGCCCCGGTGCCTGCTCAGGCTTCCCGACGGACCCGGCTGCGGAGCAGCACCCTCGCTGGGGCTCACAGCCCACCCTGCCGCCTGCCTCAGCACCCCTCGGACAACAGCTGGGTCCCACCCTGAGCCAACAGGTCATGGTGCGCACAAATAACCCCAAATACTTGCACACTGTTCTGCTTTGGTATCACAGCTAATGCCTTCCCAGCGACGCCTTTCCCACAAGGTCTAATGGCTTGAAGATTCCGTTCCTTCCCACGGAAAGGGAGGCAGGCAGCAACCGAGACCTCTGCACTGCCATCCCAGCTGCTTACCGGCAACCTGGATCTCCACATGTCTGAGGCAGGAAGGAGAACGGGACATTTTTCTCTTTGCTGGTGCAGAGGGCAGCCCAAGACTGCACCACACAGAAGCGGCTCTCAGCCGTGGAAGCGAAAGGCTCTGAGGACAGTGCCCCGTACGGTTCCCTGCAAAGGTGTCACTGCGCAGCAGCTACCTTTGTACAAATACTTGCTGAAGTTAAAGTACGCGGTGCAGAACGCACAGAGGGCACCGCTGGCAGACCTGGAGCAAGGAGCAGACCCCGGGGTCGGCACCTGCTGCCCCATCTGTACTGCGTGCCGGGAGCAGAGCCGGCTGCAGGGTCTCCTGTCAGGCCCACCTAACGGGTGGTTTGTTCATACTGGATCAGTCAAGCAAGGAGCTGTAGAAGGGAAAAGGCTGCTAGAGCAGAAAGGCACTTAAAGGCAGGAGAGCTAAAGGAGCTGAGCACCCTATGCCAAGTGGACTCCCACTCCATGTCTTCGCTGAAAGCAGAAATTTTCCAAACACTGAAAGGGGCCCTTAAAAAGAACAGGTTTACTGTAAAGCAGAGGAAAAGCAGACATGTCCAAGGTTGTTAAGGGCAGTGGGGCAGAAAGGCTCAGTTAAATCCATGGAGCATCTCTGGACAGATTGATGGATTAAGAGAACATGCAATGTCCCCACCTTGGTCACTGGGCATAAATATCAGTCCGTATCAGCCGTGTAAATCAGATTTAACTTTGGATTCACCGTTTTCTGTAAAACACCAGTGCCCAGCTAGGGCGCAGCAGCTAACAGGAGGTGGAGACATGTGAATAAGCCCACGCCTTAAGGAGCTGGACTCAGACATAGCTGTGACCCTGCCAGCCCAACAGTGGCAAAGAGAAAAAGAGAAATCCAGGGAGAGATGTCCCTGTCCCCGAGTCTGTGGTCACCGCTGCCTGTGCACCCTCTCCTGGGAAGGGCAGAGACACCACAGGAGGGGGATGCGGCAAACCAACATGCTTGGGGTCACACCAAGAGGCCTGAGCACGGCAGCTTGCAGGCTCGTGCCCTCACACTGCTCCGCAGGAATCCTGTCGCAGCAGGCAGGACACTCTGCGGCTCCGGTGCACCCCTGCGCTGGCACGGGCACTGCATGGCCAGCTGTCACTGCAAAGACGGCTGGACCAAGGCGCAGTCAAGAAGTCTCATCTTTCTGACAAAGCTTTCAGATTACTCATGCCTCCACCTCAGCTTGGCTGCTGGCAGCTTATCTCCCCCTACAGCCTCGCACGCCCAGCGCACACGGCATCTCTCGCTAGCAGAGCCCAAAGCAAGGCAGGGATGACAAAGAGCAGCCAGGTTCTCCTCGCTGCAGAGCTCCTCTCCACCCACGTCAGCGCCCACACGTGAGCCAGGCTCCAGTCTTCCACCGCTTTACCTTGGAGAGAAACTGTTGGGTGAAATACAGCTCCACTGCCAATGCAAATAGACTACGGCGCTGAGCTAGATGTTGAAACAAAGTTTAGATTAAAAAAAGAGAGCTGTTCAGCTTAAGAAGAAGGGAGAAAGACACCAACAGAAAGACTGACCCCGGGATAACGAACAAACAGTATTGCAATGCAATTAAATCCGTGAGCTAAACACGTGGTGTTTCTACCCCTGCAAGCCAGAGCGAGACAAGGCATCCCAGAGTTATCCTCTCATGGCAGCGGTCTGACACGTGCCAGATCTGGGGAGACACGATCTTCTAAGCAGACAGAGAGGCAGTACCTCCATGCTGTGGGTAGGACAAGCAGCGCCCGCACATACATCTGTGTGCGTGCACCCACGAGCACGAGAGAACCGGCGCGTGGGAGAGCAGCAGGGGAGAAACACGCTTAACGCAGCCACACTTACAGCCTTTGGCTTGAAGGGAGGCTGGATCTCCTTGCGCTCCAGCTTATCCCAGTCGATGTAGCGGAAGAATGCGTGCTCCTTGATGTCCCGCTCCCCTTCTGGGCCGCATCCCAGTCTCTTGGCAGGGTGCTTGGTCATCAGCTTGGGGATAGGAAGAGAAGAAACAGTCACTCAGAGGGTGTCCAGCTGCTTCCCAAAATGCCCATTTTGAGAAGTTCCCAGGATGCTGTGATGCCCGACTGGGCAGCCTGCACCACACGGCCGCTGCCCCAGGACACCCCGCATCAGGGTCCGCACTCCAAGAGGGGCTCCCATCTCCTCTACCGGCTTTTGGCACTTGGAGCAGAGAACAGAGGGAGGAGCCAGAGTGGCTCCAGGGACAGGGAAGGCTGACAATGGCTTACAACAGCAGACTAAAGCAGGTCACCGGTACATGAGCACTGGGTGGGATAAGCACGTCCCCTTTTCCTCTGGGAATAACATTGCTTCACCACGAAATACTGTCAGGGTGCCGGCAGAGCTCCCTGCATCGCTGCAGTCTCACCAGCCTGCTACAACGGGGGAGCAGGATGCATGCAAGTGTGCTTAGTGGTCCCTTTCCTTGGTAGCAAACTTCTCAGCATCTGCATAATTAATTTTAGAGGCCAGTGCCCATTTGAGATGAACAATCTGCCCTCAAAATCTTTCATTAGCCCTAGAAGCAGAACCCCCACTTCTCTGGAGCCATGGCAGCAGAGACAAGAGGCGAATTTCTAATGAAAGAGTCAATTTGGAGGAAAAAAAGCACAAACAGGCCATTAATGTTGTTTATCATCTAAACTTCTCTTCTCTGGCTCAATAAGAAAAGTGAAACGGGCCGCAGGAATTAAGGGCAGCTGTACAAACATTAATATCCTGGGGGTATTGTCTGAGCTGTGTTCAGAGATCTGATGGAGATTCCAAAGATTGCTAAGATGTTGATAAGCATGGAGAATATGAGCCGTACACCTGCAACAAAAGGGCTACTTTATTAAAAGCAGGGCACTTAAAACTGATCCCGGAGCTGTGCAGAGGTTGCAGTGAGCCTGACCGCGTCCCCAGGGCCATGGGTCTGCGAGGGACCCCGCCACCCCCCCGTGAGCCCCCAGCAGGGACAGGGCACCTGCAGCTCTGGGGAAGGTGCCGATGCTCCAGCAGCAGAGCACAGAACCCCCCCAGCCCCCTGCTGAGGCTGGCCCGCCCCCGAAAGAAAAGTTTTTTCTAAGCAAGCATTTTCTGACAGAAACACATCAGCCCAAGCAGCCAGGCAGCCCGTCGTGCCGCAGGGAGTGAACGAGCCCCTGCCAGGTCCGCTGGGCAGAGCCCCCCTGCCCCAAGGGGTAAATGCTGTGACACCGACCAGCCCGCCCAATCCACCACTGTGCAAAACGCTTGCTCAGGGAAGCTGATCTTTAGAAGTTATGCTACAACAGGGAGCTGAAAGCCAGGAAAAGCCTGCAAAAAACTACAAAACCCCCACTAACTAATAATCCAAACCCCAACAAATGTGAAGCGGGAGCGGAGCCACTAAGCACCCTGCTAGCAAACAGCACCTTCTCCATGGCAAGCCAGCGACGAAGGCAACTTGCGGCTGAAAGACCGACGGAGCGAGGCTTCCCGAAACCCACATCACCCCCTGCAAACAGCACGGACACATCAGGCTTCGCAAGCTGGACAAGTGGTTTTCCAGATGGTGAGACCTGCCTCTGCGCAGGGCAAGGCCGTGACTGGCATCAGCACCGGTCTCCAGAGCCTGTCCCCATTTGATGAGACACGCTGGAGCCACTGCTGGAGAGGGAGGGCCACAGGGTGCCAGCAAAAACAAAAGCAAGACTTGAACTTGCTTTTATTTTTTAACTCAATTTTTTTCTAACTTGTTTTACCTTTTTTTTTTTTTTAAATATGCAATTTCCCTTGGTATTGCGGCATACAGCCCTTTACATAAAAAAAACCCAAAAAATAAATCCCAGTGTAAGAAGCGTGGCCAGGTGGAAGATGTTAAGTATCTTGGCCTCAAACAAGCGTGGCAGCATCATGGGTGAGCAGGTGGGGCTGGATCTAGCGCACTGTCCCCTGCCAGGAGCGGAGAGCAGTGTCACCAGGTGCTGCTGGCAGCACGGGTGGGTGGCCCTGGCAGGCAGGGAGCCCACCGCCGCCTTACAGTCCCCCTGCTGCCCAGGCAGCACAGTGAGGCAGGTGACACGCCAGCCCCTCAGTGCTGCTTCCACATCACCCTCGGCACACAGACAGGCGTCTGCCTGTGGTCCGGCTGCCCCGGTGAACCTCGCCGCCCCTTGGCTCTCACATCCACCCCAGCTGAGTCGGGTTCAGCTGAACAAGAGGATCTTTGTGTCTCAGCGGGCTCTGGACAGCCCCCCGACAATCAGTCTGGTCCCACTCAGCTGTGCTGAAGCAGGAGAATAAGCAGCATCCTGTGACTCAGTCGGGTTTTCCTAAAGCAAGTCTCCAGTAACAACGCAAGAGCCTGAAACTTGCTAATAAACTGATTTAGTGATTTGTCGCACCAAATAGAATTGTAGAATCATTTAGGTTGAAAAGGACTTTTAAGATCATCAAGTCCAAGCCTTAACCCAGCGCTGCCAAGGCCACCACTAACCATGTCCCTAAGCGCCACACCTGTGTGTTGTTTGAACACCCCAGGGACGGTGACTCCAGCACCCCCTGGGCAGCCTGTTCCAGGGCTGCACAACCCTTGCGGGGAAGGAAGGTTTTCTAATATCCCATCTAAACAGCTTAGTTTGCATTCAGCAAACATGGAAAGAAATCTGTGCGTGGGTCCCTGCTGTTAACTGCTGATGCTGAACGTGCCGACACACTGTCAGCTTTTGCTGCTGGAGATCACGCGGGGCAAAGCAGGAAAGCAGCTCTGTGCCTGCAGGTCTGGCAGGGTGATGGTGCCGGCCAGCAGCCGGCTGCTCGGTCCTCACGCCTCCCAGTCCAACTCCCGGCTCCAGCTGCCTCCCGGGGCCCAGCAAAGCTGCCGAGGCTGTGCCACATTGGGAGTGCCCCCAGGAGAGCCTGATCCCCCCACACGCACCCAAGTGAGAATGGCTACAGCTCTGCTTGCATCTGCTGACTGCGCACATGCTTCTACACACACATTCCCCCACTAAATCCAGTCTCTCATCTTACTAATTACCTTTTCCAGCCAGAGCCTAGCTTCCTACCTGCTGCCTTGTGCTGGAAACTGTTTTACACACACCCGTGCGGTACTGTGGTTAAACCCTTGCTTCCTCAGCATAACACAAACACACACCAAATTCAGAGCAGCTCAGCCAACTAATGAATCGTAAAAGATTTTCTACTTCATGTACCTGCCTGTAAAGCTGAACAGAGCTGTACTACAGTGCAGTTATTCAGTATTTTCAATATATGCATCCAGAAATTAAATTTTCTTGTTTTCCTATTGTGCTTTTATGCATGTGAGCATGAAGGCACCATCTGCTATTGATATATAGGACCCCATAAACATGCAGACTGATTCTCCTGGCTTACATAGGCTTTGTTTATCATTTAAATCATGTAAATCATTTAGCTTTGTTTGTATTAAACAGAAACAAGTTGATTTAATCCCCATACTAACACAGTGAAAACCCTTTGGGCTTCTGCAGATAAGGAAGGGTGTTTTAGACCAAATCGCGCTTGATGTTTGCAGCTCAGATACAGGGAAGTCCAAGTCTGGACTCAACGGCTTTGCTAAACCACCACTTTATTTTTTGTCTCGGGAAGGCAAGCGGGTGCTGCATGTTCATGGGCTTCACCTAACAGCGGCCCATTCTGCACCACAAGGCACAGCGGATCCACATGATCTGTGTCCACATTTGATGAGACCCCACAGCTCACGGCGGCAGCCCCCGCCCGGCCTGTCCCCATCAGGGCACCAGCCCCTCTGCTGACCCAGCACACAGCCTGAGGACACTTCTGCGAGGCTCAGCCGTGCCACCGCGGCAGCACATCCCAGCCCCAGCCCAACCACAGCCTGGCATTTCTGCCAGAGCCAGCAAAGCCCTTGGCACCCAGCCGTGCTCACCATGCGTGGCCCCCAAATGCTCCCACCTTCCAGCCGTCTTTTTCCTACCCACGGCCACCCAGGCATGGGCACTGCCGCTCCTGCGAGGGCTGCGGCACGGCGCTAAGCAGCTCATGTGCTTCTCTCAGGCAGTGCCATCAGCAGAAATACCACTCAAAATACCTGTAAACTTTACCACAGAAAACATGCCATTTTATGTCTTTGCTACCAGGCAGAGATTAAAGAGGGAGCTTATACTCGCAGGCAATCTGTTCACCTGGAAAGGGCTGCTTTGCTCAGGCACAGTCAGACCCCTCCATATGGGATGGAAAACGGCTGATGGCTTGTGCCAGTGCCCACACACACATGCATGCTGCTCCACGGGTCTGAGCCGGGAGCCTGGCTCCTGACAACCGAGCCAGAGCTCGAGAGCCCAACGCCAAGCTACCTGCACCACAGACACCGCAGCTCCAGCATCAGCCTTCAGAAAAAAAAATCTGAGTTGATAGCAGAGGAGGGAAATGCTCCATTTGATCTGCTAATTGATACTGACTGTTGAGTCAAGGAGCTGTGTTCTGGTTAACTCTCCATTTTGCTTCCCAGCCAACAACTGATTAACACTTGTTTCTTGGCTCAGGCCAATACAAGGCTTTCAGGATCAAATGCTTTTCATCTCCGAGCTGTGCAACAGTAAGTGATGACTGGCACCAGCATGCTGGAGCGAAACTGGGTGGGAAGAACAAAATTGTTTTGGAGGGCAGTGAAATACCAAACTGTTCAGGTTTAAGAGCAGCGGCTTCTCCAAATGCTTGTTCTCTGGGCTGACCCAAGGCTGGGTTTGTGCCCTCCTGGAAGACCCACCACATACCAACACAAACAGCATGGCCTGGATGCCTCTGCAGTTAGTTGAGACATATTTCACTGTATTCCAGGGGAACATATGAATATTTTGCTTACTAATGGTTCTTAAATACCACGCATATTCTAATTAAACTTTCTGGTGTAGCAGTTTGGTGGCAACAAAGAATGTCATGAGTTTTTTGGGTACTCCCCTGAAACAACAGTTGTACAAAGGGAACCACCACCTTGCTGCCAAAAAATACACAATTTATAAGAGTACCGAGCCCTCCATACATGGCTAAATATCCTCCCATGCAGCCTCACATTTTGAAAGTGAAAGAAGCCATTGCAGTACACCCAGCAAATGTTTCATCCACAGTCTCTTCTTGTCTGTTTACAGCATTCACATTTTGACTGATGCAACAGTAAATAAAGCCGACAGTGAGACTGGTCCCTGTTCCAGCCTCTGCTCTCTTGGGCACTGTGAGGAAAATGATGTTCAGCATCACCCAGCATCTTCCCTTCCTCCTGCCCAGCCAGGAACACAGTGGACTTTCCGTTACATCCCAACCAATGACAGCAAGAGGAATGAAGGACAGTGAGAAAGTTTGTGGAAATTCCCCCTTTGATCACCAGCGTTGTTTCTGAATTAAGGACGCGATTCTACTATGTTGTGCTGAAGGTGAGTGCCAGGTGGCCCGGACAGCATCCCCTCCCTGTGCCCGTTCCAGGCAGGAACACCTGCAGCAGACTTTCCCCACGGGCCAAGTGAACACTCCTCCTTCCCACAAGCTCTGAATCCTGGCAACACTGGGAAGAAGCTTTGAAATGCCACAGTGGGAGCATTAAGCACAAGATGTGTCATTTGCAGACAGAAACGTTATTTTGAAATATAGAATGTTTGGATATTGTAAATACTAACTATTAAAAGCAAACATTTTTAAAATTCCTACACAAACATATTTATAGCACTGTTTAACGCTGGCTGGCTGAGATGAGGCTCAGTCCCAAGCAATAACCATACGCATAACAACATCAGGACCTAGCCAGCCTTTACTCATCACAACCCAAATTAATTCAGACTGCATTTAAGTCTTGCCTCAGCCCATTCCACAGAGAACTCAGGACACCGGGCAACACAGAGCTTCGCTGGGAATTAAGAGATACGGTAATGAAAATGCTGCCCCGACCCAACAGAGGTGCACGCCAGCAGGGAACTTCAGGTGCCCCTAAAGGGCGACTCGCCATCGCTAAATGGAACCCTCTGCAGGGAGAAGGCTTTGTGTCTGATCTTAGAAGAACTATTTAGAAATCACATTCATTTACTCTGAGCGTCGTTTTTCTTTTCAGGCAAAGATGCATAAAGCTCCCTTGTTGTCACCTACTGGGCAGCAGGGTCCCTGGGGAGATGCCCTCAGCACCCACATCCCAGCCAACATTCCAGTTTTCTCCCGACCTTCACCTTGAGCAAAGACAGCCCAGCTCTCAAGCCCTACCTGGATTTCTGCTCAGTGTAGTGTAACAGCACAGAGAGAATCTAGGCATTATTTTTAATTGGGTTTTGTACATACACATGAATTAGCACACGGTGTAGCTCTAGGGGCAAAGAGCACCAGAACACAACCGAGTTCTGTCAGATTCCCCTGGCGTTGGGAGCCTGCAGCTGGGACCGGGGCGAGGGGGATGAGGAGAAGGTGGGACCCCCGGGCACGTAGGGCTGCACAGCGCGGAGCTGCACGGACAGCCCTGTGCCCACCGGCTGCACTGTCCTCCTGGCAGAGGATGCAGGCCAGCCCTTACCCCTTTGCAGATTGCCACTGCCTCCTTGGACATGGACTTGGGGTAGGCCACATTGTGCTCCATGATGGACTGGAAGAGCTCGTCTTCATCTTCGCCCTCAAAGGGAGCCTGGAGCAAAACAAACAGAGGTTCAGTGCATTTCTCGATCTTCAAGTTTCCCTTTGCTGCTGTGACCATCAGCCACAAAACCAGCCCCGGCTGCACCACGCATCTCAGCATCGCGGTCCCCGGAGCTGCATCCATGGCTTCATCTCCAGCACAGAGGAGACAGTGCCCTACCACGTGCCAGCAACAAAACAAATTACACGTCAGCATATGCTCACAATGGAATTTAACACAATCCCATAGGAATCAATTAAAATTCAATTACCTGGCCAGCTAACATTTCGTAGA
Source organism: Falco punctatus (assembly GCF_963210335.1). Classification (NCBI taxonomy): domain Eukaryota; kingdom Metazoa; phylum Chordata; class Aves; order Falconiformes; family Falconidae; genus Falco; species Falco punctatus. Next base: position 26,030,682 of record NC_137583.1, read on the forward strand.
GCAGGACTCCAAATGCCCACCAATCCACAGACTTCCCATAAGGCTGATAAGCAATTATCTGAAAACAACACAAACAGCCGGATTACACTCCTATTTTTAACCTGTTGGCACAATGCAAACTCATTTCGAGCTGTAGTCCAGGTCAAAAGGACAAGGTTATTTACTGAAACACCAGTCCCCGAATGGTGAGAAATTACAATTATGAACAGAGCACACGATAGGCAAAGAGTTCAGAAACTTAAAAAAAAATCTTCAGTCCTCAAACGTGCTCTAAATATTAGAAAAAACCCAGAATATTCACTGTGATCTGAGACAGATTCATTCTGATTCAGATGAAACTTTAGCAGATTTGTTGTGCTCTTGCAGACTTGTCACAGCCAGGCACGCTGGAGCTGGAGCAGCAGCCGTTCTTGTTTTCCCTGATGCACTTTGGGATTATTTTTTTTTTCCACTGACTTCAGTGCAGTTGCTTTGAAATAACAACAGAGTCTGTCCCTCTGCGGATGGTATGTGGCCCTTTAAAACAGACTTGCAGCATATGGGTAGTCAAAACCCTCAGCATTCCAGGCTGCCAGTTTGCTTTCTATTATTTATTGCAGAACATCCTTCACAAAATAACCTAATAATCGACAGCCCTAGCCTCACCTGAGGGATATGGCTGCTTTGGAGTTTGGACATAACTTCAGGGTTGGTTGCTTTGTTTGCTTTAATTTTAAAATGTCAACATTTATTTTGGATAAGGCACCAAAACATGAATTTTTCTATTTTCCCATAACTTACTCTGCAAAATCTGAAATACCCTAGATTTCATAATGATCTGACACTGCAACAAAGCCACCCAACTAATCCGCCTCCGTGGAGCAGCTGCCCTCACCTGCGTACACCAGTGTTTTGGGGTACCTAGAGCAGCACCCAGCAAGGGGGTCCGTCCCTCGCTAGCCAGACCCCACGTACAAACAAGACAAGCGGCTGGTGGAGAAATGGACCCAGTCCTGGGAGAGCCCTGTGGTACCCTCCCCCAGCGCCTCCGCTGCTCGGCTCCCTGTGCCCCCCAGCTCCGGCGTGCAGCAAGATGCTGGGTCTGTGCCCTCAGCCATGGGCTGCTGACAGGAGCCAGCCCTTCTCCTTCCCCCCCTCCAGCTGGGGGGTCCCCAAGCCCTCCAGCACCCAGGCTGCCATGATGCCTGAAAGGGAGCGGTGACAGATCCAGCGCAGGGACCGCAGAAGGAGCCGGGTCCCGGGGGCACCTTTCTGCTTCCCAGTGTTGCGCAAGCTCCAGTTTATCTGCTTGGTTGCTGCTGACAGGCGTCACTTCAGCGTTCGGGGTTTGACAGGCCTTGGGCTTTGCCATCTGTTACTTAACGCCAAACAATTACACGATTTATTCAACCTAATTACAGAATCCTATTCTGCAAAGATTCCTATACTCAAGCACAAATGCAAATCGTATGCTGATCATGGGAGAACGTACACAGGAATTCAGCCCCAAAGGTCTGTCCCCACGCAATGCTCCGGCCCCACAGCTCCGTGGCTGCGGGCAGATGTCGCAGCCTCGAGGGTCCTCATGTTCAGCCACGCCTGCCCTGGCAAAAGACCCCTGCAGTGTCCAGCAGGATCCAGCCAGGAGGTACCCCAAGATGCAGGTTGGGGGCTGTCACCCTACCTAAGCAGAGGTAAGTTTCATCCTGCAAAAGCATCAGCACCAAGGGACAATTAGAGAACAAGACCGATGCCAATCTCCTGTCCCGGTCCTGGTCCAGCCACACAGCCAAATGGGGTGATGTGACCCTGCCCACCTCCACACGCTGGGCCAGACACAGAGTTCCACCTCTGAAATTCCTCAGCTGCGCCCACCTCAAGTCCCTTCTACTTGTCCTTCAGACAATTTACGAGTGCTCTGGGACATTTAGGTGTGAACTGTTTGCACCATTAAGGCCTTCAAAAGAAAATAGTACTTAGAAGAAATCCTTGCAGAAAAGCAGCTTCTGCAAATTGAAGTCAGGGGCTGCAGGCTGGGGAAGGTCACAGCCCAGCAGCTGAAGAACAGGCTTTGTTAGAGGAGGTTACACGCACGGGTCGTTCGCACTTGGTACCCGTCACCTTGGCACACAGGGCTCTAGAATAGAAAAAGTCCTGAAAATGGGTCAAGCAAATCACAGGACATTTTTACCCTGTAGACATGTTGGCTTGAGAGCACTGCAGCTTCCTGATGGGAGGAAGCATGGCGTGGCAGAAGGACCCTGGAGTGGAGCGACATGCAGGGACCTGGGCTCGGCCACTCAGCTGGAGGCCACGCCAGAACTGCAACCCCCCATCTCCATCCACACAATGCACACATTCACTCTGAGACCCACTGGTAGCATGCTTTAACATCATTCCTGGGTACCGTAGTTATTTGCATCCTAATTTCCCATTTTTTTTTTTCCTTTTGGGAAAAAAACCCCAACCCAGTATTAGAGCAAGGGAGAAGAAAATAAAGAGCTTAAGTGATAAGGCTCAGGCAAATACCAAGAGAACTGGTCATTTGTCCTGCTTTGAAAGAGTATTAATCACAGACAGCGACTGAGCTATGTACCAACAGAACACCAATATTAATCTTGGTAGGATGAGGATATGTAATATACATCTGAAAAAGTAATTAAAAACCTCTCTGGCTGCAGCAAAACACAACGTAGTTTAGCATACAAGCACGTCTAACTACGTCCTAGCAAACAGTCTCCTCTAAAATATTTAAATGAATAAATATTAATCTCGTCACTGAAAATTCAGCAGAGTGAAAAGGTTTGAGAGGGATATTTTTATGTTAAGGGAACAGGCGTTTGAAAATAATTACCTATCTGAATTTCACAAGTCTGACATTAAATTGCACCCATATAGCACTTCATGTAAGTGTCATATGTGACTCCATCACGTAAGCAATAACCAAAGGCACAGTAACTTCGGTGTGATCTAGAGCTGTGGATAGGGAGCCTCTCCTCATCAGCTACGCAGCCCTTCGCTGCAAGCAACAAGCTGGAGAGATCTCAAGATTTCCACTTCACACGGAAACGCTATCCACTGGTAATTTTTCCCACCGGTCACATTGTGCTGGAAGGGGCTGTCACACAGGGCAAGGAGCAAGCTCCTCCGGGGCTCATCTCTTCCAGGAGCAAGGAAGAATGCGAGGAGCAGCCCTTGGTGGGTTTGAGCGTGCCAAGGATCGGACAGGCATGGCGACACCAGTGGCACAGACATGAGAAAAACACCCAGAGAGGGAAAACACAGTGCAGGGAGAGCAGCGTGGAGGATTTGCTGTCCTTTGAGGCAGAAGCAGGGCACACACGCCACAGAGCCAGAGCCAGCATCGCTGCTTCCTTAGAGGCAGCCTCGGGGTGGGGTGGGGCAGAGAGTACTGAGGGATGAACTTTCCAGGTTGACGATGAATTCACTAACGTCCCTGTTTCAATCAGAAAGCCGCCCAAAGCAAGGTCATCCCATGGAAAAGAGCATCAGGCACACTGCCGAAATGCGCACGGAGCATTTACTGCCTTTCTGCATCCCCTACCTCAGGCGCAATGTAGTCTGGAGTGCCGCAGAAGGTCTTGGTGGTCACCCCATCCCAGATGTTCTCCTTGCACATGCCAAAGTCTGCGATCTTTATGTGCCCCTCGCTATCCAGCATCACGTTGTCCAGCTTAAGGTCTCTACAAAGCAAAAGCAGAAGAATGACACAAGAGACAACAGCGAAGCCACCCAGCAAAGACACAAATTTCCTGACTCCAGTTGCTCTCCTGCAAGTGAGCTCTGGCTTTGTCTCACACCCAGACTCTTTGTAGGATAACGTCTGGGGAAATGAGCAGAAATAAGTCAGAGATCTGTCAGAATGAAGTGTTTATTTTACTTTTAACCCACAGGAACACCATGCTGGGCAAATCACTTTCAAGTGTATGATGGAAAACACTCTCATCTAGCAGGAGGACAGATATAATAGAATTTTTTTTTGCACCTATGAAAATCAAAGTGTACTTAAAGCTCACCAGCCACAAAGAAGTACCTACTCAGCAGAAGTCCCTGCATCACCAATGCTATACTGCCCCACTGAAATACACATCAACTGTCTTTCTCGGTGATCCTCATCTGCAGAGTATCTGTTAGTCACACCTAACCCCGCAAGAGCTTTGCTCTTCAGCACAAATTGCAGACAGCTGCAGGTCTAGAGCTCCCAATCCAACTCCCAGCCCTGACCAGCCTCTCCAGAGGTGGGTGCTCCAGCCTGAAGGGCAGTTTTATAGCAAACACTCAGTATTTCAGGTGCAATTTCTACATTACCAGCCATGTAATTACCATGCAGTTCTGTGCTCGCTGCTGCTCCGGGCTTGTGTTCTGTACAGTAAAGCACTGCTCGAAGTCTCCATTGCAGTATCGGAGCACATTGGCAAGGTTTCCCCTGCCCAAAGGTGACGTTAAGTCACAAGGCAGGTGACAGAGCAGCACAGTGTGGCAGGCACAAGCTGTCCCAGCTCCACACCTCACCCACAGGTGAAAAGCAAGCACACATCACTCTTGCATCTTCCTTTTTGGGGGCCTGGCTGAAATACCCCGGTGGGAACAGCTGTGGGGCCATAAGGTGTGTGCGGCTTAATTTTGTTAAGAGCCTAATAAAAAGAATAGTGTAATTTAAAACTTCTTGCTGTTTTTTAAGCCTGTTTTTTCCAGTAATTGTGTCAGCGCTTAGGATGCTGACAGGCCAAAGGATTCAACACAAGCCTGGATTCAGAGGAAGGAAGGAAGAAGGGGCACTGGGGACTGACAGACCTAGAATCTCTCTCTGTAGTGGCTGATGGCAAAAAAAACATCCCTCACATCAGGTTTGCTCCACTTCTTTCATCTTTGGAGCAGTCTTCAGCATCTCATAACTTCAGTAGCATGGCTGGCATTTCTTATTGCAAAGCAGTTAATGGTATCTGACACTCATTAAGATGCTCTGCTCTACCTTGGGCTTTGGGAATACTTCCGAGCAGCGGCACGCTAGTTTCAGTGCTTAACTGGTCTGGCACTTGGCATTGTGAAAAGAAGTTTTAGTGTCTGAACCAGAAGTGACAGACTTGCGCTGTAGATCTCAGAAAAAGCCACTCGTAAGTACTGACTCTAGTTTTTATGGTAAGAAAATCGCGCCCTGCAGCAAAGTACGTGGCTCAGAATTGGTCCGTGCTGCCAGTGAGCATTTGTGTCATATGGAAAGAAATGCATGAAACAGAGGCAAGAGAGGAACCAAAGCTGCCTTCCTATAAAATGGGGACAAAGATAAGAAACTACGCAAAAACCAGTGACACTGTGAGGCTCCCAGCTCCGTTCTGGGTGTGTGCACCCACCACACCCCACCTGCAGCAGGAGCAGGGAGGGGAGCCCCGGTGCTGTACGCACAGCAGGGCTGCAGCAGCCCTGCAGAGCATCACCGTCTTACATTGCTCTGGCTGTGCAGAGTTCTCGGGGGAAGAGAGGAAGGAGGAACTTGCTCACCTACCGATAAATGATGCCTTTGCTCTGCAGGAAGAAGAGGCCAATGGCTATTTCTGCTGCGTAGAATCTGAAATGCAACATTTAAAAGGAAGATTGATAATTAAAGGAGATAAATCAAAATCAAAACCTGTCTAACCCAATTGCACTAAATGAAATGCATTGGGCATACATGACCAAAGGATAAAGACAGCTATAACATAAAAATACCAGACAAGTATCACATGAGAACAACACAACCCACCCTTGGCTCACATCGGGCAGAGACGCGATCAGGTTGCTGTGGGCTAGCAGGGGGCTGTCACTTCTTGTTACACAGATTCTCATTAAGCAAGAGCTGGAATCTATGGCTGTTCATTACTGTGTGCTGGCAATGCGGCTTTAAAAGTTATCTGTCATCTCAGGGAGGCCACGGAAATAACATGCACTGCCACCGTTTTCTTTAAAGAATATTCTGGGTCTCCAAGGACTCTGCCAGAGTGCAAAGTCCAAATGCACCTGGGCTCTGCCCACCATTTGTGTTTTTTATTTAAGCATATGAAGGCTTTCACAAACACATTCTGCTCTGTCCAGATTACAGGGAGCAGCAGCCAAAAGCCACCAGTTAACACTCAGGCTGGCAACCTCAGCAGAGGAGCTAAAGACCCAACATCCCTCTTATATCCTGGGGAAGGGCACAGGGCAGCTAGCACAGCAGCTGGGAGCTCACCCGCTGCTCCCGGTGTCTCCCAGGAAGCCTCCCTGCCTGCTGCTTTTATGAAGCTCGATTATTTACTGATCAACAAGCGCAGTGTATCCCAAAGGTGAGCTGGAGGCACCAGCATCCTTGGCACCCAGCAGAAAATCATCTCCTGATTCCGGTTGTTCATCCTTTCCCCCCTCCCTTTTTGCCCAGGATTTGCACCACAAAAACCTGTGGCTTGGACCACATTTCCAGCTGTATCACGAAGGTCCACCAAATACCTACCCTGAAGGTGCCAACTAGGGCTACTAAACTTACACAGCATGTGGCTCTTTAAACCTCCCAACCTGCTGGATCTGGTACATTAAGTCCCCACCATTCACGTATTCCATCACAAAATACAAGCGATCCTAAAGGAAAAAAAAAAAAAAAAAAAAAAGCAAACAATTAGCAGCAGAATTACTGTCACTGCACTATCAAAACTAGCGAGCTGCAACAAGGCTTTTACCATCCCACACCAGGTTAACTTCAGTAAGTAGTCCCTGCGCCTTGCCCCGGCATGGCCACCCATCCCCCACAAGGGTTCAACTGTTCATCTACTGTCTGTGCTGTTTTGTCATCTTCTTCAGGCCAGCCCACCCTTCTTCTTGCCTCTGCTGCATCTGGATTCTTTCTTTTCTGGGCTCTTCCAGCCAGCCTCTCCTCATCCTGGTCCTCTTCTTCTCCCAGGACCTCTACTTGTCTCTCCTCCATCCGGGGCACTCTCTCTCCTCCCTCTGCTTCTAAGTCTCTCTTCATTGCCCACTCCTCTTCCATACACCCCTTAGAGCTATTTAACTGCTTAGCAGGAACCAGCCACAGCTGCACCTGATCCACATCAGCCAACCCACCCCCCTGAAGCCAGCCCACAGCTGTACATTATCAATGTTAATTAACCCAGCTTCATTCCTCCATAATTCCTCTACAAATTATTAGAGCAGGGAATCTGCAGGGGTCAGAAATAAAGACCAAGGCACTGGACAGCTCCAGTCCATGTTTTTTTTCATGCCAATACCGTTATCATCACTGCCCTCCCCAAGGGGAGCCAGTGGAGCTCGTGTTCACACAGAGTCTGTAGGACCAGATGACCCCCAGAGGTCCCCTCCAACCCTGACCGTTCCATGATGTACTAACTCCTTGGCAACGCTCTGGGGATTTAAGCTCTGCACCTTTGCAGATAGATCCAATGGAGAACACAGGTGGAGGAATTCCTAAACCAGAAGTGTTTCACTTCCCATTAGTAGATGTGTCTGATCCTTCAATGAAGCCATTCTGCAGGTGTCTGACCCCGCAGCCCCTCGCTGGTACATCCCCAGGCACTGCACAGCTTCAGTTAGGAGATGCACAAAAGACGTGAGCGGTTCCTGCAGGGACCAGCCCCTGCGCACCGGCAGTGACCAGTACAACTTGGCCCAACACCAGGAGGGGTGGGCGACATTCCCAGCTCACCAGTCTCACCATCCCCCCAGGAGCAGCCTGCAGCAATGCCAGGGATGCACATGCTTGCTGGGGACCCAGCAGCCCCATCAAGCCGGGGGGCAGGAGCAGGCTGCATGCCCTCTCCTTGCTCCTCGCAGCCTGGTCTAAGGGTGCACTTAATGTTACACATGGTTAATTAAGTGTTAAGAGTAGAACAAACAGGTCAATCAGTGACTTTGAACCAGTTAAAACACTTGCTAGCAGGTGCAATCGCAGCCATCTATAAGCACACACTGACTTTGCCTCTAATGTGTAAAACCCATTTTGCTTTCATTGAGACTCTCCAGATTAAAGCACCTCTCCTCTTCCACAGTGTGGCAGCCACGTAGGTGCAGACCTAGGAAATTCCCAGGTAAGCTTCTGAAGCAGCATCTTTTCCTCTGCACCGCGCTGTTCCTGGGGGAAGCCAAGCCACTTGCAGGGTGTACTGCCCCGGAGCCCGCGGTCAGCTGGCGAGGGTGTTGAATGCACAGCGTGGCTCCTGCATTAATTGCTAGCATTAGTCCTGCTAGCCCAGTGCTGCAATGTTTGATAGAAATTTGGAAGTGTGGGCCATGATCAATCCTGAGGTGAGCCACAAGGCAAGAAACAAGATCCGAGCATTCCCACAAAGCTCAGATTAATAAAACAAACAGCTGGACCTCATCATGCCACATCCCAATGAGAGCTCTAGCACAAGCCCTGCAAGTTCTGAGAGGAAGAGGAAATTTGGGAAAGCAGGAGCTCCACACCACCACCACCTTTACCCTGGGGAATCTGTGCCCTTGAAACACCGTTTCCCTCTGATGTTTCACAGCCCTTTTTTTTTTTTTTTTTCTTTTTTCAAATGGGAAATGGCTGTGAAGCAAATCGTGCAAGACTGCCAAAAGCACCAACCTAAACCCCTGCAGGACATTTCTCGGGGAGGGAGCAGCAATGGCTCCGGACCACAGGAGCGCATGCAGGAGTGGGACACAGGCTGCTATCCGAGTGGGCCTTCCCTGCCAGCAGACATCTGTGCTCCAACCCGCGTGCGTGTCAGTTATGGATGAGAACTGCAAAGCGCTGCATAACATCACACCTGAGTCACCCTTCTTACAACAAGCAACTTTCTACAGCCCTCAGAAGCCAGTCGTGGGGCCTCGAGGCACAGGAGCCCAGAGCCATCTCCAGGCTCGTCCCAGCCCAGGAGTGGAACAGCACAAAGGCTGGAGCACTTCCAGAGGTTCAGGCTGGCAGTATTACATAGGAGGTCATAGTATTTCCCATTCCTCCTTGCTTCCTTAAATAAACCTCATCCTGCTTTTAAGACAGTAAAGACAGGGAGCCCGGAAGATATGCAAATGTGAGTATTACCATAATAAGGGCTACAGAGTAACTCGGGTAATCAGCTCCTCCATCCCAGCACAGCGAAGCCAGGTGATGCACAGCCCACCCTGACAGCGCAGCAGGCTCAGCGGTAATTAAATATGGTACCAAAGGGGCAATCAGGCTGTGTAAAACATGTGGCACTGATGGGATGGGGAAGAGATTTTGGCTCGTCAGATGACTGGGAATTTCAGAGCACACCCGTCTGTACACGACTGCCTCTGCCAAGGTGTGGATCCAGTTCAGCAGGAAAGCACGGGGCAGGCAAAGTCACCTTCAGCAGCCACTGCCATGCTGCTCATCCTGTGACAGCAACTGGAAAGCAAAGCGATATTGTGCTCATTTGCAGCTGTTTCCTAAATATATCGATCAACTTCAAGAAGGAAGAATATTAAAAAGATGGTCTCTTGAAACAGCCAGCTGAGCTCTAAAAGCAGGATTTGAGCTTTCCTCATTTGGGTGGAGAAGCGAATGCTGGTGCTTCAGAGAAAAAAATGTCAGGAATAAAGCAGCCAGATGGCTGGCCAGCCTACAGGCTGGAAGAGAGGGATGGATATGGAAAGCTGTCCTGGCTCTTGTCTATGGCAGAAAAGGACGGGGTCTGTCCAAGCCTGGAGCATCCAAATTCGCGGATATGTAAATACCCCTGCACAGACTTGCATGGAGCCGGTAAAACACACACACCCCCTTCCCGGGGCAGCCAAGACACAACCCCCAGGTCCCTCCAGTGCCCTCCTCCTTCTAATTAACCACTCATTTGGTCCATTTCCTGCCTGACTCCACATTGTGAACAAGAGCTGGAGCCCGGACAACAGCCGAGTTCCCCATCCACCTGCTATTTATCATTTCTCAGTGTCACTGCTGCTGCTGTGCCCTTTGGTGCTGAGCCCCTGAGTCAGCCGAGGCATGGCTCACGGGGGGACCCCCAGCCCACTCCCCTCCTCCCAGGAGCCCAGGACCTTTTCAGGGCAGAGCACCCCAGCATCCCTCAGCAGGACCAGCACCCGGCTTCTCTCCGCCTTCAGACCCAGGCAGGAGCTCTTTCATTGCTCACCTTCAGTTTTTCTTTAAAATGCAGATTTAGGGCTTTTCTCTCTCCCACCAGTCTCTGAACTAACAGCCCCGGCTGAGAACTGTGCTCTGGACTGTGCTCCCAGAAATCGAAGTGCTTTGTGCCAGCATTTGATAATACACCCTGCTATACATTTTGATTACATTACAAATACGATTACTATTAAGCTACTATAGGTCTGCCAGGACTAATCCTGAGCTGACTCACTTCAGATGCCAGAGAGATGCTGTGTGAAATAGCTTCTCCTGCCACATTTTGATTACTGTGGTGCAAAGCTGGTCCACAGGCTTTAAATACACTGAATGTGTTTGGTAAATGAAATTTCTGGGATAATATTAAAATGTAATCCTCCTGGAAAGCATTGTCATCGTTCTAAAGGACTCCGCCGATTCCCTCTCCCTGCTCCTGCCGACGCGTACCTGGATGTTTTCATTCACAAGTTGCTTGACGGTGGTGCAGAGATTGCTTTAAGGGTCCCCTGTCCCCTTACCCACTCCCCCTCCCCGCTTCTGCTTTGTACAAGCACAGTCGCACGCCCGTTTCAAACTGGATTTCCTGCGGTTTGTATTAGGTTTCGCTCTCTGCGCAGGTGTTTGATCACAAGAATGAAACCCGAGAAAAAGCGCAGCACTTTGCTATCGAATCATAACGGACCTCACGGGCTGGTGGGCCACCTGAGGGGCTGGGAAATCATGTCTAACACCATCAACAGCTCCCTGATGAAAAAATCTCAGGGGTGCAGAGACTGTACGTTACCGCCTCCGGTTTAACACACACACAGTTTGTTCACAGAGGCACTTTTGCAAGCAAATTGGACAAGTTGTGAGGTTGCCAAAGCAGAAAACACATGGCTGCTTTTACAAGTGTAGCGATGTACATCCGGAAAAAGAACATGAATAAAGGCAAAGGTATGTTTTAAAGAAGCTAAAATACGTCACCACAGCAGAAGTCCCTACAACTCTGTTCCTGGGCACCCTGCACCGACCTAGCAAGGCACTAGTCCCAGATAACTGGTGATACTGGGTCTCTAAAAGAGGGTTTCTGCCCACAAACTCACCAGCAAAGCCAGGTGACTAAAATCCATTTTGTAAAGTGTCAGACCTCCCCCTGCTCACTGCCCAGGGCCCAGCAGGGTCCCGCTCCACTCTGCCCTTTGCCCAGGGCAGCTGTGGCACCGGCACTTACCATCGTCTGAAAGCAGGAGTGGAGCTGGGTCAGGAACGGCGGCTTCCCAGAGAGAGCCAGGACACGCTTTTCAACCATCGTGCACTCAACATCATCATCCTGGATAACAACGTCCTTCTTCAAGATCTTAACGGCATAGAGCTCATCTGTGCCCTTCCTCTCTGCCAGCATCACCTGCACGAGAAGGCACACAGGATAAAGGAAAATGTGGAGCTGCAATACTCCCAGCTTGCTACAGCCAATAATTAAAAATAGTGGCTTGCTTATTATCCTGTGGCTCCCGTTATAACCCTGAAAAGAGATTCAGGTGCCAAATGATGCAGAAAGCTACCAGTGCTATTTCCAGAAGTATTTAGGAACCCTAAGTAACAAGTAACACATCTACTTCGTCACCACCTAACCGCCTCGAGGAAACCAGCCCAAGGGGTCTGCTGGCGTCTGAGCCACATTCACCCTGCAGCACCTTTCAGCCCCACGTTGTGCCCTGGTTCAGCACCCTCAAGGTGCAAGCAGCATCAGGAAAGGGCGTCACGAGTTTGAACACAGAGTCAAAACTCAAATTAGGACATGCTAAAAACTTAAAGTGGAGAAGAGTCAGTATACAGCCAACAGTAAAAAAAAAAGAAAAAAACAACAGCAAGGTTTTAAGATTTTCTCTGCCTCACAGACCGCCTCCACAACACGCACAGTGATCAAAACCCAATTATGTGCCGGTCCACCACCCAGCCACAGCCCCTCTCATCCAGAAGAAACCATCCAACCTCCTACTTTAAATGAGTTTCACCCATTTGCAGGTCTATTTATTACAATAAATGGGATGCACTGCTTCTGCTGGTGCAAATTCCCCTCATTAATCCCATCAGCCCCAGTGAGGATCCTCAGACTGATCCACCATGCTCCACCAGTGTAAGCTGCTCCTTGGGCTGCTGGCAAAATAAACAGCCTCTGAAGCCACACTCTGCTTCCCATTTTCCCTCCTCGCACTCTCTCATCGTGTTAGATTCAAGCACTCAGTGGAAATGAATTGCTTTCCATTTGAAAGAGTCTGCAGAAATCCTCTAGTCACATCAGGAGCAGGAGTTCGGATGTTCTGAAAATAAATTATGAGAAGTCAACATCAATAGGGTGGAATTGAAATGCGTTTCAGACTGCAGCAGACTGGCCGAGGCAATGCGAGCGGGTCTCATCGCCACTTCTGAGACGCTAAGGACAGCAGAACGGACCCTCTCGTTGGCCCCGGGTGGAGGACACGGGGCTGGAGCCACAGGGGGAGAGCCCTCAGCCCCCGGAGCTGGGGCGCAGCGGGTCCCTTTGGGGCTGGGGAGGGGGCAGCGGTGTGCCAGCCCTGGGGTGGCGAGGCAGGGGACACAGCCTGAGGGCTGGGGACATGCAGGGGACATGGCAGAGGACAGCCCAAGGACTTCGGTGCCCACCCAGCTGGTCGGGTAAAACGAGAGCGCCGTGGGGAGAGCGCGCGGAAAGCACGTGGCTCTGGCTCGGCCCAGGCGCCTGGCTGCGGGCCAGAGAGGCTGGCTGGCCTGGACACACTGCTCGTCAGGATTAGCCAGGAAAGGCACCAGGGCTCCTCAGCGCCAAGTGCTTCGAGAAGCCACTGACATTTACGTTTTCATCAGCGGGGCCGGGATCGCAGCGGCCACGGGCCGCACTCCTCCACTGGCAGGGCTAAAAAGCAGCCCGACAGCGTGTCCGAGACTTCAGAAACGGATCGACTTACTCCCTGATGTTTGGAGAAAGTTGAGCACCTGGAGCAGCTCGGCATGCTGCTGTGATACAGCCCAGCACGGCACAGGCACTGGGACCAGATCCGTCCTTCACCCTTCCCAGCTCCCTGAGGCGCCCTGCAGAGCTCTTTGGAGGGGACGGGCTCTCCCAGCAGGACTCCCCCCCGGCACGGGCAGGGGGTGCCCTGCCTGCAGCCACAGGTCAGGGTGCAAGGGCAGCAGGCACAGCTGCTTCAAGCGGAGCCCACCCTGCTGCCTGCCCTGCGACTCTCCACAAGCTGAACCATCTCAGTTCATTGCCTCCGTTTACCTTCACCATTTTTAGGCAAGTCGAGATTCACAAGTCACCATGCGCAGGTGCTAAAAAATACAGGTGATTTTTAAGTGATAAAAGCAGTTGGGCTCCGGCCATTTAAAGTTGGTGGAAAAAGAGAAGCGACCTCTCCCAGAACACAGTTTGTGCAAAGATGAAACCTGTGATCGGGGACTAAGTGCATTACAGGCGCAATCAATTATATACAGACCTACCCTGCCATCCATAACCCTTTCTGAGAAAAAGTAAATCTCTGAGCCTGGCATCTGCTTCTGGCCCAAGGGTGCATGCCGGGGAGGGCGCTGGCACCAGCCTCCCCCTTGGAAGCAGAGATTGCAGTGGCAGCAGGGCTCGGATAGCACCCTGCTGCTTGGCCAGGCACTTTGCTCGGAGCTCCCAGGCAGAGTGCTGCTGGTGGTAACGGCGCGTGCTCGGGGAAGTCTCGGGGGTACGCACAGATCAGATGCAAAGGTAAAACCAGCTGCTGGAGAGTGGGGTTTGGCTGTAAACCAAAGGGGAGGTGGGCTCTGCCGGGGTGCCTGGAGCCTGTCCCCCATGGGAAGGAACCCCAGGGAGAGCGGTGGGTGCCACCAAGATGTCAGTGTGCAATTCTCACCCAGCCGGGGATGTGGCCACCACCCCCCCCAGCGCACGTGCGGGCTCTGCAGTGACAGCAACCACAACAAATGCAAAAAACTGCTCTAAGGCCCATATGGACTAGAGCATATACACTCTATGTATGAGTGTACAGCTTCCCAATGACATGGCAATCCCGAGCCACAGGTGAGCCAACCAGCCCTGCTTTGCTGAAACGTAAAAGGCAAAAGGACTTTGCAGCCGCCTAAAACCCAGCTGCCCTCCACCCACAGCAAAGAGGCTGAGCGTGAGAGCACACGTCGGGGTGAGTGCAGAGCACACTGAACACCGCACAATACTGTACTTCTCTCTCACATCTAGGCTGGCAGAGCGAGCAGCTCCAGAAGCGCACGTCGAGACTAATGCTGTTCAGGATGTTGTAATCACTGTGAATTTGCATATGCAGAAGAGCTTGCAGGCTCTGGTCCATGGCCAATTGAGAAAATACCTTCTACACCCGGAGTGACAGGCACGGAGTCTGCACAGGCATCAGCAGGCTTGGCCTGCTCTCCATGCAGAAAACAGGGCTGCTCACAGCCCGTGGGGCTGAAGTGACCATCTGATGCCGCCTTGCTCCGACCCTGCCCGCGGTGGCTCGGCAGCACGGTGCCAGCGCGACAGCTTGCAGTGCCAAGCCACAACCCATCCAGCTGCACGGAGGAGCCTGCTCCGAGCCCGGGGCCCTTGGTGTGCCAGGGGCTGGCTCCAGCACGCTGGCATCGCCGTTCCTATGGTGACTGCAGCACGGGTACAGCTAAGATGTCAGGAGAAGGACAGCCACCAATAAGGCGGCTTCAGCAACGGCTGGTAATGACAAAGAAAAAGATTGGGACCCATTGCACTGTAAGTAAAAAAAGATTCAAACAAGCAAACGCTGCAGCCAGCGCAGTTTGGTAACGCCCTGAACAGAGCTGTGCACAAGATGCACACTGGTGAAGGAGGAGCATGCATCCAAACCTCACCGCGTGCCCAGGGGCCAAAGCACAACTCTGCGAGTCAGAGACCCAGTCTCTGCACAAGAGTGCCAGCTGCCAGCCCTTCTGCCACGTTTCGTACCGAGAGAGGAGAGGAAAGCATTTCACAGCCTGCAAATTATCATAGGACATGAAAATTGTCTCCTATTGCGCTGTAATCTATAACTGCAGAGGCAAAAGAATCAGCCCTACTCAGAATAACACCAGAAAACCCCCAGAAAAGATTGACAGCATGATAGTATGACAGATTGATTAGCTGCAAAAATATGAGCAAGCCACATAATTTAACTTTCCTCTATTTATATTACAGCAAAGCAAACCCAGGGTGGGCTGTGCCAAGCGCTGCCTTCTCCAGTCAGGACCACCTCCCTTCCCCTTGCCAGCCCAGCAGGACTAGCACCAGTTACAGCTCCTAAGGGTCCCGTGGACCCCTTGGCTGGGGCAGGCAGCAGCAGGGGCAAGCCCAAGAAGACCCAAGACCACCAAGGAGCATCAAGGTTCACTCTGTGTACCGGGCCTGAACACACCAAGCTAAGACCACACGCACACCAGCCCTTGCCCCTCAGCTATTTCCCAAACCAGCACAATTTTCCACCCCCTAAACCTTGATGCCTGGCTCTGTGGGGACTTCCATCTGCCAGCTCGCTCTCTGGAAAGTAGACTGCATATTTTTTTTGGTGCAGAAAAACCTGATATTTAACTTGATTTATTCCTGTAATATAGAGTATTTGTTTGGGAATGCTCCAGCATAATAACTGGAGCTATTCTGATGCTGAATGTAGAGAAAGCAAGTTTATTAAACTCCACTGAGGCCAACAAATAGGTACTCCTGACCCCAGACAGCTGTAGTGGTAATACTAAGCAGTAAATCTGAGGTACCGATGCCAAAGGGTTATGCCTGAGACAAAGACTCACTGAAATAGCAATGACACTCACAGAGCTCTCACAGCCTGCTTGAACCGAAAGGTCAGGGACCAGGAGGAGGGAGACCAGCAGCACGTAGCAAAGCAAAGCAGCAAGCAGGGCCAGCCCTGGAGAAGAACAGCACTGCCACGGACACCACCGGCTGCTGCCAAGGGCTGGGAGCCTGCCGGGAGCCGGGACCAGGGAGCTGGGCTCCTCTCCTTGCCAGCCGAGCGCTGGCACTGTGCAGATCTGTGCACCTCTGTCCGGCTCCTTCTGAAACACCTTGGCATCTCCGCATTCACGTACAACATGCAAAGCATTCTCTTCAGCAAGGCCCCGCAGCTGTGCCCCTGCGGTGTCCCCATGCCGGGGCTGGGATGCAGGATGCAGGATGCGGGGAGGCAGGAGGGGAGCAGCGGGGGAGCGCTCCCCAGCCAGGCGCAGGCACACGTGAGGGTGAGGCTGCATCTACCCGTAGAAACCAACGTGCTGTTTTAATAAGCACTAATTAGCATATTTATAACATTCTGTTCCAGGGAACAGTTTCTGTCACACATTCCCTTATATAAGCCACGATGCCGACTGAAGAGTTTGCTAATGTTTCTCAAATTAAAAGAAAGAAGCGGGGGGGGGGGAGCAGCCGGAAAAAAACACAACTACAGAGTTTCCAGATGCCAGGCACAGACTTTAAAAGGAATTAGGTGTTGGGAGGGAGAGAAGAGGGGGCAAAAGCACTGCAGAAATGGGGATCTGTATATGTTAGTGAGAGCAGCATGGGCGCAACACCCAGCGCTTTCCTGCTCGCCAAGGTTTCTAACCTGCAGCAAAGGTGTTAAACCGCAGAGTAACGGCAGCATCACTGGCAGGGGAACCTCGAGCTGATGGCTCTGGGTGCTGGGAACCACCAGGAACTCCCCCCTCTTCTCCTGTCACAGATGCTTCAGAGGATCTCTAAGCTCTCCACCTTCAGAGAGGGAGCAAACACCCGTCTGGAGAGGCTGGGACCTCCCCGAGCTCAAACACCAGCAGGAAAAGGCTCAGGGAGGGAACAGGTACCAGCTGCGAAGGGGGGTTCACATCCTTGGGCTCAGCAGGCGATAGATGAGCATCGCTGCCCTGGCATTCCCTCCTTCCCTCCGCTGCCCACCCAAGAGACATGCCTGAAGGCAGAGCACTATTCCCTGCAATTAAGGCCGTTCACTAATCAGAGAGGTGTAAGGCCATCCATCGCACCAGCAAACGCTGCGCTGGTGCACAGCAGAAGCAGCCCACCTTCCTGCCTGCTCCCAGCTGCGAAGCCCAAGCAGCCGCTCAACTACTGGAATTTCTAATGGAAATCATTACAAAGTTGGCAAGACCCCAAGAAAAATGAAGGCTCCAAGTCACATAATTACTAGAAGAATGAAATTCTGTTACCACTTATAACCAGTCTGGAAAGTTAATTAAAATGTTCACATATATTTGTAATTATTAGGAAAAAAAATGGCCAAATAAAAAAAGAGCTTTAAAGACGCAGCTTCCCAAAAAGAGACCATTTGATTTTTCTGATGGTCTGATCAGACATCTCACATCATCATCACCGTGACACAGCAGTCACACAGTCCAGAAGGGAGCCAGCAAATTGGGCTCCCATTACCGTGACACCAGTGCTCCCAGGCATAGCAAGGACAGATCACACCAGAGTAGCCATTGGACCGCAGCTCAGAAGTGCTAAAAACACGGGCGTTACATACAGAAAGTGCAAAGGCATGTGTTGTACCACACCTTCCCAAAGCTTCCTTTTCCCAGCACCATCAGGAAATTGAAATCCGAAAGTTTCATCCGATCTCTGCTCCCATTGTTGTCGAATTTAGAAATGGCATTTCTTGTCTTCTCATCTGCAGCCTTGGACCCTGTTCCAATCTTGGCTCTCTGCAAAGATGGAGATGGAATGGGGAGAAAAGAGGAAAAAAAATTACTGAAAACAGTGTGGAGAAAGGTCATTATAAAACCAGTGAGTGCTCCTCAAATCCCACATTAATTAGCTCTTCTCCAGGTCAAACACTACCCTGAGCCACAGGAACTTTTTCTGTAAGTGTGACAGGGACAGCATCAGGAAGGACACTGGAGAAGTTATGAGCCTCAACGCACTGCGCTGTTTGGCTGGTTCCCAGTTAACCTCTGTGAGAGCAACTGGGAACTGCATCAACCCATTACCCTGCTACCCCACTCTCCCTGCCCACACACCCAGGGGGCTCCCCCACAATATGCTCTAGGTCATCCAAAGCGTAGAACAGAGGCTCAAATAAGCCTTTATATTCCCCTCAAAGCTGGCTTCAGTTTCTCATCTCACCAGAGAAATGACAGGTAAATATAAATATATTAAGGTAAAACACAGGACTTTTTATCCAGCTCCACTTCCGTTACTATCTGACATTGAAGAGAACCGCACTCCCGTGCCAGCTCAGGCTGAACGTAGGAAGCTACAAATCCATTTGGAACAAACCAGAATAGAAAGCACTCCTCCCGCATCCCCAAGCAATTGCACGAGCTGCTGCAATCACAATTGCTTATTAAGGAGCCTCACAAAACCCCCACATTTTTAAACACAAAATCTCACCGGTGGCTTGGCACCTCCTCATTGGTGCAGGGGCTATCTAATTTGCTGAACCACAGTTTGTAAAAGCTATCTCACAATTTATTCGGTTTTAATTTTTAGAAATATGCGACAGTGTAAGGCTTGCACTGAGCTCAGTCTAGCATGAAATTCCATTAACCCGATTCCAGCAGTTCAATTTGGCTGCTGCTCGTAGCTCCTCCAGATAGGAGCCTCGCAAGTAATCTCCAAGCCTTTGCTGCTGCTAATTGGTTCTTGCAAGGTTCTCCATGCTGTAAAATTCTCCATTCAAGGTCACCTGCAGCACCTAAATGTCTGAAAAACTCCTGCACCGAGAACTAAAGGAATGATCTCCCAGATTTGCAAACATCATCACTGCTAATGCAGCTCTGCCTGGGGGAGGAGGCTGGAGTTATCCAACAGCCACCGGTACCGGCTGCGGCTGCCAGTGGAGCTGCACGCCTGCTCTCCGCCGGGGAAAAGTATACACCGAAAAGGAACTGAAGTCACCTCTCCTGAAGGACAAGGGTTTTCCTCATGGTAGTCTTTAGGCTTTTGCAACATGCCCAGAAGAAGGGGATACCCAGCCAGAGCATCTTCCTTCACATCAGCTAAGGTGACCGACAACGGCTCTGGCACCGACCGAAAGCTGCTTGTTGAACCCAGCCAAGGAGGGATCCAAATGTGGGCAACCAAACAAGAGCAGCATCTGCATCTCCACGAAGTCAGCCCCGTGCTGTGTAACTCTGCTTTCAGCAGTCCACACCCTGTTGTACCTCAAAGCTATCTCCAAAAGAAAGGTGTGCTTATCAGCAGGCAAAATAGTCATATTCTGTGAAAGCTTCCTAAATACTCTACCACAGCTGAAAAACAATCCTGTCATATCAGATTTGACACTAAATTAACCTCTGTGAAAACACGCTGTAATAAAGCCGAAGGGCAATGTTACGTTCCCATTGAATGACACCCAACAGCACAGCTCTGCTCCCCGACGAGCCCGCATCCTCCTGCACACATGCAGCACCACGGCTGGCCAAGGGCTTGGTGAAACGCTGACCAAAGCAGGAGCAGGCTGCCAGTCCTGAGCAGAGCGGAAAAGAGCAACGTGAAGAGCAGGGAAAAGAAGAGGATTTTTATTTGCTTCATCCCAGCAAACTGTCTGGCTTCAGGCACAGTGTTACCAGCAGCACTGGCAGACACCCGGGCGAGCACCGGGCACTCAAGCATGAGAGTGACTCCAGGTCCCTCCTGTTGCCTACAGCTGCCCCCGAGCCCGTTTGAAGAGGGGCTGCTGCAGTCACAGTTAGTCTTGCACTTGACCTGAATTTGCGGCACGGCAGCATGTTTATAGGAGACAAGATGAGGGTACAAACACAGCATGGCTTCCCTGATAAAACTGGCTCAGCACGTAGCTTGGTCAGGAGGGGGAAAGGTCTTTCCAGAAAGAGCCCAAAATAAAGAGTTGGGGAGATGTAAAGATCGTCACCCCCACATGAAGTGTCTTGCTTTTGCTAGCAAGTGTCTCTAATATCCACCTCTAAGTAAGTACAAGAGCCCTTTAACCTGTTTTTAATGCACTCCTAACGCTCACACAATCTCAAGACCTCTTCAAGAATTCCAACTGAAGCGTGCCAAATATTGCTCACATAAAAAAAAAGAAGAAAAAAAAAAGCACTTGACCTTCGTTATCCAACTCCATTTGTCATAGTTAATTTACTACATCTGAATTTATGCAATAGCAGCTGACGTTCACATCTATCAAGCTGTCCCAGCAAGCGGCTGATAAAGACCAAGCAGAATTGGCAGGGGACACAGTGCAAGGCTTTGAGCTGTGCTTTTGTCTCAGGATGCTCCCTCGTCAAGCCCAGGACGTGCCCGCTGCAGACTGCAGGTTGCAGGAGGACCTCGGCCAGGAACAGCACCGCAGGCTGCCAGAAAGGCGCATTGCTCTGAGAGCATCCGTCTATCTTCTGCATCACCCGGGCTGACACCACAGTCCTTTCAGCTGGGTGCTTTTGCAGTGCTAAGTCCACCCAAAATATAAACCTGTCATACAAGTCTCAACTCTGTCCTATTGATTTGCGCTGCCCAGGAACAGGCAGGATCAAGCAGCACTAATGGAGATCGATCGAGGGATTCTTTTTAGCCCTTACTGTCTGAAATGCCATGGCGGCACCCTGTCTGCTGCATCGCAGCCAGGCTCCAGGGCATTCCTCGTCCCTCGGGATGCCAGAGCAAACCATCGCTCAGCTGGCCAGGGATTTCTCTCCTTGTAACACTGACTTGCTCGCAGAGAAGGATGTGATAGGGGAAGACAAGCAAGGTGAGGGTACAGAGGTACTCTGGCAGAGTGAAATGACACCTCTGGACAATGTACTTTCTGATCTGCAGACAACTCATCATCTGACTTCCAACATATGTACTGTTTTAACACTGCTGGAACATCAAAAAATGCAACAAAAGCAGGTAGTTAGCGCTTTACAGAGCTGGCAGCCACTGGCTGCATGCCAACTGTTGTATTAGAACTGTCTTGTTTTCTTGGATATTCAGGAAAGTTATATATAACTGAGATACACATGAGATTAAAAAAAAGAAAGGAAAAAACCGAACTAACTCTCCAATCCTGTGCTACAATTATGGAGTTCACGCTGACAGCCATAAGGGCAATTCCTTTCCTTGTGTATGGCTCATTTCATGCAAGTCTGCAGCTGCACCACATTCATTCTTAGGTTCCTGGGAAGACTTCAGCTATACTGAAAAATAGCAAAGACCTATTAATTCAGTAATGTCTGGATCAATCATTCCACAGGACCTTCCATGGCTTATTGAGTAGTAAATAGACATTTCTCCTTGAAGCCTCTTTGGGGAGTTGAACCCAAGCACCACTGAAATTTTTCCGAGACTGGCACGGAACTCGCCCTCGCTCCAGCACACCTCTGTGCAGATCCCAGCGCTGCCAGCGCCAAGCCCTGATGCTCTCTGAAGCTGACAACAGCTTAGCTGGGCCAGGTCCTCAGGGAAGCCTAGGTGTGATAAGGCTCTGCAGAGCCTTTCTGGCTCGCTGGAATCCCACATCCACTCTCACTCAGAGAAGCCCAAAAGCTTTTATGTCCTTTGCTTTTCACAGGCACCACCAGCACTTGCCCCGAGTGAGTATTGGTGCCACTGGTTTTCCCCTCAAGGTGACGGGCTAGCTTCGGGCAAGGCACTGTCACTCATCAGACCTTCACTATCAGTTGCCCGTATCAATTAGCCGGTAGTTCATTAGCACAGACTGCACTCTCGGTTCATCAGGTTATGCCACTATCCGGGCTGAGAATGCAGCGCTGCGCACCACGGGAAGGATGGATTACTTAAGTTACTGAACGCTAAATCATGGGCTCATATGTGTTGCCTTAGCATTCCAGGCTCACACCAGCTTCCAGCAGCGTTTCTGTCGGTAGCACCTGGGTGCAAAGCAGCTCAGGGATCGCTGCTACCACGTGCCAGTTCACCCAGCCATCGCCCTCTCAAACACCCAGCCTGGCCTCGGTGCACCAGGCAGGGTGCAGAGGCTGCCATGGCATTTAATGCCTAAGCAAGGTTTTCTTTCTGAGATTAGCTCCCAATCCAATTATATTAATATCTTATCTTAATTATATTAATTCATAATCAGCAGCATGACAGAAAAAACAGACAAACAAATCCTATTAAATGGCACCTCAGAACAAGGGTAGAACTGCTGTACCAACCCCACATGCACATCCTGACACCAGGAGCATGGTTACGTCAGGTCATCCCAGGACATCCAGGATCTTCATCCCTCCTCAATTGGAACGTAGCGTTGTAAACACATTAACTGAAGCATCTCCTCTTCTAGCTACGCTATACTCATTTTGGCAAGCACAAAACACAAATTGTGAGTTACGTAACCCCAGCAGCAAGACAGACATCGACTGAAACAGCGCAAATGGCAGGGGGACGTTTGCTGTGCTGCTTTCCTTTTTCTTTTTCATAAGAAGAAACGACTTCTTAGGAAGGATGGGATTTCAGACACCTTCCTACCCACAGGTAGCAGAGACACGGGATCAAACACGCTTTTAGTGAAGCACGAGGTGCCAAGCAAGCTTTACACAGAACTCTGCACTGTGCAGTATTCTCTGCTGTATTTTCAACCTGACATAAGCCAAAGAATCATTTGCGTATCTCATCTCCTCATCCACCAGAAACAACCGTTCCCTTTCCCAGCTAATCCACTGTTGGCTTCTACCACATGCGCAGTCAGACACACGCGTGTGCAGGGAGGTCACTGTACTTTCAAATTAGAAGCAAGTACTCCAGAAGGGTGAGATGGATGGCTCATTCTGTGCGCTACAATTAAAAAAATCCTGTCAACCGCATCAGAAAACCACATGCGAATGAGCCCCGTGCTTCCAGCTTCTAGTATATCCGAATCCTTTCGCCTTAACTTGCTCTTCTGCAAACCTCTACAAATTGATGCCCTCTGGCTCGTCTCTCCCAGCAAACCATCGTTCCTTGGACCACTAAGCAGTTGCTCCTGGCCCTCTGTGTGCCTTGTACTGGAGGATCTGTGCAGCTGCATTGATCCAAGGAGCGATCCGGTCCCTGCTCGAAGCACCCTGCGGTCTCTCAGGTCTCCCCTGCCCTGGAAGCACCAGCGTGGTGTGGTGACATGACCCAGCACTGCACCAGCAAGGCAGGAACCACTTGTAGATGCATCATAGAATAGAATTATTTAGGTTGGAAAAGACCTTTAAGACCATCGAGTCCAGCCATTAACTCAGGACTTGCCATTCCCACATGGATCCAGCAAGGTCCTTGTTCATTATTTAACATAGGTAAACCATTGCTGGAAGGGTTCAGATGTTCAAAGTGACTTCTTTTTTGTTAAATGTAACTGAACAACTTACCTTCTGGAAACACCATCGGAAGCTCGTGCCCCAGAGCTCAGTGCCACGGAGAGCCTTGGGAAGGACCGGCCAAGGGCCCCCAGGAGTAGGTGCAAAGCAGGCAGAGGGAGCAGGGATGGGCTGTACCTTGCTCTGTGCTCCCCGTGCTGCCAGGGAAAGAGCTGACAGGGAAAGCCCCTTGCCGACAACATAGCAGGCAGGCAGCCAGGAAAACCCCGGAGTTCCCAAGAAAAATCAATTCACCTCAAATTTCTGCCTCAGTTCCTCATTTCCTTCTTCTCCCTCAGGAGGCACTGGGACGTTGAAATACTCCCCCTCCTCCTGGCTCAGCAGCTTAAACCTGGAGGGACACAGCAAGAATGTGTGGTCAGGATGGCAGGCAGGACCACGGGCAGACAGGACCGCGCCGCCCACTCAAGCACAACTCTGCCTCCACTGTACCAGCACCCTGGTAGCCCTTCCCCAAGGTTAGAAGACACCCTCCCCAAACCTCACACCCCCAAACTATCCTGCTCAGCAAGCTCACACACACCCAAGGGGAGGGTTGTTTCTGGGGTCCCTCGCTGTACTGGGGACCCTAGAAGATGCACACCCACTACCTGCTGCAGCAGACACCACAAAGCACTGATGGCTCTTCCAAAACATAAGCCTGACCCAAAACCCCACAGACAAAGCACATCTTTCCCATGACAGCCATGGGCACACATGTGGGCGAGCTCCTTCCCCATCAGCTGCCAAGGCAAGGCAGGCTCCACCGGGACAGCACGCTGAGCCTGCCGGTGCTGGGCTGGTGCTGGCAACCTAGAGCACAAAGCCAAGATGCTCACCAAAAAAAGTTTAAACGGCAATTATCAGAAATCAGGGAAATGTCATTCAGATCTGAGGTGTTTCTCACAGCCGCGGGCAAAGCCTTGGCTCCATCGGCAAATCCTCCCGGCAGCTGGAGGCCAGTTATCAACTGGGTGTTATCTACAGAGGCTGCACTGGAGGAACAAAGCGCTGTTTGCATAATACAGGGACAGGCTCTTCCTTTGAGCTCGTTTTCTCCATTAACTGCAGTTGTTTAGATATGAAATATACATCAGAGCTCCTTCCAGAGTTTATTCCAGCCAAATGCTGTGACAAGGAAAATTACTTAGATCTCCACTTATATGATTTTTAAAAGGCTGGGAAAAGGATCAGACTTGGGGCTGCGTCAGAAGGCGGCAGCGCACCAGTGCCAGCCGACACATGCATCTTTACAGGTGACTGGAAATTTGGGGGGTGTGGGGGGAATGGCAGTTTCTGTGTCTTTTGCAGAAGAGGAGCCAGGTCTCAGCCAGGGTCTGGTCTGTGGCAACCAGGGCTGGCAGGCGCGGTGACACGGCCAGACTGCCCGCAGCCTGCCACCACAGGTGGCTTTTCCCTGGGGAACAGCACTGGCTGCCTGCCTCACCGCGGGAGACCCCCAGCCATGCCCCCATGCCCCGGCTGTGCCAGGGTGGGCAGGGGGTGCCCGCACGCTGCCAGCCCCCAGCCCACCGCAGGACCCAGTGCTGTGCGGGCAGGCCACCCCGCCTGCTAATTCCTCCTCCTCTCTGTTCTCTGCTCCAAGCGAGACACATACAGCTGCCACGGTGGAAAAGACAGAGTCCGGGGTGTTTGCTCCACTTGCGGAATGCAAATTAATAGCATGCAGGTTTTGCTTTCCAAAAGACATATAATATCTATTTTCAATTATTACACTTGACATGGAAAGGTAACACAGCTCTCAGGCATCAGTGGCTGGGGAAAAAAAAAAGGGGGGTGGGGGTGGGGAAATAAGACAGCATGTGTCCTGCTGGGGGAGATAAAATGGAAATGAAGAGAACCCATTCAGTTCGGGTGTTACAGATCCACTGTGTTCATCTTTCGTATGGTAACGAGCAATGGTAATTACACACTTTGGTAGCATTCCTCCTTTTATTGAACAGTGCCCCTCAGCACCGGTTCTGCTAGTCTGCGGAGAAAACTGCTGCCCTTGCCACAAATCACAATTCAGTGCGTGTCCCCCATCCCTGCACCGGCTCGCTCTCCTGCACGCCTGAGGAAGCTACGTTGCCTCCCCAGTAAGGGAATCCAACCAGAAAATGCTGGAAAATGCTTGTTCGGCAAATGCTTGGCAGGCGATGCTGTCTGCTCCTGAAGCCTGTGTAGGAAGAGCCCATGGGGAGCACCAGCCCTGTGGGCTGCCAACGCCAGGCAGAGCAGCCCCGTATCTGTGCATGCCCGTGGGAGGGAGAAAGGGAAAAGCCCCCCCAGCAACCCTGCAAGGGGCAGGAGGACACAGAGGTGACACAAAGCCAGCCCCTGCAGGGTGCTCAGATGCTGTCCTGGCACTTCTGGGTGCCCCAGGAGACATCCCACTGCCCACCACAGCCCCAGTGACTGCCACCAGTCTGAGAAGCAAAGCAGCACCTTACCAGGAAACCAGAATGGCCAGTGGTCCCTGAACAGAAGGATGCTGGTGAAAGTCTGATAGGCTGCCACATCCTCTGTCGCATACAAGAAGATGAAGGCTGCATTTTGCCCCATAGTACTTTTAAAACAACTGCAACTCTTACCATCCATCGACTCCTGACTTCTGCAGCTCAGAAATCCCGAAGGACAAGGAGCCCATGAAATCATTCCTGCTGGTCAGATCCCAGTCCCAAATCTCCACAGACAACCGCCTGTCTTTGTCTGCCTCTTTCAGCTGGCTGGAAGAGAGGAAAGAAAAAAAGGATGGTTTTATTCTGGAAGCCACTGCTACACCATCATGCCCCTCCACGCTCCATAAGAACATGGATGCAAAACAAAGGGATGGGCTTCAATGACCATTCAGCTCTCTAAAATTTAATTTCCTGACCACATCCATTTCAAAGGGAGAATGTAGAGGTCCTGCCCCAAAACGCTCAGCTTTGATCAGGGGTCAGGGCAGGGGTTTGAGCATTTCTGAGTCACACTTACAGGAGCGCAAAGAATTATTTCTCAGTTGAATCACCTTTAATGCCTCCAAGTAATTCAATCAGAGCAAATACAATCACATTAATTCTTAGGGGTGATAAAAATTAGTTTACAAGTTTAAACATTTTTCTTGTACTTACAATTTAAATGTCTCATTCCACTCAGGATTCAGGGAACACTTGATGGTTTTGGTCTTCTGTTTGCTTTCGTTTTTGGGGTCAGGGATTAGTTTAAGCTTCACATAGGGATCTGACAAGCCATTAGGGTCCATAGGAACTAGGTTTTTAGCATCTCTTACTGGGGAAGAGAAAAAGGATTAAATTCAGTATTCAAACTATAAAAACACCCAACAATTGACAACTTCCCTGTGTGCCAAGAGTAAGTGTGAAAACAGTGATTAAAAACAGAATTAAAACAGAATACGTGCAGACACAGACAACATTACATGAGAAATGACACACAGTTATCAATGCAAAGCAAATACAGCTCCAATGGACAAGGGAGGCTGAAGGATAAACTCAAGAGATTATTTTCACTTTCCAATAGGATGATTTGTTGTTTGCTCTCACAGCTTTAAACAGTTTAAAGCTGCTCTGTTTCCTCTTGCACCTTGGTAAGCAGAATCGCACTAATTCGCACCTTTCTTTTGGGAGAGGTGAGAGCATGGGGATGGTGCTTTCCATGGAGAGCGGAAATAGCAACAAAGCAGCCATGAACAAGGGAGAGCCCGCACCAGAAAGCACCAGAAAGGATCCAGCACTGAGCTCTCCTTCTGGGTCCCCTGGGGCGCCACTACCATGGCCCCAAGGGGCTGGGGGGATGCCCGCAGGGAGCGGTGCGGGCGCTGGGCTTGGCAGCATCACCCCGGCTCTGGGAGCCGGAGCGTCTCCTCTGGGGAGCAGGAGCAAAGCAAGGAGAGGAAGGTGGGAAAGCAAACCTGTGGGTGACCTTGACCGCTTGTAACTGGATTGCAGCTTCGACAAATTAAACACTTATCAGGCTGACCTAAGTCTCTTTCCCCAGATTAAGTCAAAAAGCGTCTTTCTGCTGGGAGAAGGGTCTTATCTTCCCCCCAGCCCCAGCAAAAATACCAGAGATGGAAAGTCTGATGGGACATGATGGAGCACAGCTGAAACCAGGGGAACAGATGCTTGCAAGAAAGTCCAGAGCAGAAACTGCCCTCCCCTACAACCAGCAGGCACGGCTCCAGTGGGTGCTGTCACAGGCTCTGCACCCCGGGGATCAGGCACGGCAGGTCGTGCCATGTTGGGAACAGGGAACTCTGTGGTGCCTGAAATCCTGCTGGATCACACCAGTGATCCACACACAGATCACACCACAGATCCACACACAGTTCTGCTGCAAAGTTCACCTAGGGCACAGCTTCACCCCACACACCCCATAGCCCCAAGAAGAGGACTCCAGCTGCGCGTGCAGTGCTGCTGGATGTTGGAAGACACTTTTCGGAGAGTCGGCAAGACTAAAAACAATTGTTCGGTCCCCAAGCCACCAGTAAGGCATCAGAAGTGAGGCTGGAAGCCAGATAGTTTTGAAAAGCAAAATCTGCAATCTACTGCTGTTCTCCTGAAGCATCGCCCAACTTTCAGCTCCATAGAATAAAACTTGTAGCCAAAAATCAAATCTGCATTTATAAACTAGCCCATTTATCAAACACCATGCCTTTGACAGCAGCTTGCAAGGCACAGAGCAGCTCGCCCACCTACAGGTGCCCGGGCAGCCCTGTGACCCTGCAGCACATGATGCTCTTCAGACTGCTGAGACGAGGCAGCTGCGGGAGCCAGAGCCACCTCGTGCCCCTCTGGCAGAAAGGGAAGGAATGACTTCACCACTGCCAGCCCCAGGAGCGGCGATACAGTGACCTTGCCATGATGCCATCATGCCCAAGATGGGTCTCTTTGCCGGGAGACTGAGCCCTGCCAGTGGGCGGTGGGGTCAGGGATGCAGATGCTCAGCAGCAGCGCTTACAAGCAGCTTTCTGTGCTCGTGTGCAAGAGGGGATGGACACGTGGTGAGGCTCTGG
Organism: Falco punctatus; assembly: GCF_963210335.1. Taxonomy (NCBI): domain Eukaryota; kingdom Metazoa; phylum Chordata; class Aves; order Falconiformes; family Falconidae; genus Falco; species Falco punctatus. The sequence goes on from NC_137583.1 coordinate 26,059,064, forward strand.
TTCCAGGGGACAGTCCCCTCCCCCTGCTGTTTTCCCAGCAGGAATGAATGCCCTGCCAGGACCTGGAGACCCTGTGCACCATTCTGGAAGCCACCATCCCCTGGGAGGGTGCTGAGGAGGGTTGGGAACACTGGAGCATCCTTACAGCACTCACGAGATGATACCAAAGGAGGAGGATCCACCCTTCCCGTACCAGAGAGGACCGAGGTTCAGAATTTCTTTATGAAGACAAGAGGTATCTCTGGAGGACAGTACAATATCAGACCTGAGCAGCTTCCAAGCTTCTCCGGTTACTGCACTGGCTCAGGTTATACTCGTCAGGTGTTGCACAGGCTGCTCCCCGAGCCAGGCTCCCGACATGCGGCACCTGCCCTGCAACTAGCTCACCACGCAGCCAGCCCCACAGCCCCGCACCACATGCCAGCAGCCCAACAGCCGCACCTTCTCCCGCTGGTAACTGCTTGCACTGACACCAGCAGCATGACTTCATTTCCATCATGTCCTGACAATTATTTTCATGTGCCATTTGGTAACAGAATCTGGTTCGTTTTTTTTCCAAAGTTTGGACATAAGTACTGGCTCTGCACTTCAGATGCTGGGCAATAGCCTGTGCCTTAATTTGGACTCCCAGTCAAAATCTTCTGCGGAAAGCTCTGTACCATCCAAGCGGAAAGGCTTTGCAATCTGCTGTGTGAAATCTCTAAGTAATGAGTATAATTTCCAAGGGCCCCGATACACCAAGGCACAGCCTGCGCAAGGCTCTGCACCGATACAGCCGAGATGCCTTCCTCTCCCTCACCCCTTATCAGAGAAGAATACACATTTTCTCCTCATCGTTATAAGCTTTTATCTATGCCTTTTTAATAGGAAAAAAGGCAATCTCTATAACCACATTCTTGAATTACAAAACACAAAAGTGTATTAGAGAGAAGTCCCACAATGGGTCCTGCCAAGGTACTACCTGACCAGCAAGGAGCCCTGCAGGGGAGGCAGTCTCCACAGCATTTGTCAATTAACAGCAGGAATTGCTTTTACCGTTTGCAGAGGTTGGAGGAGCCTTGTAAAGAGGAGCTTGGCACTTCTGTACCCCAGCCCAGAGCCCTGTCAGGCACCCCCCCAATCCCACGCCCTTTGCACAGCTCCATTCTTAACTCCTCGCTCCATCCAACCATGGGTCCAGCCCTCCTCCTGCAACTCTGCTGAGCTTTTACTATATTTTGTTACCTTCCTGGCTTTAAAATTATTATGAAAACGTATTTTCAGTGACCCTGACCACCTGCAGCAGAGGGAGATGTCAGAGCCTTGGGGAAGATCTCATCTCCATGCCACAAGCCAACAGCCCACTGCCACTCGCTGTCCCACAGGACCACCCGAACTGGGCAGGGGAGCGGTACTGGGCACTGAACAGGACCTGCCCCAGGCCCAGCACAGGTCCCGCACCAAGCGTCTGGGGCAGGAGGGAGGGCACGGTCCACGGTGGTGGCAGTTGCTCTTCATCTGCCCTGGGGGTCAGCAGAAACCCCCAGGGACTTCTCACCCTCCCAGGACAGGCAGCAACAGGCGCTGTGTGAGCAGCAGCACTAACCCAAGAGCTGGGACAAGCCCCTCGCTCTTGGGACTCAAACTGGACCGGGTCCCCTTGCAGAGAGAAGATGCAGAATTATATCACACTGAATCAGTGCTCTGACTTTGCTTCCCATTTCGCCATCCGAATGGCCAGCACAACATCCCCCGGAGACAAATGAATAAGCCTTCGTCATTTATCAGCCCATTGTTCACTTCTTTAAGGAACAGGAAAGTAATTCCTGACCCTCATAGTTAATCAGTTTATGCCCTGAAGCATGAGATTTGATTACCTCATGTTATTATCTCAGCATGCAGACCTAAAAATTTCATTAATGGGAATAATTTTATCTATTAATTTAAAAAAAACAAAATGCTTCTGTTTGACCTTAAGTAACTTTCTGACTTTTCAAGCAGAAATCAACAATTAAGTGAAAGAAAAATAAAAGCCTCAAGAAGCGTAGTAGTGATACCTCGCAGCGGGAGGAACGTGCTCCTCTCCAAACATTTACAGTGCTTCTTTGACAGTTAAATTTGATGTAAAATAGTTTTACATCTGTCATATTCTGACAGTTTTGTGCATCATTAAGAAGTAGTAACATCATTATTAATAGTGATGAGTAAAAATATTACGATCCCATTTAAAGCAGCCAGTCTTAAATCACTCTGGGTACTGAGCTCAGCCACGGCTGAGATGCCGCCTTGGTTTCAGGCTATGGCCAGGAAGGGGCACTGGTAAGTCCTGGATGTCACTGGATCGGGGGGATTGGGGTTGGGGCAGTGCCCACATCCTCCACACAGTCAGATGTGCCCTCACTGCCACACACTGGGGCTGGCCCACACACCCTGGAGAAATAACCCTGATTTTACACCAATACCTTCCTGTCTCCCCTCCGGGTGCACCCGCAGCACACGCCTGTCACCCAGCCCTGGCGAAGCCTTGGCAGACCACAAGCAGCAGCCACAGCCCCGCAGTGCCGGCTGCTTGGCCAAGGCTTGGCAGCGGTGATGCTCAGGGGGGTTCTGCAAGGAAGAGCCCCCCCCTGCCTGGGGAACACGGCAGGGCGTGCTGGGGACACCGCTGCATTGCCATGGGAATGAGATGTCACCCATTCCGTCTTGTAGGGCCAGGGCAGGTAGAGCTGGTGGAATGATATCTGAATAATTTATCCTGCAAAATTTGCAATGGTTTCCAAATAAATTATTCAGACAACGTCTTTTAATTACTCAGCCAGCCGTAACTGCAGAAACAGGCTTGGGAAGACACACTTATTTCAGACACCCACATTTCCAACGGAAAACATGGGGAGAAATACCACTACAACAAACGCCCAGAGCAGGAGGGAAGACAGCCTTCCCAGGCAGCTTCTTATGGCCACAGAGGTCATGGTCAGAAGCTCACAGAGGCTGCAAGAGTAACGCAAGACCCTTCCATCCAGCCCCAACAAGAGCTGTACCCTGGAAAAGCGGGCCAGGCAGCTCCAGAGCTGCCACGTGCCACAGGCCCAGGGAGCGATGCGGTGTCCGGGTGCATCACATCCCTCTCCCAGCAACGGGGAGGCTCCTGCAGGTCTCCACCAGGAAAGCCCCTGCCAGAGACCACTTCCCTGCAAGTCCCACTGCTGCATGGCACGGTCCCGCTGAGCTCCGCTGCTGGCCAGCGAGGCGGTAGGCATGAGAGGGTGGTTTCTGACTCTCTGCTCCCAGGACTGTGTTTCACCCGGGGTAAAACCAGCTCCACATCGAGCGAAGGGGGCTGGTGCTCCATCAGCAGCTCCCTGGGGAAGGCAGCCCAGCTTCAGGTCTGCTCCCCACCTCTGGGGTGGTTCCAACGGGCACAGCCCACCCTGCCCCATTCCTGGGGGCATGGGAGATGCTGCACAACCCTGTGCAGACAGGCTGCAGCCGCTGGCCCCATCTTCTGCCTGGGGTCGTGTGCCTGCTTGCAGCTGGGACCCAGGTTTCCATGGGAAGGCAAGATTAGTATGCTGGATAAATAAAGACCAGAAAGTTCTTTGCTAAATATGCAGTGCCATATGGGGGTTCACTTTTATGTTTAAAATAAAGCCTACAACAAAACCCACTCCTACCCCACTCTTGAAGACAACTTACACCAGCTGCCAAATCCTTTACCTTCATCTCTGAGTAAGCAAGACCCTTACAACATGTTCAGCGCCGACAGTTCTGCCTCCTGTTGCCCACCAAAGAAAAAAACCTTTCCAAAAGACCACTCCTCATGAGGAGGTCAGAGCTCAGCCACCTCACCGCAGCCCAACACCTCACCATGGCCTTGGCCAGAAAAATGCCGTGCCAGGGCAGACCTCTTGGCAAGGGGAAGGCTCCTGTGCTCCCAGCAGCACTCACCTTCCTCCCTCCAGCACTCACCTTCCTCCCTCCAGCACTCACCTTCCTCCCTCCAGCAGCATGGCCCATCCCCGGCTGTGAGCAGCCACCTTCCAGCAAGCACCCGGTGCTCAGAGTAACACCCTTGGGCGCTAAAACATTTAATTAACGCTCTGCAGAGGAACATATTTGCACATACTTATACAACAGAAAAGGCATAGGACTCGTTATGGCTGCATCTTCCTAGGCCGGTGATTATTAATTAAAGCACTTCCAGTTCATTTATCTAATCACAGCATAATTGGTTTCAGTTTTGGTCAATGTTTTACTTCATCAGCTCGGTAAATAGCAAGGCTCCGGTCCCGGCAGCCTCTGCCAACGCTGCAGGCACAACAGGGGTGTCTGGCCGTGACCCTGAGCTGGTGCCACGTTCCCATGGGTCCTAACAGGGGTCTCGGCTTTGCAGGAGCCATCAGGGACATCAGCAGGTAGCTGAGATCCCCAAAGACGACGAGGGAGCCCACCACTGTCCCCGTGCTCCAGCAGCCCCTGCACGAGGACAGGGCATGCTCCACCCCCACGCACACAGGCCAAAGTCACCTGAACGTGCCGAACAGTCTCCATCTCCCACAGATACCCCGGGACGTGCAGCAGAAACCTAGCACGTTTCTTTTGCCTTTTAGTCCCTGCAGACCATGGCTTCCCCGAGGTGACAAACATGCTGATGCACCAGCACGTGATGGGATGCAGCAGGACATGACGGGACACAACGCCCGCCCGAAGGGAGCAGGAGAGGTGCAGTGTGCAAGCAGAATCCTCCATGCAACTGGCTGCCTCACCACCTCACCGAAGCCACAGATTTAACGGACTCCAAGCCCAGCCTTCATAGTCTCTCACTCCTCTGTTTCCCAAACTCAGATATTCTTGTCTCTTAATACGACAGGCTCAGAATAATCTGCATTGGGAAGCTTTTCTATTATGGAAGCAAAAATGTGCAACGCCTTGAAGACATTTTAATTCGCTACAATTTCCCACTTTATTCAGCAGTCTTTTCCTGCTAATAAGATACTTGATCAAAGCGCAAACCAGAACACAGACCGCACATATACATTTGCTTGTGGCTAACGCCAGCCAAATGACACCCTGCCGCACTCCACCACTCGTGCCCCCCGCCCCCCAGGGCAGCACAGACACCCCCAGCCGCTCCTGCTCCGCGGCACCGCACTCAGCCAGACTCACGCGCCGGCGGGTGCAGATGTGCCGTCCCACATGCCAGCAGTGTTGTTTCCTTCATAAATCTCTTTTTTGCTTGTTTCCTAAAGAAGAAACTGCATATTACTGTTGACTCCAGGGTCAGGGGAGAGTGGCACCATCCTCGCTGCATTGCTGCCCTTGGAGCTGGCAGGATCTGACCTGTGGACACAGGTCGGCTCCAGGAGATCCTCACTTTGTATTTAAGGCAAAGCCAAGAGTTGTAACAATGTCGGAGCCAGGAATAATAGTGACAAGAATCTGCAGATGCGCTGGATGTAAAGGACCAGATTCCCCCAGTGACTAGGGTAACAACTGCCCGGGTCAATTAAGCATCTTCAAGTAGCATCCAAAGGGGATTAACTTGCTTTGGCAATGTGCCATGTCTCGGAGCGCTGCTAGGTACCCAAATTTTGTTTATCAGGCCCAAAAGATGACTTCTCTTTTGTCAAGCAGCTCAAGCTAAATAACCCAGCCCACGCTACCTACTTAGTATGACAAAGCCCCGGGCAGGAGTTTGCCATGGTTTACACGGTGGGTGAGAGAAGCAGAGATCTCGTTTTGCCACTCGAGAAGTGACAGAGCGTCCCTGGGCTGGGCTGCCCTCGCCGCCATGTCCAGCACCGGCCAACTCTCCAGCAGCTGCGGGCGATGCTCAGCTCCAACAGCCGCCCAAGATGCTGCTACCAAACGCCACGCTACCTGCATCCCCCCTTCCACAAGCAAAAGAGACTCCAAATCCCGCATTAGGGGAATCATGGTACTGATGTAAAGAAGCCAAAGGGCTGGAGGGGCTTCTCCCGGAGGCTGCCTGGAGGCTCCAGGAGCTCCCTGGAGGCTGAGCCCACAGCAGCTTGCGTTGCTCACTGCTGAGGACACTCACAGGACCCCACTCCCAGCGGCACCGTGCACAGCACCAACTGCAAGGATGCTTTGTTGTGATTCAATACAACGCATTTAGCAAGCAGAGCTGCTAACACAATCAGCTGTTTCTAGCCATAAAGGCTTTTTTAAGTCCAGCTAGCCCAAATGCACAGAAATGCCGGACATCCAGGCACATTTCTCCTCCTGCTCAATCCATCTCAGCTAATTAGGCTCTAAGCCACAGCCTGTCTGCTACCAGGACGCCATGCAGGACACCTAGCACAGCCAGAGCGGCTCCGTGCTGGGGACCAAGAGCCAAACCAACCCCACCACAGGAGCATGCCTAAGCCAGGAATGTCACCCACAGTTGGTTCCTCACTCACACAAAGCAAAACCCCAAGTGTCCCAGAGGGGGGGGCAGCGAGGGGGTCAGGGGCCTCGCTCACCCCCCCAGACGCTCAATCTGAGCCCAGGGACACTGGTCACACTGCCCCCACACAGCTCACATTGATGCTTCAAAAGAGAAGTGCTTGCCAAGAGCACGTATCCAAGTGCTTTGCTGGATGAGATGCAGATTGTTTTGTGCCCTAATTAGCAAGGCCCTCAGAAATCTCCTGTACTTTGGAAGCTGCCTTTGGCTGATGGAGATGCGAGCCCTGTCCCCAGCACAGGGCTGGGGAACACACCAAGCCAAGCCGATGGCACAACACCACAGGCATTAGGGAGGTGCCATTTATTTGTCCAGATGCCCTATTATTTGACAATGCCGTGCATTTTTAACCACTGGGAACACCAATAAGTCCCAGTGCTTCAGCAGCCTCGGGGCAGCAGCAGAGAATGGCAATGCAGGGCTCCGATCCCAGCGTGCGAGGCTGCGCTCCCGAGTGCACCCATTACACAATTACAGCCAAAGTATAGTATGAAAGGAGCTGTAACAGAGCTGCACCGAACATAAAGGAGTGATTAACACAACAGACCCAAGAGCTGGGAAGCTAATTAGGAGGGTCAGCCCCACAGGTTCCCATTGCTGCTGCTGCTCTGGGCACAGCCCTGCAGACAGGGGCTGCTGGCCAAACCCCACTGACCCCCCACAGGAACCCCCAGAGATGCTCTCAGCTATCTCCTACCCTACAGCTTTGAGGTTCATCCTGGATCTTCAGAACTAAGAATGGGTTACAAATACTGACATTTGTCTCTTTCTCATGTTATAATTTTTACAGTCATAGTATCTGGCAGACAACGCTGTAGGCAGACCCCTGTCGGGCAAAGTGCTGTAAAAAAGCAAAGCATGAGCACAGCCCCGGCTGAAGGAAACCCTGAACCTATGGACAACCCTGGGACTGCTCCGTCATGGCAAACACCCACTCCCTCCTGACACTGCAGTATGGTTTGGGGTCAAAACCGCACAGTGAGGCTCACAGCACAAGATGTTTAAACACATCTCCTTCTTTATTGATCTTTATTTTGTGAGCTGAAAATGGTGAGCATTCACTGCACTGGGAACAGCAGCGCTTGTACCTGCTGCCACCAGGCAGAGGAGGTGCGGGGTAACAGCCCGAACGGGGAGAAACGCTGCTGGGGCAAGTCACGCGAGGGTGCAAACAGAGGCAATTTGTGGGGTCACTACCTAGCTGAACAAGTCACCCCAAGTCAAACAACACACTATGTTTAACCAGCAACTGTGTTTTCCATTGGGAGGGAAACGTTAGCTTTAGAAAGAAAAAACAAATCATTTAAATAAACGGAGAGAGAGAAAAGAAAAACACACTGCTGAAAAGCGTATGGCAAATTCCTGTCAAATTTGTCAAGTCGATGAAAAAATAAAAGCCATCGTCTCCATTGGCCGTGCCCGTGCTGCCACCTGCAGGCACACGGCCCTGCCCTTAGATAATCGTTTGGGTCGGAAAAGACCTTTAAGATCATCGAGTCCAACCATTAACCCAGCACTGCCAAGGCCACCACTAACCATGTCCCTAAGCGCCACATCTATAGGGACCTTTCACATTTAATACTACAGTCGTCATGCTCCTTGCCATGGGAAAGCTTACTAAATTTCTGGGCAAGGGTCTCCACTGCTGGTGGGACAGAGAGAAGGTCATCATGCCCCAACACCAAAACCTGCACTTCACTGTGCAGCTGGGACCAAAGGTGCCCGGGCACCCCTGCCCTCCACCATCCCAGCTCCCAGCCGCTACAGCATCCTGCACTGCCTGCTTAAACCGGCAGAGAGGTGTATTGAAAAGGCGGAGCAGGGATCCCAGCACCGAAATAACCACTGTCTGGCATGACTCAACTCTGCCCACTGCGATGTGCAATGCTGCCTGCGTTTGGCCGCACCAGTGCCCAGAGCTGAGCCTCTGCCTGCTCCGTGCCGAGATGGGGCCAGACCTGGCACAGGGCGAGCATGTACAGCACTGGAAGATGCTGACAAATACTTGGGATCGACCACAGAACAGCAGCTCATCCATCCCTTAGCACAGCTGGTCCTCGGGATGCAAAACCCTGTCCACAAGCTGGACAAGGTCCATCTTTAAGTTGGTTTCTTGCTTGCTGCTCAGACCTGATCTCCTTTCCTTTGTAGGAACCTCTCCTCCGTCTTCCCACTAGCCTCTGTGCTCATTTGTGCTTCAATAACCAGTTGCCACTGGTCTTCTCCATCCCAAACACCTCCCAGTCCCAGGGCACCCACTGGGAGGGCAGGCAAGCAGCCAGCCTTCCAACCTGCAGCCCCAAACCCCTAAGCCCGAGCACCGAGGCAATGGGGCTCACCCCCCTGGCCAGCACTTGCCTCCCCACCCCTGCCAGGCTCGGGGTGTTGTGCCACCCACCCACCTACTGCCACGCTGTCACTCCTGTTCTTGACAGAAATCCACCCCCTGCCCACACCAAACTGAAATTCTCTGCAGAAAACACGGTAAAGGTCATTTTCCACCAGAAATCTGTTCCAGCAGAAGCCTGCCTGCTCACTCAGCCTGCTGCCTCCCCGTGCCGGGCTGGGTCCTCACGGCAGCCACCTTCCCACCGTGTCTCCCCGTGCTGGCTAGGGCCAGTCCTGCAGGAACAGACATAGGTGGCTTTTTTGGCACATGCAGTCCATGGCACTGACCCCTCCGAGCAGCCATCCTGGCTGCGGCCACCTCTGCAGAGCAGCCACCAGCCACGCCACGGCTCTGCCAGCCCAGCCAGCCCCCTTGCTGCGCTGCACGTGAAGCCCCCGGCCGCTCACCCCCCCAGAGCACCCCCGCTGTGCTGCCTGCCACCTCTGCTACAAGCCTGGCCCCAACACGGGGGCCAGTTGTTCAGGATCTGGCCTCCCCCCAACAAAACACCTGGCAATACAAACCCGGTCGTTATTTGAGGGTTTTTTGGAGCAGTCACTGCAGGAATGGAAATCTCTGCCGACCCACCGGAGAGAAGCCAAACCCAGGCAGGGCGGCACAAACCACAGTGCCCAGCCTGGGGTCCACATGGCACGTGGGTCCCATGTTCTGCTTTGAGTTCAAGCAGACCTTTCCACCTCCCCTCCAAACTCTGGAGTGAAAAATCTCGAGCCCCCTCGTGCCTGGAGGGAAGGCAGGGCTCCCCACCTCGGCAGCCAGCACAGCCTCTCCTCCGAGTGCTCCCACTCATTCGTTAGCTATGCGGCAGAGCTGGAGAGCACAGTACGTTTCCCTGCCTTTCTGGAAAAGCCAACAGATGACATGTTTTCACCAACACCTCCATAAAGGGCCAGAAATAAAACAGTCTTTCAAACCCAGCTGAAGAAAAGAAAATCCAGCTGCACAGAAAGGGCTCGGGGGAGTTTCTCCCCTGCGTTTGGAGGTAGAGGAACACTGCTCCAGTGCCAGGGAGCCCTGGGTGCCAGCGGGGGTGGGCTCTGTGCCCCATCGTCCTCCGATGGGAGGATGGGTATCAGTCCTGCTGCATCCCCCAGGGGTAAGGTGCCTGAGAAACAGCACTTCTGTGTAAGGAAGTTCTGTGTCATTCATTGAAGCTCTTCTTTAAAGACAAATAGAACAAAAATTAAATAAATAAAACCCAACTACAACTCGTTTCAATTTTTCATTAATATTTTCAGTAACTCTGTATTTTTCTTAAAAACATTTCTGATGGATCCCTAGGCCAGAAAGGATCCTGGCTCTTCTCTGCAGTCCTGGATCACACCTGAGCATTTCCCCACGCAAGGCTGAGGTCAGCCATGCCACTGCTCCATGAGGTGCGGGAGCTGCTGTGCCCACCACGAACCAAGGCTGTCCTCAGTCTGCCATCACCCTGCAGGGACCGGCTGGGGTCACCCCTTGCTGAAGAGGCAAGCTGGGCTGGTTTGGGAAGGCTGGAGCCTCCACCGCTGGATCACACGTGTCATAGCTGTTGCTGCTGGGATGTGTTCTGCTGAGCCTTCTCTTCCAAGCAAGGAGGAGTCAGCCCAGAGCAGCAAGAACTCAGCCCCACAGGCTCACACTCTCCTGGAGGATAAAGTGCCTGTTCGAGCAGCGATGAGCATGGTAGGGTGCCTCTGAGCTGACCCCATCCCACTGAAGCAAACCCTGTGGATGTCACGGCATCTCCTGCTGCCAGCCCGGCAGGATGCTGGGAACTAGAATTCTCCAGGAGAGCCAGCTGGTGGGACAACGGAGAAGGATCTAGTCCTTGTTATCAGTGTCATCAGCCTGGTACCCACCAGAGCCCACTCAGACGAGCGGCTGGCCTTTGCAGCGTGGGCAGGCAGGTGGCATTTTACACCCCCTGGTCTGAACTCATCCTGTGAATAACTGCAAACAGCTTGGCAGCCCCCTGCAGACACTGCAACCGCCCGGAGCTGCCGGCATACCCAGCGTGGGCAGAAACCTCCTTCCCCAGTGCAGCGCTGGGCTCAGCCTTCGTGAGGCAAACCCCCAGCTCTTCTGCAAGCTGCCTGCCTGGCCTGCGGAGAGCTCTCCCTGCCCCCTGCACCACAGGATGCTGGTCACCAGCACTGACAGTCACTGCTTCGGTCTGATCCCTCCATGCAAGGGACAAGAGGCTTTACAAGAATACGGCTTATGTTTCATGAGATGCTTACAGGTCACGGGGGAAGCAATATCCTCTGGGAACTCAAAATCCAGGTGGCAAAAGCCTTTAGAGATGGGATAATCCTGTTTCCTGCCACAAACAGAGAATGGAGTTGTTCCAGGACAGAGGAAACCATGATGAGGGACAAGAGATTTCCCCATGGGTGGCCGTCAGGTCACTGGGACACTCAGGGCAGGGCAGGAACCTCTGCTGAGCCCAGCACTGCCTGCAACCTCCTCCGGCCCCATCTCCCACCACCTGGCACATCCCCACAGGCAGATGCCATGAGATGGCACCTCCCTGGGGAACATGTCCACGTGGGGTGGCTCCTGCCCACCGCCCACCACCGGGGTGCTCGGATCCACGCAGACCCACACCAGCCCACTCTGCTAGCGCTATGCCATGCTCCAGCTCTCCATCAGGGCTGGGAAACAGCAAGGAAAGGCGAAGAACAGCAGTCAGCTTCACCACAGCGCTATGGAGGGCTTACGTCCCCCGGCGTATGACCGCACTGCAGGGACAGCCCCAGCTCTGAGCAGCAGGCGGAAAGGCAGCATGCGCCTCGGAGAAAGGTGGTGGCTGTGGAGTCTCCAAACGGGTGGAAGAAGGTTGCAAAGCTCTGGTCAGATAAAAGGATCCGTGTGGGCCCAGGTACCATTGATGGCGTGGAAAGAACAGCAGGACATGGATGTTCACCGACAGCACAATAGAGACTTTCTCACACGGCACAGCGAAATGAAGGAACTTTCTGCCACCCCTTCCCAGGATGCTGCGGATGCTGAAATTTGACATGATTCAAAAAGCAGTTCGAAAACTCTTTAAGTGGGAAAGCTATTTAACACAGATAGCCCCTGGAGCCTGTGCCATGCTTGCCAGAGGGCAGGAGCATGCTCAGAGAAGGCTCAAGGCTTTGCCCTGCCTTGCCAGGCGCCTGCTCCTGACCAGCTGGACCCTGGGCACTGCACTCCCCAGACCCACCACAGCCAGCACGGCACGCATCAGCAGCAAGAGGCAACTGGGTGACCCTGCACGTGGGGTCTGTACCTCCTGGGTCGCACACCTACCTACAACGGTGAGCACATCCTTCTCGATGTCAGCCCTGATGTATATCCGTCCCCGACGTTCGGTGTGGTCCGTCCCACACAGACTGGGGACGTTCATCACGCAGCGCTTGTGCACGTTCATCATACAGGCTGCGGGGCAGAGAGAGAGAGAAAGGGACACTCAGCACCCCTTTCACCTCTGCCAAAGCTCGGGGGTGCTCAGAGAGGATGAGGGGAGGAAGAACCTGCCCTCTTTTTAAATGGGGATGCTTGTGAGGAATTCTGGAATAAACATGCAGCAAATAGCTCTTCAAATGCAGCTGGAGACTCCAGCAGAGCCCTGCCCAGACACAGGGGCCCACCACCAGCAGCAGTTCTGGGTCTTGCCTACAAAGATTACAGGGTTTTTAGCCCTTACTCTAATTACTTGAGGTTTGTTGATTTATCAAACTTCTCTTCCATCACACCCGCGGTGCAATGCTGGATGTTCAGTCAGATTCACCAGGAGCTGATAAAGGCCATTAAAAATTACCTGTGTATGTGTATAGATATTACGTGTATAAAAAATTATGCATGAAAATACACAAATATATAACAAAATGTATTTTAAAGAAATTCATTTCCACTTGGTAACATTTTAAAGGTGATAATGAATACACTGTTCCCACAACAGTCAGCGAGCTTCTATATTTATGAGGAAGCCAGCACATGGTGAGCAGCAGAGTATGCTGTTCCCTGTAAGCATGGAAGCAGGCGCTGTATATTCACAGTCCTTTTAAATAGGAACGTACAAGATTAACTTGGAAAACAACCGATCTCTCGCTCCATCCTCTCCCTCTTCTTTCATCCCCCACTTTCTCTTCTCTGTACACCAACTCCCCCGGCTTGCAGAGCCCAGCGCTCCCCAGAAGCCGTGTCACAGCGGCAGGCACGGCCACAGGGTGTCAGTCGGAGCCAGCGCTGTGCGAGCTGCCGGGTGACGCTGCAGGGTGACGTGGGTGACGCGGGTGACGCTGCCACTGGGATGCGGGCAGGATCCCCCCCAGCCAGGGGGATCGCCTTTCCCTCCCCTCTCCCTGCAGCAGTCATGGGGCCCCCACAGGAGATGAGCAGGTGCCCCTTGTGCCCAGCCGCCCCTGCAGTGTGCCCTGCACCCGTGGCAGAGGGGACAGGCTCTCGGTCGCAGCTCAGGTGGGCTGGGAGCCCCTTCCCAGGACCCCCGGGGTGCCAGAGTCCCATCCCCCCCGCCACCACTTACTGTCACATTTCATCCCCTGGTGAATGAGCCCGTACAGCAATGACCCGCAGTGGTCACAGAAGGTGGGGCTGGAGTACGTGTGGATTTTAAATTTGTGTTTGCTCCGAGGATCCTAGGAGGAAAATAAAAGATAAAGATTATAAACTTGCATGAAATATTGGCAAGGCACCATCGCTCTCCGCATCTCACATGCCAGCTGGCTTCAGAGATGCTGTTAATGGACTTCAGTCAACTGCCACCAACTGATGTGGACCTTTTCCAACAGTCACCAAGATCCAGCTTTATTACTCTTTATATGTGTTGCCATAACAATGAAAAAGCAGCGCATGGGCTTGTCTGGGGATTTACTGCTTTTAAGTAACTTGGTCTTAGCACAGAAAACACCAGGTGAAATTTGTGCCTAAGAATCAACATAAGGGCTGAACACTGCTCAACTTCCACATCAACCCAGTGGGGTAAAGCAGAAAAACCCACCCGTGTTTTCCACCTATATTAAGGCCACCCAGTAAACCTCTTTGCGCTCTCGTGCCAACCCCTCCCCAGCACGCCCCTAGGGAACCAAGCTGCTTAGGGTATACTTTGATATTCTGAGCTTTCTTAAAACCAAGGGCAGCCTTTTCTGCAAGAGCAAAGCATGCAGAACCAGGAGAGCCCAGTTCCTCCCGGACACTGTTTGCAGCCTTGCACAGGCACCTTGCAAACAGCCTTCCCAGACTCCAACAAGGGTCTACCGAGGCTAAACCTGAACAAATTCAAATGAGAAACAGCTTCTCAATAGGGAAATAGGATCAACCACTGGAAGAAATGACTGAGGCAGACAAAGGATTTGGCATTCCTTGGTGCCTTCCATGCAGAGCACCCTTCACAGCTTTGCAGAGGCAGCTGCTGGGCACGCTCCGCAGCAGCACACACACAGGCCGGGGGAAGGCTGTGGTAAGTAGCAGCTGGCTTAATTTCATCTCAGGTTAATTGTTTAAGGGTTAGGGATGAGGCATAGCTCCTGGCTTGGTCATTTGAGCTGCCTGGAAAGGTGCCCGGGCATTAGGAAAGACAGTTTTTCAGGGCACTGTAAGCTAAGTAAATAAATAAGAGTGGAGTCAGAACCAAGCTATAACATCGCTGCCAATACATCACCTCCTGCTGAAATTAATTTTCCTACCACTATTGCACTCAAGCTTTCTGTTGCATTAATCACTAAAATTCTGCATTATTACACAGCACCACAGATAACTTGAGTGATACCAGATAGGTAGAAAAGTAATGGAGCTTCATTTAATTCTATCTGTTAAGTGCTAGGGATTAGGTACATGCTTCAGCAAATTTATTGTACTTGAAACTGAGAATCTCTCACATTTTACCCTAAGCAAACCTCTTCTAGATACGTGCCTCTGATACAGCATGCCACTGTCTCTAGATACAGCATGCCATGTCGGAGAGCTCGTGCGTCAGTTGTGTCAGGCTGAGAGGACAAGGGTTCACAATTAACCCGTCTTCTGGACAACCCCAGCCACCAAGACGACAGTTCTTTAAGCAACGCCGTACGTTTGAAAGCTTCGTGTATTCCCCAGAGATATAACAGAGCACGGGGAACTTAAACTTGAATTTTAAGCTAGGAAAGGAGATGGGGGGTAATTTCCCCCCATGAAAGCTTTGGGTAGGCAGTGGGCAGCGAGTGCTGCAGCAGGGGAGCACCAAGCACTGCTGCCCCATGCACAAATAAACACGCACACCTTTCAGAGAGGTTTACGGGTTTAGTCAGATCCTTCCACTGCATACGTTGTAAGCCCTTGAAAACTTACCCTGCTTGATTTTATAACCCGAGCTGTGTTTGTACAGCAGCTCAGGACCATCTCCGTAAGCAGCTTTGCCTGGACAACACAGAGCTCTTTAATCAACGCGAACCAACTCCCTGCGGGCACGGTGCCCACAGGAACATGTGCAGGAAGGGGCCGGGGCTGCCTCTCTGGAGACAAGGCACCCAAGAAAACAAAAAACTTTCTTTTGCCACCATCCCAGGAGAAAGGTGGTCTCTGGCTGGCCAGTCAGACACTGAACCGTGCATCCTGCAGAGTCCCCCTGGGCACAGCGCCCACACCCCCAGCTGCATGATGCTGCAGAGGAGGGCAACCTGGGGATGCTCGGGCATCGGACCACCGCTGACCCTCCGTCGGCAGCAGGATGAGGGCAGCGGCAGGGGGGCCACAGGGGCAATTCTAGCAGAACCCCCCCATGCCAGCCAAACCCCAGTGTGTGACACGGGAGGAATTGCCCCCAAATGTTCCAGTTTCTGTGTTCCCTTCTAGATACAGATATTCCTGTTTAGGCAAATGAAAGTTTTAGTCATTCATAAAAAAACAGAAGCTCAATGCAAAATGAGGCAATTTCCACTTCATGTGAAGGATGTTAAATTCCCACTGGATCTGAGAGTTAAAAAAGACAGAGCTAAAAAAGAAAAGCATGCACCGAGCAGCACTGCGGCGGCAAGACCATGCTGGCACAAGAACAGCCACAGTTTTCCAAATCACTCCCTCAGCATACCAGCCCCACGAGCAGGCAGGGGGGCTGCTCAGCATCCCAGGTCCCTGCTCACAGGGAGCTGAATCTCTCACAGAGACATTTCAGGCTTCACCTTCTGCTCCCACCCTGAGGGGCTGTTCTGGAGAGATGCAGCACCCTGAGCCCAAGGAGTGCACGGGTGGTGGAGGCAGCCAGGCGTGGGGAGGCAGAGCTGCTTGCCTGGCTGCCAGGGAGGACGGGGTGGGTCGTCTCACTTTGACCAGTGCTTTAGAAGGTGCCAGAAACTGCAAATTCTGGATATCATTTTCGAACAAGGCTGAAATCGTTTTACAAAGAGACTATTTTTGTACCAGAGACAGGGATGACGAGATCACTGCGTATGCAGATGCTGAGAGACTTAAAACAAGAATGGTTAAAAAGAAGTTTGCCAAGAAAAGAAAAGGCGCTCCTCCTCCACCCTACCAGCACAGAGCCGTCCCTGAAGAACAGGGCAGAAAAAGCTTTCTTTGGAGCAGAACTGAAAAATGCCTTTAGGAGTGTTTTACTGCACTGAGTGGCTCTGACCTTTCTAATAAGCACCACCACAGATCTGTCGTCCTCTGCCACAGATCTGTCGTCCTCCAGCAGCGAGCAGCGGAGGGATGTGTGCATGCCCCGAGGATGCAAACCAGGGAAGGAGAGGAGCTGCTGTTGACTCTGACCTGGTACCCTGCAAGCACTGACCCATCAGAGGCAGACGGGGAGACGGCTCCTGCTTCTCAAGTTGACAGCAGGCTTCTGGTCTGAAACGAGCCAGTGCAATATTGCATCCCTGCCTTGCAGAGCAAATCCCACAGCCCCTGGCTTCCCCCAGAACCACACACAGCTCTAGTGGCTCATGCCTGAGCTGGCCCCAGCCGTCCCACCGTGGGCACAGTGGCTGCCTGTGGGCCCGGGCTGGCAGCAGCCCAAGCTCTCATGCTCTCCCAGGAATCCAAGAGATTTGATTCATAACTGGGTAATCAACTTGTGGCCTACAAGGCACTCAGCACAGCACAGCCAGACTTCTATTCAGGCTCAGCGATTACCTGTGCCTTTCTTCAGGGTCATACCCACCACTGAGCTCGCTGAGTGACCGCATCGATGAAATGTATGCTTTCCTGCTGAACCCTGATGGAGATGCTGATGCAAGAGCCACCACTCACCAATTACGTGCAGGCAGGAAGCTGGTGACATTGATCAGACTGACAATTTACATGCTGCTCACACTAGCCAGGAATCTGTTTGCTCTTTTGCAGTGGTCTGTCAGGGTGGCACTGGGCCGGGGCTCATCAGACAGCAGCAAGCCACGGCGTGAGAGCAGTGCAGCAGGGCAGGACAGCACTGACCGGCAAGCAAGAACGTTTTGCTTCGGCTTTTTCTTATGCAAAGTCTGTGTCCTGCAAGGGCAGTAGCCCTCTGTCATACCCAGAGTTGCAAAGATGCTGCCTGGGGATTTATTTACTTCTGCACTAAATTCAGCTTTGCCTAGGTCCGATGGAGCACAAGCATCACCTCTCCCTCAGGCAGGGAGCTGGGAGGAAGAGCACGGACCAGACCCATCCTCAGGCCCAGCAGCCTGAGCCCTAAAACATTTTTAAACCATGTCCATCCCACTTGGGTTCAATTTCTAAAACTGAAGAAATTGTATTCGTAAAAACATGAAGAGTACTGAAGTTTCTTCTGCTTCTCTGTGCAAATAAACCTGCACAAGCACAGCCCCATCGCTGCACAAAGCGCCGCAGCCCCCACCCCACAGCCCCCTGCCCCGGGCAGCCAGACCCGCACCCACAGCTGGTGCCGTTTCAGTCCTTTGTACCGACAACACTCGCTGGACTCCACAGAACAGCCACAGAGCTTTGCTTCAAGATCACGTCTCCCTGCTTTCCCCACCTGACTGCAGGGAAAGCTTTAAATTATCTCTTCCGAAGAAGCATTAACATAGTTCATGTGAAAAGGCCACGTGGAAATGAATTTCATAGCAACTTAAGCAGCCTAACAGCAGAGCAAACCACGCAGCCACAGCTCACCGTCTGCACCTAACGAAACCCAGGCAGCGGACACAACACCAAAAATCTCACACTTTGTTCCCACTTTTCCCCTGGGGAACATCCCTGCCGGTCCACAGGAAACAACTCGAAGCAGCCTGGCAGCAACTCTAAAGGTGACACTGGAGAGAAGAGCCTGTGGTTCCCCTTCGAGGAAATAACGGTTCGCAAGAGGCTGGGTCAGGGATGAGAAGACGACAGCTCCGGGTTGAACTGAAGCCACGAGGCGGGGGGAGGGGAGGGAAAGGTGAACTGGAGACAATGGCAGCCACCAGGGAGGGGACCGTGTGCTCTCAGCAAGGCCGGGTTTGTGGCAGTGCCCCCCTGCCCTGTCCTGTTCGGAAGCTGCTGCTCCAGCACACAGCTCCTGCATCTTCCCACACACCTGCACAGGGCTGGAACGACACCTTTGGTGAGAAATAGTTCCAAGTCCCAGCAAAAACCAAGTAACAAGTGAACAAGAGCGATGGGTCTTTGTTTCAACGAAGAGGGCTATGATAAACCACAGAGGTACCCCTGAAAGAAGGTTATGCACGAGAGCAAAACACAGGTACTGCTCAAGGCAAGACGGCAAAAGTCGGGGGCTCCATCACTGGAACATCTTTTCTACCAATATTGTGACTCCTTGCAAGCCTGCTTCAGCAGACCACGCTTTAAAGATAATTTGACACTGCTGCACCAGTAAACGGTACCAAACATGTTTTTCCTGTTGCTCACAGTATTGCAGGCACAGAAAACCCCACAGAGCACAGGGCCTGAAGGCATCACAGCACAGGCAGCGGGATGCAGGCAGCTCCTCCACCCAGCCCTTGGTGGGGAAGGGCAAGCGGTCCCTGAGCACAACCAGCACACCAGCAGCGAGCATGTCCATGGGCACGAGCATCGCCGCTTGGGCTGCTTCCATGTCAAACACATAGCCACAGATAAAACTTGCCCTTGACAGTTTCCAGCAAGTTAATATATTTTTATTGATAAAAGATCTCATCTGCTAGTCAGACAACTGCAGAGGGATACGGATGACAGTTATTCTTCTCTTGCTGCTGCCAATACCAAATAAAATACACTCTTTTACTAAGCAGCAAAAATAAGAAAAGGCAAAGTCAGCTTTTTTTCCCTGAGCAGCGTTAGTATCTCAGCATCACGTAGAACTGTTTGTTATCTTTCACATGCCTTGAGAATCATTTTATTATAGCATAACATCTCCATGAGAACGGGGCTCCCACAGCACTCTCCTTTGCACCCTCCGGGTTGCCCAAAATGGCACAAAGACCCCCCAAAACACCTCCTGCCTGCAGGACACCATCTTTCTAGACCCCCTCACCAGTGTCACCTGGGTGGGCAGAGGCTGCACCACCCACCTCACTGCCCTCCCAACAGCTGCACTTTGCAGAACCTAGCTCGGACCCATGCACCAGGTCTCCGGAGCCAGGGGCAGGCCACTGACCCAACCACCCTCTCCAAATCCCCTCCTTTAACCAGAGGCACAACCAGACATGCCAGGAAAATGAGAGAAGAGCTTTTCAATTACAGGGCTGAAGACATGTGCAGGCTGGCAGGAGAAGGAGCTGGGCTCCGGCAGAGCCAGGGAAGCACCAGAAGGTGCTGGGAGGGAGCAAGGCAGATACATCTTCATCCCACGGGAACTGTCACCAGCTGCCTGTGCTGACAGTGCAGGCAGGAGCAGCAAGCATGTGCCCTCGCGCAAGGGGCAGATGGCACACCATGAGAGCTAGAGAAGTTAATTAGCAAGACAAAAGAAAGCAGCAAGTTGCAGCAAGGCTGTGAAGATCTGCTTATGCACCAGACCTGGGGCATCCCAGAGGTACCAGGGATGTGAGGAGACAGGACCTGGGCAAGAGGGTGCTTGGCATCTTCAGGATGGGCACATCTGGAAGAAGGGAAGGCTGCGCATCCCACCTCCACCCTAAAACCCACGATGCTATCCTACATAAAGGAACTACCCAGCAGCAGGTATCCCTTCCCACTGGAGATAACCCCAGAAAGGAGAAACTTGAAGGAGCTGCTAATTTTCAGGTAACGCATGTGGCACCTTCATTTGTTCTGCTGCTGACATCTCCTTGCTAATCGTTGCCAGCCCATGTTTGACCAAACACTCTAGAGAAGAAACTAAATTTGGGAAAATGGAGCAAACTTCTTTGCATCCTGCTACAAGCGTCAGCTGGGATCTGGTGATGCTGTGCATAAAGGGGTAACGACCATGTACTGACACAGCAAAGACAGTTTTCTGACACCTGTGACCAGCACCCGATGAAACTTCTCTATTTCTAAGAGAGTGGCAGCAATACTTGCTTCAGTACAAACACAAACGTCTGGAGCTTTTTGAGAAAGGAGGAGCCCAAGACAAAGATGAAATGGTTTTGCCTCCAGCAAACAGAGCGCAGAAAGACCAAAGGTGCAGCAGTGAAATCCTGCCCTAAAGCTGCAAACGGTGGGAAAATTAAATATAAACTTGAAATGACGCTACATTGGCCTGTTACCTTCCTAGAGCAACTCCGATATTTATTAATGCATCCTGATTAGATGACCTTTTACAGGATAATGCAAAGAAGGTCATTTTAATGATTATTTTGTCTACAATTTAAATAATCATGCATTCTACTAATAGCTCTGACTATAATTAGGTTTGCCGACTGCATTACATTACACATGCCTGACTTCAGCTCCTGAAGACCTTGCCATATTTGAGAAAGCTTCAGCTTGAACAGTCACACCAGCTCTGCCTCCAGTGAACAGGAGAGCACAGAAGCGTCAGAGCTTGTAATGAAAAATGGCAGAGTTTAACACTGGAACCGGTGGGGCTGGGCTGGCCATCCTCTCCAGAACAGCTCACCAGACCTCACTTCGGGGATGCTGGGGAGAGCACCCAACCTGCTGGCACATTAATGTGAAAGCTACAGTGAAGCTCAGAGGTTTTGGAGGAATGCATGCCCTGGCAGTCGTGGGAGCCCAGGCCAGCGATGTGGGGCAGGTGAGCATGCAGCCCTCAGCACCAGCACAGCACACGTTTGGACCAAGTCACAAAAGTAAAACGTAAAAATGCCTCTGCCCTCAGCTAGCCAGTGCTGTGTGAGACACACTGTCCTCAGCAATGCCACTGCCCAAAACACTGACCCACTATCACATCTTCAGTCATCAAAAACCTAAAAAGCAATCTAGCATGAAAGCAGTCTCTGTGTCTTAAGTACTAGCATTTATAGCTACAGCTTCATTTTCTGTTGCAAGAAGAGAATTAATGGTTTGGTGGTTGTTTTCGTTGGTTTTTTTTTTTTCTTAGAGTCCCTATCATCACCATACAATTAGTCCTCCTCTCCTAGACAGAAGATCCCTATTCGATAGGCTATCCAAGGTCAAACACACAGTCTTGCTTCCTCAAGGAGGTTCAAACAATCATATCAAACAGAAAGTGCTCTCAAGCAGGACTAGTTGACAGTAACAGAAAGAGACTTTGACAAAGAGGGTAGATCTGATTAGATATAAGGAAGAAACTCCCTGTGAGGGCGGCGAGGCGCTGGCACAGGCTGCCCTATCCCTGGCAGTGCTCAGGGCCAGGCTGGACGGGTCTGGGGGCACCCTGGGCTGGTGGGGGGTGTTCCTGCCCATGGCAGGGTTGGAACTAGGTGGTCTTGCAGGTCCCTTCCAACTCAAACCGCTCTATGACTCTATGACTAACATTTCACTGCTCTCCAGCTATTTTATGTTCTGAAAATGTCAGCCTCCCCCAGGATTATCTGCTTGGTATGTGCACAAACCACCATCCCATAAGCACTTAAGAACATACTTAAATAAAACTATTCTGTCTGAAGTTAAGTAACTACTATTACTCAGGTGTTTAAAATTAAGCATCCATATATACCGTAAGCATTTTACAGGATATAGTGGTTTTCTCCTTGATTCTCACAGAACTATTAGTACTACAAGATGCAGAGATCAAGGAACAAAGTTGGAATTCTTTTTTTTTCTTTTAATAATATTTTTCCCTGGGTTTCACAGCTAGCGTACTAGATTAGAGCATCTCTGAGGATGAAAAGCAGCAGCCAGCTGGAATTAACAGCTCCAGCCCCGGCTGGGAGCTGGGTGGAACTGCAGCATCTCTCCTTTGCAGCCCCAGCCGCTGCTCTGCACTGCCCCTGCAGATGCCAAGCCCGGGGATGCCATCTCACTGGATGCCATCTCACTGAATGAATCCCTTCTCTTCCAGCTCTGCAAAATCACGTGGCTTGCTGTAAGGATGAACACACTGTAAAGCTTAAAACCAATGCAATACATTAAACTCATTATTTCTGCAAGATTTCATTGGATATTGATATTTGTTAAAGGAAAGACAGTCACCAGATTACTGCACCAAATGAAAAAAAACGCAGAGCTATTGTCATTACAGCCTAGATGCTAGGTTGACTTAATTATAGGTCATTCTGGATTCATGCTGTGGTTATTAGCAACAACAGAGCAGAGGAAAACGCAAGCTTTGTATCACTTCAAAATGAAGCCCCTGTCCTCAGTTCATTCCCAAAGTAGGCAGGGCATTGCTGTTTGCTGAAGCAGTTTTCCATCTCCCAATTCAAAGCTCCTTAAGGATTATACTGCTCTAAGAAGCCTGACTGACAGTGCAAAAGGAACGAAGTTTGCCCTGCATGCATCCCCCAATTACACCCTGGCTGACAGTCATGCAGGAGCACAAACCCGAGGGCTTTGCTAAATAGCAAAAGAAACCCAGGTACAAAAGGGCTATTTTTGCTCCATGCTTTAAGTCCCAGGCATCTGCATTGCTCTCGTCATTTTCAGAAATAGTGTATTTAAAAATTAACTCACACCAACCGGGCAGCTTCTACCTGCCTGCCCGATGAGCCAGTGGCAATCGTCACCCAGCAGTAATAGCAAGCAACAGAGAACTTGATATGAGGGGATGTGGAAAGGCCCCTGATCAAGCAGCCCCTCTTAAAATGTGACAACTTAGATTTAATTTAGACCTCGCCCTTCTCAGGCAGAGGCTGCCCGCAGTAACCTACAGCCAGACAGCCATGGGGCAGGAGGAGACTGGCACGGGAGAGACCCGGGGCCAAGGAAGTGGGATCAGGCTGCCCAAGGGCTCCTCACTGCTCCTTGTTTGCCCCAGCACTGACAGGACTGGTGGGGAGAAAAAGAAAAGCATTACAGCCACCTTCGGCCAAAACTTCACACAGAAACAGGCGAAGCATCTCCCCCGGACCTGCTGCCTTTCCTGCTGGCTGCGAGCTGCCGTCCGGATGATGAGCAAGGATGAGAAAGCGGTGCCTGGGCGGGCAGGCTGCCCAGCGCCTGAGCAAAGCTCCGGAGGTGGCACCTTCATCACAGCCTTCTCTGCTCTCCCCCTGCCAAACCTCATTTTCCTTGAGCAAGGTTAAGTGGTTTCAGCATTTCCATCCCCACAGCCACCTTTGCCGGCACCTTTCTGCTGTTTCTGCACCACAGCAGGGAAGGTTCCCAGCTCTGCTGCCCCAGGGGCACCCACAGCAAGCTCCTCCTCCAGCTAGTTCGCACCTAAGGCAGCACTGTCAGATTTCACCTCTGTACACACAAATATCAAAACACCTATCTATACATGTATATTTTTGGATATATGACATATACCTCATAGACTGAGCAAAGTCTGCAGGGTGCTAGACTTGTGAGTGGGTCTCCGTGCCATTTTCTTTATGCTTTTTAAATGACAGAACAGGAGAGAAAGCATGTCAGAGCTAAATCCACATGGCCAGAAGGAATCTCACAGCATGACATTACTTAGCAGCAAAGGTCATAAAACCTCCAGCACTGCTGGCTGCACAGTGGAGCGAGCCCAACAGATGCCTCGCTGCCCAGCGGGCACAGGGTGGGCAGTGTGGGTGACAGGGGCTCTGCCACCCTGAGTGCTGGCACTGTGCAGAGGGACACAGACACATGTGTGCAAGCTCATTACAGCTTGCCTGGATGGCTGAACTCAACTCTCAGGGGAGTGCTCTCCTGCCACCCTTACCTCGCTGCTCCATGCCTTTGCCAGTTCTCTTCACCCTGCTTCAGCAGGCACCCGCTGCAGAGACAGTGAGTGAAATTGCACACCCCCCCCCCCCAAAAAAAAAAAAAAAAAAGACAAAAACCCCAGGGGCACAAAGGCAAGCAGCGGGAAGCCCTAGCTTCCCTCTCACACAGCTCTACCCTCCTGAGCAACCTGCTCCAGACGTGTGTGCTGGGACACACTCCGTGTGCACACACACGCTCGCACGCAGACCTCACCACTGCTCCCCTGCACGGATCCTGACTGTGCCCCTTCGGCAACGCCCAAAGCGTTCAGAGATGGAGAAAGAGGGATGCTTTCATCGCAGCCAAACCCCATCCTGCCAGCAGAGTGATGGAGTCCTGCCCTCGACCACCCATGCCTCGCTCCCTGTAGGCAGCGCAGCAAGCGGGCAGCAGCTCCTGCCCACACCTCCACTGGAAGACCCTGCTTGCTCCAGGCACTGCAAGGGCTTCAAGGGCTCATGTCTTGCAGCCCCACACCAGTGCCAGCCTGCCACCTTCCCCCGGGGCTGCTGTACAGCTGCAGAAAGGGCCATCAGTGCCACGGCTGCTCCCACGAAGGTGGTGCAGGACAGAGCTGCAGATACCTGGCTGCCACAGACAACCATAACCCTGGCCCAGGAACAATCCCCACCAACTACTTGGGGGTCAGGGTGTTCACACAGGGCCCCCACAGCCTGAGTACAGGTGCAGGACCAGAGTACTCGTGGATGCATTAGTCTCTTTTGGGCTGGCATCCCCACAGCATCCCCTTTCCCCCCGCACTAACTGATTTTAAGGTTTAACAGCCACCGGTACACCACAATTAGCAGTAACCTCTATGGAGAAGAAAGCCTTCGATGAGGAACATGATGCCCAGGGAGGGGAGATTTAAAAATCCAGGTAACACCTTGACTAATTGTCCGGTGTGAAGTGGAAATAAAACTGGGCTTATCAAACCACACACAAGCCCCTGTCTTAAATCCCCCGTTCTGGGGGCTGCTCCCACAGCATGCCCAGCAGCCACAAGGCAGCACACAGGAGCAGGACCCAGGCAGCTGCGGCACTGAGCTGGAAGACACCTACCAGGGCAGCTCAGACAGCTGGAACCAGCCAAAAGCTTCATCACCAGCTCATTAAAACCAACACTCTGCCAAGCATCCTCTCTGCAGGTGGAGGAGGGCTGTCAGGTAGGCTTCAGCATGCTGGAGGCAACACGCTGTGGAGCTGCAAGAACATGTGCCCCAAGAAATCCAGCATCAGGAGGTCAGGGTCAAAACGGGGTTTTGCACAGGCAGGTGCATTGATCAGCCACAAGCTGGGCACTGGGATAGAGTCACTGCTTTGCTAGAGCCAGAGCAGTGACCCGGTTCAAGGGTAGCTCTGGGAATGGGGGTGGGTGGGGGGTGGGTGGGTGTGTCAGTCAGGTACCATCCCACCCCATCCCTCTGGCTGGGGTACCCAGCAGCTCTGCCGTGGGGTTGCCCAGCAGTTTTTTTGAGACCAAAGCCCAGACAGATCTCTCCAATCCAAACCAGAAATTCTCCAAACCCAGTACAGTACAGGAGAAACCAGGCAAAAGGGGAAGCCAGCCAGTCTGCCCTTTGGCCGGAACAGAAACACACTTGTGGCAAAGGATCCCAGACCACTGTGACCCATGCCCACGTCCCCCACAGCCCAACACCGTGCCCAAAAGGGGCTGACACCCCCCGTGCCTCCCGCCCCTCCCCAGAGCTCCCAGTATGACAAGCATGGCACACAGCCCCGCCGCGGGCCGGGCGACTGACAACGCGTGTTAAGCCTCCACCTTCAGCTGCCTGTTACGCCGCCTGCTCCCACTGGTTCTATTTTTAAGGGTGAGAGTTGTGGTGCACTGTCGTTTCCCCAATTCGATCTCTTTCCTCCTAGCAGTTCCCCAAATTAGCCAGTTTCCACGGTAAAACACAAAAACTGCCAGACAGACCTAAAAGGTGCTGGCAGAACCGTGCTGGGGAGCCCAAGCCAGCTCCGCTCTGCTGCTCCAGCTCTCACTCGCCCCCGAAAACCCAGGGATTCACCAGGAAATTAAGTCCTTGTGAAAATAAGGATGGGGAATTAGTTAGCAGGCGTTTGGGTGGTTTTCTTGTTTTTTTAAAGAATGGCAATATTGTTTTCCATAAGCCACACCTAGACTGGTATTTCTGAGTAATTCTGTTGTCCTTGATGATGCTGTCCAGTCAGTCCTGTGTTTTCCAAAGGAGTTTAAGCAAACACAGCAACACTGATGATGCAAACCACGAGCAAGCATAAAACATGCCTGCAGGTTTGCTGGTTTATTTTTTCTCCTTGAGAAAACCAAACATACATATCTGTTTAATTAAACCTGCAAGATGATATTGAACAGGCTTGGAAAAAAAACCTGTGTCTGCTCTTATGAGAAAGCCCCCAGGGTGAGGAGCAGGGATGCTGCAGGCGAGTGGCGGAGAGCCCCGACACCAGGTAACACCGAACCACCACGGGGCAATGCAGGACTGACATGGAAATAACGATGCAGGGCATTGATGCCTTTGGAAAAAGTGATGAGCTGAGGAGGAACAAGGACTGGCACTTCCCCCGGGGCTGACTCTGGTTTAGCAACACAGTGGGCATCTGTTAAACAACAGCTAATTCTTTCAGGTATTTCACTTGTGACAAAAGGAATTGATCAAGACCTTGAACCCAGCCCTGCCAAAGAGAGTGTCGTCTTCAGCTGAGGGCACACTGGCCAAAATCTTAAAGCAGTTTTTTAGCACTTAGTGCTTCATGCATTTTAGTGAACCCCAAGCCTAAAACCTCAGTTCAGGCAGCAGAACCTGGAAACATCATTTTACGGATAGGGAATCTGAGGCTGTGACTCAAGGAACAAGAGGGAGCCAGGGCAAGGCTGCAGGTTCAGCCCCAAACACACACCACTGTATGCCTGTATGCTGCCAGCACAGCAGGGAGAACAAGTTACTGGGTGATCTGGAAGTGGTTTAGGTGTCTCAAAACTATGAGAGCCCCCAGATCCATGAAAAACAATTAGAGATGTCCATGAAATAACAACACAGAAGTGTCATCAGCCAAGAAACCTGGAGGAACATCTCCTCCAAATTGCTGCGAAACAATAAGATCCAGGGAACACCGTGCTGTACCTTCAGGCAGGGCACTGGACCAGGTACTTACATCGGAGGCAGGGCCTTTATCAGCACCAGGGCAGGAGAAGGTAACGAACTCATGGCACCGCTTGTGCACAACAAAGCAGCAAACTGCAAAGAGAAAACAGTGACAGTGTCAGGGTACGTGAAGGGATGGGCACCACATGAATCCAGAGTTTAAGAAAACATAAAAAGCTATTATGTCTAATCTATGAGAACAGTCATCCAGGACTCAAGCATTTCTTTAAGGTTTAAAAATCTGCCACAGGTTTACTTATTGAATACTGTCAGCTGGACCAGCCGTTTCAGTAAAAGTAAGCAGAAGCAAAACGCTGAGCGAACGTCAAAGGAGGGCTGGGAACCCTTATGTTCGCTTTGAGCTCATTGTCACTTGTTGCACACGCTTTGAGGTCACTGCCATCTATAAAAAGAGGGAGAATCTGGCATTTGCGGGTATCTGAACTGAAAAGTGCACGTGTCCAAAAATGGAAGATTGTACCGATGGAACAGGTGGGCAATTTTCCTCCTACAGCTCTGCTTTTCTTCAGCAACTCCACAGCCTCCGTTTGCCAGACCAGAAGACACGTACATCTTCCTCATGCACGCATGTTGATGACAAAGTCACCCTTTCTGGGAACAGCGCAGGAAAATTAATCCCAACGTGCCACCACCCAGACTTCCAAGTTAAGTACCCAGAGCTAGATCCGCATCCCTTAAACCGCACGCTAATCAGAAGCTGCCAGCAGTCCATGCAGTCAAAGCGCTGTACTTAAAGGCTAATCTTTTCCCCTAAATACCAAATAAGCACCCTACTTTCAGCGATAAACCTTAAAAAAGGCCACTTGGCACTGCAGATAACGTCAACTGACAGCACAGGTCCTTCTCTGACGGTCTCAGCCTACCTCATCCTGCAGCTGGAGGTGACGTTACTGCTGTGAGAAGCTGGGGTGCCCCAGGCCTGGGGAACAGAGGCATCACCTCACACCCCACGTCCCCTCCTGCTGGGTGCCAGCCCCTCCAGCTCCAGCCGCGCTCCACACCGCAGCCGCACTGCGCCTCGTCCCCAGGGATGCGATCTCTGCTCCGAGAGGCACCACCGCACACAAAGGGAACCCAGGCAGGAACGGAGCAAAGGCAACAAGCGCCGGTTTTGTGAACAAAGCAAAGCTGCACAAAGGCTGCCTTTGTCCGGGGGGAACCTGGGCACCAGGCTCAGCTCCGTTCAGGGTTCTCATTGCCACATCCTTGCCCCAAGAGCCATAGTTACACTAAATAAAAGACAAACTGGAAGATGAGATGCAGCCTACTGGAGTTCAGAGAAACTGAGCGCATACAACTGATGGAGCAGTGCAAAAACAAAGCAGGTTTCAGTTGCATCAATATTGGACTTTTCTTAAGGAGCAAGGAAAAGGCAAGTGACATTTGCCATTAAACTCACAATCTCCTTATTGTGCCCTGCTACATCCAGCTTTAATTTTCCTTTCCGTATTTTTCTTTGTGAAACAAAGAAACACAGAAGGTTTTGGAGCTGCCAAAAACTCTCTCGTTATAGGACCTCTCCCTTGCTTTTCTGAGTCTAACAAATAAACATTTTTTAAAAACACTGTTCACCACCTCTGTCATTTGTATACAGAGACAGAAGCATCTGGGAAGCAGGAAGGAAGAAATCAGAACTCTATTAGTAAAGATTTGTCCTGAAATGTGTGTATAAACTCAATAAAGCTCCGCGACATGCTGGAGCATGGGCGCTGTCAGGAGGTTACACTCTGATGCCAGCACCCAGGGCTGTGGTGAGAGGTTCCCAGCAGAGCCTGAATAATTTCAGTTCAACTGAAGAAACAAGACTGCTACTGGGCTGAACATCCAGCATTCCTCCATGCCATATGTAAACAGGCTGTTGGACACAAACCTGACTCTGAAGAGTAGGTAACAAAGAAAAGCAGGTCCTTTGGTGCTTCCCCAGGTCCTGAGAAGCTTTTGCACTTTGGGGACAGCAATATCTGTTCCTGCTTGGGGAAAATAACCTTCCTGCCTTTGGGATGACAAGCTAGGGGAAAAAAAAAAAAAAAGCAGGAGTTGGCTGTGCTGGTCTTCCCACCAGTGACAGTTCACCCACAAACGACACCAGGTCGCCGGAGACTGCCTAGTTCTGCTTTATGTGGTGTGAACCAGGTGCTGGCAGCAGCTGCCCTCCCGCCCTCGCCTGGCACCCAGCATCCTGCTGGCTGGACACATCCAGGGATGCCTCCACACAGAGGCCAGGCTCTGCTCCGCAGGGCTTTGGAGAACAAAACTATTGCCAGTCTCTCCCAAGGGAACCCCCTTCTGAACACAAGGCATCGCTGCCAGCACCCACAGGACGCCAGCCCTGCCCGCAGCCCCCGTCCGGCTGGGCTCACCCCACCTATGCAGCACTGGGCGCAACGACAGATTTCCTGCAATTCAGGAGCAGGCAGAGGAAAGCAGCCGTCCCAAGGGCGGCTACCAGCACACAGAGCACTCGAGGTAGGGTAAGGATTGAAAAAAAGGTTCATTTCTATCCCTTGTAATGGTGGCTTCACCACCGTAGCTATTTCTGTGCGTGCTCACTGCTTTACTTCCCACATGCACCTCCCCCGAACAGGGCAAGGGCAAGCTGTCGGTTTGACTTTATAGAAATTCAGAAACCTGGCCTTGCTATTTTTGCCCTCACCAAGAGCTGCAGTACTTTGGTTTCAAAAGCAACACCCCGATCCCCTCTGCGCCAGGCGGACAGGACCGTGCCCTGCTCTGCCAGCGCATTAACAGGGATGCATCGCTCCCTGCGGTCTGCACCGCACGGCCAGCAGATGCAGCACATCAGCAGCACTGTGGGTTTCATGTATATTTGATTAAAAAATTTTAAAAAACAAACTCTTAAGTTCTGCCGCACACAGGAACCTGCAGTGGCTTTCTGTACTCTGCTCATGACACATTTAATGTGTCAGGCAGAAGTTAGGTGAGAAGGAGAAACAAGGGAGGAAGCTGAAGAAGCAAGGGAAAGGAGAACACAGGACTGGGAGGGGATGACTGGAGCAAGCGAAACCAGCCCTGGGTGAGCTGCTTGCTCTCACCCCTCCAAAGAAACTACAATAGAACACATTCATCCTACATTCTCACTTGCAGAAAAGGTGAAATGCCCATTTCCAGTGGCAAGAGAGACTAGAAGGCCAATGTCCAAGAAGCTCAAAACCACCCCAAACTTTCATTGCAGCCTCTCCCCCATATTCTTTTAAGATTTCATTGAAGAGCTGAATTATTAAAGACCGTGTTGAATACATACAGTAATACATCTGTCCTCAGAGGGCAGGAGGTAAGGAATACACTGGAAATTCAGTATTTTCTCTGCAAGTGGAAAAATAATTGCCACGTGTTCCAAACTTTCATATTACAGCTCAATTAAGCAAATGACAGCCAAATCACTGTAAGTCACCTTTGTGGTGACTGAATACTTAGCAAAAATAGCAGGTCCTCCAACAATCAATGTTAACATAGACTGTAAAGACAATCCATTGGGAGATGGTGAAGCATAACACTTCCCTAGACATCCAAAGCAAATGAGAGGCTCTCTGCTGATTGCAGTGGTGCGGGCTTTGCATCCAACACTTTGAAGGAAGCTCTGCAAGCATTGGAAAGACCCATTCAAGCATTTCATGCACGCTTAGCTGAATACTCAATCCACACAACAAGACAAGCCAATAGAATTAAATGGGTACAGGAGCTTATACCAGTAATCCTGCCTTAACTCCTAACTGTGCATCCTACCCAACAGATGTGAGAAGATTTAGTAGATCTTCCCTCCCGTGACTAATCCAGCACATTACGCTGGGAATAGATTGCTCGCTCTCCATCCTGCCGAGCAGGAGCCAGGCTCCGGCTCCCCACGAGCACAGTACCACAACAGGCAACGAGGCAGCTACGCATCTGGGCACAGCCAGTCTGCTGGGACGAGCACTGCTGTGACACTCCTGGCTTCATCACACTTAAGCATTTTAAGCCTGTATCTTTGTCAGTTTAGAAACTATAGCACAAGCAGCAGCTTTTCCAGGTTGCTAATTAGACAGTCAATTTGTAAATCTTATTATATGGATAATAAAGTTATCAAATCCCAGTGGTGAGCTGCAAAACGCCCCGAGTCATTTATGTACAAGAAAAATAAACATTAACCTTTACCATTTGTTATTACATAATGCAAGAATGATTGCTGGCCCCAAACTCTTTTTTAGAGCAATCTCCACTGTAGGTACCTGGGGAGTCGTGTGTCTTGGGGGGAGCGAAGGACATGAAACCCTACAAAAGACAAGGGGCAGAGTCCTGGAGCTCAGCCTCTCTCCACAGGCTTACCAGACTCGCTGGAACACACATTTTCAACAGCAGTCCCAGCAGAGTTCCTCAGATCAGGGGAGATTCGCACTAAAGCGTCACGGCAAGGTCACACGCCCCCATTCCCTGAGATCCCAACGCAGTTTCAGGAAGAAAGGGCTCCTAGAAGGCTTGTTTATAGAGCAAAGAAACCCCAATAGCAGCAGGGCATTTTCAGCCCCTAAGAACTAGCCTTATTTTGAATGATGAAAAAACAGAAAATGTTAATGTTGTTGCTTAAAAACATATATATATTTAAATACATACTCAAATGGCTTCTTGGGCTAAACCGCTGCTGAAAACCCTAAAGCAGTTTGTTCACAGAACCTGCCAACCAGAACTGCCTCCTCAAAACTTGTTCCAAGAGTACGAACGCTGCAGAGCACGTGTGCGGCTGCACCCCCTGCACAGGACAGGACCCTGGGGAAGTGAGGGCTGCCAGCGCAGCTCAGTAGTGGGCAGGACACCCATCACCTCCAGGCTGCTGACAGCCAGCCAAAGCAAGCTGCCGAACCCAGGGACACAGGCCAGCGAATTAAAGCTTTATCCAACAGCATGCGGTCGGGAGCAGTCATATGTTTGCATGTTTTGGAACAGTGCTGCAAATTGCTGCAGCAGACAGAAGCCCCTGGTAAGTCCTCAGCAACAGCAGGAGGGACAAATCCAGCACTTCACTGCACCACATGGAAATATTGCTGCAAGAAGCTGGGCAGAATCAGGACTTTTGTCACTGCAGACCCATGGCTGGTGACCGAGATGAGCTGCAAACTGAATGCTGATCTTGGAGATTGCTTCCCTCCAGCACTGCCTGCCCCACAGCTGCTGTGTGTGCTGCTTTGTAGGGCATGGTCTTGCCCTGAGCCTGAACCCCAGCAGTTGTCCTGTGTGGTCAACAGGACGAAGAGAATAATAAAATCCTCAGTGAAATTAAAAAAACAGGAGAGGACAGACCTTGACACTAGCCAAAGTACAATGGGAGAAGAGCAGGTGCTTCCAGCAGCGTGAAGCTGCTCTGGGAGCAGCCTGGCAGGTTTTAAGGTGCATCACCCCGACGTGTGGGAGAGCTGATGGGAACAGGCAGCTCCCAGCACACGTGTCAGAGGGCTGCGCAGGGCTCTGGCATGCCAAGTTATCAGCGTGGGGACTGCTTAACATACAGCGACCCACCACAAGCATCTTAGTAAGGCACCAGCCAGAGACACTAATAAGGATTTTTCTTGCAGCCACTGCAGCGCATCGCTATGGTGTAGGCAGTCCTGTGGGAATGGAGAGGCCCCTCGACACTCCCAGCAAAAGCAGCAAAAAGTTATTTGTCAGAGAGGACAGGAAAAGACACCACGGCATTTATGCCACTCCAGGCTTGCCAGGACAGGCTGGGCAGCTGACAGCCCTGGGCAGGGAGATGCTTGTCCGCCCCATGCTCTTGGGGGCTGCGCAGGAGCATGGTCCCCCCTGTTCCTGCCCACCCAGTGCAGGGAGCAGCACCAGCCCATGAGGCTGAAGCCACCTGTGCAAGGGGCTCCCACAGCCGATAGCCCAGGGCTCTGCTCCGCTCTCACACAGCCCAGGGAGGCCCAGGAGCAGCCCCGGCCACGCCGCCTTCCCCCACTGATGAGCAAGGCAGGTATTGCCACCTTTGTCCCACCAGGTTTGTTCACAGCAAACAGTGCCTGCTTGCTGCATGTCGCCCGCACAGGCATCTTCTCCTTCAGAGTATTTTCTTTTCTTCTGTTTACAGAATGTAAACAAATGCAAAAGAGTTTTCCCCTACCATATGCACCACAGCTCACCTCGCATGCTCCATCTCCATTCAGAAGCTTTCCCAAAAGCAGACAGTTGGGCAGTTTGCCCAAAGAGACAACAATGCTGAAAGATTTGCTCTTAGAATACAAAATCCTTCCCAGTTCAGTGGCTTCTGCCCAGGAAAAGCCCTTTATCAAAGCTATAAGCTCCTTATACTGGCATCAGGCTACCCAGGGAGCCATCCCAACACTAGCGCAGGTATTGCTAAGAATATGAAAGCCCAGAGAAGTCTCAGGGTTATGGTTTTATTTGCAGACTTCAAGTGTCCGAGACTGCTGAGCCTGTCCCGGACTGCAGCACAGCAGATCCAAGCGCTGGAGCTGTGTCTCTGCTTGTGCTGTTACTGCCAGGACACACGTTTGTCTGATGCAGCAGCTGGTCCTGCTCAGCGCAGGTTTCTGGGGGTCTTTTGGGTCCCCATTTTTCCAGCGTACTTTGACCTTGCTCTAGATCAGATTTGTGGGATGCTAGAAGCACACTCCAGAGGGAAAACTGCCTTGCCCTGTACCCTGGCCACACTGCATGGATCCACTCCATGAAAAGAGTGGGATGAATGCAAAGGGTCACGGATGCTGAAGGGAAAGCACACAGCCCAGAAAAGCCAGGAGAGCCCCAAACCTGCCTCTGAGATGCAGCAACCTTGACACAAGCTGTTGGTCACCTACATGGGGCCCTGGCACTAGCCCACAGCCAAGGGCTTAAAAATGCCAGGAGAGCACAAACCTACAACATAACATCCCTGGCAAGCACAGTAAGGCTGGCTCAAGACAATAAATCATTTCCTGACCCCTGCATGCTATCAGATTGGAGCCTGCCACATGAGATCTGATTAGCCTCATCTCCCACACGAAACATCGTTAGCTGGCAGGAAGGTATCCAGCCCTCCTCAAAAACCCAGACCCTGTGACAAATGCCTTCCTGCAGGAATGAACCCTGCCTAGCAACTCCACGCTGCACAAAGCAGCACTGCCTTTTATTTGATCTCCATTTGTTGCTCTAATTTCATTGCATGAACTCCTTGTCCTGATGTTCTGAAGGGGCTAAATCAATTCCCCCACCCCGAGCCCTTCATAAAATGAATAATTCAGGGAAGCCCTCTCACGGCTCCCCCCCAAGTACATCCTTTCCAGGAACATTCCCGCTGAAGGGAAGCCCTCCATCCACCTCCACCGGGCCAGGGAGAGGTCTGGGGGCAGCAGGAACAGTATGTCAAATAAGGCAGACAGATGGAGAATTAACAGAGACAGAAGAAGGTTCAAGCAAGATTCATTTAAAAAAAAAAATCAAACCTAGGGAGGAGTTAAAACCTCCCCAGAGAGCTGACAGAGCTGTGATTTAGCAGATGGTTCTAATATTGTGAAGCTCGAAGATTATTTTGAGCATATCTTAGTGCGTAGCTGCTCCCTTACAACCTGTGGAAATTCTCATTTCCTAAACAACAAGAGATTCAGGAAACAGCTTGGAATTCGGATTATCAGAAGTGGAGAAAACAAAATAACCAGAGAAAAAAAAATATTTTTAAAGGAGCTTTGTGTTGATCCACCTACGCCAGGCAATCCCACGGGGTCAGATGCATTGACACAGCTTTGCCTGATGATGTACTGAAACGCACTGCAGCCAGCAGTTGCCCACAATTTTCCATTCCCATGTAAAAAAATAAGACTCGCTACATCAAACGAAGTCAATGAAGCATGGTAATCATAAAATAAGGGGAAAGAAGGTTTTCAGGAGGGGAAGTCCTGAATTTCTGACAGCATTTTACAGCTTTTAATCACTTACAGCACATAGGGAGAAGCTGAGCTAAAATTTGTGCTATTAGGATTTAATCCCCAGCTTTGGTTAAAAGCCTTCTGGAGTTCTCGCAACACAACAAATACCTTCAGCTCCTCATGACTTCAGCAGTTTTCCCACTGTCTGCTCCAGGGAAACACAGCGAAAACAAGCGCGCTCTGGGATTTCTGGACAGCGATGCTCCTCTAGGGAAGCATGCCAGGAACCACTCTGGGGACCAAACGGCGGGGGTCACGGCAAGCCCAGGCTGATGCGCTGGCGGTGTGTGGTTAAGCCTGCTTAACACAAGACACAAAAACCTTGCCCCCTCCTCATTCAGCCCATGCCTGCCCAAGGAGCAACCCCAGGGAAGGATGGAGCCCCCCTCGCCCCACGGAGGACATGGGGTCTGGCAGTTTGCACTGCAGAGCCCCGGCAAGGTGGTCCGCACCACGGCATCGGGGCGGCAGGACGGTTACTGGAGGCGACAGAGGCTCCTGGGGAACACAGGGAGATGCCACTGATCCAAGTGAAAGAGAGGGGCGCAGGAGTGCTAAAAGGCATTTCTGCATGGTCAATGTCTCACAGAAAACAAAAGCCATTTTCCTTAAGGAGGAAAAAGAAGAAAGGACAGCACACAAGACACCAGGATTCTCTGCTGCAAGGTCTCGCCAGCCTTACTTCTGTAGGAGACTGATTGCCTGAACCGCTACAAAGACTTTCAATCCAAGAAAGCAATTCTTCTTCCGACCAGTTAATTCTGTGCTAATGGTACAAAGAAACCTTCATTACAGATTTGAAGAGGCCTGGCCTTGAAAATTAGTGCTGAGAAAGCTGTCATTTAGTGCCAGGAAGATAAAACTATTTCCTGGTATTTCTGAAGTGAAAGCAACAGGATATATATATATATATTTTTAAAATCTACACAATCTCCCAGTCATTATAAAAACAACTGGCACTGTCCATTCTGCTCCCTGGCAACTCCACCAGTGGTTCCCGAAGCGGGTCCACCTAGGACCCTACACAACAGGCAGGGCTTTCACCCACCATCACTCATCCCAGGCTGGCTTCGGGAAAGGGATGGAGCACAGACACAAACATGTGCAGAATCAGGGCCTGCCACAGGCTCCACATGTTACTCCCCACCGAGCATCCCCTTAGCTGATGCCATCTCCCCTTTTGGCAGGGAGAAGGGGATGCTCCTGCTCCTCCTGGCCCCCCAGCACCCTCCCCTGCTGCCGCGGGAAGTGCTGAGCCTTCCAGGCAAGGAGCTCGGCGATGGGGATTACGTGCCTGAAGAGCAGGAGCCCTCTCTTTTGGGCAAATCCCCGTCAGGGAAAGGGCAGGCTGAAACAGCCCTCTTTCTCTGGGCTCCTTGTCTGCCCGTACGTCCAGTACCAGCGCTGGCTGTTTGCACACACTTCCCATTTACTCTACATGGAGACTCCCCAGTTCTCCAAGAAAACTGACCCATGTCTCTTCTGCTTGCTTGATGTTTGGGAGGAGAAGGGGAACGTTAGCTTTCAAACAAGGCCGTGTCTGAAGAGATCCAGGATGCTGCAGGAAGAGCCCCTCTCAGGGGCCCGTCTCCCAGAGCTGGTGATGCTGACCAGCCGGCAGTGCCCGCCGCTCCGCACACCCACACCAGCGCTGGCGGCTATTTCCAGAGACACAAAGACGTTAATTTTACATTAGAGAGCCTCGTCCCAGCTCAGAATTTAAATACTTCATCAGCACTTCTCCCATACCAAGCTGTAACAGAGATTCACTTTCAGACTGAATAATTTAGCCCCATGTTCGCTCCTGGGCAGCACAACGCACTGAGAGGTGGCTGTGGCTCTGCCGGCAGTGTCGGTGGGACACAGCAGTGCCAGCAGCAGCTCGGTGAGCCCCACCGAGACCCCCAGCACCACCAGGGCCCAGGGAAGGAGGCACTTCCCAGCAGGAACAACCGGCAGCAGAACCCAGCTCACACCACGCTCCAGCACCAGCAGCAGGGCTTGCCACAGCCTCCAAAGCTGGGCAAGAGCCCAGGCTCTGCCAGCCCAACTCTACCCCATCCCTGACACCTCCATGAATTACACGTTTGAGGATTCCACAGGAACATTCCCATGTTACAGATGCCCTGGGATGGGGAGGAAAATGCATTCAGGTGCTGAGGGGTTTCACAGGCAGGATCTGGGCTGCTCCTCACATTGCCTCAGGCTGCGTATTTTGGGAGGTTCCTGCAGACACCATCATCTCCTCCTCCCCTCTTCTCCTGCAGTTCATGGATGACTGAACCTTTCAGCTTGTGCTGTCTCCACGCTCTGCTGCTCATCCACATTTCCACAGCATGTCCCACCCATGGCTCAGCATGGCAGCCACCTAATTCCCAAGACCAGTCTGGCAGACAAGACTCTGCTGCCCATGCCCCTCACCACACCACTGCCCACACTGCTTGCAGCACAGGCAGGATGCTCCAGAGAGCTCTCAACACATCCAGGCAGCAGCGTAACTATCCTCCATCCCTCCCACGTACCCTGCGCTCACTGAGTGGCTATCTTATCTATTCGTTTCCTTGTAAGCCTGTCATGACTTGTTCACTCTTTGAGCTCCTCCACTTTCTCATGCTCAAGGGCCAGATGAACTGAGCACAATCCAACACAAGTTCTGCACCAACCCCCGGTGCTGGCACCCACCCTCAGCCCTCGGCAGGAAGGGGGTGCAGTGGGCAAAGCAGGAATTCAAAGCATGCTCAGCTGTCCACGGTCCCCACACCGCAGCTCTGACCCTCGGCAAGGTCCCTGGATAGCTGCAGCAGCACCCATTGCTCCCGCAGGGAACTGCACATCCACTCCTGAACTCAAGAAAATACAAAGAATACAAAAATACAAAGCAAATACAGCTTTGCAGAATTCTAAGAGGAAACCTTAACTGCTCCCTTTGTACCTGGGGGGCAGAGAGACCCTATAGATGATGTAGGGTCAGATGCCTCCCCTGCTCAGATCCCAGCCCAGGACTGGGGAACATCACCCTACAACGCCAAGCCACAGCGGCATTCAGGTGCTAAAGCTGAGGGGTAAAACTGGCATTTGTGGCTTCTCTGGGTAAGACCTTGTCAACAAAAATCAAGTGAATCCAGTGCCTGCAGTGTCCAACATGCAGAAGCAGCCCACAGCAGCTGTGCTGAAGAGCAGGCGGAGGAAGGCTACTCTGCCGTTTACTTCTAAAAAGAGGTATCTTTAATATTTTTTTTAAGGGGGTTAAATATTTTGAGCCCAGCCATGCACTTTTAGAAGGATTTGAGTACATATGAACAAAACATTCAAAAAAGTCTGCAGCTCTTATATGAAATACCAGCAACGGATTGACAACATCCTCTGCATGACAATGAATGTATTGAAGCCAGGCGGGATGAGGAACATCAATCATCCACAGCAATGTAATGGGTGTGGGTGGGGAAGGGGACGATGACAGCATTAGAGCTTAGATCAGGGAAAAGATCTTCATTTTCCCCCCACGTGCCAAAGAAACACCTAAAGCCACACGCAGGCTGCAAGGACGGGGGCTGCCTGGGCAGAGATGCTGCTCTGGGAAGCAGTGTGGGCACCACGACCCCGCTTCTGCGGCCCTTGCTGGCCCAGCGCTCACCGGGGACGGCAGAGGGTTGGTCCCTCCACCCAGGACAGGGCAAGAGTCCAGCTCCTGGTTCCTCTCCAGACTGCTCGGGCCAAAAAACCCACTTGGGAGCAGCGAGCTGAGTGCCCCAGCATCCAACAGACACCCCCCCCCCCGAACTGCTCCTTGCTCTGCACCAGCCGCGCAGGCAGGGGGGTCAGGTATGCAGCCAAGCCCCACCACAAAGCCCGCCACTACGAGACCAGCAAAAGCCCCCGGCAGAGCAGCTCACCGGTGGGAGCCCATCCAGGGGCTGCCTGCAGCCAGCGGAGCTGCAGCCCCAGCCTGCAACGAGGGCGGCCACACAGACCACGCAGACACACGCCAAACCGCTCCCCTGCTCCCCGAGCTCTGCTCCCTCCCGGGATGCAGATGGGGCCAGCAGAGAAGTTGAAAGCAACAAGAACGAAGCCACCAATATGTTTCCCTGCACGAAGCGCTCAGGAACTACAGACACCTTTTTCTCTGCTCCTTTTGCCTGTGCCAGGTGCCGTTGCAGAGACCCACGCACAGGACCGGGGGGGGACCACACCAGCCGCAAGGGCTGCCCACACACCAGCCCCAACAGACATCCTGAATGAACGGCAGGGAAACATGCTATTCCCTAATCTTTAATTATAGCCAGGTGACATGCTGCAGAAACACTAAGAGGTAATTTTTCAAGTTGGAATTTGTTTCTTTCCATGTTAACATCCCCTCTAACCTGCTTCTTAAAAGCCCTAATTACAAGCCTCGTGACACAGCACGCAGAGAAGTTCGTCACTGCCTCAGACGGCGAGAGGGACAGCGCTGGGCTGCAGTGGGATGTCCCCAGCTCCTGGACCGGACCGCAGAAGCATCCTGTGACAGTCAAGGCAAGGGGGGACACGAACGTTTCCACAGCTCCTCTGGGGACCACAGGCACCAGAGGAAGAGCAGCCCGTGCTGACCCAGGCCAGGCTGAGGAGAGGCTTCTCAAGATGCAGGACTGATGGGCAAACCCAGCTTCTACCCTGGACAAGGGGGGGGTCAGGCAGCATCGAGGGAACTACTGCTGCAGCCCCCTCCAAGTCTGGTCCCTTTGCAAGGGGACAGGGTCTGGGTCCTTGGGGACATCCCAGGTACACCCCAGTGCCTGCAGCCAGCGCTGCTCACAAACACCCGCGCAACAGCTTCAGGACCTGTCCCAGCCCCCCAACGACACCTTCAGCACCTCCACCAGCAAGAGATGAAAAATAAGTACTCTGTGATTAATCAAAGCCCCGAGGGACCAGATTAAACAGTCTTGGCAATTAGTTCTGGATTTCTTACGAAGGCGCTGGAAGACAGCAGAAAGCTGCTGCAGTCCCTGGAGGATGAATGCCGAGTCCTCTTAAAACCCTGCCTCGCCTGCACCAGTTACACAACTCGCCGCTCACTTGCTCCTCAGGCTTGCTGTTGTGATGTGTTAAATTACAGATGGTTTCAATTAAAAGTGCATAGATAGAAAGGAGGCTTTGGAAAAAAAAAAAAGCCACACCAAGCCGCACATGACAAGAAAGAGAAGATCATTAAAAACTTGGCAGCCTACTTCGACTCTGGTGACCTGGTAATTTAATATTGTAATTGAAACTCCAGGTCAGCCTCGTGAAAGGAGGTAGAAATATGGAAAGGTATCCCTGCAGGATCGGTCCTGCCCAGAGAACAAGTCAAACATTAAGGAGAGGGTAGTCCCAGGCACAGATAACTCACCATCATCCCAATTATTAAGCTTGCATCCCAGAGCCCTAGAAGATGGCTGCTAACTTGCTTTGAAGACATTACTTTGTGTAATAGAGTATTAATCCCACTCAAGGAACATAAAAACCCAGTCCCCAAAGTGCTAATAATGTAACTCAGTTAAAGCTTAATTTTGTCACTTATCTCCAAGACAGAGGGGAACTTCACTCCCATTTTCTTCCTCACATTCCCCCCCCCCCGCCCCTTAAATTTCAGTATTCTGAACACTGTCATATTTCCAAAAGCAGAGACCAGGGTCATTAAGTAGAAATGCGCAGATAACACTACCTTCACTTCCAAATAAGCAAGAAGGCTTCAGGGACACCAGGCTGGTAAAGGATCTTTCAGTATTTAAACAGTTCACAGCGCGTACATCACCTGCCGTACCACTGCCACACGTCCGCATCCCACCACCTCCTCCAGCTTGTTCCCTCTCACCCCAGTTCTAGCTCTGCTGAAGCCTGGTGCCCACCTGGCTCTCCCAGCGCTGGTGCTGCCTGGCACAGCGGGCACTGGCCCCTTGCACCGCTCTCTCCACCCATGGTAAGCACCGTTACAACATTTTTTCACGTCAAGTGAAAAGCCACTCCAGCCTTGGTACCCACTACCAACCACCCTCCCTTTCCACCATCGGTCCATCTCCCCCAGGTCAATGAGATGGTTATTTTAAATTCCCTGCATTTGACCACAACAGGGTTTTTTTGTCCCTCCACCCCCCCAGCATTTCAAGATGCTCACCCCAGCAGCAGCTTTGTCAGGCTTGTCTGACATAACCAGGGTAACCTCCAGCGATGCTCTCGCAGCTGGGATTTAAAATTAGTGACAGTTTCTCAAAAGATGTCTTTCAAACACCACAGACCCAGGATTAGCCTGATGGGAGTAACAGGGTGTCAGACTGCACGGAGAGGATCAGGAGGCTCCCACAGCTGCTGGAGGGAGATGTGGGCTGGTTTCTCCAAGTTCGCTTCATGAACCTCAGCAGGATCCGCATGGGCAGCTGCTACTCAGTCCCATGAGGGCAATGGGATCTGCATAGATCTGTTTCAGGAATGTTACGGGTTTATCTGCCTAAAAGACCTGGTGTCACATAAGCCTCGATAGTGCACCAGAAGCCATGGGCGGGCAACCATACAGTTGGGCACCTGCCTGGAAACAGGGACACCTTGCTAAGGCGAGTGGATTTGGGAGCCTTTTCTACAAGTGGCAAGCATTAAACCAGTCTTCTGTATAAATCACGAAGTTTGCATACATTCAGAGCATCTCAGGATGATGGCATCAGGGGTCAGCCACATGCCTACGATGAAGTTTCAGCAGCTGACATGTGACCATCCTCTCTCACTGGCATCCCCACATCGACTGTGCTACAGCATCTCGGGGTGCAGATGTGCTCCAAACACACTGTCGTCCTCCTGAACCTGTAGCACATTGAAACCCGTAGATGGAAGCCAAAGCAGAATGATAATTTTGCCGCGTTCTTAAGCCTCTGGCCAAGAGGCTTCATAATTCTGGTATCAAAATTAATTTTCCATGGCACTGGAGATCCAGAGAGACTGAGCTGCTTTTTCTTCCTGAAGACGACAGCAAGAAGAATTATGCTGAGCACACATTGCAAGATAAAGCATTCATTTCCTTTAAATAGTCTATTTGGGGTACAGAGCTAAGCCCATATACACGGGTGAGAAGTTTCCTAAGCACCCTTAGCCAGCAGCGTCATGTCTTCCTTCCCTCCAGCAGCACTCGTGTTACCTCCAGAAACTTGTAACCAGGTGAGTCAAGGGCTGAATTTCAAAACTGGCCCTACCACAACTGCAAAGAATTTAAGGTCTTTGACCAACACCACAAACACAGAGCTACTGCACAACGAAGTTGGGGGCATTTATATACTACTAAAAAGACAGTGTGGTCTGTAAGCTCGTTCCCCTCTCTGTCCCTGTGTATTTCTAACAAAACCCAGGCTTTAAATCAATCAGACTAATCCAAATGTGGGGAGGTTTGTAAAGTAAATCTATTCAGAACAACAGAAGGGTGCAGGTGTTTACTTCTCACCTCATTTAACATGTATTAATGTGTATTAATTACATACACCACCTCACATCCAGCTCCAACACACTTTCCGGGTGCGCAGCAGGGCTCACGCCAGCCAGCATCCCAGTCAGTCGTGTGCCTGCCAGCCGCCCCAGCGCTGGCTGGGATGTTTTACATCCACACAGGGCTTAACATGGGGTGGGCATAACATACCAGTACCGTGTGCGGGCGAGCACCCGCCCTGCCTGCCTAGCCCTGCGATTCTGGTCACTGTGGTGAGCTGCCAGGTGACCCCTGTGACTCGTGCTGAAGCACCTGAGTTGCTGTGCTGTCCCTTTGCTTTTCAGGAAGTGCAAGGGGAAAAAAAAAAATAATACAACAGCAATTGTTTGGGGGGGGTTTGGCTGATAGGAAGAGTAATGACTTCCCTGCTGCTACCTCTGGCTTATTTTGAACAGACTGTATCTTGGGATTTTTTGTTCTCTATATACAAAGTGATGTTTGAAGGGTTTCTTGAACACCCAGAAATGTTAACAAATCAGTTTAAGGACAACTGAAAGCAGGAGTTAAGCAAGGGCCTCGTAAGGTGAAGCTTTCTACATAGGATTTATTAAATGCTGCGATGGTGTCGGGTAATTGTGCTGCAGTCCTGGGTTTCCTATAGCAAAACACTGACCATTCCCCTGCTCTGCTGCCTCACCGCCAGCAAAGCGTTTCCCCAGAACACCAGCACAGAGGGCAGGAACCCAAGGCACGAATTTCCCCTGACAGCACTCTAAACACAGGCACAAACGGCTGCTGACATTAACATACCTCCTGTGCATACAGAAAAGCAAATGGGAGCATTCAAGACAATCTCAAGATACTTGGCAGTTTGTCCCTGGCCTTTCTCTTCTGCACTGTCACACCATGTTCTGCCCCAGCTGTGCAAGCCACCAGCATGCTGCTGGGCACCTGTGCCTCCAGCCAGAGGGTCAGGGCACAGCACAGCATGTCCTCCAGCACTTCTGCCTAATCAACACACAGCTCTCCCCACCAGCTCGCGTGGACCATCATGGGCCAGCATGTTTTGGAGCTTGCAAGGCCACAAGACAGCCACAGGACCTGCCAGATGGCAGGAGATGAAACTCCATCCCTACTGCTGCATGGCGAGAAGCCAGAAAATGCTCCTGCACGCCTGTTCTGCTCTCCCGGCATGGCTAGCTGTGGCCAGGATGGGTCCCAGAGCCCCCAGGGGAAGTGGGACCGCGCTGCCCACCCACCCACCCCCCGCACCGCAGCCGGCAGAGAGCGGCCAACTGGACTTTATCTTGTTGTTTC
The DNA here is from genome assembly GCF_963210335.1 of Falco punctatus. Lineage (NCBI taxonomy): Eukaryota > Metazoa > Chordata > Aves > Falconiformes > Falconidae > Falco > Falco punctatus. The sequence continues at coordinate 26,102,901 of NC_137583.1, forward strand.
AACCACTTCCTCCTGCAACACACCAGCAGAAAGCGGGCTCATCTTCAACAGCTCTGAGGCAGAGTACGGGTTTCCTTTATTTTTGATTCTCCCATGCTCTCCTGTAAGAGGAGTGCGTGTCTCAAACCTCTGCAGCTGACAGCAGAGAGGGTTCAGAGAAGAGACCTGGGGGGCTGACGGCCGAGCACAACAGTACGTTGTGACTCCCCACTGCTGAGCCTCCACAGCATTATCAAGGCAGCAGCTCCATCTGCATGGGCAGCTGCTGACTCACATTTCCCCCATGCTCTGCACCTTCCCACACTGCCACCAAAGCCCCAGCCCTCAGCTGGGGAGGAGGTTCTGAGGGGCTGAGTGGGGCTTGGCAGCCTGCAGCCACCCTCCGTGAGCAATAGAGTGATCAAGAAGTTGTTCCACGTTCATTAAGTCTATTTTAAAACAGGGGTGGGGAATAATCATCCAGCATTATTTGGTCCTTACTGTCTCTCTGCTTTAAAAAAAGATCACTGCTACCACGGGCAGAAGCATCAAATACCCCAGGAAGCTGAAGACGGGCGCAGGGCATCCTGCAACAGCTGGGATGCTCTCCACCAGCAGCCCCCACTGAAGGTCCTCACCACACACCACCATCTTCCCCCAACCCTGCAATATCTTCAAATGGGCAAATAAACACCCACTGCCAAGTACAAGCAACTCCAGGAGACATCTGGTTGCCAGTACAAAAGCAGCAGCCCAAGGCTTTGCACCACGGCCCGCAGGCTGCCCTCTCGGGAGGGGGCCTGGCTGTGGTGCAACGCTCACTGCGGCGACATCGGGGGGGGGGGGGCCTCACCGAGGCATCTCTCTGCAGATGCACCAGACCAAAGCAAGGTCTCAAGCTGCCAACCCAAACCTGGGGGCTGCGTGCCCCCACCCTAGGCCAGCAGCCAGGCTTTCGGTTAGCAGAGAGCACCAAAGCACTGTGCAGCAGGTGGCAGCCCCTGTTGCTGATCAATTAGCAATTGCCTTATTAAGGCTAACAAGCAAGCCACCCTGTAGCTACTGCACCTTCAGCAAGTGAAAGCCAAGAGCAAAACCCAAGCTCTGCAGCCTCATTTCACTTTCACTTGCTGTCACACCTGACCCAGTCACCCCAGTGGACACTGCTAATTTGATGAGCTTAATTCTCCAAGGCTGTTTGCAATCCCTTTTCTCTGCTGCAGCAGAGGCAGCAGAGAAAGCAAGTCTCCTTGCAGCGAAGGCTGGGCAACGGCAGCAGAGCAGGGAGCCCCTGCCCAGGCTCCTCCGGGCACACAGCTGCTCGAGGTGGGACAATTCCACTCCTCATGTTCTCCATACAGAGGGGGCTCACACCTGCACCCCCAACCCCTCTCCCATCCACCACCATGGCTCAAGGCTGCTGCTGCCCCCCACCATGCATCATCTCCCCAGCATGGGCAGTGGAGCCCTGGGGCCAGTCCGTGGGTCAGGTTATAACTGGGAAGGGCAGCCCAGAGCCACAGCCAGGGTCTCCGGCGGCAGCCAGGCCCAGCTGCACACACCAGCAGGTTGCTCATTTGTCAGTCTGGAGACGGGATTTGTCCTGAGCTACACATCAAGTCTGCGGCCAAGGAAGGGACAGAGCTTGGCTGTCCTGGTGCTGCACCAGCCTAGCCATATATGCCCTGTGATCCTGCAGAGAGTGGAGACACGCTCGCTGTCTGAAATCTGCTGGGGAATCATTCATGGGAAGCTTATTAGGAACAAGTTGTTCTTATTTTCCAAATCCTGTTCAAACCAATGGCTGTTGGCTTTTGCCCACCAGATGTGCTGCAGGCTTGTCCGGGTGATGCATCCAATGCACTGGGCAGGTTCTGACCTCCGTGCAGCATCCTCTGTGCGTGGCCAGGGTCCACACGCCCAGGGAGCCCTCTGCCAGCTCGGGCTCAGCTCCCAGCCCCGCACCACAAACTAGTGGTTTGTGAGCCAGGAGGGGAGAGCACAAAAAGGACATGGCCACCAGCCAGCACTCTGGCAGACAGAGGCGCACTGTTGAGCTTCATGCTCCTCCAAAGCGGCAAGTATCTCTGCCTTTACATTACAGACACATAAGTTGGATGTTAACAAGAAAAGACATGCTGGGGTACCATGCACCGTGGACAAGGCTCCCACGAAACTGCTCTGCTGAAGGCTCCCGAGCCTGGCAGCATCGCAGCAGAGCCTGTGCCCAACTCGCTAGAGCCACAGCCTGCCATGGGCCAGGACAGCACCCCAGCACAGCGAGTCGCATTTCTCAGACCAAAAATCAGACCATTTACAGGGGCAATTTGCTGTTTGGGAAACCAGTCACCCACACCAGGCACTCTCTTAACCCCATCGCACAGGGCTGATCCTTCAGCACACGTGCCAAGCTGTCAGAGAAAAGGAATGAGGGAAGGGACCCAGCGATTATCAGCCTCCTTCAAGTGCCCTTCCCAGCCACACAGGCTTCTCATCTCCAACTGACTCCCTATCCATCAGAGGAAATCCCACCAGAAGCACCATACTGGAAAATATTTCACACGTTCACCTAAATCACGTTTTCCCCATTTTGCACATATAAATGGAAAACAAGACCATCCCAAGCCCTTGCTGAAGTCGCAGCCTCTCCCCACTGCTCTTCCCTCTCCCTTCTCCCTGCAGTGCTTCAAGCCCCATTTCATATTGTGAAGTAAAGAAATTCCCCTGGGGTTTGTCCTGGGACAGTCGATCTCCTCGGAAAGCCTCAGAGCGTTACTGACATTAAACCCTTTCCTGCTACCAGGAGGCAAGAGAAAAGCCGCTGAGGGTAAACAAAACAAAAAAACACCAAAAAAACCCCCTAATTATTTGGAAAACCTCCATTCAAGGAAAAAAGCCATTTATCAAACACAAGCCTTTTCACACGAGTGCTGGAGGTCAAGGGCAGCCTGGGCAGAGCCCAAGTCCAGGAGGCAGACGGACAGCGGGGGGGCCTGCGGCAGGGAGCCTGCGCTTGGTGGCACAGGAGCTTTCAGGTGGTCCCACTGGCACAGGGCAGCCTCCCAGACAAGTCATGCCACAAAGAACACCAATTTGCCGAGTTCTGGCATAAATTAGAAAGAAAATCTGCCTGGGCAGAGCAGGGCACAGAGCTGAAAAACTCCAGTTTTGCTCCACCAATGACCTTGCCGCCCTCCCTGCTGCCAGACCTCTCCAAAAGGCACCCCCTGTGCAGGGACTGGCACCGCGGGCTGCGGGGAGCAGAGAAACTGAGCCACGGAGCACCCCGGTAGCAATGGGCTGGAGCATCCATAACCTGTTCTCCATCTTATTTCATGCCTGCTCAGTCCCATGCTCCACACAGGGGAATTTTGGGAGGTCTCACAAGCTTCCTGCTCTGTGTGCTGTGACGGGGCCATGCTGATAAGAAATCCAGCCACTTCCTCTGCAGAAAAAACCGCTTCAGCGAACAGCGGGCGAGAGCACAGCAGCTCTGGCAGCATGTAGTGCCAGGGGCAGAAAAATCCTTCACCACCCAGGAGGATGCTCAGCCCTGGCTCCTGCTGAGGCTTTGGCTCTCCGGGTACCACTCGTGCTTGCCTGCCAGTGGGGCAAGCCACGGTTCAGTTGGGCCAGCAGGGACTGGCATGGGGACACAGGGTTAGTACCAACTGCTGGTCCATCCAGGGCACAAGGCTTTGCCCACAGCAAGTTGCCCAGTGCCGGACTTTGCAGGGTTTTGGGACCACCTGGCACCTTGCTAACACAGAGTGGCACATGGGGCGTGAAGCCGAGTCTCACCCGAGGGAGGATGCTGGCCACGGTGTCGAGCACTTTCCTAGGCTTGCCTTTGGCTGCAGCCAGGAGATGGATGTTCACTTGTCAGGAGAGGCTTGCCAGCAGCGCTGCAAACAGCACAATCCCTCGGTGCTGACCCTCGCGAGACAAGTGCTACCACACTCCAGCCCCCACATGCCACAGCTACACTGCTGCAGGAAAGGATGCAGATTACACTGTTTGTTGTTTTTCTCCCCTTGAAAACAGGCCATTATCTCATGACAATTTGGAGCACTATATGTTATTATACAGCAACATTACTGCCTTTAAGACATTCAAAGGGCTGCAGCTGGCAAGATCTCTCGTGTACTTGGCACTCCTTTTGATGCTGTACAGATGAGATATTAAAATAACATTTCCAACATGCAGATTTACTGTGTCTGCTCACTTCTCTCTCCAGCCAAAGCCGTTCAGAACAAGATTTTTATTGATGCTGCAAGACAGGCGGTGCGCAGTGCAGTGCAGGCTGGAAGAGTCACCTTGCTATGAGAGGGAGCAGGACAACTCTGTCTCAGGCATCTGTCTGTCCCTGCCCCAGGTTCTCCTGAGGGAAGGTCTGGTATCCAGCACCAGCTAGAATGCACTCAGAAATCTGTTCGAGCAATGGCCGTGGAGAGGGGCACCAGCACTTGACCAAGGTCAGCAGAGAGAAGGGGAATCAGATGCTACCTGCAGTATCATGTTAAGGGAAGCATCTTAAAACACGTTGTTGGCAAGGAAGAAATCAGACCTGCTTAGTATTTTGCTTTTTTTTTTTTTTAAGCAATTACCTTTTAGGTAAACTGTGCTTTAGCTCTAAGTGGCCAGTATGCTTGGCTTCCACTTCACTAACAAAACTTCATCAAGCCACAAATTATATTTTCTCTTCATGGGCAACAGTCCTGTACAATTACATGCCACTGTGTTCAATTAAAACATTATCTAGGCTGCCAGCTTTCAGAGGAGGAGAAGAGAAAGAGAGAAGAGTCGTTCTATTTACATGGAGCTCTGCAAAGAGCTTTCTTGGCTCACTTTCCACATCCACGTCCCTGCTGGCCAATATGACTTTATTAATGTTTACAATATGGCCTACTTTTTAATGCAACTCTGTCCCAGTGAAAGAATCCATTTGCATTTTTAATGAAATTTGGATAAGCCATTTAGCCTGTCCCCCAGCACAGCAGCCTCCCTAACCCTCGCACAAGGCCTGGGTGCAGTCAGCCCCTCCACGCAGGCTGCCACGGCTTCTCCCCTGCAAGCCCCAGGCGTGTTCCAGGGCAGCCCCCCCACGCAGGGGTGTCACTTTGTACCCGTCTGCGCTGCTGCAACCTGCACAGCATCTGCACTGGCCTCGCCACAACAGTAGCTGGCCATCACCGGCTAGCCCAAGGACAGCTTTACATACGGTTTATTTTAACAAAGCAATAAATGGAAAAGAAGTCATATGTAAGATGCTAAACGGAACAATAAAAATCTTAAAGCTCGCCTGAAATTTCTCCCAGCTGTTACGAGGTACTTCACAGAAATGAAATAGGGCATGTCTCAGAAATACTGAGCCGAGTTTTGTTTGTGTATCCCTCAGCAGCTTTCTCCAGCTCACGCTGGGCTCTTCTCCCATTTTCTTTGCTACGCAGCATAAAAAGAGAGAAGCCTCCTTGCTGAGCCATGAGAAGCTATCTGCGGAGCTGGGAATGGGAGAATTAACAGAAGCTTCTAGTAACTCACTGAAAGTTGCAGTACCAGCTCACACAGTATCAGCCCCCAGCCTGCGTGCCTGCCTTCGCCAGCCTGACAGACACACAGCCGACTCCTCCACCGCGCTCAGCCGGCACCGCCACGGCCCCACGCTGGGGTCTGCCATGCCATCCCTCAGTTTGGTTTTTAGAAAAAAGCCCCGATCTTCAGCAGAAGAGATGCTCACCCTTTACCCAGACATGCTTATGTGCCATCAAGCCAGGCCACCTCACCTGGGCAGGAAAAGAAGCTGCAGCAGCTGGATCAAAAAACCCACCCCACCTCCAGGCAACCTTCCCTGGAGCCATACAAAGCTTCCCCTTCTCCCTACAGGGAGTACAGTGCAGCATCACCCCCATCAAACCACCTCAGACACCCTGCAAGACCTGCCAGCAAAGTCACAGAAATGCCCCTAAAACTGCTTTGTACAGCAGCCTCCCGCATACCCCACAGGAAGAATAATATTCCTGAGAGCTTAAAGGCCGCCCAGAACTGTTGGTGCCAAACGAGGAGGCACATGCACAAAGCCCCAGCACTGGCTGGGCTCGGAGCTGGTCGGCAGAGACCCCCCCTCGGCATGGTTTAAGCAGCAGGATGCTCCCTGCAGCCAAGGGACCCTCTCCCACCGTGCTGCCTTCCAAGCTCCCTGCAAAGCCACCCACATGCTGGTGCAAACATGAACTTGTGTCTGCTTGAAGAGTTCAGGGTGAGAAAAACCCTCAGAGGTGACTTTCCAGCCAGACCTCATTTTAAAAATCCCACTTCACGCTGCCTTCCAGTCCCTCCCTCTAACCTGCACCCATGCTTGACCATCCCGAGGGTCCTCAGCAACCCACCCTGCTCCCCAGCACCCAGTGGGGTGGGCTGGAGCCCCAGCACTGGCAGCCCCCTGGGGCAGCACGGCTCCCAGCCGTGACTCCTGCCCTGCCACCCAACTGCACCTCGCGTTCAGCCTCATCTGAGCCTGGCAGCTGCTTGGGGGCAGCTTGCCGTTTCTGAATGCACGGCACCCGCTCCTCAGCACATGATATAGTAATAAATATTTGGAAAGTTTTATTATTTTTATATAAACAGTAACAACATACTGCAGAGGCTCGGGTAAAGAGCCTGCTCCTCACCACACAGCTCTCCAGGACCCCGCGGCGCTGCTCCGAGCCCTGCCAGCCCCGGGCGACCCTCGCCACGTGCCCCAGCATGCAAAGAGGGAGCAGCGAGGGATGCTGGACACAGGACTCCCATCCCAAGCCGCACAGGCTCCTGGTTCTTCGCTCCAGATCTCCACACTGTGAACCACCTCTCTGAAGCCCTGCCAAAGTTTTGCCAGGGCACAGCACGAGCGCATCGCCCCATCACCTCTCCCAGCTCCATTTTCCCAACCCTCCCCTGGTCACAGAGCCCTGTATAACACGGGAAACCTCAATCTCATCTCCCTTCCCGATCTCCTGGCTGCTCCCATCTCCGAACACTGGGCAGCCTGTCAAATTTGCAAAAAAAGACCCTAGAGCCCCTCCTCCACCCCAGCTCTTCAAGCTACAATAAATACAGTCCCTCTGTAAAATGCTGCATACCACACAGGCTATTTATCCTGGGATTTATGGAGACTGGAGCTACAGAAGAGGAAGCAGGTTCAGCCTAGGACAAACTCATTTGCCAGCCGCCCCCAGGGAAGCATTTCTCTGCCCTTCAGACTCCAGGAACATCAAACGCACACCCACAAAAAGGTGTTTCCCAAAAAAATCATCTGTTTTACACCCTGCCAGGATTCTAATTCACTGCAAATGTGGTTCTCAAGCAGAGCATATTTAGATGGCTGAAACTCCTTCTAGATTGCATGTTTTTCTGTGTTGCATCATCCTTCCGCCTTTAGCGGCTCCAGGATCTTCCCCCCCTCCCATCATCACTGGGGCACTGCTACTCAACCATGGCCCAACATGACACTTGCCTGCCTACGTCAGCCCTATTCCAACTTTGGTGCCATTAATAATAATTACACTATAATTCTATTTCATTATAATATTATTTTGAATGGCAAAGGCTGAACCCAGCATATTTCTATTGCTAATGGAATTACCTCTCCTGCAGCCCCGAGCGCCTGGGGAGTGGGAGCTGCATGCTCCTCTTGTGCAAGAGCAGCCCCACTGCATCTCTACCTTCCTGAGCCACGGGGGCCGAGACAGAGCAGGCTCTAGAGGCTTTGTCTTTGCTCAGCCAGCAGCTACTCCCACCCACGCTGCCTCACTCTTGGCTTCTGACTTCAACCTGCAGACAGGCCACCTCGTGCCATGCTCCCCTCGTGCCAGCGTCCCTGCAGCCACATTGCACAGCAAGCTCCCTAGCACATGTCTAACCACCCACCGATCCCCCAGGAGACAGCTGCAGCCTTGCACAGCCACCTGGTAGTATCCAAAAGTGACAAGGAGATTACCAAAACAAGGCTTCGATGCTGCCTGAGCCTTTCTTCCCCTCCAAGGTTAGCATCCACCCACAGCCCCTGCTCCCCACCAGACCCCCCAGCTGCTACAGCCCAGCACTGCTCTCCTACTGCTGTCCCAGTCTGCATCCCGGGATGCACAACAATGAAAATATCAACATGCAGGGACTGTCATTTCAGAGCTCTTTGCTATAAAGTTGTAACTGAACAAAAATGCCCTTTGCTGCTGCACTTCGCAGCGCTGCAGGTTCCCAAACCAGCAAGAGTGAGTGGCTAAGCTGTGTCAAGCAGGGCAGGGCTCTGGAGCTGTGTTCCCAACACCCCCATGAGCTTCATCACCACCTGAACTAACCACTATGACTACCAGGGGGGTTTAGAAAGCAAGAAAGGGTAAGCAGGCTCCCAAGAGCAGAACAAAGCTTCTCGGCACTGAAGGTTAACTCCCACTACAATACCCTTCTCTGAAGCTATAGCGCCCGCTCACAGGCGCCAGGTTCAAGAGGAGGCGAGATTGTTTCTAGCTGGGCTGATGCAACTGAGAATGAAGTTGCTTACACCATTCTAAGACCAGGATTTAGCCTACATAGAAATTCTGTTATCCTTGCACAGGCTGCTGAAGTCTCTCTAGCGAGAAAGGAACATTCTGGACAATATTTGTTAAAAACCCCAAACAAAGAAATAGCTGGAAGTTTGATCATCACCTCCATCCTGCAAATTACAGGGCTTGCTAAAGCCCTCCCCTTCTGTACCTGCCACCAGCGCACCTCACAAAGACAGCATTCCCAGCTCTTGCAGTTTTAAAGAAAAATACCCCAACTATCAATTGATGCAATATTGGAAGCAAAAATACTCTCTATGGCAACCTGAAAGGTCTTAATTTTCCATGCAGGTGGCATAGCGAGCAGCCCCAAGGCACACGGAGCTTGTAAACTTTGCTTTTGATAGTAGGCACTGGAAAAAATAAAGATCTCATTCAATCCCTTGAGAGTTCAGGCAGCTCTTTCATTAGCAAAAGATATTCTTGAACTCCCTGCACAACCTGAAAGACTATTATATTCACAACTTAAAATCCATCTCAGTGTCTTAACTAGCAGGGAGCCGGGAGGAGAAGAAGGAATTAAATCAGGTTTCTAACCCAAGAACGCCTGTTCCCGTAGCAACGGCAGCATCGGCAATGGCTCTGGCAGCAGGATGGGTATGCCGCATGCAGATTTCTGCTAATAACCCGTCACCCAGAGGACCCGAGAAGAACCCTCACCATGCTGCCCCAGCACACGCTCCAGGGCTTGGGGGACGTTGGGTGCTAGCAGAGGTCTGAGAAAAAAAAGCACAGCACAGCCTTGCAGGGATTTCAGCGCACAAACCAGCTAGTTCCTAAGGATGTGCTCTGATGACTTGGGATGAACAGAGGGGCCAGCGGCATCTGCAAAGAGGGAGAAGTGTTTAATCACCACTGAACCCGTGATTTTCTCCAAGGCAGCAGTAAGCATCCTGGCGGGCACACAAGAATCAAGAGTTACCAACATACAAACATTGCCTTTCGGGAAGGATCAACTCTCCAGGGAAATCCTGACCAGCCAGTAAGAAGGTGCTTAGGCATCATTACTTCTAGATACAAAGACCAGAAAAAACCCCAATCTGCAGCAGAATCAGTCTGAAGTCAACTTTCATGTGAAATTTGTTATGTGACACTGGAGCAGAACAAGCTCCTTTTTAATCCAAAAGTCATCATGAGAATGAAATGCAACTCTTCAGTCTCACCACTCCTCTCAGATTTAGGCATTCATTTTTCAACCAGATCAATACCAAGAGCGACCCGACATCATCACACAGCAATAACAAGAAAAAACAACAAATACGCTCCAACCACACTCACTTTCAAAGCCTGACGCACAAATAAGCAATTTGGGCTAACTTCTCTCTCAGTCATATGGAGCAGATCTGGCAAAATCACCAAAAAGCTTCCAGGAGTTAAGAACTAAGAGCTCGGTTGCCCCCATAGAATAAGGGCTGAGCGCTGCAAGGGTCCACAGCAGCGCCCACATGGCACAGGGGGGTTACGCACATGAGAAGACAGGATGGTGTACATGCAACGAGGGCAAGAGCCTGCTGCAATTTCAGCATGTGCTTCTCAGGCACAGTCACGGGAGTGTCACCCCTACGTGGCTGCAGGGCAAGAACTGCACCAGGGACACAGGAGCAGTGGTGCCACCAGCACCAAGCGAGTGATATGCCACCGTCCCGCTGAAGTTGCCTGCATGGGAAGCACCAAGTACCACCAGCAATCTGATGCCAAAGGACTCAGTAGTTCTCCTTCCCACAGCACCCCTGTTTCTTGGAAATGTTTTCCACAATCAGGGACAGAGCTCTATGTCTGTGCCGTCAAGGTTTGGGCACGAGCAACAGCAGAGACAGCAGCACAGCTGTGCTGTGCTACCTGCAGCTCTGTGAGGACAAGACACCTCGGGAGACAACACCTCACCACCCACCTTCAGCTGCCAAAGAGGACACTGAAACCTCGCTCTGAGGATCAGCTTTAGCAGATTCAGGACTCCAGGGTCACACACAAGCAAGCGAGTGCCAATCAGCCCAGCAGACAGGACAGGGAATGTGCAGCAGAATTCAAGAGTTACAGGCAGGTTAGCCGATGCAGATTTTGAAAGAACTGAGCCAGCTCCTGCATGCAACAGCAGCACATTAATATTGCTACAACCTTCAGCTCCCTCGATAGAAGCGACCCTTCCGCAGGTGCTCGTGCATGCAAAGCCCTTGCTCCATCGTACCCATCTCTGGGATCTGACAAGCCCCAGCAGCAGCAGAGTCCTCCCGGGGTTGCATGCCACCTCGCAGCTTCATTGCAGGTCAGCCCCAAACCTTCGCCTCTGTGAAATCCAGTTTCCACCTCGGAGCCCAGCCTAAGGCTGCAGCATGAGAAGCTCTGTGCAACGCCAGACCACGAACAGGCACCCTCACAGCTCCAGGGAGCCCCTCCTGCAGACCCTCACCTCTTCCACCAGAAGAGCCTCCTGCCTGTCTTATTGCCAGCCTCTAGTAGTGAGTCTGGAGCAAGGACTTCTTCAAGAATACTCTGAAGAACAAGCAGTGGTCAAAGCTGCCATCCTGCTGGGGCCTGCAGCAGAAACCTCCCCTCAAGGGCAGCATCCTGACCTTCCTCACCTAACGAGAGCTCACCACGAACAAGTGCTGCTCAGCTGACACACAGCAACTCTAGGAAACAAACTCCCCTCACCAAGCACAGACAGTTATCCCACCCTCAGCACTTGAAATGCTGGCTGCTACACCAGATTTTTTTCCTTTGAAAAGTGCAACCTCGTGGGAGCAGAGAAACACACAGCTGGTGCTCTGACCCCAGCCCACATGCAGACCCCGGGGTGCACAGCCCAGCCAGGCAAAGGGACCCAACGCCAGGGAACACAGCCCTGCTCCTACCCCACCCCGGTGGGCAGCACCACCGATGGGAACAGTCCTGACTGCTCCTTGCCCCTGCTCGGGAGGTTTCACTACAGCCCTGGCATCCTCCACCGTATCAAGAGGCAGATGGATCCTCATGTCAAAGGAAAGATGGACCGGGTCACAACAGAAGGATGCCTTTTGAATGGACTGACTGTGGGGAAGGTGCCAATGCAGCTGCTGGAGATGACAGAACCAGGCAGCATCCCCAGGGACACAGCTCAAGACAGCTCTCTGCTCACTCAAGTACAGAAGTGGGAGAGCAATTAGGAGGAACAGCAATGAGCTTCTCCCCCTTCCAGCCTTCCCACTCGCAAACACCTTCCATCATGCCGCAGTGCCGGAGAACGGCCCCCCATCGCAGCAGGACCCCCCGCACCTCCCAGCGGCACAGCACCGACCCCCCCATGCCAACCCCAGCTTGAGGGGACTTGCTCCTCTGAGCATTGCAAGAGAGACAACGGTCAAAGGCTTCATGAGGCTGCAGAAGGGCTGGGGATGGAGCTGCCACCTGGTCTTGCCAGCGGCCAGAGATGGGCTGTTGGAAATTGCTGCCAACAGAAGAGCAGCAAAATGACACCAGCACAGCAGCTCTCCAACCTGGCTGCAAGCCGTGGGTCAGCACTGCAATTAACATCATCTTTTTCAACTGAGCAAGCGCAGAGCAAAGAGGACAGGCTGTACAGCAAGGAGATAGCAAAAGTGCACGGGACCAGGGAAGGTGTGGAGCTCCTGCAGACTGCTCCCAGGGCACCAGCCATCATTGGGTCCTTAAGGAGATGTACAGTCTTGGCTTACAAATCCTGAAGCACTCTCACAACAGGGGAAGACTAACTTGGTCCTGATGCCCTAGTTCAGAGAACAAAGGTGGCGATCCCCATGGCACCAATGGGAGGGTCCGGGAGAACAGTGCTCCAGCACAGAACAGGACAGACAACTTAGAGCCAGAAACTGCATGCGGCAGCAAGGACATGCTGAGCACTGAACAGAGGTCCTCTGCAAAGGGAAGGATGCTGACTGCTTGCCAGAAGAATAACTAGGGGCTTCAGACATCACACAGTCACCGCGGTGAGCACATGCCAACCACTTCCCAGGATTTCCAGGAGCAAGACCAACAAGCAGCTGGGCACAGGATGTCCAGGCTTCACTGTGCTCACTGATTGCAGCCATCGGACACCTTTCCTGCAACTGCCACCACAGCCACTACTCCTGCCCTCAAAAACTCCTCCTCAGAGCAAGGATGAGCAGGACCCTGCAAAGGATGCACTGTCACATCATGGCATTAGCACAGAAGCTCTGCCAGACATGAAGCAAGAGAAGTTCAAACTGGTTAGTGAGAACCTCCAGGCTTCAGAAATAGTTTTGGGGAAGTGATACTACAGATGATGCTTCAAGGGCATGCACGGGGACTTCTGGGGGCACAGTGCCTGGCGCTGCTCTGCTGCTGCAGCTTCCTGCTCTCCCACGAGCACCGGCAGGGCCACAGCCCCGGGGCCAGCACTGTACACACCCAACAGGCAGCTTGGTCCCAAAGCCCTCGCTGAGCCACAGCGCTGCATCTGCCCAGGCGACCAGGGAAAACGAAGAGCAAGCTGAAGATAAGGCTCGAGACCTGGCAACCAGCAGCCTCCTCTCCACCGCTTTGCCGGTCTGCGAGTGGACACCTGCTGTTGCTGGATCATCTCCAGCCTGGTCCTGCTTGCTCCTAACTGCAGCCCAACCTCAGCTTCCCCAAAACCAAGTCCACAGGAACAGCCTGCCCCAAGCCTGTGCACTGACCATCTTCCCTCGTTTTCATTTCTGTTCTTCTGCCTTGATATGAAGTCATGTGTTGAAGTTATCGGAGAGCTGGAAGTGAGTCAGCACAGTAAACGACAGCCTAAGAACGTAACTAATTTAAACTATTCACTCAAGCCAGCATGTTCCAACATACTCAAGTCCCTAAACAAAGCCAGTTGCATCAGTGGGACGCAGCACACAACCCCAGTACATCAGCTCCCGTCTTCTGCAGCAGATTGTACGAAGAACGAGTCCGTGTACCAACACAGAAGTCAGGGCTCGCTACCAGGGACCACGTTCCTCAACAGAGATCAAGGGATGGGTTTTGAGAGTGCTTTACTTCAGCCTCATAGACTGCAGAAGTCATGCTTTGGTAGAGGGAATACCTGAAGCCATCACCAACCCACCCAGGGGTGGAGGGCAAAGAGCAGTGTTTGTACGAGACCCAACAAATTGGTGACTCTGACACAGCAAGTCAAATCAGCAACAGAAATGAACTGTGACTCATCTCCAGTCCATGCAGGATGAGCATGGAGGAGGAGGTCAGCCAAATACCTTGCTAACTTTAATTATCCTCCTCTTTTTAAGGGGTAGGAGTGTAGTTTGCTGGCCAAGACTAAAAGACCCAGAGGTCACACAGGCAGATTACAGCACGACAGGGGATCTGAGCCCACGGCATTTCCCAGGTCCAAAAGCAATGCCTGAACCAGGTCTGCTGCAACTCCCAGCAACCAGAGAGGACCGAAATTCTTCACTGTCACCGAACAGCACCCACTGGTGTTATGGAAACGCTATGCAAATAGATGATAGGATATCCATTTGCAGAGTGATACCCACAGGGACAGGTCTGAAAAGCTAGGAAGAGTGAACCGTAAGTGTTCACGGGCATCCCACGTGCACAGCAGCTGGCAGGAACAGGGCTGCCTCCATCCCCCCTCCCACGGACACAGAAACCAGGGAGACCCCCCCCCCCCAGCGTAAGCATCACAAGATGAGTGGAGAAGGCACCTTGCGTACACCTGCCGACATGCACGCAGGCTGCTGGGCCAGTTTAGTGTCTCCTTATACACCAAAACCACCTGTGAGAGCATGGGAGCAAGGCAGAGCGAAAGCATTTTAATCACCAGCTTACACGAATAAAAAGCATTTAGTTAAAGACCCCTCTGCTGCAGAGAACATTTCCTTTATGCAATTGAGATGGAGTATGAGAGCATGAAACCAAATCCAGTAAGTGCAACGGAGCTGCAGCAGGCAAGGAGGGAAGAAGAGCCTGGCAGCAGGCATCTGCTGCACCAGGTCCGCGGCGCAGCCTCCCCCAGACAGCGATGCAACCCCAACCTGCTGCTGCACACATGGTAACAGGGGGAGAAGCACAGAAGACTAATTTACAAGAACTCTTTCGTGTTTCTTTGGCATTAAAATACAGAGATCCTGAGCACTATATCACACTGCTTGTCTCCCACCCAGCCAAGTAAGATAAAACTTAAAGATCCAAGACCCTATTTAATAAATACAAGTATTCAGTAAGACTTGGCTTATGCTATCAGACTTTGACAGAAGATAACTAACCATCCAGCTATGAGCACTGCAAGGATAATATCAGACAATTAAACAGCACTTCTAAAAATAGACTACCTGACCTGCTACCACTTCTATCAATCCAGCTTTCCCTGCAGAGAAGCTGCTAAAGTTGAGTCAAACCTCAAAATACTACCTCAAAATAGTTGTTCTCGCATCTGAAACGATGCTGTGTCTGTAAGCGATCCACCCCTTCCTCAATTTAGATCGCTCAGAAACCTTCACAGAAGGAAAAATCACTACGTGTCAAGGCAGAAACAGAGAGACAGATATTGATTGCAGTAACAACAAAAGCTGTGGGAAAGGTTGCAAAAAAAGGGGGTGCAACCAGCTGGAGCTTCACAGTGAGATGTGCTTGCATTTTGAGAAGTCGCCGATGGGGAAGGAGCAGGCAGGGCTTGGGCATTAATACAAGGTCACCAGGGAGCTCACGCCACTCTGTAAGGGCTTTGGTAAGAAACAAGGGGTTCAAAGCCTTCAAAGCGTGCCTGTTGGTGCTTTCCATTACTTTATCAGCCCACCGACGCATGCCAGCACGCTGCAGCACAGGACCGCCACACTGCACAGACTCACCACCTGCACGGGCAAGAGGGGCTTCACCTGCCGAGCACGCAGCTCCTGCACCCACCCCACAGCCTGCCCCTTGGCTTGCCCAGTTGCAAGCTCGTTTACAGGAGCGCTGCAGTTTGCGCCGACGCGTGGCATTGCTCCTGCCCTGCAGGCTGTCAAGAAGCGGGGTCAGCTCTGCGCCACCATGCAATGGCTGCGCTCATCTCGGGTTTTGTAATTTCTGTGCTGCGTTGCTTCAGCCAGAAGACTGCACACAACTACGCTTGCCTTCTAGCTTTTATGGAAGCCGAGGTGAAGGCTGTGCCTGAAGAAGCACAGGTGCTCCTCGTTTCACAAGGACCAACAGCAGCACCACATGAAGGCGGGTGCACAATCACACCGGGCTAGCACAGCCTGCCATGAATGGCATTCTGCAGAAAGGCAGGGCAGTTCATGGAACTGAGCTTAAACTACAGAGGAAATGTTTTTAACCGGGCATGATGACACCAGACAGGCTGAAGGTCACCTCCCCCAGACACACAGACGAGTTACCCTATGCCCCAGCTGGCCACCCAACAGAGCAGGCTCCTGAATTAGTCATGTATGTGCAAATAAACATCAAAAAAATTGACCATTTCACATTACATATTACATACAAAGACCTGAAACACATAGTTTGATTATTTAATTCTTTAGAACTGTTGGGTTTTTTCCTGCAAAGACTGCTCTAAAACCTACAGGGTTAAGAACAAAAGTGAAAACTCAAGTTCTTGATCTGGCTGGGAGCATAACACTACAGGGAACAGGAGCTGCATGGCCAAGCCTCCAGCCACCACAACCCAGGAACAAGGTTCAAGAGCTCCCAGGCCACCCACTGCATGGGAAGATGCTGTGCATCACAGCCCACCCTGCAGCGCAGGGTCTGCTCAGCACACTGGTACTGCCAGGGCAGGGGGAGCACAGTCCCCATCACACCCAAAAGCAGAGTGTGCTGGGGACAAGTGACCATTTTGCTGGTGCGTCCCACAGTCAAAGCAGTCACACCACCACCCCACCGGCACCCTGGGAGCCACGCACAGCAATGTTGATTTTCCTGGTGTTGGCAGCTCTGGGGAGCCCATCCAAAGCACCGTGAACACTGCTCGAGGGGGGTGGGGAGCAGGGGTGACCCCTTGTCCAGACAAAACAGACCAGGAACATCCCAGTTTTGCAGGGAAACTTTTAAGCGGCTCTTCCAAGACTACTCCAGCACTCCCAATCCTGAAAGCTCTCCCAGGTACTGTTCTTTAACCTTTCTGCTTATAATTTTCATTCCTCTGCAGTGGAGAAAGTCATTTACTTTACTGGAAGTAAAGTCAAGTCATTTACACGGAAGTTACTCCGTGGTTTCCGTGTTACTTCAGCATAGCCCTGCTTACAAAACCTGGGCCAGGGAGCTTTAAAATGCACTCCAGGAAGGGACCAATGCCACTAAAACTATCCCACCAGGTTTTGCCACCTTCTTCCCAGTCCACCAGCAGCTGGTGGGACCAGGGCTGGCAGTTCCAAAAGGACGGGCAGCATTACAGCAGCACAGGAGCCAGAGACTTCGTAGGAGACAAGCAGCATCCTGAACTGCTCCCCCAGCTCTTCCACACGAAACAGGGTAATTATCACATCCTTCCTTCCCCCTCCGAGCACAGCTATAAGGCAGTGGTGGGATGTTATTTGACAGCGCAGCTGAGCTCCGCTCCTCGGGAGAGCAGACATCATGGGAACAGCATCACAGCCCGCAGCACCCAGCATCAGCCAAGGAACCCCCACTCGGCCACACAGAGGCCAGAGGTTCCAGCCAAGCTTTGCTATCATTGAGTACAAAGCAAACATGGATTTGGGCAGTCTAAGCACAGTCCACCATCGGATCCAAGTGCCCTGACAGAGCATCAGCCCCACTGCAGGCTGCCCCACTCGCTCCCACCTGGAGCTCATCCCCTCCAGCATCTACCTCTCTCTACTGCTGCAGAGAGGGCTGCTAGCTGCACACCCCAAGCAAACATTAACAGCTTCGATAACGAAGGAAAAACGGTGTTTTTTTTCAGGACATCACAAACCACCACTTCTTTCAGCTGTTTCAGCACGGGTTTGTTAACAGTCTCGTTGGGCACGAGCACTGCTCCCTGGATTAGCAAGAGCGGCACATGCAGCAACGCCGCTGCTCCCAGCCGGCCCTGCCAGAGGACATGCACAGCTCCCGCGCCCAGCGACACCATCAGCAATGCACAGCCACAAGCCTTTGCAATTAAGCTGCTCATTTCAGTCTAATGGCTTGGCAGTTCACATACAGCAGGGCCCGGACGGCAAATAAAACCTGAAGAGGACAAGACCTGAATGGGCAATAACCCGATCAAAGGGGATCAGCTGTCCTAACAGGCGGCCACCTCCAGAAAGCCACCGCAGAGCAATTAGGAGTGCAGCAGCCTCCCCAGTGGTGGGAAGATGAGATACACGTTCTCTATTAGACATCCGTCAGCCCTCACTCATTAGAGGAAAAGTACATCAAACCCAATAGCCAATAAACATGAATTTCAATGTGAGCAGCAGGGATCCATTCACAGGCACCTCTGCCCCTAAAATACGAGGCAATTACGCAGCACCTGCCCCAGCGTTTCCAGCACAGAGGCACACGCTTGTGAGTGCTTCCACGTTTCAGGGTCACATACCTGCTCCAAAAATGCCAAGAATAAAAATGTTGAAAAAAAACTGTTTGACCCTAGCTCTCCTGAAAGTTCAGTTTTGGTCTTGTAATAAATGGACAGCTCCTCAAAAATCATGAGAGATTCTTAACAGCAGGAGGTCATGGTCCTGAAAGCAACCACCCCACAGCACATGCTCTGTGGGGCGCAGACACACGCAGGTCTGGCTAGAGCCCACCAGCATTTTTGTCTGCAAACTGTCATTCCTAAAGCCCCAAGATTTAGCACCCTGTGCAAGTCAGCAATGAGCTGACAGCTATTATTTTAGGAGTCTCCATATGGACCCATTGCAGCATCTTGCAGCTCTTGTTCAGGGCACAGGCTGCCTGGGGGGGGATGGCAGTTTCCACCCCCCAGGTGCACCGAACAATGGAGCATCTCCCAGCCGGCTCCAGGAGCACAGTGCTGTGAGAGCTCAGACCCTGCTCACCCCCTTTGTTAAATGCAAGCAGCTGCAGGAAGAAGAGACGAAAAGAAAAGGCACTACCCAAGAATGTACTTTCCAAAAATATATGCAAGGAATTAATCTCTTTAGAGATGAAGGGAAAATACACCTTCAGCACCTGCACAGGACCATAATGTCCTTTCAGAGCAAGAAGGCGCCTCTTGCTCCTACACGCAATGCTGTTCGTGGTCGTGCACGTCACCCATCCCAAATGCAAGAAGGGGAAGAGAAAGAGCACTGGCACTGCACAAGTGCTCACCATGCAGTGGGAATGTCCATGCCCCTCCGCAGCCACGCGCATGCAGAGGGAGAAGCACCATGAGCAGACAGAGCTTTGAGCCCACCGTGTCCCCACAGCCCTGAGCAGCTTCGCCACGCATGCATGCCTGCGCAGTGCAGAGGTGCAGCACGTGGGTACAGCCCAGCAGCCGAGACCTCAGCTGATGTCCCCCCGTACAGGCTCGCGTTGGCCATCCTGCACTGAGGATGCTGGCCAGCAAGGGACAAGCATCACTCGCCACTTGACGCCGAGAAGGGATCCTGCCCCAAAGAGCAGCAGCCCCTCAGGCAGCCGAACACTCCGAGGAGCTCTGATCAGCAGCGCTGTCCAGCCCGGTGACACCGACAGCACCGCCTTGCCCTGCATCAGCAGCGCCCAGCAGCGAGTGATGCAAACCAGTCCCGTTGCAATGCCACGGGGACCGAGTTCTGCTGTCACCCGCACCAGTCAGCATGTCTGTGGGCTCCTTGGGGACACCAGCCTCCGTCCGCCTGCCCCAGCACTGCCTTCCACACAGAGCAGCCACGGCCAGCACCACCATCCAGCCAGGCTCACTGCGCCTTCCCAAGCACCCCAGCAGAGGGGCGAGGGCAGCCGCGCAGCCCCTCACTTCCCCTTCGGAAGGGACCCATCGGCCACGTTATTTTGAACCCTCCAAGTGCTGACATACCACTGCTTACTCACATGATTTTCCTCTTGCTTTTTAAAGAAGTATGCTTGTTTCACTCTGACATGGTGGAAGAAACATTACGGCCAAGCAGGCAGCGATAAGGGAGGAACTTGCAGCAGAGCTGCAGTGTCTGAAGCAGCCAGCCGCACGGCACCCGATTCAGGAATAAGATAAGTCGCTGTGCCCCACAGCTAGGAAGAGGCCCCCGCTGCTGCCGGACAGCCCAGTTCTGGGGCTGCTCAGGGGTCGGGGGGATGCAGGGCAGCCTCTCCACCCCATCAGAAAAGGCTTGCTGCCTTCCAATCCCCACAGCCCAGGAAAAGGTCTAGAAAAGGGCAGGATGATCAAAGCTGGGAAGTTGCTTGCATACAGGGAACGAGTGAGTAGGCTGCAACCCCACAGCCTGGAGGTGGGACAGATGGAGGATACCATATAGCCTACAAAATCCTAACTAGCACCGCAGGGGCGAGGAGCAGCTGTTCTGCCTCTTCCAGGACCAGAGCTAGAGGCCATCAAACAAAGCTAGCAACAGCGGGAGTAAAAGCAAACAAGAGAAGGAGGTTGTTCAGGCTGTGGGAGAGCAGCGAGCACCTCGCTGGTGCAGGTTACCCCTGCAGCCCTCAGGCTGGGTGAGCAGCAGTCACAGCATGAGCAGCACCGAGCCACCAAAGCACAAGCTGTATGGTGTAAAGTTCTTTTTGGTGGCCCTGGAGTAGACCACCTAAAGACAACCCGCAGGTAACAGCTGGATTTGGTAGTCCTTTACAAGAATCATAGCCCTTTGATTTCTGCAATTAGAAAGGGGGTTCTTCTACTGTGATCTCAAAGAGAAGTTTTTGCCACAGATCAGCTTTCACTCCCCTCATACCTGAGCTTAACCCAAAACTTATATGGAAATTTACAGGAGAATGAGAAAGTGAGTCAGTCTGTCCTTCCCAACAGTCCTTAACTGAGTCCAAGAGGATGAAAATAGTAACACCTTTGAATTTATGTTTATTATGAGGAAGAAATGAGAAATTCCATTTCTTCCAAACTTACAAGGAGGCAGTTTTGGAAGGGAACCCTGCCTGCCATGGACCATTGGCAGCACTGGGATTTGCCACCAGCCAGGGATGCCATACCTTGGCTCCTGCTCCCACCCAGGCAGGCACCCAGGGGACGGGGAGAGCTTCCCGCTCCAGCCCACCCCTTCAAGACCTGTCCCCGCTCCAACGGGGGGAGGGACAGGCATCATGTCACAGCACTGCTACTCCTTCCTACCCACATGAGCAACTCATGGCCGCTTTGGGAAATGGCTAAAACTGACCTGGAAGGGAAGCCTCTTGCCCAGTAATTTGCTCTTTGGCCAAACTGTGACCAGGCAAAGGCAGAAGGAGCTTTGGCTTCTGAAGTGTGGCACACAGAGGCCAGCACAGCTGCAGAGCTCTGACTCACATTTGGGAAAGGAACAGCCACCACCTGCAGCAAAGCCATAGCCCCAAGGCAAACAATCCCCCAGCACAGCAGGTCCTGCAGAAAGCCTCCCCAGTGAGCTCAGGAGCTGCCTACAAGGAGAACCAGCCCCAGGTTCTCCACAGCCCAGCTGAGCAGGGGGGCCTGGAGGCAGCCTGTGAGCCCTCTGCCCACTTCTGCTGCTCCCCCCAAGAGCGAGCAGCACATTGCTGGGGAGACAGCTACTCCTGCCCTACGCGAACCCCCGGCGACAGAGCCGCTGCCTTCCAACACCCAACCTGCAAAAGCCAGCCGCTGGCCTGTTGGGCGATACAGCTGCAGTCTGGAGCAACAGCCAGTCCAAGGTTACCGAGGTTTGTTCTCTTTCTGTACTGGCCGTGCTCAGCATCACCTTGTGCAAACTGACAATGCAGGCAGAAACAAAAAAAAAGTTACCAGAATGT
This sequence comes from Falco punctatus, assembly GCF_963210335.1. Lineage (NCBI taxonomy): Eukaryota > Metazoa > Chordata > Aves > Falconiformes > Falconidae > Falco > Falco punctatus. The sequence continues at coordinate 26,124,260 of NC_137583.1, forward strand.
ATTTCAAAGCACCTTATTTCCAACTCGCAACAGAGCTGAGATTCAGAAGACATGCTGCAAAGCTTCCTACATGTCTCCTGAGTATTCAGGTCAACAGAAGGACCGCTGTTGGAGAAAAAAAAAAATCCTTTTAGGTATATAATAAGAGAGAATTCAATTCTGCTCCAAGGTTGAGAGAAGCCAGCCATTTGTCATGCAGTATTTAATGACAGCACTTGTCCACAACCCAGACAAGCATTCGTTTCCCTTACAGCAGATCAAGAGCAGCAAACAAAGGAATCCAAACTCCAAACTGTTTGGCACCAAGACAGATAGCCATACATTTTCGGTGAAAGACAAAATTCAAACAATAGTTTCAAGTTATTTCAGAAAAATTCTCTGTGAGGGTTTAGTACTCAACCAAAATGCAAATCACCATCATGGTTTCCTAAGCAAATGAGCTATTGTTACATTTTTTCCAGTCCAGCAACATCTTGCTCTGAAGATCTAATAGCAGCCCTACTGAGCAGCAGCTAATTAAAGCCTTTCCTCCTGCCAAAACCCCAGATTCAGAGTCACTAAATGACCCAGTAAGCGAGACTTTTTCCACCTCAGAAGCCCTAGGAGACTCTAGGTCAGAAGCTCTGCTCTTACCACTGCCATGGCTGTACATCTGCCATGTCCTACCCACCAATGGTGTCTAGGGCAGAAGGAACAGACTGATACCCAGCTCCTCTCCCTACTGCTCCAAGCCACGTAGTGCCAGAGCACAGGTTCAGAGACATCTCTCCAACCAGCATCCCACCTTCCGCAGCTTTTCCTGCCAGCCGGGTACAGGCTGCAGACAGCATGGACACCCCTCTCTGGTGCAGACCTTGCTGCCAGCACCATTCGTCCCACTGCAGGTCTGAGGTGGGTCTGACCATGGCCAGACCCCCCACCTTCCCACCTTGCCTGAAGGCCACCGCTGCCTGCATGGCTGAGCCAGCTCTCTGGGTCTCCCTCCCCCTCCCCAGCCACCCTCACAGCTGCAGCCCCCAGCACTAGCCCTCTAGACACACTCCTCAAGCTGATGTGAATCCTTCAGCCCACCTCATGCATGGTGGCACCCAGCAGCTTCAGGCACCTGGAGGGACCTGGAGGACAAGGGGCAGCCCCAGGAGACTTGATGGCGAAGCATAAACTTCACTGTTTCAGCTGGCAGCTGCCGCGGCACAGGACACCAGAGGAAGAGATGGCATCGAGGAGGTGGCACGATGGTAGAAGTCTTCTGGGACAGAGACAGGCCAGCCTCCAAAGAGGATGGCTCACAGGACAAGCTGCCAGGCCACGAGCACATGGAAACCGATGTCCAAGGCAGGGAAAAACCCCAGAAGCAAACTCTGAAGTCAGCTTCTCAGCTGCCACGAAGGTCACTTGGTTTTACCCAGGAGAATAACTCATTGCTGTTGCAGACCTACAAGCCTCATTTCCAGAAGACTGGCCCTGAGGTACCTCTCCATCAAAGACAAAAACAAGACAAATTTGGAAGCTAATGGACTGAACTATTGGAGACAGTCCTTAAGATGCATGATCAGGCTAATGTGAATTAGTTCGGTTTTACAGCCATTCCTGGGGCAGCGAGCAGAAAGCAGCAGCATCTCCTGCGGCAGGCTGAGGGGTGGGACAGGGCAGGCAAGGCAGCAGAGCTGCCCTGCTCAGCCCTTCTCCCCCCTTGCATGCAGGGATGTCCCCTCCTGGCAGCTCCTACCATGCTCAGAAACTCTCTCCACTGGCAGTTACAGCCATTGCACGAAGGGGCATTTTGCCATGATGAGACCCCCCAAAAAAAGGAAGTTATTCCACCAAACTCTTCAGAAACTGAGCAAACACGGAGACATTGATAACCTCTCCCATAACGGTTGTTTTCCCGAAGAAGCCCACACAAAGGCTGAAGCAGGCAATGCAAAATAAAGCCTGTAACAAAGCTAGTCTCCATCATGACGACATTGCAAAGGTTGCTCCACAGCAAAAATGGTGTCAGGCTCTGCAGTCTATAAATAACTGTTTGGGGGATTATTTCAAGCTGTGCATAAATCTTCCACCAGTACAGGAAAGGTGACAATGCACGGACTTACCCCAAGCAATAGCGACTGCTGGGGGCAGAGGGGCTCCAGCACCGTGACCAAGCCTGAGAGCGGCAAGCACCACGGAGACCACGCTGCCGCTCCTGCAAGCTCACCAGCACGACTCAGCTACACCTGCTGCTGCTCGGTGGGAAGATGTGTCTGTTACAGAGACCAGAGACACAGGCTGCACTGTTTTTATCGCTTAGGCAGTCTTGCTCCCTTTGACTACTCTAGGTCAATGGCAAGTTACAGAGCATTTTTCCTAAGCCAAGCTGAAGCTGAAGTATTTAGTGTAATGAATGCAAAGAAAAAAAAAAAACACACAAAACTAAAACCAAATTACTCAGCCTTTTGGGGTAGGCACAATATTAACAATCTTGACAAGCACCATTTTGCTTACAAGGCAAGTGTTAACGGTCCCCACCAAGTAAAACGCAGAGATGTAATGATCTCTGAATCAGCCTCTCCAAACCATTGCACTGATAAAGGCAACAGATCTGGAGACATGGTAAATAATGACTTTGCACTGCGTCAGGAGCTAATCCACTCAGTGATGCAAATTAAACTCGTGGGCCACTTCCCCCTCACTCCAGCTTCTTACTGATATTATAAAACAATCTTCGTACTGACTCCTGACTTCATAGCTATGTCACTGAGCAAAGTTGCATGAAGCCATTCAGGAGAGCCACGACAACATTCACTCCTCTTCACAGCCTCGCTTTCTCATTCTTCTGCTATAACTGGAAATCATGAAAATGCATTTGTTCGTGTACTAAGAGTGTCAACTATTAAATGTGCTTGCTGTTCAGGACATCAGAATAAAGGTATTTAACTGTTCTCTCCATAGGTGAAGCTATTACTGCTGCATCATTTCACATGGCAACAGAAGATGGGGAGGAATCTACCAGCATGATCAGCTACAAGACACCAGCGTCACAGCATGAGGAAGAAGAGGAGCAGCTGAAAATTGAGACTGAGGCATCAGAACCTTTTTTTAGCTTCCCTGCTGCTGGCTAAATATCAAACATAGGACTAGATCAGAACTAGCAAGAGACCAAAGTTTTTAAACATGACCCCCAGTCGACAGCAGAGGCACCCCAAGCAGCCAGCCACAGGCATTGCCCTCGATGCCCTCCCTGCACGAACCCTAAAGCTGCCTGCACCAGCAACCACACACCCTGCTCAAGCCCAGCAGCACCCAAGACCTCCCTGCAGAGCCGCTAATTATCTCCCCATTTCCACATCTGCACCCCAAAACATATTCACCTGTTTTTTTCCTCCTGCTTGGAGCTACAAAGACTTTCTTGATCAGAAGATTGCTCTGGGAAGCGAGCACTCCCACCCAAAGAGAAAAGCTCGTAGACTGACACTCTGGAAACATACAGATTTAACTGGATGAAAAAGAGCCAATTTAAGGGGATTTGTACCATAACGAGTCTCTTAGCAAGTCTAGTAACTTGCATGTGCTGGTGCCTATTAATATTGGGTCTTTTGGCAGGCATTGCCTGTCCAGCTCGGATTAGCAGTAAGTATATTCTGCTTGTCATACTTAAACAAGACGTATAAACCTGGCACAAAAGCAAGACCAAATATGGAAGCAAATTATTTAACAGACAAGATGTAACTCAAATGCATTAGGTATTCAGCAATCAATGCACATCGGCTGGGGCTGGAAGACATGTGCTCCCATGCTACAGAAGTTAAACTCTGAAAGCAAGTGGCTAATGAGGCTACAGGTGTTTGCCCCAAACACTTGCCGATTTGGGGGTGATGGTTCACATGATGGGAAGAGCAGGACAGCTCAAAACAGCTGAGGAAGGCAGCCCAAATCCCTCAAAAGCAAACAGCTTGAGCAAAGCCACAATTATGCCTCAGGTCAACCACGAGCGACAATGACTTGGCCAGCCAGCGTGCCTGGTTTCTGACCACGCACGCCATCCCCATCAGCCTGACAGCATCACCCTCTCAGCTGAGACACGCCAGCAGATACGCTGCGCAGGCAACCCAGGCGTGCCGGAGAAGCGGCACTGGAAAGAATTACATCTTCATCTAAACAGCATTTATCAGCACCTAAGTGCAGAGCAACGATTGCCACAGCCCAGGTCTGCCCAGCCTTGGACAGCTTCCAAAGCAAGAGGCACTGTGTAAACAAGACGAGAAACTAACCCGCTTCCACTAACCTCTTAGCAGGCAGGTGATGATGAGTCCTATTCCAGTTTACAACAAGCATTAAAGCACAGATGACAGGGCTGCCAGGGCACCATCCTGGAGCAGTTTACGCGCTGCAGACCAGCATGCAGCCAGCAGACAATGCCCGTGGCTGCCAGCAGATGCTGGGCTGCACAGCAGTGGCAGCGTGCAGTTTCATCGGCACGGTGGTGCTGCAGGAGCAGCGCTGTTGTGTTTCACAAAATGCATTTCCTTCTGCTGGGAACCACGATGAGCTGTCGGAAGTGATGGTGAGGGCTGACTTGCTGCATAAAGCGGGACTTTGTAAGGACTTGTCATGCTTCCTCCCGTATCAATGAACAATTAAAATAATCCTGAACTGGCAAGGAAGGAGTGCTGCTTGCAAGTTATTGTTCTAATTATACAGAATTCAGGTGGCCTACTCATAAGGAAAACATTTTAATTTTATTTTTCCAAGGGAGGCTGGTCTAAGAACAGGACAGATAAATCACTCGCATATTAAGGTAATCAGAGCAGAGAGCACAGCTAACACAGAACAGTCATGAGCGTCGAGATCCCCCTCTCAGTCCACAGCCCACACCAGCCCCTGCAGCCCACCAGGGCCACGCACCCGCCCCAGCACTGCACAGCACAGCACGGGGCATCCCCAGTTCCTACCACTCCCTGATGAAGCAAAGAGGGTTTTTTTTCCCCACCCCCGTCCACCTCACCAGGTACAAACCAGCAGAATTACTTCTCACAGGGCAGAAGGTGTTACAGGAGGCAGTGGCTTCCAGCCATCTCTCTGGGCACAGCACCGGGGCCAACCAGAGCTGAAGAGAGAAAAGCCAAACAAGCAACCTCCAAATGGGGGAACAGCCAGAGCCATCCCTTCGCCTGTTTGAGCCAAGCCTTGGCCACATGCAGGGCAGCAAAGACTTGGGGTCCACCGTGCAGGCAGCTCCCCCAGCTCAGCTCCCCATTTCCCTCGGCAGCCATCCCTGGCAGCTGCAGCTGTAGCTCCCCACGGTTGAAGCCATTTGCTGCCCTGCAGCCCTCAGCTCCCTGGGATGAGACACACCAAGGGGGAAACGGAGAAACCCCTTGGGGGAGACCCCACAGCTACTCTCCACGTGGTGCCTGCAGAAATCCTTACCATCCCAGTAAACCGAGCAAGCGCTCAGCTGCTTCTGCCCTTGCACAGCATCCAGTGCCACTCTCACCTAGAGCAACTTGTGGCTGGGAACGCTGCCTTCCCGGGAAGAGTTACAGCCAGCACAGCTACTTCTGGGAATTGCTTCTGCTTAATACGAAGCATTTGGCTGCTACCAAGGAGCACACAACTGGAGCTTTCTTCCCGTCTCCCCCACCCCTCCTGCGGCTTTTGTGGAAAAACTGACTTCTCTGTGACGGCTGCTCCAGGCTGGCAGGACAGGGCCAGCCAGGGTCAAGTGTCTCCCAGCAGCAGCCCCTTCCCTGCTGGGGCAATAGCCCCTGTGCTTAACACTAGCCCTGACGGGGCTGAAAAGCTCTGGAGTGATTTCTGCCTTCAGCTGTTGGGTCACTGTCTGGAGGAACGACAGCATTTGCTGCATCCGTGTCACATCCCTGCCAGCACCACTGCCTCCCCACCTCGCTCCCAGCCAAGGCACGGTGCCACCAGCAGCAGCCCAGCTCCGGCTGGCTGGCACGGTTTGTCTCAGAGCAGGGAAGCAGCAGCCTGCAGCTGTCCTCTCCCAAGGGACTGTGAACCCCAAGGGACAGCCCTCGTTTCCTACCGCACTCAGGTCCAGATACCCCAACCCCATGCCCCTGTTTAGGTACAAGATTTGAGCACAATGCCCCGCTCCAGGGAGTCCTCACAGGGTCCTGCTCTGAGGAGCGCAGCAGCTCTGGCTCCAGTAAGTGTTTCTGCTAAAACCTGAGGTACAGGACAATGCCAACACAGAGGATGAGCAAGTCCTTGGCCAGACTGTTTCCTACAGCATCATTTGAAATGCCTGGAGGGTCTCTGGATCTTTCTGCATGCTCTGCTCCCTCTTCCCCTTGCCCAGCGATCAGGGACAGCATGCACAACAGCCATTAGCAGAGCAAAGGGTATTATTTGTGCCAGCAACACACAAGGCGACACCAGGGCACGACAATGAAACCCGAGGCTGCACCTGGGATCACTGCACAAGGACTCCTGCTTTTCTGATTTTGTTTCTACTGCCTTTTCATAGGGCTTGCTCTCAGCAACCTGTCTTGGGTTGCAGCCCTTGAAGAACGCAAGGAACAGGCTACCCAGAAGACCTACAGTTACCCCTCTCCTACAGGGAGCTTGTTATTCACCTTTTCTAAATGGCTCCAATTTACGGACTTTCAGAATAATGATTCATAAAGCCATGCTAAAGGAATTAATCACACAGCACCACAAACACCCTCCACCACTGCTCTGTGCTGTCCTTTATGCTGGAGCCTTACCACGTGCATAAAAAGGTGACCAGCCCACGGTCGGACTCTCGCAGGTCCGTAGCTCTGTTTGCGTTAATGTACAGCACTAATCCTCTGCACAGCTGGCTCCTGCAGGAAAAACCCACCCAAACATTTCTCTTGGGCAAAATCCCATCCCACCCACCATTATAAGCATCCCTTCTCTTTACCACACACATTCGATTCAGACCAGGGGACAACACTTCTGATTGTACAGTTCCAAACAGTTCTGCCCTGAACTAAATTATGGGCACAGCTAGAAGTTAATTTCTTAGTCACTGTGATCACGCAACTTATTTGCTGATAAATCCGATTGGGGGCTCCATGGCATTGACAAGCATCTCAAGCATTTTTAGATTTTTGCCTTTTCAGATGCAGACAGAAAAACAAGGAGCCATGCTTGCTGGCTGGGAGGCCAGCAGCGCACCAGAAGGGCTTGTGCAACTACTCTGGCTTGAGTTTCTAGATAAAACCCCATCAGTTAACAGAATTCACACTGTGTTTGGAGAGGACATTCAATCCCACCTCCTGTTTCACACCAGGTATCAAACCCTCAAGGTCTTGTTCTGTTTTGCAGCCCCAGTATCTTCTGCTGGTGCTGAGACAGGTGAGCATCTACCCACAACTTACTGCAAGGATGCTCTACACACCTTTCCAGGAGCCCACGTGCTGTAGGAATTTGTAGAGTCACATGCACGTGAGCTAACAGACATACAGAAACGCCTGTACTGTTGGCTGAGAAGTCTCCTTAGAGACAGCCCTGACATTAAATTCCCCTGGAAGACCCAATACCCAGAGAATAATCATAGCAGAAGCTTGTATACTGCGGTGGCTTAAACTCTGCAGCAGAGTCACAGCTGACAGACACCAGCTAGATGTGACAGAAACCCTCCTGCACCCCCAAGGTGCCCAAACCTCCCCCCAGTGCCAGCTCCAAGACCCTCTGCCCAGCTTCCTATTGCTGGCACTGGTCAGCGACAGACACCCCAGGAAGGAAACTGATCACCTCCTTACCGAAGTCTGAGATAATTTTAGGATGACAGCTATCTCAAGAGATAAGAAAGAAAAATCTACCATGCTAACTGCAAAGGGGGAGGGAAAAGAGAAACCACTTCCACTAAGAAACTCAAAGGAACCCTTCTGCACTGTAAGGAGACACTAATGGGGCTCAACGTATCAAGTGATCCCTGCTGAACCTGATAGCCACCGACCCTGCGCTGCATGAGGCTTCTGCAGGTCCAGATTTCCTTCCAAAACAGCTGTCCTACCTGAGCTCAGGAGCACAGCTGGGGAATCTAGTGCAGGGAAGAGCAGGATTAGGGAAACCAGCTCCGGCGACAGACTTTAAAACTAGTCCTTGAAGGAGACTCGATACTTTGACCGAAACTCAAAGGGGCACATCTTCCCGTTTTCCCTGTCAACCCTGTTTGTAGTCACAGTTCTGCAGAACCGCAGACCACCTGGTGCAGCACAGGGGACCGGCCAGACTTCTCCTTTCCGTCTGTACCTGCCCCCGGGTGCTGCCGCGGCACCCGGAGCACTGGGGCTCCTGCGCCCAGGGCTCCACCGCTACAGTACAGAGAATTGTATTACCGCTGCACAGCTCACAAAAAGCCCTCCAAAATTATGTTTCCAATTTCTGCAGCATTATATAATTAGCATCATTTGTGTTGCAAAAAGTAATTGCAGTAACATTTTTAATTAGTCTATTTGAACACTAACATTTCTCCAGTGTGCGTAATATGTTGACACGAAATTACTGGGTTTGAGGCAACTCAATGATTGGAGTTTGTTTTGCTTTTGTTTCTCACTTGCTTAATACAGTCAATAAAAGCATACGCTGAATGCCTGCGTGAAGTTAATGGCGACAAACCAAAACTCGCAGCAGCAGCAGGAGCTGCAGTTGAGGCCAGAGCTGCTTTGGGTTTCGCTTCCGTCTGGAGGGCAGCAGGGGGGAAGGAAGGGTGGGTTTTGAAGGCAGATAGCAAGACAGAAATACTTGCTTCAAAGGTAAGGCCTGTGTGACGCTTTCCAGCTGCTTAGTTTTGGTATCAAACGTTGAACTGTGAAAACACAAAACAAAAGAGCACTGGGTTTGGAGGATGGGGAGAAGGAAACCTGGAAGGAGGAATTATGGTTGGGATGAAGTCTGGAACAAAATTAAATCTGAAGAGTATCTTTGCTTACTGAGTCATAACCAGGGAGAAGGAGGAAACATTCTCCCCAGAGAAGTTACTGCATGAGATCTAAGCATCCATTACTAAATTACGCCTGCCTTTCCTCCCTTCCTCCCCCCCCCCCACCCCCCCGCCTTCTCTTAGGAATCAAGATGCCTCTTTCCAAGAGCTTTTCTACCTTGTACACGTGAAAGCAGTAATAGATGCAGGTTATTTTTTGCTTCTAAGTGAGAATCACGTTACATGGCTCTTCACCTCTATGTGAACACCTCTTCCAAAGTTCCTAGGGTGGAAGCCCAGCCCAGCCGCCACGACAGCAACTCCAGGTTAAACAACCCCAGCTCTCAGTGAGGTGCTCCCCCCCCCCCGCCCAACGCAGCTGGCACCCTCATCTGCAGAGGGACCAAGAGCTGCTTGGACAACAGGAGAAAGATACCCAAGGATGCCAAGGAGTGAACATGAGCACAAAAGATGAAGAAAGGCTGTCAGTTCCCAGAAGCAGCACATTCTGAGAACAGGACCAAGAATTTCACTCTCGACAGCTTTCAAACCAGTTCCCTTTACCACCCTCAAAGCACTTCCTAAGTTAGGAGAATGAAGACAGCAAAGCCATCGGCTGTGACTTTGCCACAGGTCGTTCCTTCACTGAGACAGCCTGCAGATAGCGAGATGCAACTCTCTCTCCCTCCTCGTGAATTCCTTGGTAATGGTATCAGACAGGTGGATCTTGAAACCCAGGAAGGGGAGAACACATACATCCCTCTCCCTTTGTTATTTATGAGTTCACATGAGAGCTCACATACCTTTCAGCTACAACAGATCGTTTGTTAACAGAGTCAGAAAGCCCCCTCTGCACCTCAGGCTGATACATGATTACTGCACAACCAGTTTCCCCCAGGAAGAGTTCGTCTTTCTGGCAGCTCCAGGCACATCCACAGCCTGTTTTCCAACACCCACAATATATTGATATTTTTTGTTAAACTGCAAGAACCAGTCCTGCTCCTCAGGACCGCCTGCGAATAGACCTCCTGCTGCCCGGCACAGAAATGCTTTCTGGCTCTGAAGACAGACATTAGCCCAGGAAGTCTTAAGATGCACACAAGGATAAGGAGGAGATTGTACACAAGGATAAGAAGCAGATTAGCAGGCAATCAAGTGGCATTTGCGGTATCCATTAGTATTTCAAGCTACAAAGACTCAGTTTCTGCTAACTTCCTGCCAAAAGTCACAAGTAATGAGCTAATTAACAATCTAATTATTGCAAATGCCCTAGAAAGAAATCAGGGCACTGGCAAAAACCTACTTGAAACAAGCATGGCCGTAGGAAACTGCTCAGAAACAACTGGCATGTGCCTTAGCTACATTTCCAGCCATCCCACTGACCAACGGGATAAAATAGTTGCGGCAGTTGTTAAAAGTTAGAGTTAAAGCTGCATTCAATAAAGGGAGAGCTGAACACTTAACAATCAAAGCTTACTGCAAGCCCTGTAGGGCTGAAGAAAAAGAACCACTAAACAAAAGCTAGCCCTGAGGTTTTTGTCCTTCCATGTAAACATTTACCAAGTTCAGCAGCAACTGCAGCACAACCTGCGGGGCACAAACCTAAAGTCTAGTGCTTCTCACCCACAGGAGTGGTGCCCGGCACCACCCGGCACTACAACAGCTCTGGAGCGATAGCTTGACCCACTCCGGGGGCAGGAGCAGCGTGCGATGCCAGCCCTGGCACTCCAAATTCATCCTCCCACTGCAGAACCACCGCTCTCCCTCCTGGAAACTGCCGGGGTAGCTGTGATTTCAAAGCAGATGGCAGGCAACAGCAACTTCTAGCTCGTGCTCGACTTCCCAACCTGGAAGCGTTCTACGCGGAGACACAACATGCCTTCTGTCATGGGGCACCTGACTGCAGGATGCTTTTGCTGTAATGAGGATCACACCCATGGTCTACCTTGCTAACCAGAGCGCTTTCACCTGGGGACCTCGGAACCTCGAAGAAGGGGATGCATGTGAAAATCCACAGAAGATAATCAATTTTAGGAAAGTATCTGGGGTAAAGATTGGTCTGTTCCACATACCACAGCCTGCAAAATCTCCTGCTGCTATACAGTAATGCAGTTTTCATGTCTGTAATACCAGAATAACCCAGAAACTGTTTTTTTAAGGGTCTGTTACAGATCAGTCACACGCCTTTGGAGACATCACTGAGCAGAGTGTCCTGCTGCCGATCTTACTGGTGTTACTGCAGCCTTGAAAGGGCTCCTGGTCCAAGACCCACAGGACAGGGCTGCGCTGTTGAATATCTACTGCCATGGGGAAGGTCACTCCTTTTGGGGGCCAACTGCTACGCGTCAGCAAGTCTGAGACCACCCTCATAGGTCCCATTTACTGATCTCACACCGCAGACTGAGTTTATAAATGTCTGGTTAAAAACATCTGAGGGTAAACCTTGAGAAAAGGGCACAGTTACAGATTTGGACAATAGCTCCTAACAGCTGGAAGACAGACTTGAAATGACTCCAGTTATCTGACACTGAATGCTATCGGTGGAACTGAGCAAAGCACTAGAAATGAGACAGGAAAAACCCTGCTCTGCCAGCACGAGTCTCCCTAGCTTTTCTGGCACCCTTCACATTTCAGGGGTGTTGTGTTTGCACCAATACGACTGGTACAATGCTGCCTGCACCATAAGGAAAGTCAGAGAATTAACAATTGGGTAACCCAGGGAAGACTCACACTAAGAGATAGAAGCTGCACAAAACTCCCCTAAGTAATGAAACTCAGCTGCCCATGTATGAAACCTCCAGTACCAGGGGAAGCTGTGACCTTGAGTAACACCACTAGGACACATTTTAGTCTCCACATCTGCTTTCCTCTGCTTGCTGACAGCAGCCCAGGCCTTTAGGTAGGCGTTTGGGAGGCAGCAGGGAGATGCTTTTGGTATTTCCAGGTTATACTCCTAAAGCAAATATTAAGAATGAGTATCAGCACCACTTAGATTGGGCTAGACTTAGACTGCTCCTGCGAGTATCTGCAGAGATGCTCCTGAGAGCACCCAAGGCAGAGCCCCCCTGCCTGCAGCCGCAGCACACGCAGAGCTGCCGTCAGAGACTTGGACCCACCACGGCACCTCGGGGTTTGGGTCTGTGCCACACCACAGCCCAGTGGGGTCTGCTTTCTGCTTCAGATACGGATGAAAGCTGCCAAGATGAGCTGTTCTTGAGATATTAGAGCTGTAACAGCTGTTTTATTTTCATGCAAAATACCTCAACTTGGGATTCAGCCACTTACCAAAATAAAACTCTGCCTCCAATACTCACAAGAGCAAAATTTCACGGCCAGCAACTGCAAGCACCAGGCTCGTTTGAATGCCAAGCCCAGACCCTGACCAGGGTTAGCTAGGTTAGCTGCCAGCACGTGCGACCCGCAGTTAGGCTAACTACAAGAGCACCAAGCGACCGGCTACAGGCCGGTTAATTCATCCTAATTTCCTGAGGGGACAGCCAGAATCCCGGCACTGTCAGAACAAGGAATTCTGGTCGTAGTAACCCTGAAGTTATTGCAACATATTGTTATAAAGCCTCAGTTCTCCCCCTGGCAGCCCAACTAAGCCACTCAAGTTGCTCCAGGTTGCACAGTGACAGCGCCAGCCACCACACACCACCCCCCCCGCAGCCCTTTTGCCGTTAAAACACGGGGGTTTGTGTTAACGACATTAAAAACAATAAACTTCCCTCTGCCTTTTTGGGGGGATTTATGTGAAGTCCTGGGCACTTATCTCCGGTAACGAAACCCACCAGCTTAAAAGCACCGACCAGTTGCTCGGTTGATTAAAAAAATGACTAAGCTGCTTCCCCGGCCTGGGCACGGCGGCTCCCGGGGGTGCTGCCCACCGCCCCCCAGCGATGCTCGCGGCCGGGACCAGCCCCGGGGGTGGGGGACAGCGCCTGCTCCCCCCTCCCCGAGCCCCCCGGCGGCGCCACACTCACCTTGACACTGGAAGCCCTGTTTGCCGAAGCCCCTGCGGAGAGAGAGGCGGCGTGAGACCGGCCGGGCCCCGCAGCCTCCCTGCCCACCGGGGGGGGGGCCGGGGGAGCGGGCAGCGGCCGACTGGGGGGGGGGGGGGGGCGGGGTGTCCAGGGGAGCGGGCAGCGGCCGACTGGGGGGGGGGGGGGGGCGGGGCGGGGGGGCGGCGTCTGGCTGGGGGGGCACGGGGGGATCTCCGGGGGGGGGGTGTCCGGGAGAGCGGGCAGCGACCGGCTGAGGTGACCCGGGGGGGTCTGGGGGGGCGGGGAGGTGTCCGGGGGAGCGGGCAGCGGCCGGCTGGGAGGACCCGGGGGGGGGGGTGGGGTGTCTAATGAGGGGGGGAATGTCCGGGGGAGCGGGCAGTGGCCGGCTGGGGGCATCCGGGGAGAAGCTGAGGGGGGGTCCGGGAAGGACCCCGCCGGGCGGGGGCCCCGGGAGAGGTCGCTCACCAGATGAAGTCGGTGCAGTGGCTGCAGAAGGTGGGCTGCTTGAAGAACCGCGCCGTGAACTTGTGGTTCTTCACCTCGTGCACGTTCTTCTGCCGCAGGGCGCCTTTGCGGGCGAAGCGCACCGGGCCCTCCTCGCCCTCAGGGCCCGTCGCCGGCGGCGGCTCAGCCATGCTCTGCTGGGGCTGGCGGCCGCCGGCTCGGCTCGGTCCGTCCGCTGCAGCTGGAGCCGGGCTCGGCTGCGCTCGGTACCTCTGGCTGCAGCTGGCGAAAGGCACCGACACACACCCGGGCACCGCCCCGCCCCTCATCTACATAACGCCTCCGCCCCGCCCTCATCTGCATGGCGAGCCCCGCCCCCGCCGCTGCTCGGCATGGCGAGCCCCGCCCCCCGCTCGCGCCGCTCGGCTGTCGCCCCGCCCCTCCGCATGCTGATTTGCATAACGCCCCGCTCTGTGGGGCGGGGGGCGCTCCCTAGGGCACAGTGGGCGGGGTCAGAAGAGGCCCCGCCCACACAATCATTTGCATGTATCATCTGCATCCCCTCGGCGATGCTGCCCCGGCCCCGCGGGGAGAACCCGGCCGGCGGCCCACGCGAGCCCAGGGCACACGGGGTGACCGGCAGCGGCTCAGCGCAGTGGCAGGGGCACCATCCTCTCCCGTGGCCCCCAAACAGGCAGTGGGGGGCGCGAGCAGGGGTCAGCAGAGGGTGATAAGTAATTACAGTGATTGAATAGTGCTAGCGGTAATCGTAACAGTAAGAAAAGCCCAGAAGCGGGTAACCCTGCCTTCCCGTCAGCAGGGGGGCAGCTGCACCGCAGGCATATGCCTGCTGCAGGGCTGGCGGTGGGAACGGCGTTTCCCCCACATTCCCCCAGGAGCCCAACGCTTCCCGCTGTTAAGGTCAGAATGATGCCGCTCTACCCTGATTTTCTGCACAACACAAGTCAGCAGCAGGAACAGTAAGCTCAGAGGGGGGATGCAGGGGGTGTGTGAACCCCAGCCTGGCTGGGCGCTGGGGGTGGCAGTGGCTCAGGGGCCACCAGCAGCCTGGGCAGGTCCCGGCTCACCTGCACAAGGGGTGCAAAGCCGACCAGCTCAGCAGTCCTCTCAGAATGTTTTTTTTTAAACTTACAGTTCAAATATCGACCTTCTTTTACCCAGCCCACTGAAAACACCTCAGCTGAGCTGCACGGAGGAGTTTTCAAACCACATTTACCATTCACCTTTCTTGCTACCTGCTGGCATTCACAGCCATTGAAAATCAGATCTGTCAGCATCCTCCTCCTCCGACGTCCCTGTGCCAGCCTGGTGCTGCATCATCCCTGGCCTGGGAGCTGAGGAAATGAAAATCCAAATGAAAACAGGAGGCAACTTTAACTGAAATGTAATCATGAAAATATTTCTGTGAACAAGTCTTTCTAAATTCTCATTTGTGGGATTTAATTCTGGCTCTGCAGCCATGTGATCATATTCCTTCTGTGGCCCCAGACCGTCCCTGCTCCACTGGGATCCAGCCCTCCATCCTACAGGCTCTTTCTCTGAAGAATGCCCCTCTGGCTCTATAGAATTAAACACCCGGGAGGCTTACCAGAAATAGGCCCAGAGCTGTTATTAGGCAGCTGCTTTAAAAGGTTCATTACAATAATAAACTGTAGCTGACCTGTCCTGCTGATGTCGCCTTTCCATAAACAGGCTCATTACTAAGCCCCAGTGCCATGTGATTTCAATGCTAAGAAGGAGCAATAAATTGCAGGGATCCCTCCTCATGCTGCGCTTGTGTCAGAAGGAAATGAAGGGAAACCTTGCGCAGCCCTCCCGTGGCATGCCGGAGTGAGCGGGGGCCAAGGTGGTGCTTTTTCTCCCCGTCACCGCGCCAGCCTGTGCTGCGGGGTGTCTTCTGCTTTGGGAGCGAGGCCCTATTCACCACTGGTTTGCATATAGAAATCTTCGCCACAGAAGTAACTCCTGCAAGCAAAAGAATGAGAGCAATAATGAAAATAATAACAGGTCATTTTTATTCCTTTCCTGTGTACTTTCACGAAGGAAAGTGGTATATTACCATAAGTGCATGCTGCACTTAACATGTTACCATGCCAGGCTGAATTCTTCTCGGTTTAATTGTAAACTCTGAGCTTTGCCTGTTTCTTCTCTGCTGTTCTTTTACCGTATGTACCCATTTTCCAAACACAGCCCGCATAGCTGCTGCATATGAAACCCAGCAGCAGCAGAAACCACTAAGAATATGTCTTTAACTCTGCGCTATAAGTATTGATGATCATGTTAGTGTTCGTGCACAAGCTTTCTTCACTCTGCTGGGCCAAGAAGTACAAAAACCAGGTACAGTTCCTGCTCTTGGGAGCTTGTTTTCTTTTTCCCTTATTTTACCACTTTCATTATTTAGCACACTCAGAGTCATGTCATGCTGAAGGAAGGATTTTCAAGACCATGCTGATTTTCATGGGAGCTGGGTATTCAGATCCCCTCAGCACTCTGAAATGTCAGGCTGAACATCCCAGCAGCTCCTTCCTCTAAGGAAATGGTTATATTTAATAATGCAAGTAAAATCCCCACAGGTGCGACGAGAGGACTAACACACAAACAACTTGGAACCGGTGCTCTCAGGGGAGCACAGTGCATGGACCAGAGGGGAAACCAGCCCGGTTCGTTCCTGCTTCCGTAAAAGTGCCGGTTTTGTACCGCGTTTTCCCCTCCATCAGCTCCTGCCATCAGACAGACCAGGGCACCGCAACCCAACGCAACCCAACCGGTGATACGGGCAAATGGGCTCTCCTTTCCTTGCCTGCAGCTGCAGCGTACCTCCACGGAGCACAGCGCTGGAAAATCCTGGCTCGCCTTTACCCGCCGGCTCTGCAGCCTTCCTCCACTGCTGTGGGGTGGGAGAGCAGCCCCGCAGCCACAGGAGATGCAGAGACAACAGGTGCAGGAGCAGGCTCCCATAGAGACATGATTCACATCCTCAGGAAGGGACCTCATCCTCCCACAGGCAACCGAGGAGCTGCTCTGTGGAAGGGAAAGCACTGAGAGCGCCGCAGGGCTGCTGCTCGCTGTGGGAAATGTGTGAGCAGAGCGCCTGGTGCGAGGCTGCAGGCTTGGGGCTGCAGGAGACATGCCCAACAAGCCCTTTCCAACAAAAATCCCAAACCACAACTAACAAATTGCAGGGGTTCAGGTCAGAAGCCCACCGCAGTCGCACAACCTGGTGCGTTGCACCAAGCATGCTGCAATGTGCCTGCGGTGCCGGCCGACTCCAGCCCTGCAGCATCACTGCACCGGTGGGGAGAGCCAGCCCCCGAGGCCAGCAAAGAGGCAGAAACCCAAAAGACAAGGTATGTTCTCTCCATTTCCCAAGCAAGCTTTGCCTGCACATGTGCAGGAGCCCCTAACACTGCTGCCGTGGTCGGGACCATGCCGGAGCTGCTGTCCCGGAGCAGCAGCTTGCGTGGGAGAGCAGGCAAGCTCCTGGCAAGCACGCTGCAGCCTCCAGCCTTGCATCGATGTGGGGATGCTGCTCCCTTGGTGCCCACATTGGCTTTCTCTAAAAAATTCAAAGAAGCTGGAGAACAGATTTTTCTCTTTTTTCAGCATTTGTTTCTCAGGGACCTAAATCCGCCACAGGAAACAGGTGGAGGAAGAGTCAAAGTCTAATTAAATATAAAGGTGTCTCAGCAGTGCTCAGCGGCCTCCGCCTCCGTTTGCGGATGCTGTCTTGCCCCACCAGCTTGCCAAGAGGGCCAGGGCAGGGCCAGGGGACCCTGCGGCCTGGACAGGGGACACTGGGGCAGGAATGGGGACACTGGGGCAGAGACAGGGGAGCCTGGGGCAGGGACCCACTGCACCCTCCCTGTGGGTGCAGCCAGGCAGCTCCGCGAGCAGCAAGTCTTCACTCTGGCTCCCAGGCCCCGCATCTCTCCATGCCCCCTTGCAGCGCTGCAGAGCTCGTGGAGGCGTTGGGAGGCTGCGCCTGAGCGCAGGTAAAGCTGAGAGGGGCAGCAGGCTGGGTGCAGGTGGGTGGGGGTTTGGGAGGGTCTCCCAGTGCTTGGGGGTGCACGCTGAGGCAGCAGCACTGCTCCTTAGAGCCCAGGAGATATACATAAAGTTGTAAAAGCTTTCACCTGAAATGTTCTTGCCAGGAAGGGGCAGATACACACACACATTTCTTTTTTTTTTTTTTTTTTTTTTGGAGGAAACCCTGGTCCCACCAAACTTCAGAAAAGCTGCTTGTTGCTCACAGCAGACGATCCTTCAGGCTCCGGGCAGCAGCTGCCCAGGCGGTACCTGGAGGGCAGCGCGGCTGTAGAAACCAGCATGGGGCAAAGGGCCCGTGGGGCTCAGCTGCCACAGGAGCTGCTGCTGCTCTGGGCAGCGCTGGCCCCACTGGTCACCCACTGGGGAGGGGGGTCTGCCCTGGGCTGTGCAGGCACACTGGGGATGGAGGGGGTAACGGGCAGGGCCCCCCCCGCAATGGGGCAACGTCAGCAGTGCTGGTTTTTCCCTTGCTGCTTTCACAGTTTTTGCATGTTTCACGTCCTCCGTGCAGAGAGGATGGAGCGAGGAATAGAGAAGCTGCGTTCATGTGAGGAGAGACCTAGTTACCCACCCACCGGAGGCAAGAGCATCCTTCGCAGCCAGCCGCTGTGTGAAAAAAAAAAAAAAAGCAGCCCAAACGTTAGTGCCTGAGCATTACATAAATGGCACGGGTGGCCAGCGGCAGGAGAGCACCGGGAAGGAGAGCACTGGGAGCACTGCGATGCTCAGCTGGAACATCCGCTGCTCCAGTCTTAGATGTGAAAGCAATCCTTTCATTTACCTCCACCCAAGTTTTTCAGCAGCCTTGTTTTGGTCTGGCGGGGCCAATGCCGAGCTGCTGGCTGCTCTGGCTCTGCGTCGATGTGCTGGAGGGGAATCAAACAGGGCTGTGGCCGAGGGCACGGGGACCACTGCCCATGGTGGTGGGGCTGCTGAGGACACAGTGTGCTCTGGCCAGCCGCAGCCCTGCAGAGAGCCTCTGCTCACCCAGGGAAGGTTTCAAGCACAGGGTGCAGAGACACCCAGGTATGTTGGGCAGAAAAGAGGAGACCTGGGCAAAGAAAGCAACGAAGTGCTGTCCCTCATGGTCCCCAGAGCACAGGTTACCCAGCTGGCAGAGAGCTGGCGCATGCTGACCCTCCACCCTGGGGCAGCAGGGCACAAGCAAGCGAAGGGACTGCAATAAAAAGCCGTAGTTAAACAGGGCTCCATCCACCCCAAGCCCGTCCGCTCCACGCAGAGCAGGCAGGACAGCATCTCCCCATCACACCAGAGAGCACAATTTCCTGCAGAAGCAGAGCTTGTGCCCTCATTCCAGGCTCTGTGGTCCTTTGCCCGGGACTCCCAGGCATCCAAGAGCAAGTGAGGATGGCCTGGGGTGCAGTGCCCAGTGGGGAGCTGCCAGGCTGTGAGGAGCAGCGGGGCAGAGCCAGAGAAGCAAGCCAGTTCCTGGCTCAGCATGCAAGCTTGCAGTGCCCGGTGGTCAGGGCTTGTGCAAATGCACTGCTGTTTTTCAGACTCCCCAAGGTTTCTTCCATCCCTCCTCAAGGCAAAGCACTCTGCAGATGAATAAATGAGATGAAGAGCCTGTGCTGTTTGCTGCCCCGCAGCGATACACCCTCTGCTTGCTCCGGCAAGGGGCACAGGCGCCAAATCTGCCAAAAAGCTGCAGAACACGCGTGCTCCAAACCTGCAATGCACGGAGAGTGCAGTCACACATCGGCTATTTGCATGCTTCGGCACATCACAAACATGGTTAGGCTATTTAAATGTTTTATATTCCTGTCTGCTGGCTTTCAGGGAGAACAAATTAATTCTGTTTCATGTACCCAGAAATGGTACACATCAAACCACCCTCCTGTACAGTTGGTTAAACAAAGTTAGTGGTAAAATCCTTGGGGTTTTGCTGCTTGTTTCCAAACCCTTTTGATCAATACGTGGCTTTCATGTCCTATGACTCTAAGATAGGAAGTGGCCCTTACTTCTTGCTATTGATCCAAACCGGTGGGAGTTCCCGCTGCCTGCCAAGCGGGCTGGCACACAGGTGAATCCAGCCTGGTGGCAGGAGCCGGAGTGGCACTGCCAGCTCAGCTTGTCTCACCAGTGTGCAAAGGGGACGTCCAGGCTCAGGACAGCCAGGCAACAGCATTCAGAGTTAAGGACAGCATTACATATTTCTTCTGAGTTATAAAAGCAGGACCCAAACTGAACAGCAACAAGACCAAGCTGTAAGCGATGGGCTTGAGCTGATGCACGGTGACTTTCCCATCCAGCTGCACTGATGCAGTCCCTGAACCTGCGTGTGCACCCCAGGGTGCCTGGCACGCTCCCGGCCTGGCAGCTGTTCACCCCTTTCCCTTCCTTAGGATCAGTCTTGTCCAGGGACCAAGCCCAGCTCTGGAGGCAGAGCAGTGGGGAAGCAAGGTGCAGCACACCCACCGGTGCCAGTGCCCGGAGGCCCCTGCCAGCCTTTCCCATCTCTCCGACAGGGGCTGCAGCTCCTGCTTCTTCTGAAATGCAAAATGACTCTGCTTGTGCCATGGCAAACTCCACCTGCTATCCCCCAGGAGCTGGATTTCTCTGCAGCACTCCTTCTCATAAAGTATGGCTGGTTTTATGTACATGGCTCATCACATCGCTCAGAAAAATCATCTGATCATGAAGTTATTCATCCAGCCCGGCAAGGAGCTCCATTTAAATAACAATGAGGCTCAGTTGCAGGCGCGGGGCTGATCCCGGTGCACAATGACTTCTTCATTAAGCTTTGCCTCAGAGGGTTTTCCTCACAGCTGAGCCATTAACCTCTTCACTTACAGCCACACTCTGCTGCTCCACACCCAGCCGGTCCTGCCCTGAGCCCACAAACCCACAGAGCCCAGATGGGCCCAGCTGCAGGGATGCGCTGGGGATGCTCTGGAGCCTGTTTCTTCAGGAATGCTGTCACCTGGGTGCCTTGAATCCTGGGAGATGGAAATCCTCAGATAGATGTTCCTACGATGGCATTGGCCTTTCTCCACTCCCAGCTTACCCTGGCACCGCTGCTGGCATGCCCTCAGCAAGTAAATCCTTTCACAGATGCTTCACGGAAAATCGGGTGACTTTTCCCTGACTGCTCCATCTGGCTTGTACCGCTGAAACATTGTGCTCATCCTCTGCTCCCTTTCACCCAGCAGCTCTGCTCCTGGGCCACCATCTCTCCAGCTGATCTGGTCATTTCCCAGCAAAACCAAGCCTGGGATAAAGCATAGATCTCCCATTAGCACAGGGTGGGGGCTGCCTTTTCTCACCACTTTTATCTCGTGTTCTTTTCCGCTGGAGATGGTTCCAGCTTGAAGGCGAGCATGCAGGCGAGAGCTGTGGGCCAGGCATGCCAGGGTCCTGCATCCCTGTCCCCCAACATCCCATCGGCCACCCTTCCTCGACCCCATAGCTGGAGGGAGCGTGCCTGGGTACTGTGGCAGAGCTGGCAGAGGAGAGGTGCAGGGGATGCTCACAGAGGCTTTGCAGCTGGAGACATGGGTTTCCCTCCTTCCCCCATCCATGGTGCTCTCTTGTTTCTACCTTCCCAGCAGCCTCACCCTCAAAAGCCTACCATGTGGACACCTGCCACCACTCAACACTGCTACTGGTGGAAGCTGTGGATGGCACTGCTCTGGTGCCACCAGCCCCTTCCCCAGGCCTGGCTGAGCCCACCCCAGGTCACACATCTCCTGCGCTGTGAATCCTTATGCACAGGTTTGTTACTGGAGTATCCCTAATGGGCTGCAATAGCCACGGCCGAGGCACCTCACCTTCCCTCGGAGGAGTGGGGACGCCGGGAGCCTGTCCGCAGCTTTACCGCTGACTTATTGCTGCCATCTTCAGCTGCAGCATCGCCTCTCTGCAGCTGGGTTACTCCTCTCCAGCCTGGTCCAGCAGTGCTAGTACAGACAGGCAAGCTGCTGTTTGTGATGGCTTTGAAACTCCAGCACCAGAGCTGCAGGCAAGCTGGTCTGCTCTGCATGGTGGGGAGCATTGTGGGACCTCATGGTACTACCCAGACCACAAGCATTTGAAGTCAGTCAAAGCTGGGGACAAAAAGCAATGAAAAGATAAATTGAAAGCAGAGAACAACATCCCTGTTGATGAATTTCCAGAAGTATTTGAAAAAGTTTCAACACCCCCCCCCAAAAAAAAAAGAAAAAAAAATCCCCCAGAAAGACTTGCTGTTACTAATTTAGAAATCAAAAGAATTTTTGAATGGAAAACATTTGCATGAGGTTTTCACTCCTCTCTCACTAAATGACTTGGGTTTGGTTTTGGAGTGCCTCAGCTACTCTTGGGTATGGTTCACCCCAAGGGCATCCCTGGGGGCGGCAGGTGGAGGGATGCGGGTGCCTGGTGTGTCCCCTGGGTGCCAGGGTCCTGCCCCAGCAGCTCCCACCAGCAGCCGTAGCGCTGGGCAGGGGAGCGAGCTCAGCACTGGCTGAGTGGGGTTTTTCTGCTGTAAATCACAGCAGGTTGTTTTACTCCATGAGCTGCAAGGTTTATTTATCCTTCCCTTACGCTTGCTTATCTGTGTTTGTTAGCCAGATCATACCGGTTGCCATCTGGAAGAAGCTGTAAATTATTTTCTGGCTTTTCCCTACCAACTGCGGCTCCTCCAGCTCCTTCCTGCCCTCGCAGAGCTGGGAGTTCTGCGGCGGGGAGTGATGGATGTCGGCTCCACAGTGCTTGACCCTGCCATGGGCTGCTGGCAGGGCCATGGAGACCCACGAGCCACAGGTCCAAGGGGCACAGAGCCCCACAGAAGCTCCGGTCTCCAGGGGGATTTTCCCCTTGTTTCTGTGTGTGGATGCCAGGCCATGGCAAACCCGCTCACCGCTCCCAGCCCTGAGCACTTGCGGTTTGCTGCGACACAGGAGGAGGGTCTGTGCTCCGCCAGTCCCTAAGCCAGCCGCATTCCCCAGCTCTCCCTCTGTATTCCTCTTCCCAATGTCCATCCCCCCCAAATCCAGCTGCTTCTGCACCCCAGGGCAGCACTGGGGCCTGAGGACAGCCCCCGAGACCTCACCTGGGCTTTCCCAGGCATCTCCCTGCTCCAGGCCACCTGCTCTGGGAACAAGTGGAAGGTGAAATGCTCAGCACTCCCAGCTCCACCTGGACTGTGGCCATCAGGGTGCTGTGAGCTGGTCTGTGACGGAGCATTCGGTGCGTGAAGGGCCACCCTGCCATCTTCCCTCCCCGCTTCCATCAAGGTGGAATCTCCTCCCCTGAAACGGCTTGCTGGACTGTCAGCAGGTATCTGAACATAATTAAATCCTGCTGCTTTTTCAAATGTCCTTGGAAACCTTCCGCCTGACCTATTTCTGGCACATCCCAGCAATGACAGTGCCTGTGGGGTGCCCCTGCCAGCCCCCCAAGCCCCCTGCCCACGCAGGCAGCGTGCCCTGCCTCAGCCAGGGCAGCATCACTGCTCATGGTGTTTGTGAGTGATGGGTGTAAGCTGGACCAGACTGCTAGCAGGTGCGGGGAAAGGCAAGGGGAAGGGGGAGGGGAAGGGAATAGGGACTGGGATGGGAACAGGGAAGGGGAAAAGAACAAGGAAGGAGAAGGAGAAGGAGAAGGAGAAGGAGAAGGAGAAGAGGAGAGTGGGATGGGAACAGAGAAGGGGAAGGGGATAGGGAGTGGGATGGGAATAGGGACTGGGACAGGGAAGGAGAAGGGTATGTGGACGGGGGACTGGGATGAGGGTGGGAAAGAGGAAGGGGAAGGGGATGAGGAAGGAGAAGGGGAAGGGAAGGAGAAAGGGATGGGGACAGGGAAGGGGATGGGGATGGAGATGGTAATGGGGAGGGGAAGGGGAAGAGGAAGTGGAAGGGGGAGGGGACCCCACCACCCTCGGCCCCACTGCCGCTTGCCGAGGGAGCGCTGGCGGAGACCCCAGTGCCCGGGGCAGCCCTGGCAGACGCGGGTGTCCCCGCACCCCCGGCATCTCCGCGGCTCGGGATGTCACCGTTCTCATGGCAACGGCAGCGCTGGGAAAAAAAAAAAAAAAAAAAAAAAGAGAGAGAGAAAAGGAAAAAGAAAAGAAAAAAAAGGCAGAAAAGGGGAAAGGAGCGGGGGGAGGGGAGGGGCGGCGGGGGGTCGGTGCTTAGAGGCCACCCCCCGCCCCAGGGACATTCCCCCCCGGCCGCACAGGGGGATGCTCGGGGGGGCCCGGGGCAGCCCCCTCCCCTCGGCCCCGCCTTAGCCACGGCAGCGGCTCAGGCAGCAGAGCCGGGGGTCTGCCCGCTCCCCCCTGCCCCCCGGCCGCAGCCCGGGGGTCCCCAGCTCTCGGGCCGTTCTGCGGCAGGCGGGGACCCCCAGCTGGGGCGGCAGCTTGGGGGCTGGGAGCGGGCTGGGACCCCCGGGCGGCCCCGCTGCCCCCCCGCGCTGTCGGGCCCGGGGGGGCCCTTGGCCGCCCTCGGCGCCGCCGTTGCAGAGAAGAGGAAGCCCGGCCAGCGCCGAGGTGCCAATTACTCCTTCATTAGCAGCCAATGTATTTCTTTATCAGCCGTGTGCTTCTCTGTACAATGTTGATCATTTTGATGGAGCATTTGTTTTAATTTCCCAAATGAGGAAGCAATCTTGTAAATATTGTGCGGTAATTAAAATGGCTATTTATTGTGCAGCATTCTGGCTGCTGCCAGCATAGAACTTGATTAGCATTCCCCTTCCACCGAGCCCTTGCTCCGGCCGGTGCCGGTGCCCCAGCGAGCTCCTTTGCCCTCACACCTCTGCTCTGCCGGCGGCACGGCCAGCGAGGTGCAGCTGAAGCCCCTCGGCGCCCGCGGGTCCTGCTGCTCCCATTCCTGGCTGCTTCCAGGCGAGGTCCAATACCCTCCAAAAGCCGAGAAACCCAGCAGTGAGCGATGGAAACCGTTCCTGGAGCAAAACCTGCTCCTGGGGGGTCTTGCTGGCAGCAGCGGGATCAGCTGCTGTGGGCAGTTGTGGGAGACGATGGAGTAACACAGGTTGGGGAGGAGAGGGGGGGCCCTGGGGCAGCGACCCCTTTGCCAGCGATGGCCTCAGGTCAGGGGGGTCCTGTGCGCCCTCTGCTCGGCCCAGGGGTGGTGCCTGCCCCAAGGTGTGCGGTGGTCCCACAGCACAAGGATGGCAGGTGCCCCCCACCCCACCACCGCCGGCATGGGGGACGGGCACACACCCGGACAGAAGTCCTGGTAAGGGACCGCAGTGTCCCCAGGGGATCTGCCCTGTTGGGTGGGCTTGCAGCCCCGCTGTGGGGCTGGGCAGTGGGTTTAGCCCATTTCCAGAGCCCACACCTGCGTCTCAGCAAGGGGCTGCCGTCCCCAGGCTGCCTGTGGCTGTGGTGGGCTCCACGCTGCTGCCCGCAGCAGAGTTCCCAGTGACCTCCATCAGGGCTGACCTTGGAGGAGGCTGGGGACAGGGACGGGCACACGGCCACATGTGGGGTCATGCAGTCGGCTCTGCAGCCCCTGCGTGGGGTCGGGCAGCACGAAGCTGCAGTCCAGCAATAAAACAGGCTGTGCATGGCTGGGGGGGAGCAGACATTCTCTAAGATGGTTCAAAATCCTCCTCCCGGGTCTCCATGGTGACCAGGAGCCTGTGCCATCGCCAGCACTGGGTCGAGGTGGAGGGCAGACAGCAGTGCTGCCCAGGAGCAGAGTGGCTGTGCCACCATGGACCAGAGAGGTGGGGACATGCTGGGGGTGGGAGAGGGGCCCAGGGCCCGGGCAGTGGGACCGCAGGATGCTCATGCACCTCCACCACCAGCACTCACCCCAAGCCTTACGGCGAGGGTCAGGTGTTGCGTGTCTGAACCTGGACTTCCATCCCCAACACATTTGCATGAACACAAATTAGTTACATGAAGCTTTGCCTTGTGTGGTTTCCTCTCCACAAACATTCAAAGTGACAAAAGCTAAAAAAAATATAAATAAATCTATCCAAATCCATTTAAAAAAATCCTTTAAAATGTAAATCCCTCCAGCCTGAGTGATGCCAGGTAAAGAAACACTTTGGTGCTGGGGGAAGTGAGGCTGAATGTCACTGGGTGTGCGGAGAGGAGCTGGAGCCCCCACTGCCCAGGAGCAGTGCAGCTCCCTTGCCAGCCAGGGGGAAGAGGGGCTGCGGGGGTCCCAGGCTCCCCCAGCACCCCATCCCCTGGGATCCCTCCACACTTCTGTGCCTGCTCCTCTACGGGGAGCCTGAGTGGGCTGCTGATAACAGCAAAAAGAAATTAAAGATCAAAACCCCAAGGAGTAGAAGCAGAAGCAAGGGGTGGGCATTGGAGGGATAGCCCCCTTTCCCCCCCATTTCCCTTCCACCAGCCTTGCTCCAGGGCCTTTCCCGCTCTGCTGCTGGCTCTGGCACTGCTCAGTCGGGCCCCAGAGCCAAGCTGGGGATGTCCCCGCCTGCCGCCCACCAAACACCCCCAGGTCTCTGGCTGCCATTGTTCGCAGAAGCCTCTGGAGCTTTGTGTGTGGTGGTGAGGTTCGTTAGTGCTCTTTGCATATATGCTAATCAGCGGGGAAGCTGCTCTGGCATTTGCGCCTTGTTCTTGGGCTGCGGAGTAAATATAGCAGTGGAGGCTGGCGCAGCTCTCCGGGGCTGCATGGTGGCAGGGGATATGGCACATGGGAGCGAGGGATGTGGCACAGCAGTGAGGGATGTGGCACGGTGGCAGGGGATGTGGCACGGCAGCGAGGGATGTGGCACAGCAATGAGGAACGTGGCACGGTGGCAGGGGATGTAGCACGGCAGTGAGGGATGTGGCAAGGTGGCAGGGGATGTGGCATGGCAGCGAGGGATGTGGCACAGCAGTGAGGGATGTGGCACAGCAGCAAGGGATGTGGCACGGCAGCGAGGGACGTGGCACGGCAGCGAGGGATGTGGCACAGCAACGAGGGATGCTGCCCAGCCTCGGGGCGCATCTCCCAACCCCATGGGCACCATCCAAGCACAGGAGGGCATGAGCCCGTCCCCCGCCTGCGCCGCCTGGACCCCACTAATGGCACAGCTTTAAAGCTTCCCCAGAATACATTCAGACTCCCACTCCCTTTACCATCGCCTCGCTCCCCGTCTCCTACATACAGATGCCAGCTCACGCGCCGTACCAGCTCCGCACGTCATCGCCCACCTCCGCTGTCCCCCGCGTCCCCGTGCCGGTGCCCACACAGCCACCCAGCACACCCCAACCCTGCAGCGAGCACCCATGGGAGCTCCCCATGGCACCAGCACCCGGGGTGGCGAGCAGGGTGCTCCGAGGGCTCACAGACACTGGGAGGAGGGTGCGGGGTAGGAGGGAAGAGACGTGCCAGCCAGATCATGAGCTGCCTTGGCAGCCTCCCTGCTTGTTCCCTCGGGGCTGCCACTGGCCAAGGGCTGCAGGAGCTGCAGGGGCTGCAGGAGCTGCAGGAGTTGCAGGAGCTGCAGGAGCTGCAGGCCCCCTCGTGCAGGGCCATTGCTGCAGGTGTCCCCTGGGGTGCCCCCTCCCCTGCAGCACCGGAGGAGACTGGGGGCTGCACATCCCTTGGCTTCTTCATGAAAAGCCTAAAGTGCCTCCCTGTCCCCGTGCTGGTGTCACCGCTGCTCTGCCTGTGTCCAGATTTTAGTGCAACTCGTGGTTTTTGAAGGTCTTTTTTTACACAAGCTGGTGCCAGAGTCCCCTGGCTTGCCCCCGCAGGCAGGAGGGAGCTGGGAGATGCCGGGAGGTGCTGGGGAGCCTGGGAGCAGGTCCTCGCTGTGGAAGCAGGTCCAGCCTTGACTGGTAGGTGCTGGCAAGGGGCAGAGCATCCCCCTGCCCCCCAGCCGCCCACCCGGCAGCTGTCTGCATCTGCCTTCCACAGCCACTGCGGCTCTGCCCAATGGACAAAACGAGCTAAAATAATTCAGTCACCTCTTATTTTTAAGTCTGTGATTTTTCCAGCTGTAGACTGTCAAAGAAAACCTTTACAGCAGAGCAAAGTGAGAATTCCCAGATGCTCTCATGGGGCATGTTCTAAAAAGCATTCATCCGTCATACCCTGCTGCAGCCACACTCCTGGCATCCTGATGTGCTGCCTCTGCTCAGGGATGCTGCTGTTTGAAGAGGAGGCTTTGGGGGAACACGCTGCCAGACACCCCTAATCCTTTTGAGGGGAGAATTTGAAGGAAAAAAATCTGGGTGCTCCTCCTCTCCTGGACGGCAGGAACTGGGGCTGCGGGCAAGCAGGCGGCACGGAACAGCGAGGCGTTGTTCTGCCTGGGAATGAAAAGCCCTTTGTGAGCCCTGCGTGGCGGCGCGGGCAGGGAGGCCGCGCCGTGAGGCTCCACCGCCGAACAAATAACCACCATGGGGCTGGCACTGCATGCCTTGCCGAGCTCGGGGCCACGGTGATTTCTTCGTGTTATGAGCACTGTTGTCTGTTTATCGCTAACGTGCTGGGTTGTTGCTTCTTCACTTTTTCCCCGTCACCTGGGCTGTCCTGGAGGCAAGCTGAGGGTGCTCAGGCATCGGCACGGTGATGGAGCCAGGTGTCCTGTGATAAGGGACTCGGTCCTGCAGTGTCTGTGTCCAGGCTCCCAGAGAGCAGCCCGAGAGAGCAGAGCTCCCTCCTGGCTGGTTCATCCCTCGGCCCCCCGGGGGGGAGCCATGCCGGCCCCCCCGGGGGCAGCGGGGATGAGCTGCCACCCCTCAGCAGGGACCAGGCAGCCAAGGCTGGGCGGCACTTACCGCCATGGCCATGGGCATCCCCACGGGGGTATGGGGCTGCATCCCACCCCAGTGCTGCATAACAGCAGGGGGGCAGGGACCCCCCACAGATGGGCCGTGGCCCCAGGTCGCTGAGCTCAGGGCTGAGCTGTGCTGCTCTGTGCATGGGCAGCGTGTGGGTGATGTGGACCGAGCACCGCGCTGGGGTCATCCAGCACTGCACCTCGCTGCCACCCCGGCCCCCCATCACAGCACAGTGGCTGCTTGCCCGGCCGCGAGTTCCCTGTCCCCGAGGGGGCTGCAGCACGGTGGAGCTGGGCAGGTCTGCGAGCCGGGGAAGGAGAGAGACTCAGCCAAATTAACCAACTCATTAATTCTCACGTTTGCACGCTGCGTATCAGCTATTTCCAGTGTGATGCTGTTGCCAGCGGCTGCATCCCACGCAGCCACCAGCCAGGGCGGGCAGAGCCACCCCTGCCAGGGACCAGGGCATTGGCTGCAGCCCAGGGCACAGGGCAGGGCATGAAACACAGTCAGAGCTCCGGTGTGCTGGGGTGTCGTGTAGCCTGGGCAGGGGCCACACTTGAACCGGAGCCACAAGCCAGGGTTGGGTTCATCTGCTGCTGGAGGCGAGCTGTGGGCGAGCAGCCCGGCACGGTGGCCATGCCGTGGCACTTGTGTCTTCAGCAGGAGCCTCTGCCATGGACAAACCCATGGCTGTTCCCACGGGTGGGCTGGCAGTGGGGACCTGGCCACAGGCAGCAGTGTGGCTTGCTTCCCCACCAATGTTTAACCAGGTTATTTATCCAGAGTGAAAGAGCTGCAGTGTGAGGGCAGGAGGGGCTCGGGCGGACACAGGGACAGACAGACAGACACCCTTCTGATGCTGTTCCCAGAGCACAGCCTGATTTTTTTCCCCTGTGTCCCCAAAGCCCTGGCACCAGCCACAGCCAACAGCGCCTGGGCGAGCACGTGCACGACCTCTGCAGAGCCTTCGGCAGCTCGTGTGGATCAGGCGGTGCCCCGGGCTCCCCCCTCATGCTGAGGGTTGGTGTCCCCACCAGCCCCAAACCCCAGCAGTTACCACCTTGTGAGGCACAGGTGCCCACAACATCCCTGCCCCACGGCTGCCTTGGTCCCAAGCGGCATCTCCATCCCCATGGGCATGAAGAACCTGGAAAACAACAGGCGATGTCCCAGCACCGCAGCAGATCCACGTGCTGATAAAAACATGGTGCAGACCCATGGCCAGGCCTGATGCAAATTTAATTGAATGGGACTGAGATGTATTTTATGTCCTTAAAGAACATTAAGTGCTTGGAAGTTAATTGGTATTTAATTAGCATAAATTAAGCACTTTAATAATACTCAGGGAAAAACAACGCAGTATTACAGATACTTTATTAAAAGTCACCCTGACGAATTAAAAATGAATGCACTGAACACATCAACAGCAAAACAGGGATGGTGCAAGGGGCCACGCACAGGCCACCCCCCCTCTCCTGCCCCTGGCCATCGTGAGCAGTGGTCAGCAGCACCCACCCCCTGCCAAGGGACCACAGACCCAAGCCCCCCGTGCCTGCACCCGCCAGGAGAAGTGCCTGGAGCCGGGGTGCAGGGAGCGGCCGGGTGCAGCCGGGGTGCAGGGTGCAGTGGCAGCTGCAGCCAGAGCGTGTTTCCTGCAGCACCGCCGGGCCTTGCTTCCTCTTGAAAGGGGAAGGTGGGCACCCATCGCCCAAGAGTGGCAGCTGCCTGCACCCCCACTGCTGCTCCCCAGGGCCCCCAGCTCCCACTCCCCTGCCCCCACCCCCCCGCCCCAAGTCCCTTTGGGGAGGAAACTGCGACTTTGCTCCTTGTTTGGTATAGCATTTTTTTTGTGGCGTTGCCATGACAACCGTCCCAGTGACATCTTCATGCTATTTGTCTGCTTCTGTGAGTTGCATCATTTTCCCTCCTGAATGTGCAGCTGCCCGTGCCCTGGCTCACCTGGGGCCACGCTGCCCAGCCCTGCACATGCCACCAGCGGGGAGGGATGCAGGCAATCACCCCCCCACCCCCAAGTCAGGGATGCTGTAGTTCTGCCGTTTCCTCACTTCAGCATCTCCACAACCTTGTCCTTTTCTAAAAAAGAATACAGCTTTGTGTGTGTTTGTGTGCGTGTGGGTCACCTCCTGCACTGGGAAAATAGACAACAAGCTGAAAATAGCGAGGTGACATTGTGCGAGGCTCTGCCAGCCCCACGGGGACATCAGAAAGCTGGGAACGTCCTCGCTGCCACAGCATCAGCTCCTCTGCCTCTGCGTGGAGCAGCCTGCGGAGGGAGGGAGGAAGCACCGGCTTTGCCCAGGGTTTCCCTCCAGACCTGCTGGCAGCAGGAGAGGGGGAACAGCCGGAGCCCAGCACACAGACCCTGGCCCCGGGAAGATGCCATCGCTCCTGCTTGTGGCAGCCCAGCCCTTTCCCACCTGCCCTCCAGCCTTGTTTCTGGATGGGTGCCCCAGGTGCTGGGCTGGGTGGTCAGCCCCGTGCTGGGGGGGCACAGCTGTCCCAGCACAGCCCCTGCCCCAGGGCCAGCCCAGGGGCTCCTCAGGGCCACACATGTCGGGGCTGGGAAAGCAACAGCCCTTTCCCAAGTTAAAAGTTTACGAAATTAGGAGTGACTAAAGCCAGGTAAGGTGAGGGGCTCCTCACTGGGAGTACTTGCAATGACCCTGCTGCGGCGGTTCACCCCCCAACAGGCCCTCCGAGGGGTGGGGATGGGGTCCCTACGAATCCCCCCAGCACAGGGAAGGCTGGGAAGGCCACAGGATGAATCAGGGCAGAGCTGCCGTAGGGGACGGATACCCAGCTGACGTAAAGCTGCTGCGCTGGCTCCTCTCCCGCTGCCCACACAGCTCCATCACAATTCTGTCTGCTGACTCCTCCTGCTTATGGCAGCAGCTCCCTCTGCTCAGGCAGCCCCCTCCCCTCACCCCCCAGCAAGAGCCGCTCGGCCTCATCCCGCACCTGCATGAGGGAGAGCAGCTGACCCACGGCACAGCTGGGGAGCGGGCTCCTGTGGAGGGAGACCCTGCCATGCTGGAGCGTGGGCTCCCCGCGCGCTGGGTGTGAGCGGGGAGGGAGCAGAGGTGCCTGAGTGAGAGACAAATGCAGGAGCCAGCATGGGGCAGGGCATGGAGCCCCGCAGCACCCACCGCAGCAGTGGGGGCCGGGGGACCCCCGGGGGCATGCCAAGGCAGAGCAGCTAGCCACATCAGGCCTCAGAATTTGTATTGTCACCAAGAAGTTAGAAACCAGTTAGCGTTAGCGCTGGTGAGCGATGCCGCATGGTCACCAGGCAGGGCTGCTTGACTCAGATTCTTGCTACCTCAGCAGGATTAGAGCAGGTTCCTCGCAGGGCGGCTGGGAACGGGCAGCTCTCACCCCCTGCCCCAGGGAGCTGGAGATGCTCCTGGAGAGGAGGCCAGCACCAGGCTGCTGGCTACAGCCACGCACCCTCGGCCACCTGAGCATGGGACAGTGGTGCCCACCCTAGAGGGCACAGGGCTCCCTGGCACTGCAGACACCCTGGCATGGCCCCGGTGGGATGGATGCTGTGCATGGCCGATGCTGGGACCCCATGGGCACTGGTGTGGGTCAGAGGATGCTCCTGGTGAGCCAGTCCTGCTGCCGCAGCAGGGGCTGGCAAAGCCCCGGGGACCAGGATGGGAGCAGTGCTGCCTGGCCCTGCTGCCAGCACAGGGCTGCCTGGTTCAGCTGGGCTGCTTTCCATCGTCCCTGCAGCATCAACCGAACCATCTCCTGACCGCAGGCTGCCTGGGAGGCGCAGAGAGGAGGTGGGATGGTGAGAAGCAGGAGCAGGGGGCTTGACGCTGGCCATGCTGAGCTGCACCGGCTGCCCGCAGCAGACGCATGTGGCTCCGCACCCAGCATCACTTCAGGAGCAGGCGGGTGGTCCGGTCACCGAGCAGGAGCCTTTGGGGAGGTCAGAGAGAGAGAAACTGGGGGTCAGCGGTTTTTGCCATTGCAAGCGTGGAACAGAAACAGCAACAGCACCAGCCCAGCACCAGCCTGAGCCTGGATTCACCCACAGGACTACATGGATGGAGCAAACAGGTGGGTTTGGGCACAGGTTGGCTCTTCACTGTCACCCTGTCCTCATGGGAAGGAGAAGGGGAGGGAGTCCCCAGCCCTCAGACAACCTCTCTGGAAAAGCGGCTGCTGGCAGCCTTGACCCAGGGAGCAGGGAAGCAGCTCGGGCCGCATGCGAGGCAGAGCCCCTGGGGAGGCAGCCAGGTGGGAAACCGGAGCAGGGGGTGTCAGCCTGCATGGCTCTTCTCTCCTTACTGCTGTGGGCATCACGTACCTCACCAGTGTGCTGACGAGGAGAGCAGCAACCATGGGCCCTACCCAGTAAACCCAGTGATAATCCCAGTAGTTTGCTACCACAGCTGGCCCAAAGGCTCGGGCAGGATTCATGCAGGCTCCGGACACGCCACCTCTGAAAGATGAACAAAGCATTTGCATCAGCCCTGTGGGACATGAGACCAGCACCCATGTCCCCCCTGCTGCGGGGTCTGCTCGGTGCCCGAGGACAGTTTGCCCTGGCGGCGTAAGGAAGCCCAGACTCGAGCGGCTGCTCGGTGCCAGCAGGCACCAGCCTTCGCTCCTGTTTGCAAGCTCCTGGGGTAAACCCCGGTGCAGGGTTGAAGCACCAGTGCTGAGTCTATCTGGGGGCTTACTGGGAGCCAGGCTTTTAAACAGGGAAAGCTCTGTGCCACACATGGGTTGTGGAGTGGGTCAGGAGAGACAACAGCGTTTTACAGATTAAACAAAACTGCAACAGATAAATATTTGCCCTCGAGGTTTGTGCAGTGTTTAAATAACAGCTCTGAATCCCACTAGAGGGGGCACTGCCTTAACTAAACAAGCCATTAACATTCATAATTGTGCAGTTCGTTATCTGATTGCAGTGGCACAAGACCCAGGCTGCTCGCCCGCAACACCTGCCTGCGCCAAGGCCGAGCTTGGCAGCGCTTCCAGCAGCCTCGAGGACACACAGCGAGAAACGGCTCCAGCTGAACCCTCTGCTGTTTGCTCAGGGCTTCCTACGACAAACACCGCCCCTGCAGCCCTTGGGTTTATCAGCCCCTGACAGGCACTTGTAAAGGCCGCTTTGGCTCCAGTGCCACGTGCCAGGCTCGAGCCGATGGCCTTTCCTTTACCCACCTGGCTGCGCCCAGGAACTCTCCCCAAAAATACCAGAGGGGCCACTGGGCTCGTTTGCCAACCCCGTGGTGTGCTCAGCTTTTCTCAGTTTCCCCAGCCAGCAGGTGCTGTGCTGCGCTGCGAGGGGCACACGCCCCCCACCCCAGGCACCCTCTCTTCCCTGGTGCAGGATGCAGCAGCCGTGGTGCTGGCCAGGGAGGGAGCGGGGGAGCCCTGACGCTGGGTGCTTGGAGCTGCCCGCAGGCTCTGCTCAGCCGGCACAGCAGCGAGCTCCGAGCAGCAGCTCTGTCCCCACAGCCACAGTCCCACCCTGACCCCGCGCTGGAGGCAGCCTGCCCGGTGCCAGCAGCTGCTGGGAGTGGATGGCACCGGCAGGCCAGCGGGAACACGCAGAGGGAGAGGACCCACAAGCTCACCCTGCCAGGATGTCAACCGTGACCACGAGGCCGATGCAGAAAGGTGCCAGCGGCGTCTTGGTCTTCCCGTTGATGGCGCCCATGCAGACCGCCAGGACCAGGAAGGTGGTCATGATGATCTCGCCCACAAGGACGGAGGAGATCTGCTCGTCGGCCACGATGCTGCTGAAGGCTCCTCCATGGGCATACACATACTGGTTGCTTTCCGCCACAACCTGCTCGGGGGGAGCCCTGTCTGTGCCCTCCACGCTCCATATTGTGGGCTTTAACGGGCATATGTGCTCACTGTCAGGACAGCGTGGGCGGGCGGAGCATCAGGTTAAAGAGGAGCTAATCTCATCACTTTCCTCCTGAAAGCCAGCCCTAAGCGCCTGGCAAATATAAACTCATTAGTGAAGGATAATGAGCCAGCCACAGCTCTCCCGGCCCTGGGATGAGGCTCACCCAGACACCAGGGGTGTGCGGTGGCCAGGCCGGGCTGCCCGGACACTGGGAACGGGCCGCGCCAAAGGTGAATTAACGTTACAGGGCAGCACCGTAAGGAGAAGCACAGGCAAAGGAAATGGCTAGAGCTGCAGAGGTACCATGCATCATTCTGTGCTAATTAGCGCGCCACAGCAAACCTCTGGAGAACAGCTGGCACTGAGGATTAATTAGCCGTGCCCCCACAGCGGCACTGCCAGACCCAAGCTGGCAGCAGGAGACAAGCTGCCCGAGTCCTGCAGCCAGACTGTGGAAGAGCTGGGAGGGGGCGCTGGGTGCCCTGGCCCCCAGCGCCAGAGAAGCCCCAGGCCGACGCAGCAAACCTACGAGCTTGTCACCCTGTGAGAAACCAGCGCTCTCAGCGCCAGGCAGAACCGATGCACCCAGTGCCCCTTGTCCTCCCCACCCCGCGCGCTGCTGCTGGGGACCCCAGGGCTGGGCAGCAGTTTGGGGCCGGCCAGCCCAGCCCTGGCGGAGCAGTGGGAGCCCCTGCACCCCAGTGTCAGCGCTGCCTAAAGAGACTCCCTGCGTGACCCTACCTTTGTCAGGCCAGCTCCTATCAGCCCTCCGCACAGCTGGGAGACCCAGTAAGGAATGAGCATCGTGATGTTCAGCCCACCAACCAGCCACGCGCCCAAGGACACGGCGGGGTTGAAGTGGCCTCCGCTGCAAAGGAGAGAAGAGCATCAGCGTGGGGTTCACCCCCAGCAGGGGGTTCACTCCTGGGGGCCCTACGCTCGCCACGGTCAGGAGCTGCAAATGCTTTTGCAGTCCATCCCGTGAGAAAGTGCTACACATCGCAGAAGAGCAGAACCCAGGCTTTTCTTTCTCTGCAGTTACTGCTTCAAAGCAGCAACATCTTCACCCCAGATACCCAACCCTTCCTACAGTGCCAGCAGGGGCAGGAGCTGCCATGGTGCAGTCTGCATGACAGGGTTTGGGGCTGTGTGTCCAGAGACCCCAGATGCTTCCAGGAGCTGCCACAACCCTGCCAGGGCAGGTACGGGGAGAAGGGGTCTCTCCCGGTGTTGCAGGGTGCTGCAGGCTGGGGAAGGCACCAAAGCCCTGCCCAAGACCCTGGTGCAGTGGGGGTTTCACTGCTGCCCCCCACCCCAGCAAAAGCTCTGCTTGTGGGAGCAGCACAGCCTGACCACCAGCATGTGGAGCGGCTCCTCCGAGGACAAGGACTCAGGGAGGACAGTCATTCCCCTTTACATCCTGATGGCAGCCATCTGTGCTGCTCAGGGGAAGGAGGGGACGCACTGATGGAGCTTGTACCCACACATCCCCGAGGAAGCAGGGAACAGGGCAAGTGCTGTAAGACAGAGCTGAGGCCACCTCCCAGCCACACCAGCGCTGCTGGACCCTACTCGGATTTTCAGGGTTTATTTGCCTCTGCTCAGTGTAAATGCAAAGGTGCACAGGGCGCTCTGCAACCCTGCGCACTGCCCGCCACAGCCCTGGGAAGGGCTGGCAGAGGCTGGCGCTCACCTCATTACAAGAGCTAAATCATTCATCTCAAAGACCACATGCAAGACAAACTCAGATATCTTCTAATTAAAACAGATCGCCATGAGACATGCATTAATGAACAAGTTTCATAACCAATCAGCCCTAATAATAATTGCTGGTTAAACCGATGAGTCAGAGTGTCTAGGAATTATAATCACATCTTATTCTTCAGCTGTAATTAAAGACCCATCATACGAGAGCAAGAAGTTATGTTGTTAAGGGTAGCAAACATCTTGGCTGGACAGTGCTCTGGCTGCACATACGCCCAGGATGGGTGGGAGCCCAGGAGCTAAAGGAGGACCTGTCTGCAATAAACCCCGGCCACAGCACCCACCTGCCTGCGGCACGGACAGCAGCCTGGCCAGCGAGCACGTATCCTGAGCCAGGCTCCCCTCCAGCCTCTCTGGACACAAATCTCTAAAACCTGATTTTAGGCTAAAATCTCCCTGCACAGGACTCTGAGCTGTCTCCTCCTGGCTTCAGAGCTAACAGGGGACCCCCAGGATGCCTCTGCAGCCCCTCATCACAGCCCCTCTGTGCTGCTCCCCTGGCTTCACTGTGCCAAGGGTTTGGGGTGCAGCAGGCATCCAGCTCAGCTCTGCCAGCACACCCCCAGGTCACTGAGGCCCAGCTGCACAAACCTCACCCCATGGCATTATCCCTCCTAATCAGGTGCTGATAAATTATCAGTTTGCTCTGGACTCTGGGGCTTGCTCGTGAGCCCGGCGGAGCCACCCTCCCTGGCCGGGGGAGTTTTGTGTCCCAGCCCAGAGCCACCCCATCCGTGGGCTGTGCCGCGCTGACCGGAGGGGCATGAGAACCAAACGTTGCAATCAAAAGCAAAGTAAACTCCCCAAACTCAAGGCGTTATGGACAACCACCACCTAAGCAGCCATGCTGCTAACCGAGAGGCTCAAGGGCAGTGCAGCGTTGCAGCAGTCACCAATATTTGGCAGGAAAAATCCTAAAGGCAGCATGTGGGGAGACAGGAGCATGTCTTCCTGCCACGCATGGAAACCACACATGCAGCAGGGACCGTGCCACCCTGGCAAGGGGGTGCAGAGGAGGTGGCAGGGGGAGCACGTGCCACCCCAAGTGCCAGCCCCCCTTACCTGATGTTCCCCAGGATAGCGATGGTGAGCCCTAGGGCCAGCCCATGCGCCAGGGCAGGCTGCAGCCTCCCAGTGTTCGTCGCGTCCTCGACCACGGAGAGGCAGCCGATGAAGATGAACAGCGTGCTGCCCAGCAGCTCGGCCACGCAGGGCTGGACGTAACGCTCATACCAGTGGGGCCGCAGGGGCTTGGGCTCGATGTCGATGTCCATCGTCTCCTTCAGTGCAGGGTGATCAAACTTGGCAGCGGCCATGAGCAGGGCTGGAACAAAGCAGGTAGAGTCCTGGTGGCAGCTGGCCCTGCGGGTACAACTGAAGGATGCTGCAGAGCAGAGGGCTTGAGAAACTGGAGATGCAGGCTCAGGTCTCCGAGGGGTCCTGGTGCAGGGATGAGGACCCTCCAGGAGCACCCTGCTTGTCCTGCTGAAAGGTTGGCAGCCTCCCCTTGACCTATATGAAGAGGTAGTGGATGGGAGGCTCTAGAAAACAGATTGGATTTGCATTGCTTAAAGAAAAAAAAAAAAAGAAAGGGGGCAATAAAAGCTGATAGGCCAGCCCCCAGGAATATAAAAGCTCTTTATCACCGCCGTTCCTTGGTTCAAGGCTTTGGTTTTTTTTGTTCCCTGTGGTTGGTTTTTTGTTGTTGTTGTTGTAGGGTTACTGCCAAGACTCAGGACGTGATTTCTTTCGTGTAGATAACCGGAGGGCTGGCACCTGTGCGAAGCCCAGCTGGCCCACTTCACTGGGCGGCTCTTACCTGCTGGTGCTGCCAAGAGGTAGCACGTGCCAGAAGGACCAGAGCACTGTGTGCATGGGGCACGCACGGAGCCACAGCGCCCTGGGAAATGGTTGATGTAGCTCTAGGGAGGGAAAAAACACTCTGAAAACATCACTCCCATCCGAGGCTTAGCTCGCTATAATTCAGCCTAAGCCCAGGCGTAACACAAGGGACGAGAGCCATTCCCAGCACGGTGCAACTGAGAGCCCTGAAACGTGTGTGGAAGGGGATGCACCAGGAGCAAGCGGGAAGGCTGCACCCCAGGAAAGGGTGACCAGGGGCACTGCTTTGATGAGGGGAAGCAAACTGCAGCCCCTTGGATCCAGCCCAGGACTCGGAGCAGTGTCCAGGGGTAGGCATGGAGAGTATATGCTTCCTTCAAAAACTGACAGAGATCGGTACTTCTGGGCATGACAAACGCATGCAATGTAACTTGTGCTACACCAGTAATGCTTAAGGGGCTTTAAAACCTTAAAAGACAGCATCAGTGTGGAGACACCTATCACCAAACCTCTTCCTACAGACCCCAGAGAGCCAGCAAAGTGACTGATTTCTGATTTGTCTTGAGTTACCGAAGGAGCCTGCTGGAACCACATTCAAAGCCGGCTCCCCTAAACCTCAGCCTACGTCCTGCCCAGAGCTGCGGAAGAGGGGCCCCGTATCCTCCTTCCAGCGCGCTCAAATACAAAAAGATTGCTGGTGAGGGTGCCAAGAGATCTACCGGCAGCTTTGAAAGCTGATGATCAAATATTTAAAACATCCCTAAACCCCCACCGCACCCTGTAAGGGATCATCACCCAGAAAGCCAGGTTGAGGCCATAGCAGAGGCTCCGGCGAGGCAGGGACGGCTGGGAGGCCGCAGCCTGGCCAGGGATGCGGGCACCACCGCCCCTGCAAGCCATGGGCACGGCAAACTGCCCCAGCCACGCAAGCGTGAGGGTCTCTGCAGCGAGCAGCAGGAACGCGCCTGCCATCCATGCAGGGATGCAACCCATCCCGCTGAGCACTGCGGCATTTCACCTCCTTGAGCAATCGCCTGCAGCATTTCATGTTTGTAATGGGTAATTAAGGATTGGGGTTTATAGATTTTTTTTTTTTTTTCCCCTCTCGTAAGCAAGGGTAAAGAACGCCACGGATGTTTTATGATGTTTTCACAAGACACTGGGGATGGGAAGGAAATTTCCACTTGCCTGTCCCAGGGAGGGCTGCGGCTGGCCACACTGCTGACCACACTGCTGACAAGGGTCAGGCCGGAGCAACAAGGGAACCTCAGTTCAGGCACCTCTAAGTGAGCCTCAGTCACTCAGTTCTCTTCCTGGGAGCTTGTTTCCTACAGCCAAAAGGTCTCAGCATTAGGTTATAGAAACCACTGGAATACAGAGAGTGAGCGCTGGGGTTGGGTGTCTTTGGGGGTCCTCTTTGAAGCCCCTGCACAGACCCATGGAACAGGAAAACACCGGATTCAATCTCAGCTCACAGAGCGCTGTCACCTGGAGCCAGCTTCCAAGAAGTACGTTGAATCCATTCACCACCACACCTCCCAGCACAACCAGACCAGGGCTGTCATTGGGAAGGGTTTTTCCTTTTCCTTCGTGGCAAAAGGAATCCAGATTTCATTTATTTTTTGAGGTATTTGAAACATAAGGTAACAGACATCCAGATTTCATCTGGTGCTTTGTATCGGCAGTTCT
The DNA here is from genome assembly GCF_963210335.1 of Falco punctatus. Classification (NCBI taxonomy): domain Eukaryota; kingdom Metazoa; phylum Chordata; class Aves; order Falconiformes; family Falconidae; genus Falco; species Falco punctatus. The sequence continues at coordinate 26,163,598 of NC_137583.1, forward strand.
CAAAGTGTTGAACAAGTGATGCTGGCATCACCTCAGCGCACCAGGAGGCAGCGCTGGGCAGCACGGGCAAGCCCCAGAGCCAGACAAGAGCTCTGCCCCTCTTGGGCCAGGGCAGAGGCAGCAAAGGCAGCTTCCAGGTGCTGGTGCCGCATACACAGTGTGGGAATGCTGCCAATGGCCATGCCATCACACCTGGACTGTGGCCACACAAGCTGCTGCAGATGTCTCCCAGCAGAGTGACAGCTTTGGAACACCGGAGGGTCACAATCCAAAAGTGAAGATTAACCTGGCGTCCTGTCCTTGGCTTTTAAACATTTACCATTATTATTTGGGAGCAGGGATGTTTGCCTGAGCCTTCTAGAGGAAATGCTCCATGTTCAGGCAACAAAGGAATTAATTATTACTAAGCACGGGACTGAAACGGAACAAAACAAAAGCACAACCTTGAGGGAACGCGTTCCCTGTCGGCAGGAGCTCCAGCCAAGTGTCTGTGCACCAAGTGCCAGCCAGCGTTGCCCGGGCATTCCATGTGATGGAAAAATTGCTGGAGGAAACCAGCTCAGCAAATTCCAGCACTGTACAAAACACCAACTGATTGGTTTTGGAAGATTAGGGAGAGTGAAACGTTTTTTGCAGGGCTATGGCTGATGTGCCACTAAGCGAACAGTTAGGTTGGCAGCTCCTTGCGTTCTTTCCCGGAGCCCAGGGATCGCTGCTGCTCTCTAACCACCGCCTCAGTGCAAGGGCAGTCACCAGGGGAGTAACACTCCCCATGTGTAATTCTAGTTAACCTCAAAAGCCAGGACTAAACAAAACCAATAAAATAATGCTGGTATTTTCAGCACCTGTCAGCTGTGGCTCCAAAAGCCCTCTGGAGCACATAAATCCTGCCTGGACCTCCTGATGGACAAACACCACTGAGCGATCGCTTGGCTCATCACCAACCCACAGCACACAATGGGGCAGCAGGGGAGGGCAGGCGGCAAAACATGAACTGGCCACACAGGAGTTATCTAAAGTTTTCAGTTGCGCTACCCGGAGAGGTGCCAGAAGAGAGTGCAAGACAAAGGGACACAGGGTCGTTCAGCATGGTCAGAAGTCAAGACCATCAAGACAAGCCTGAGCAAAGCAAGGAACTCCCAACTGAGGAGTCCACTGAGGCTCGAAGGAAGCAGCAGCATCTCGGCAGGCTCAGGGCTGCCTGGACTCTCCCATGCAGTCAAAGGTTTACAGCAGCAATATACATGATCTGTATCTATCATCATGAATTGGCAGAGGTCGTGTTGGATTTCTCTTATGCTTATCCTGAACTGTGACTTTCCTGCACTTACAACTCTTCAGCATGTTTTCCTTAACACGTAATGAGTAATTTATTAATAACCTCAGTTTAAGCTACATCTCAACCCAACATTCCTCCTATGCCATTCTGAGAAGAGGCTGCACCAGCATCTGTCTCTTCTTTAGAGACGCCACTAACGTGCAAAGAAAACAACCCTGCTCTTAGCACCCTTTGCCCCTCATGGATAAGATTAAATACTTGGCACTAGGGTTTGCTCGGTAAGCTACGTAGAAATTATGCTCGTGGGAAAAGGCGTGGGGATGAGGACAGATAAATCTGTTCACATTAGCAGACACTTATTTTTGTCCTTGTTTGTGCTTGCACTGATTTGTTAAATAAGTGACAACAGCAACTCTGTCAATTAGTCCAGGAAACGGTGGTACGAAACAAGCAAGAGCTTTGAAAAATCCTTTTTAGGAACTGTAGAGAACATTTCCCATGTCCATCTACCTGGACAGGAGAGTCAGAATAGCCCTATTTCATTCAGCCCCGCCTCAATGTTTCGTTCTGTTTCTCCTTGCTTCAGCGTGCAGATCAGCAACCTTTCATTTGCTTTTCTAACAAACAATAACACCCAAAGCCAAACCACCCAAACTCAAACAAGCCCTTAAGCAGACACTTAAGAAGATGCTCAAGTGCCATTAACATTTAACAATGCTTAAGTGCAAGACTAGAGCATAGTGGAGTCTCTGTTGAATCAGTGCCAGTACATTTTATAGGACAAGCTTCTGACTAGATGTCTATAAAAAAGTTATCAACAAAATATTTTGGTGCTGCACGGTGGTGTTGCTGCAAGGAAAGACCCCAGCATAGCCAGCATCCATGGTCAGCTCTTTTAAAAAGCGATAAAGAAGGCAAAGGCAACTCATTTGACACTGCCTTATCTTTACAGTATTTATCTTGGAGGCTGATAATCTTAATGATTACACAACTGTTACTGAATGAGAACTTGCAGAATTATTTGCAGCTCCTAGCAGTGACACAGGTTAGCTGACCTCTGCCCGTTTATAGATCCTATATTGCATAATAGTTTTACTTCAAAATGCTACCGTAATGCTTGAGTGCAGATGGAAATTTCCAAGGGTTCCTCACACAGACTTACCATTGTCTGTTGAAAAACAGGGACAGATTGGGGTCAGTTCTCCACACACAGAGCAGACTGGTTTTTGAGAAGGGAAAATAACCAGAAGGACGAAGCTACATTGCAACCTTAACGCTGGCATTTAACATCAAAATCCAACAAGCTCTCAAAGAAGGGATGGATGCTCCTAGTCCTGTGCAGCGTTTACACGTGCGCATCTTCCCTGCAGTTACCTAACACTGGGCTCCCTGTGACTACCATGCCAGGCACTACAGCGGAGCCTTTCTGTCCCCAGCAACTGCATTTCCCTGTGCCCCAGCAACACAGACCTAAAAAATCTTCTAAGTACGAAATAAGGAACTGGTAACTCTGCAGAGAAGCTTTAAATGCTACACACTAAGCTAACAACTGCTTTTCATTCAGTTCCTAGAGCTGGATTATCCCTGTGAGAACGAAGTAATTTAATTTTCTCGAAGGGGACTTCTTTTATCCATCTTTTAGGAGCGAGTAGGCAATGCTCAGGCATGGGTAACACGGATGAAACACAGGCACAGCAAAGCGTAATCACCTGAACTGTGGTTGAAACTCGAACAGAACGAGGATCAACATCCAGGAGTCAGCACGGAGCAGATATGAGGATTTTCTTGCACCTGTCAGGAACAATTTGTGACAGGCATCTCAAAGGCAGGCAGGGACCACGTGCTTCAACTCCCTCAGTTTGCCATGGCAACTGGCCTCAGCATCCTCGTTGTGCAAATGCTTCACAGCCACTGGGAGAAGCAAAGAGGATTAACAGCATCTTGCTTCAAGAATAGCAGGTATGACCAGACACTCTGCCCCTTCCTGCTGCCCACGCTCCCTGGCAGAGCTCCTTCAGCAGGACCCTCCTCCCCCACCTCGCACGCCGCAGCCCAGACGCCTGGGCTGCCAGGTCAACCTCCTCCCAGAGCCCCACGGGGGCCACAGCCAGCCTGGCTGCCAGCCTGACTGGAGGTCCCATGTCACCCACGCTCTCCAAACAAACGGCACGTGCGAGGGACAGCCCTACTAACCACCCTGCCGCTGAAACAGAGCGGGACAGGGGGGAGGGGGAGATGCACCTTTTCAGGTGTTCTACAACCCATCAGCAGCACAGCGAGGAACACCACCACAGGCTCCCCACCGCTGAGACTCGCCGGAGAACTTTTCCTGTTGACGCCATCAAATCTCCTGTTGTTACTACATGTACAGCACAGAAACTACATCCAGGAAGAAAGAGAAAACTAGTTGAAGTACTTTGAAGTGATCTTCAAGAGAATGACCCAGGTGTGGCTATGACATGGAGACCAGAGCTAAATTCAGGGCTGACAGGAGATATCCCAGTGGCAAAGATGACAGCATTGTGCCCTTACCTAGGGGTGTGTGCCAGCCACGCCAGGTTCCAGCCTCTTCAGCCAGCACCAAGAACAGAATCACAGAATCATCTGGTTGGGAAAGACCTTTAAGATCATCAAGTCCAACTGTTAACTCAGCACTGCCAAGGCCACCACCAACCCTGCCCCTGAGCACCACATCTAAACACCTTCTAATTACCTCCCAGGGACAGTGACTCCACCATCTCCCTGGGCAGCCTGTTCCAGGGCTGCACAACCCTTTCAGGGGGGAATTTTTCCCCAATATCCCATCTCAACCTCTGCTGGCACAATGTGTGGCCGTTCCCTCTTGCCCTATCACTTGTTAGGTAGGAGAAGAGACCGAGAGCCACCTTGCTACAGCCCCGCACAGACACCAGCGGGCGAGCTCCTGCAGGCAGGGCCAGGCAAAGCCCTTCAAGCCCCAGGGGAAGCCGCCAGTGGGCAGGAGGGTGACACGGGATGATGGAGCTCTTGTGCCATAGTTGGCTGGCTGGGGCAATGCAGCTGACTTACACCTTGCTGTTCACTCAAGCTTAAATGATGTTTTTCCCCCCCCTCCTTTAAACAAACTGTTTGCAGAGATGGATTTTGCTGTACTGTCAGTACCAATAACCCAGTCAAAGGCCAGGGATTTCACCGCGCAGCTCAGGGGAGCCACTGCTGGCAAGCAGTCACACAAACCGCAGCAAGCAGCGGGAGGAGGCAAAGGCCATCTCTCCTGGCTAGAAAACATTCCTCAGCCTTTTTCCAGCTAGTGTCTTTCCAGCAAAGTAGCATTGTTTCAGCAGCACCAGGCACTCTCCAAACTCAAATATTCCCTGGAGAGGCGAAAGACTTATTTATATTAGTTAGCGTAATGAGAGCTAGACTGCCCACACCCGTCCTCCCCCCACGGGCTCCCAAGGTATCACAAATTCCTTTGATCCTGTTGTAACCCTGAAGCACAAGGTGACCTACTTCCTTCACCACTGTTGGCAACCGAGCCAGAAGAGACTCTTGGAGAGTTCTGGCAGGAATCATTTCTCCTCTCCTAGCAGGATGCAGAACTGTTCAGCTGAACAGCTGCAAGATGGAATGTCAGAATCATCTAGATGAAGAGCAAACAGGGCACCGTCGTGCCTTCCATCCCACGGCACCTGCTCTCCGATGCCACATTCTTCAGTGTTTCCCTCAGATGAACAAATTATACAAGGACTTAAAATAGGAATTGATGAGCAGAAATTCCACCAATATCTGCCTCATGCTAGCAGAGACATAACTTCCACACAGAGAGGATTAAATTGACAAAAAAGATGACAAAAAAGACTGACAGAGCACAGGATCATCTCCTGTAGTGAGCTGCAGCCAAAGCCTTTTCATATGAAAAATGCTACAGCTCAGTGGTTGCACCTTAGATATTGACCAGTTCAAAGGGAACAGATTTGTTTGTTCCAGAGCAGGCAAGACTTCAGCTTGGCTCCCACTCTTAAAGGTATGTTATAAGAGGCTCAAGGAATATGCTCTGAAAGCAGGTCTTGCCAAAATTAAATTGATAGTAGAGATGGGGCTTTTATGCTGCTATGCATTCATTTACTTTATTCAAAAGAAATCAGCAGGACAGTCCTGTTGCCACAGAGCAAGCGTGAGTCACTGCACACAAAGACTCCTGCAGTGCAGAGGGTGTTAGAGGGATTTTGGTTTTTTGATGGTGTTTGTTTGGGGTTTTTTTAATCCCCGATTCTTACTAACAGATATTAACTGTCAGGTAACCTGACAATTTTAGCTATGAGCAGATCTGTGACACTACAGATTGTCTAGTTTTGCCCACCTTCATATTTAAACACCTTTGACTCAGCTATTTCAGATACTTTTTGTGGGTTGATTCAAATCAAGAGGTTTTTCAGGATAGACAGCATCTCTCACCAGGTGCTTGTGCAGCACCCAACACAGGTAATGCTTATGCCAGCAAGTCAGATCAGAGCTGTTTGTGGACAGAGATCAAGGAGCAAAACATCAAAGAGTACTGCAGGCAGAATCAGGTATCTTGTCAAAGCCGTACCGAGGAGTGTCCAATATTGAGAGGTTAGTCATCCATTAATAAGTTCTTACTCCACACATTGCAAGGAAGAAAACTGCATCCATATGAATACGCAAGAAAGTAGGAACCAGCTTTTTTTATACACTAGAACAAGGATTCCGAGAGCTCAACAGAGATATTCAAGGACGGTTAGGTATGCAATAAGGCTGTAAAGGAGGCAAGATCTGACTCCCAGTGGCCGGAGAGCAATGGCACAGCAGTCACCACACCTTGTCCAACAGGCTTGCCTGCCAGCCATCTGCAGGGATGCAGAATTGACATGGCTCATTTCCAAATGATGGAAACATCTCTACAATAGGGTTAATGCACACTGTGAGGACAGAGCAGGTGTAAGCCTTCTCCCAAACCCCACTGATTCTGATTTAAAAAAACCCCATCAAATTCCATGATCCTAGTTCACCTGAATCAAAAGGAATCTCAAAACCAGCACCAACTAGTAGAACAACAGGTCCTAGCTCAACCACATTCCCCAGGGGCTACAGTCCACTCTGAAGGTGGAAGCAGCAAAACATCTAATGTTGTCCACCTTAGGAGCATCTTACTGCTTCTTCAGAGTGGAAGTGAACCACTGAAGTACCCAACCCCTAGCCATGCTTTCATAACATCACATCTTTGATCTAGCAAATGAGTTTGCAAGACAGCACATACCCCACAGGAGCAAAGCTCTTGTGTGAGTCAGAGCATCTGTAGGTGGGAGGCCCTCGTATGCTATATGCTCATTAAAAGCAAGAAAAGCAACTTAATGGTCCACAGCATGATCCAAGATGCACTACTGATGAAGTCCAAAAAAGTTTGAAGATGGCAGCATCAAAATGTAAGACTTTCCAGAATTTAGACTTGGGAAAATAGCCTTTGGATAAAGGAAAAAAGAGCTGGGTGGGGGCAAAGGGGCACGAAGGCAAGGCAAGCACCTCAGAAGCCCAACCTAAATACTCACCTGTAGTATAACAGTTCTTTTAAAAAGTTATTTAATTTCTCCTCAAACGTAGAACAACAACAAAAAACCCAACCCACCCAAATGCAACAACAACGCAGTCCAAACAAACTGTCAGTGAACAGGTGTATTATAAAGCTATCATAATTTCAGACAGCTCAAGGCCTGGACTAGTAAAGAAGTTAAAAAGACCAGAGCTAAGGCCAAGTACATTTTCAGAGTAACCTTGCTTTAGGTATCAATAACCAAGCGACTGGGCAGCATGTTAGCAGAACTGAGAAGTAAACTTTTACTAGACTGTGACTCAAGTCGGCACAATCAGACCCATCTTTCCATCAAAACGCAGGCTGATTTTGTGGACAGCACAGCCATAAAAACAAGAAACTGCTGTTCCAATTGAGTCCTCTCTACTCAGATCTAAGGTTCTAGATCTATAGAGGTGAGTTTCTTGCACTGACCTTCTGAAGGGGCAGACACCAAGGAAGCAGTTGCATACTGGTATTCCTCCTTATGCCAACTGAATATCTCCTCTTTACACAGCTACACAGGTTAACTCAGGTGATACTGTCCACTGAAGACAGGCAAGGAGGCATGACTTATCTTATTCCAGGTCTCTGGCATAAATGCTGTGTTTAACTAGGCAGTACGTGTGGAGGACTTGGAGGTCTAAGACAGATTTCACAGGTTCTTTCTGAATTTAGCAACTTGGGCTCATGTGAGGGCAAGACAGAGCAACTGTATAGTGGGAATGAAAAATATTCAAAAACTCTTAAAGTAACAACAGTGTGAAAACAGAAGGCAAGCCCCAGAAGCTGCAGGCCATTAATGGCAGCAGGCTAGCTGCCCCTGCTTCCAAGAAGCAGAAAGGCTTGTCAGCAAGTTTACTTCCCAATCTAGACAGCAGGCAACTGCTGCGGGAAACCACCCCGTGGCAAACACTGTAGTCCCTGGTTACAGCTACTGTGCTCAAGAAGGAACTTTGATGGTAAGGTGCAAAAATGAGACATGCCCTTCTGGTCTCTTGCAGCTGCAGAGAGAAAGGGTCAACACTAATGCAGACACAGCTTGCACATGCCTCTTAATAGAAGAGGGGAGAGAAGGGTACAGATAAGCCCAAACATCTAAAATGTGCAGGCATAAGCATACCATTGATACTGTTATCTAGGAAGCAAAGGTTATAAGCTCCTTTTATAATTGCACAGTCCACCCTTTCCCTTTGGGGGCAGAGATTTTATGTGAACACTCTGCAAAGACCAAGCACAGCATTAACCAAATACCGTATTTCTGTGCCATGTCATTTAAGAAATCAGCTTGACACAATGTTTGTGTGTGGCCTGTAGCTACCAGGGACTACTATCAGTGACAGAGAGGAGGGCAGCGAAGGGAAGGGCATTTCTTTTTACTACTTCTGTTCCTCTGAAGTTATGACCATCTCTTTAAGAATTGTTCACCTTTTCTGGTATCTCAATACTCTTTCCCTATGTCTCCAGTCCAAGCCCATGCCAACTATTTCCAAAGCCAGGTTCTGTATTCTTACACTACAGTGTCACATACAGCACAAAAAATGGTTACTTATGCTTGCAATTGCTTTAAAAAACCTACTCTTGGTGAGAGAGTAAAAATGTAGTCACTAAACCAGATATAAATAGGTAATTTCTAGTAAGAAAGACACTAGGCAAATTATAAATACTAAACATTTATTATTTGAAGGTTGCAAGACTCCATTTCAAACAACAGGGCAAGGTCTTCCATTGCCGTTAGAATTTTGTTTTGTTTCTTTTAAGGGGAAAGAAAGAAGAATGAGAAACTGGTGTAAAGATACTACCAGAAGCAGTGCAAATTTAGATTAATCTTTTTCTTACCTACACTGTCCCAGTGCTCAACTGCCAAGCTAAGCCCTTCCCAGCTGAATAAAGTCTAAGTTTAACATCATCCAGTTTCTTGTACAGCACTGAACAAGAATCACAGCTCCCCTTCTTTCAGCCTTCCCCTACAAGAACATACTTAGTATAGCGACAGCCTTATAGCAACAGTAAAGCCTGGAGAAAGCCAACATGGTGACACTTCATAAAAATTAAACCTGAACAGAAAGGAAATTAAGAAAATTTAACCCTCATGATCAGCCATGCACAGTGCAGAGATATCCAGTAATGCAGTTCACCAGAATTGTTTTTCCAGCTTCCTGTCACAAATACATTTTACACATCTACAGAAAGACAAAAAGGAAAATCATATAATCCAAGAACACTTTACTTTTGGTTTTAAACTAAGGAAGGCAAGCTTTTAAACAGGAATTACTGACATCTTACACAAGTCCATCATATGTCTGGGAACGGGAGGCAAGTCTGGCCTCATAACAATTGCTCACAATGGGCAAAAAAGATTCATTAGAACTACCAAAAGCCAACAGGACAGTCAACAGCAGCAGCACCCATCGCTTTCTGTCCTGGCGACGCCTACATAGACGCGCAGACCAAAGTCGGCACATGCAAAGTCCCATCATTTCTGTGATCTTGTCTCAAGCAGAAGGCAGGCGCTGCAGCTTCTGGGTCCACAGCTTCCATCCAGCAAATACATTAGAATGTGATGTTTGCAAGACCTATTTGAAAAGAAAAGGGGAAGGGGGAGAAACAAGTGTTTAGTCTTATACTACCTGTACTTCACTACTATTAGGAGTTAAGACACAGGAAGAAGGACACTTTGAGAATTACTTTTTTTAAAAAAGAGAAGTTAAATGTAAAGGATTTGGTGGGAGGAAAGGAAGTTAGGGAACAGGTTGATCTGTACTTTTTAAACCCTTTTTTTATTGTGATGCAGCAATTAATTTGAATAAGCCAATCTGAAGGAGTACTGAAGTTATTAATGACAGAAGAAATAAGACAGGCTGCTGCTGAACCGAAGGATCTGCCCATGAAATTAGAAAGAGAAAGCTGGAGAAAATTACCATGAATCAGGGCAGCAAATTCACACTGGATAAAGAAAACCTGCTTTAGATTACAACACATCCATGCATTAGATATTTGTGTCCTTTGAGATTTGTCTTTTTTGACGTCTAAGATATGCTACATTGTTTAACCTCAGTACCCAAAATTTTCCAAAATATTTCTCTAATGACAGCAAAGAATAATACTGTAAACCCCAGGAATACTGGCTACCATGAACAGGTGAACATTTTGGCCTCATCTCCTCTAGAAATAAGTTCTGTATTACAGTCATCACTTATTAGCCCTAAGAAATTAAATGGAAAATATGCATTTCTGCAGCTCAAAGCTGTCGAAGTTGTAGGGTTCAGGTCAGCAGATGCCACAAGCCAGCATCTGTTACAGCAGCAGCAACAGGGTACTGAAGGTCTAGTTTTACCAGCTGGATCAGATGCTTTGCTACTCAGTCTGGCTGCACAACTTCAGCAGAGATTACATCTATTCACATTCACTGAGGAACAGTCAATAAAAATTATTCTTGAGTACTGCTTTGTCAGGAGCAAGGGAAGGGCAGAGAAGGAGAAGGCGAGGAAAAAATAGATGGAACTGGCAGGCAGAGAAGTTTTCTGGTCCTGAAATAGCAGACAGAAGTAGAGATAAACTGTGTCTGCAACAGAGTTGTCTTTCCGATTTGGACATGTAATGGCTGTAGATATTAGTGCTTCACCTGAACCACAATTCTTTTGACTCTATTATTTCTTAAGCAGCAGCAACATATACGGTCCTACAGAAGGCATACAGCAAGTCTCTCTGTTTCAAACAAATTCCAGTCTAAGGAGAGACAGAATTTTAAGAACAGAAGGGTTAAGTTCAGAGGGAATTTTTTCCCCCAGAGAAAGTAACATGTAAAACTTCAGTCTCAGATAGACATAAATGGGGACAGTACTGAAGAAGACTGGGCTAAGTAATACAAATTTATTTTTATATTGTCAGGACACTGTGATTCTATATACCATGTGCCCATATGGCACTTTACATGCATAAGATTTGTAAACCTTCAATTAGCACTGATAGTATGAAACAGGCAGTTATTTAAAGTAACCCATACGGCATCTTTCAGTGTACAAATTCTAACTCCCCTTTACTCAACAGGCTTCCTGTTGGGCAACTCAGATGCCCATACAAACCACCCAAAGGCTGTGGAGAAACAGTCACGAGACACCACCTGGAAGGTGTTCACAGCCCCAACAATGACAGAGAAGCAGACCCCATTCCTGTGCCAGGATACTTCTACCATACAGCTGTTGTATATAGCCCCAGTCTTTCCACATAACGATTTCAATGTGGAGGGTCACCTCCCAGATGTTGGAGATCATTACCCAGATTACTGCTGTCCTTTGAAGCCCAGCAGATGCAGTAGTGCTGCATTAGTTGTTCAAACAGCTCCTTTTCATCTAGGAATTCAAGTCCTTCTATTCTGTAGGAATAAAATAAAAATTGTGATTCAAGCTGGAGTCTCAACACAGTTTTTAAAGTATTCGTCTTCATTCTATAGGAGCTAGAACTATGGCCAATAAGGCAGTTACCTTTCCAGTAAATTAATACAGGTATACCAGCACTACAGCTAGTTTTTGTTGTCAATGTATGAAACAAGTGACCCACAAGATGTTTCCTACTTCTCATCCCTGGAATTTCCTGTTCCAGGACTAATCTGCATAACTTCTCACAAATACCAGTATTTCTCTTCTAACCCCTTTAACTGCATGTATCTGGTCTTGCTGGGTTTAAGGAGACACAACAGTACAGCCGAACAGAAGATTTATCTTTATCAAAGATTTACAGTGAACAGTTGAAGATGGTATTTTCTCCAGACAATCACAAGTCCATATTATGTCTTGGAAGAGTGATGGGTACACCAGTGCAGTTTCTAACAACTCTCCCACATGAGCTCATGATGAAGCACAAACCAAATGGTATACATAAGATCTGAGGATTTTTTTCCTAAAATGGTTCCTACCTAGGATTTTTAAAGTAAGATCTTTGAATGCCTTCCACTGAACAAATGGGAGAACTTCTCCCAAGCTGTGCTTGCTTTAAAAAGTTTGACCTGCCACATTCCTCTCTTGCTCTAGATTACTTGAATATCAGAGTGTTTATTTTCCATGCTAAATATTTGGAAGGGCTGCTACTGGGATCAAAAGAGGCTGAGAGGCAAAAGTTCCTAAATACATTCACAGATGTGAAAGTGCTAGAGAAGAACACTTTTGTGAAGACTTTTATAAATAGAAAGCATTATTTGCCTCATTAACACTGAGGGACAGAGTTTACATAACCTATTTCTTGGCATTTGGAAAAAGTGGAAGGAGCTGAACAGATCTAAGATAGTCAAAAATTCTGCAAAAAAAGTACAAGCTACGTCTCTCCACAAGTGCCATATGGCACAATCACACAGTCATCGTACCTATTTAAATACCCTAAGGTTTTCAGTCTCACCTGTTCAGTTCCATGGCTTGAGAAATCCCCATATGTGAATACTTATTTTGACCAAGGTAACTTGTTTGGCTAATTCAAACTATAGTTAATAAATGACTCATAGCAATTCACGCTTCATATTATATGTACTTAAGAAGTTATTCATTAAAACCAGTTTCCCCCTTTTTAGCTTTTCTTTAATGCAAAATGTTTAACAAGATCCATGCAGATTACTGACCGTTAGAACAGCCTTTAGTTATACCCTCTGTGTACTAAGCTCTGTCTACAGACCCAGCAGTCTAGCTCACAATGATGATATGAATGAAGATGCATCCATCTGTTGAGGGAGAGTCACGCCACACTGTTGGGCACACCTCTCCTCCCTCTCCCTCTTTGCTTGCATAGTACAATAGGTCATAGCACTTAATTACTGCCCTGCCTTGGCTCATTACCTAAATATGCTGCCAAGGAAGAAGGGAGCTGTCACGGTTTAACCACAGCTGGCACCCAAGTACCATGCAGTACTTGGGTCACTCCCCCCGCCCACCCCCCCAGCAGGATGGGGAGGAGAATCAGGAAAAAGGTAATGCTCATGGGTTGAGATAAGAACAATTAATAACTGAAATAAAATAAAATACAATAGTAACAGTTGTAATGAAAAAGGGAAGTGAGAAAGAGAGGAATAAAACCCAAGGGAGAAAAAAACCAACACAAAACCTAGTGATGCGCAATACAATTGCTCACCACCTGCTGACCTATATCCAGCTAGTCCCTGAGCAGCAATTCAGCCGCCCCAGCCAGCTCCCCCCAGTTTCTGTACTCAGCATGATGTTCTGTGGTAGGGAATACCCCTTTGGCTAGTGCGGGTCAGCTGTCCTGGCTCTGCCCCCTCCCAGCTTGCGATGCACCTGCTCACTGGCAGAGCATGGGAAACTTGGAAAGTCCTTGATTTAGAGTAAGCACGACCTAGCAACAGCTGAAACATCAGTGTGTTACCAGTGTTATTTTCATACTAAATCCAAAACACAGCACTGTACCAGCTACTAAGAAGAAAATTAACTCTATCCCAGCTAAAACCAGGACAGGAGGGAAGATCAAGACTGGTCATTTTCCATCCACTTGTAGTAAAAAAACAAACTGGTAAATAATCTTACCTAGGCCTACAAGCCTGGAGCAAACACCTGAATGTTATCTGCCCTGAGGACATGAAAAGCAGTTGCTTTTTCTGAGTGTATTTTAGGACTCCACTCCACCCATCTAGTGTTGTGGAGACTGGATGCTCACAAGAAACATCTTGGGTACTGTAAAAACTCAATACAACATTTCTGTAGCACCTTTTACCTGCAAATTTCTATTATGAGATGCTTTATATTGCACCCAAATAAAATATCACTGCTGCCAGTCTGCTCCTGGCAGAAATAACCCTCTGGATCATTAACGTTGCTCTAGGTATTATCCTTAAAGCTCTGCAGAGCTTCAGACTCAGACACGTTCCGTCTACCCAGCCAGCATCCGCAGGCAGCCTCCTCTCTACCTCAGAACTGGCATCTGAAGATGACTTTTGACTACAAAGCAAGCTATCAGTAATACCTTTTGACATCAGCCTGTGGCAAAAAGCTGTATACTTTCATCATATCAATGGCACGTGCGGTTTCCCAGCCATTTAACAGCAATCGCTCCTTCTGTAAAATAAACAAGCAGCACAGTTTTCAGAGGACTCGAAGAAAAATACCAGAGAAGAGTTTTTCCCCTTTAAGGATTTTGTAGGCCATATGCTTGACCTGTTCTTTGAAGAGCTCTTATACTCTTTTCTAAGCATCTGCTGCTAACCTCTGCACAGAGAGAACAGCTGGATAGATGGAGCTGGGCTCTGACCTACTGCTGCTGTTGTACAGCTGCCAAATCTAAGTGATATCAAGCAACCATGGCACTGACAAGAGGGAACCATTGTAACACGGATGGCAAAGCGTTTCAGTAGGTAGCTGCTGCCCCACTCCAGACCTGCTTTGGTCATTGCTCTGAGCCTTACAGTGCACGAGGTAGAACCTGCAGACAGATTAATCTGGTTTAATTTCAAACATACCCAGAGCTCTGTGCCCCTTTTACCTGAGAGTCTAAGGATCTGCAGACTTCCACTCCAGCCAGGTTACACTGTCGTCTCTGCAAGTTCTCAATCATGATCTGTCCAAACCGGTCTGTCATATTCACCTCAGGTAGAGAATGAGACAAAAGTGTTCCCCCTTCCGAAAAGAATGTAACCGCACTGAAAAGCAGTAACTTGGTTAAACTCTTGAGTTGCCTGTGTCATAAAACGTACAGGATAACATTAAAGTAAGTTTCACATTTTTATACCAAGTCTCTTTTCCCACTGCCACAATCTCCTCAGCTACCTCACGTTTACAAGTTGAGTGCCAGTTTAATGATGACAATGCTACTGCCTTTACAGAGGGACGGGGCACTGAAAGCTGACTCTGCTTTAAGCTGCTGGGAACTTGGTTCAGCTCTCTAGGAGTGATTTACAGCTTGGAAGATCCTGTTACTAATTCCTGGAGCCACCTAGTTCCCCCGAGGCAGCATTTTACTTTCACACAGAGAAGCTGAGTTCATGCTGATGTGATTTTTGCTGCACTTTGCCAAAGAACACAGAGAGGTAATTATGTAATGTTATACACTCATATCCAACATTCAACATCATTTCTTTTCCCTCTGTCTTATCTAAAACCAATATTCTATGATTTTCTCCACATATGGATTAAGTCTCAGTTACTTTGGTTCAACATAGCCCAGAAATTGTCTTTCAGAACAGCCGTACATTCTTTACAATAAGCTCCTCAATCTACAAGGTAAAACACATTACTTAAGTAATTCCGCAGAAACTGCTGTCTATACAAAAGGGTATGGCCCAACTCTTATTTTACAAGCAGAACTCCCACTTTTGAGAGCTATTTTTATGACAATAACGCAGGCCTAAAAATGCCATTTTTGTTTTACCTGCTCATAATTTATAAACATCGCCACTGGAAAAGTGCTTGCTGCCCACTTTAAAAGACTTGCAGATTGCTGTGGTGTCATGTAAACCAGCACACACTCTGCTACCAGAAGCGTTGGCAAACTTGAAAACAAAAAAACAAACACAAACAAACAAGAGAACAATTTCTAGCAAAAGAACAAGAAAAATCTATAAAGAATTATTAGCAAGCAAGTAATTTCATGTCCTCACATTTCTTAAAAGAGCTAAAGAGCTACCCTTTTTATGAACTAGACATTTAAGAGTGAATGAAATCACTTCATCAAGTTGACTAGAACTGGGTTTTCTGGCAATCGACGACTTAACCGCAGGGGACTCCCATAGTTACAGACCAGAGATATTAGGAAACAATCTCCCCTAAGTCAGCCGGACTATGAACGCTGAAGAATGCATATTCTCTAAGTCTTCTCTGAACTGTGATAGCATGAACTGAATGAAGTGCATATTAAAATTCATTTTGCTGAAGAATTATACCCTGTATACACAATCTGCACTTTTTAGTAAAATTAGGAATAAAATACAAATTTAAAAAGTTTTCTCTTTAAAAAAGTTCTAAGAAGAATTTTAATTAGACAAATCTGTTCAATATCTGTAAAATAAGCTTTGCATATTATCTAACAAAATGCAATCTATCATTTGCACATGCCTCTTCCTCCTCCATCCACAAAACCCCAAAAATATACATCTACAGGAGTAGTGTTCCTTAGAATTATGGAGTTTTCTTTTAATTGCTAGTATGAACAGGAAAAAGAAAAGTCACTACAAGCAGGAGAAATCCACAAGGAGCAGCAATGTAGGCAAGCAAGGCAAGATTTCAGAAGATGAAGTGTAAAGATTTAAATGGCAATTTCATGCATTCTGCTTACCCATATGCTCTCTCCCACCCAGCCAGATAGCTACTATTTATATATCTTGTATTTGAAAGGTATGTCCATCATCCACTCCAAAAAATTAAATCCTGCCCCTCCCGCACCCCCCAAAGCCTAACGCTTGAACAATAAAACCCCAGATATTAGCTTCTGGAGTTAAGTTCTCAAAGGACTCCATGGTAATCACTTTACCGAAAGGTCTAGGGAACAATAGGGGTTTTAAGTGGTGGCAACAGAAAATAATTACAAAGATAAAACACCAAAATAATTTAACACTGACAGAATTATTCTTCATTTTGCCAGCTAAGCTCCCAGAAATCTTGATTCATATAGCTCTTACAAGGGTAGAAGATGTTTACTGATCTAAGTACTGCCCATCAGTCAGCATTAAAACTAAATGCAACTGAACCAACTCTTAAAAAATGCAGTTTATGACATTTTGATACATCTCTAGTTTAGAGGTTCCCCTTGAATAACATGATTCTACCAACTAAATTTCAACCAAATTCAATCCTGAAGTAGAGAAAGGAAATTCCTATCAGCTCAGAGGCAGCAAATGGCTGCTGTGGGAGCTCATCCCCTCCAAGGCAAGGGATGGGGGAAAGCAAGAAGAAATTACAGGTGCCTGCCCTGCAACGAGAGCTTTGACTTGTGTGAAAGGATCATATACCCCAAAGGGAACCAACCACCAGAAACACATTCACAGAAAGCCATGCTCCATTCCCCACAGTGTGTTAAGAGCAAAAAGCAAATAGTTCTGTAACATTCCATCTTCTCAGGAAGGACAAAAACACAGTTTGCAGAATAGACTATGCAAGGAACAACCTTGCTTGAGACTTGGAACTACCAAGCAGTCACAGCAATGCCAGCCTGCTCAGCTCAGTGAGGCTGCACGAGGTGTCTGAACAATTCCTTCTGCTCAAGGGCTCAGGAAAAGGTAACCATGGAAATAGCATAACGAGCACTGGATGCAGATACTGTATGTCCAAGCAAGACTTGACTCTCACCAGTATGCTTCCACAAGCCCTCCTTAAAGAATAAAAATAAATCTTACTGTATATCCAGGTTATGTTTCTTTAGCTTTTCCTCCAAATCTGATGAGAAACGGAGATCTGCTCCTACTATGGAATATCGACTGGAGTCTAGGCTGTGAGAATCTACAAGTTTAAAATTTTGAGAGACTAATGGTTACAAATAAGAGGAATGTTAAAATTAGAAATTAAAAAAAAAAAACACCACAGGAACATATGAATTTGAAGTCAAGAGTTTAATACGTTACACCTAACAATTAACAGTAAACTCTTCTTTTTAAGGCATTAATTTCCCTTATACCTGATTGTTGTGGTTTACAGATGGTGGTATATGAGCACCACACTCTGCAACAAGCCTACTCTTTCACTCTGCAGCCACTCTAATGCAGATAAGTTATACCACCCGTTACCATGGTTTCAAAGAATGCAGAGAGAAGAAAAATATGAAGATTAAAGGCAGGGTTTTTCATTTTGTTTGTAGAGTCTAGAGTAACAATGTTCCAAATATTAATAATAGATATAGCTACATAAATTAACAATACATATAGCTATATTTTTTTATGTACATATATAAATATATAGAAGTGTCAGACAGATTTGGGGGCCAAAAGAAGTTATCATTTAGCCATTTTGTATGATCTAGTGATGGTATTTAAACGTAGAGTCAAGTCAGAAAAGATATTCTGAGAAACGAATATTCATCCTGGGATACAACTGGCAGCAAGCTCCTGTAAATGCTTTCCAACACGAAGGAGGAACTAGTCGTAAAGTCAAAAGATACTCTGCCATACTAGCAAAACTGTAAGGAAGCCAGCAGCAACATGAGCATCTTGCTATCAATAATTCTGACAACCAGCTGCAGTCAATTCAACTAGATGAGCCTAGTCCCCATAGCAAGCATTTTACACATGCAGCATCAAACCCACTTAGACATAAAAGTTCCGAGGGAATATACCAGATTGCTCTTTCACGCTTTAGCTTTACTAGAGTAAAGTCATTAGGACTGAATAGTACATAATTTTACCCTCTTACCATATAAGTGTGACAGAGCAAACAGTAAAATAAGTAAGCTAAACAGTGGAAAAAAAACACCTCAGAAGTGAGAGTTTAAAGTGGTCTTGTAATGGCCAGTCAATACCCATCTGCAGCAGCAAGCTCTGGCACAGCTCCAGTTGGGATCCTGCTGCAGACCGACACAGTTCCTGCATGGTAATGTGGGAGCAGATGTCAAAAGCTAAGTGAAGAGAGAAAGAGAAGCCAAGTGGCTGAAGAGACAGGATGAAAGGGGTTTTCCATTTCAGGAGAAGAAAAAAAAAAAATTGTACATGTGTGCAGGAAGGCAACTTATTAACTTAAGCAGTGCTTCAAACAGTCTGGAAGATGTACCTCCATTTAGTTTTCAAGTGACCAACTGTTCGAAAATGGCATTAGCAAGTGACAATAGCTGTCTTTCCAGCAACATATCTGAACATATACAGAAACCAGAACAGTCCATGCAGACTGTTCCAGGGGAAGAAAAAAAAAAAAAGTTGTGTGGCAAATGATTCAACATTTTGAGTCAAGGTTTTTTCCATGTACATGTTCTGTAATAGCTTTACTACTTCCCACACCCTTCTATTTAAGTTATTATATCAAGGCCATGATAATGGCATCAAAAAAGCGCCACACAAAAATCCCCACCACACACAGGAAAGTATTTATATAGTGATCAGCTTGCTGTCCAGAGATACAATAAGCATCAGTCACCACAAGTATTGAAACTAACGCGATGTTCTCGTCCAGTTTCATTGACTTGGACATACCAGTACGTCAATTGTAACCAGAAATAAACTACAATTTTTTAAGTGCTCCAGTAACAGAAGTAGTACAAACACTTCAGAGGTGGAAGTGAATGTCTCTTGCTCACATCATGTTGATTCAAACACTCTTATCACTGAAGAACTGGAAAGAGCAAAACTTCTCAACTTTAGGTTAGAAAACTGTCCTTCAAAATGGTTCAAATTTCAACAATCAAAATTATTAACATTGTTTTTAACAAGCCTATATATGCAAGAATAAACCCCACAGAATTCCTGTTATGCCTTGACATGGTGGGAGGTCATGGTGACATCCTCAGTGCTGAGCTGCGTGGTCCAGCAGACAGTTGCTTTTGGAGATGTAGGCTGTGGATAAGCGAAAATAAACAGCCACACAGCCATAGCCTGGTTATTCAAAGTTAAGTACCGGGAAAAAAACTCAAACACCAAACTAGAACAGGATTCTTCAAGGGTGATTTGATTCAGTGGGAATATTCTTTAAACCTTAAAACCAAGTATACTTAATGTCTTAATACAAGACTCCTTGCAGCAGAAAATTTTAAAAGGTTAAGAAAGCTGATGAGGAATGGATTGTCACTCCACTTCCATCTCCAGTATCTGGGCTGCCTGGTTCTCCTTCTTCAGTCCATTCAAACAGAATGTACTTGTTCCTCCACACATTATCCTGCCAACTTCCCTCGACTTTCTGCTGATGGTTGTTGGCAAACACAACCACAGACAGTACCAAGGCAGAACTGCACACGCATTCATTATATACAAGCTGATACAATTGCTAAAAATCGTACATTTTAAACATATCTGAAAGCACCTCATTAAATATCTCCATAATTCATACATTTCAACATTTATGATCAAAACTTTTATCTTGAAGGAAATCTTAGGAAAAAATATGAAATTTACACTAGACAATTTTAAAATGCAAAAAGAGAAGCAAAAGGAAAAAAAGCTAGAGAAAAAGAGTTAATTTAAGCTAAGCCTCTTCCTATGTTCCCTGTAAGATTTTTTTGCTAGCTTCCACCTTTGGCCTATACATGGCATTAAAAAACCCTTCTATATATAAAAGTCAAACTAGGCAAATAACTTCAGCATTTTAAAATCAAACTGACAATGGCTCCATCACCTCACACTTGGATAACAGACATTCATTTATTGCAAGGCAATGGCAGCTGATGATCGCTGGAATTGCCGTTGTTCCCAGCCTGGATGCTAAAAGTTGAAATACGGCCATAAAGACCCCAGAAAATAACATACTTCAGTTAATGCTCTGGCACCAATTTCTACTTCATTGCAGAGTACGACACTCCAAGCATGAAAATCTGTAAACATGCTTCCACCTTGACTGAGCAGCGTTGGTGCAAATGTATTTCATGATACCTGCCTACCTATAGAGGAGCTGAAAAAGAAAAAGCAAGTTTCAGCTTGCTAGCACAGTCACGTGGTCTCCATTGATTTCTTCCCGTGAACAAGTTTCTTTTAAATTAAGCAGGTTTTTTTTGGTGTTAAGAAAAAAAACTCTACTTTTTTTTTCCTTACTGTAATCTCACTCTTCTGGAAGGTGTCTGCCACCGTGACCTCCCCCAGCCCCACATGCTCCACCAGAACTCTGTGGCTGCCAGAAGCCACTGCCTTCCCTCCTGGCCAGGTGAGAACACCACCCACGCTGCACTAACATGCAAATCCGCAGCAATTTTCAAATAAATAGGGCCACCTCGTTGTGACTTAGGCCAACTGCCCTAATGCTGGCATAGCCAGCAACATTTGGTGGCTTAATCCATTGAAAATCCCATATTCCAAGCTCTAATTCCTATCCAGGCACCAATAATCCATGCTGCTTTTTAGCAGAGTTCTTTGGTCACGACGTTCCTTTTTAAGAGCACGGAGCTACCTTATGGTTTTCAAAGTTTCTCTCTTGTACTTGTCTGCAGTGAAGGTTTGAGATATACCAGATTCAGATTTCATTTGAGAAATGCAAGGGAGGGGGGAGTGAAGGAGAGAAAGAGCCCCACCACTCCAGCCCACCCCATCTACTCAACGCAGACTCTCAGCCTAGGCACATGTTTCTGCTATCTATGCATAATGCAACAGAGAATGTTTCGCTCTGATCATTGGCACAGAAGTAACAATACAAGTAGTTTGAATTTAGACATCACTGCAGTAACCGAATAGTAGCAGCTGCTTATAGTTGCCTCTTGACCTCACTGCAATAATTTTTATTTTTTTTTCCACAGAAACATGCCACCAGCAAGTAAATGCTTCGGTTTATGGTGGCCCTCTGGCACTCACTCACTACCTTAATCTGTCTGCTGAAGCAGCATTATAGAGTCAGGCGCACAGAGCGCAGTGTTTCTTCTGCTACAAGAATTCACAGTTATCTTTCCTTACTCTCTTCTCAGATTAGTCAAACAATTTCCTGGAGGTTTTCCAAGAGACAGCATGCAGGATACTATTGACTCAAACTGATTTCATTAGGATTTTCATCTGAAGGTATCCTTGGCAGCTTTACAAACAACCAGCCCATACAGCCTATTCTGCAGGCTCACAGGCATGATACAGTATTGGTCTCACTCAGGCTGTTTGTTAACTACATCAGAACAGGGTACGTGTCAAAACACAAAGATACTTAGTTTGTCTGGCAAGTGCAGGATCATCCCCAACGCAAGGCATGCAAGTCATCAAGACAGGAACACTCTCTGCGTTGGGTCACAAGCAAGTTTGGAAATGTAGGGAAAAGCAAGCTGAAAAAACCAACTCCCAAAGCTGAACTACACAGGGGCAGAAAGCGTATGAGTGGCACTGAAAAGTAATAGTTCATTGAAGTGTAATTCGCACTTGCAATATAGCAAAGGTGAAGTACTAACTTCCCAACTGCCATAAACAAGATAGTGCTACTGAACTTTGAAAACAATTTAAGCTGGTATTGCCACAGCAATGTCAAACTACTGGAAATCTAACATTCCCTTAGAAATGAGAAAGCTGTTCAATGAGAAGAGTCATCGTGCTGCATTCAAGGGCAGAGGCCACAAATACTGGAATTAAATATAAATATTGCAATACCGGTATTGCAAGCCATGCTGTCATTGCTTTGTCTAAAGGGGAAGCAGAAAGCAGATGCTGCCCTGAAGCAGATATGGTGGTCTGTTAGCACTAGCTTCATGAAATGAAAACATTTAGTGTGTGAAGAAAAGCTGCAAGAGTCACGTTAATTGATATTACAGTAACTCAAATTCCAAGGCATCTAAACAAATTATTCCCGGTATACATGAGACAACAGAAACTGATTTGAGAGGGGTGAGGACAGGAAGGAACAGCATCCCTCCCCAAGATTCTAATATCCTCGTCCATATCCCCTCCCCAAAACACACAAAAATGAGCAACATTTCCCCCCTACCTGGAAACACTGCTTCATTATGCCCCACTGTACTCCCTGTGACAGGCGGTATTCCCAGAACATCACATTAGTCTAACACCTGTATCAGGTCAGACCAAAGGTCCCCCTAGTATGGCATCCTGCCTCTCACAGGTGCCAACAGCAGCTACCTAGGGAAAGGACAAAAAGAGGGCAAACACATACTACTAATACTGGCATCTATGTTGGTATCTATCTTTTTTCTAAGAATCCTTCCATTTGACTTGGATTTCTGGACCATTACTGAGTCAATGTTTTGATATATCTACTTATTACAATACCCAGCTCTTGTATGCAGGCAGTGATAATCAGCCAGCAGCCTATCATTTGCATGTGAGACACAAACTACTTTTTCCACCCATGTGCATCACTTTATAATAATCCACACGGAAATTATCACCAAGTCACTAATTTCACAAGATTCTTCTACAGTTCTTTACCACTCTGAAGAGTTTGGACTTGCCAACAAGCTGCCACTTACTAATCACTCTATTTTCCCAATCATTTCTTAAGTGTTGAACAACAACATATCCTTAAGCACAGATCTCTATCTCCCTCCATAATGAAAATTAACAACATATGCCTACCCTGTATCCCCAGCTCTTTATCCATATGAGAACCTTTCTTCCTCCAGAAACTGTGCAATTTCTTTGGCACGCTTTGGTAAGGGACACTGTCAAAACACATTTTTTAAATGCAAGCACTGTATTAATTGGATGTCCTTTTCCAACGTGTCTGTTGACTCTTATAGAGAACTGCAGTAGGTTTGTGAGGCATAACTTACCTTTACAAAAGCCAGGTTGACTCTTTTTCAACACATTATATTACTCCTGTGTTCCACTAAGTCTGTCTCTTACAGTTTCTACTAATTTGTCCAGTAGAGACATCAGTCCTACTGGCTTGTAGTTCCCTGGATTTCTCCTGGAGCCCATTTGAGTCACAGCCGCCACCTTCCAGTTCTCAGGTACTAAGACAGTTTTAAAATGAGAGGGTATATACCAGTTAGTAGCTGAGCAAATTCATTGTCAAGTTCCTTTAGATCTTTAAGAAATCTCTATTAAATCTGTTTGACTTGTCTACTTATTCTACAGCCTCTTCTGGTGGCACATGAAGCAGTTCCATTAATTTGTCCTTACATGGGAGTTTCCACATGGGTTTCACTTGAACTGACCCTGTGGTTATCGAGTGCCAGTTCAAACTGGGATTCCACAACAGAATTCCACCATCTCCAAGTTAACTGGACACGATGCAACATCCCAAAGATCTCAGTGCAGTAAAGCCTACATCAGCCTGGTTACAGTAAAATTGCTACTCTGAAGTATTTAAAACCCAGCACTGAGAAAGAACAAGAGAAACAGCTTTAGAGAAATAAACCACTCCAATACACTCAGTGATGCATTAATTGCTCTTGACTGCTGTGACTTGCTATTAGTAGCTTTTGATCACAATACACTGCTGCAACTTGATAACTTTGCAGTTGTTTTGCTGTACTAGACATATCTACAGCTGTTCAGTAACACAAATACCATCAAACCCTTCTGATCGACCTTGTATTAATGTCTTTTTAACAGTGCTTACGCAGCATATCTAATTGTATATAAGAAACATGTTACAGAAGGTCTCCTAGATGAAACAGTGGTACTTAGAAGCCCTTTTTCCAAGATGGGGCATTGGGCTTTCATCTTTTGAGACCTGAATGTACAACGGAGCAAATGGCATCTAAATGCTTGGTAAGTTAAGACCTTCTAATATACAGCAATAAAATGTGCATAATATGCATAAATATGCACGACCAAGTTAGTGCATGGCAGTACTCTGACACAAGTTAAAGCACTAAAAGAGCCTTGGGGTAAAGCACTGACACCTTGCCACTGGCAGCAGGAGCACACCTCCTCACACCCTGTGCCCTTCCTCACTCTTTGGAGGGCCCTTTCAAGCCTTCCAGACCCTTAGCTAGAATTGTGCTTATTAAAAGCAACTATACTCGTAATTGTATCAGGGAACACAAAACACTGCTGGCTCATCTGCTAACACAAATTAGTTGGTACTGCAGATGCAGATAATTACTGTTCCTCCTAAAGGGTCCAAAGCAGCTACTATAGTGCACTATGATATTCAGGCACTGAAAACATTATTCAGTGGTACTCGGACCTTTCTTTCCCCCACAAGTAAAAAGGTTTTTGAATTACAGTTCTGACACAAACATAATGAGGCTCTAAGGCAAGACAGTACAACCACATGACACTACCTGAATCTAACATCCTCTTAATACTGAAATGTAACAAACAGCACTGGCTTCCAAGAACGGACTTTGCAGACTGTATTTCCTCTGCGAAGACTCCACTAAATGTAAAGACTTGTGCTCTTAATGAGACAGAAAGAAGATAGAGGAAAATAGATATTTTAATCCAGTATACATGGCTATCAGTAGCATTTTTCCTTTTCTGTGATAGAAAAGAAAACATAACTTAAGCTATGAGAAAAAAAGAAAAAGCCTAAACAACTTTCTGGCAGAATAAAACCACTTCAAGAGAAGACATTTCTAATATGACATAGAACAAATGGGCAGGAGTCTGTAAAAGAAAAAAGCCTCTTTTCCCTCCCAATTTTCTGTCCAAACAGCATTTCAAACATTAAAAGCCTGCCCACATAGCAGAACAAAATGATCAGAAAAGTTTTAAAAGTGCCACAGTACATTGCTGACTTATTTTTAAGATGACTCACCTATTAGAAAAGAGTCCCCTGAATGGGATTCCATAATTGGTTTTGACAGGGGAGGTTTTGATCTGTGGGAAGAAGGAAGAAGCATCTCTTAGAAGTTAAGCTTGATTAACAGTGTGCTTACAATTTTTTTTTTAATAGATAGATAGATATATATACACACGTGTAAGCGTGTGTCAAAAACAGAAGAGAATACCTCTGCCCCCTACTGGAAAGAGAAGCGTTTGCAAGTTAGAGACTTTGTACTACGTTGCAGTTGAGTTTTATACCCAATGACTCCTTAAGTTTTGAGGTAATCATTCAAGAGAAATCCAGACACTCTCTTCAAGTATCCTCCATAAGCCTTAATGTATTCATTCAAACAGAATAGTTACGTACAGTACCAGCTATCCTACCTCTCTAACTGAACATGCAAGTCTGGGAATTTACTGCTGTCTGCAACAGTAAAAGATGATGACTTAATCACCTCTAATCACCATAAGGCTTTCCCTGCCCATTATATTTTACATAATTAAGAATAAAGTCTGCTTGCTTCCCTGAAGTTTCCACATATCAACTTCTCCAATTCGGAACACTGGCTATACAGTCACACGTATGACTTGCCTGCACAATGAAACCTTTATTATAAATCCTACAGCATGAAGAGTTTCTCAGAAGACAGATGAAATAACTGTAGCTTGCAATTCATGACATTTTGCTGAATTACATTCAGTTTCATCCAGCATCATACTTACTTGATATTATGTATTTTTCTTGCAACTATCATTGGAAAATCCACTTCAAAATATTTTCTAGGGAGAAGATTTTCATCCTGAGAATTGGAGCAAGACTCTAGAATTAGGGACATTCAAGTTTCACATGCACACGACAGGAAGATATAACCTTAAGCCCTAAACAGTTTTTAGTTTACACTGGCATTTCTAAGAGTAATGTGGGACAATGTCCCAAAGCTTAAAAAAATGCCATCAAAACAACAAGAACAGCTGAGAGACATTAGAACATCCTCTAAGCATTAAGGAAATTATTTATCATCTTATGTAACGCAGCAATCCTAGACACTAGATCACTGAAACATATATTCCAACAATGTACTATCAGGATCTAGAAGAGCACAGCAACAGGAAACTATCATGACATTTACCATGATCTTCAGCATATTCCTTAGAAAGGAGTCAGAACATTTTGCACAGGTTTACACAGGTGGTGACCACACACTTCTCAAACCAACAGCCAGACTACGAGCATACCACAACTCTACTACAAAAAAAAGAGGAAAGCCTCTTCATTTCACGATGTCACTATTTGACACTCAGACAGATAAGCTGCACCAGTTTCTCCCTATGGAGCAATCCTTTTGTGATGGATATGTACTGCTAGCTCTAGCTCATCAACCTCATGAATTTCTGACCAGTAGATTAAATAGGTAGTCAGGACACTGAAGTGCTCAGTTAACTGAATCCCACCTTCTGTATGTTAATTACACCACACCTGCTCTTTACAAGGAGAAAGAATTGGAATTACAGGACCCACTTTAGCTTTTAAAAAACAAATAAAGTTAATAAAAACGTGTATTGACACATTTTTCATAAGAATGCAGGTAAGAAAAGAGCTTCACATTTCAGAAAAAAATAATTATTTTTTCCCTTCCACTGACTGAAATATAATGAATTGCAACAAAGCAAAATGTGACTGGCCTCCTCGGGCTTTCTTCTAGAAACCAAATTTACAAATGAATATGCTAACGAGAAGACAAGATGACTCAGAGGTGTGTTCACTCAGAATGATACTATCATACAGTATCTGAATAATCTGAAATATTTTCAATTACATATATATGTAAATGTGTGTGTATTTACATATACAAATTCACATTTATATTAATAATTCAGGAACATGTAAATAGAGCCTTTACAATCCTGTACTTCGGGACTTTAGTCCTCTCTTAGTATAGGATAAAAAAGTGAATTCTTAAGGCTTAGAGGACAGCAAATTGTGGCTTTCAAGCTGAAAGTCCACTAGAGGTCAGCTTCGTGTCACGCACATTTTGGTAAAAGCCCATGGGGCTGAGGCTTAAAGATACCTAAGCTAATTCTAAGCAAGGTGAGAACTGAGGCAGAGCAGCCAGGGCAGTCTGCTGCAGCACTCAGCCTCATTGCACACCTCCATGCTGTACTACAGAATGCAGCACCGATGAGCCCTCACAGAACAGTGCTTCAAATGTCCACACAAATCTTTGTCTTCAGCCAAGTTCATTACTCTCAGCTACCATTACCTTTAATCGCCAGAACAGGGTATCCATGCCAGCACCAAGATTAACAATTTGACAGTTGCATTCTGTCTTCTTTAGAAAAGCTTTAATCAGATAACTGACTCCATGAACACGAGCATAATAGCCTGTTAAAAAAAAAAAAGGGTTTTTTTCATTATTATTTTCATGTAATACTTGATGTGTAACACCCATTAAGATTTTTAAGGCGTCTGTTTAAAAAATGGTGTTTCTTAGGAAGAATAACTCACTCTTTTAAAGATACCTAATGGGGTTTGGGTTGGTTTTTTTATTACTAACAAAATCTGGTGCACTGATAAAACAGGATGCCTTAGGTAAATAAAAGTTTTAGTCAAGATTCACCTCAAACTAAGCAGAATAATTCTACCTAGCGCGCACACTTTTGTGGAGACCAGAGCTGACGTACCCCGCTGTGCTGGGTCAAACCAATCTTTTTGATTGCTTTGTAGAGATTACTGCTTGCTGAGAAACACAGAGACATTCCACTCAGAATACAAAAAGCAAAAGATAAAGAGTTATGATTTAAAGCATAATATTTAAAAGAGCAGATACAGTATGGAATTATTACTGTGAAGGAAACTTGTCTCACTTATTTCCTACACTCCATAATACCCAGTATAGAAAGCATTTGTCAGGTGCTGTACCAGACCAGTTAAGAACCTGTTTGCACTGTCTTCATCCACATTCACATGCCAACTTACCTCTATTGATTTCAGGTGCTTTTCTTTCTTTGGCTTGTCTCACAAAATACTGGATGTAAGGGTCCTTCCAGTAGCCAACACTTACAGCAAACCTGTGAGGAGAGGGAAAAAGAAAAAAAAAAAAGAATTATGAAATAAGGCCACCAAGATTTACTCTAAAAGATGTACAGTCTGGACAGGTCACTCTGACCTGGGTGCATACACGCAGGCACAGTTTAAAGAAATCTGTTGAATGTGGGGACCTATTTCAGTTAAGAAGTTATCTAAAGTCTAGTTAAAAGTTTCAGCTGTTGCCATATTAAGCATCTTTTTAATGGCCTCTGCACTATTTGATGAACTCCTGCAAATGAAGACCCTAATCTCAGTCATTTCCTCCTTGAGGAACCAGCAAACAGAGGAATTATCTGTCTACGCTTCCTCAGAGCACACACAAAGCATGCTTTACTTCTACACATCTTTATGCTACAAGCCGCTTGCACTTATTCCAGAGCTTCTACATATCACTGTAACATACACAACAGTACTATTTATTCTAATAGAACTCACTAGTTTTACAACTGATTGGAAAAGGTGAACTCTCAACACCAAACTCAACAACCCAACAATCTGCTGCTACAGCAATAACAAAGAACAAAAAGGCAGCAATAACAGAAGTTAAATTCATGGCTGCGCACAACAGGGCAACAAAACTCCATGCTCCCAGCACTATTCTCCAGGGGAGGCAAAGTAAAGAATTCTGAAAAAATCAGGATTTTTTTTTTTCTTGAGATATCGCTGATCCCCACTGCCAGGCTGTGCAATTCTAGCTACCACCGTACACCGTCTCATAAACCAACTCTTAAGCGGGGCAGGTGTTTAATAACAGGAGCTGGAAAGCTGGTGGCAGACCTGAGGAGTAAAGCCGCTGACCCAGGTGCAGGGCACCCCCCCAAAGGCGGAACGCTGACGGCGTTAAACACCTTCCCAGTCACCTCCGTGTACGCCCCCCGGCCGGTGCAGCTCCTGGGCCCCGGTGAGACAAAGGACACCGGCACGGCCAGGCATGGCGGCACCCGGGGACAGAAGGGGCTCCTCCCCGGGGGCCGGCCCACGCCTGCCCTGGCCCCCACCAGCACCGCCTCAGGGCCGCGGCCCGGTGCGGGGGGACGCCAGAGGAGCCCAGCCCGGCCCGGCCCGGCCCGGCCCGCCCCACCGTTTCGCCCCGCCGTTTCGCCCCAACAAGGCACCACTACCGTTTGCAGACGGACGCATCCTCACACGTGCCCCGGACCGCCTCATCCGCCTCGTCGAGGCCGGCGGCGGAGAGGGCGTCGCGGGCAGCGGCCGCCATAGAACGCGCGAGGCTCAGCCGCCCGCCGCTGCCGCCACCGCCCCTGCAGCCTGCCCCCCGCCGCCCTTCATTGGACAGCCTCCACAGGGCGGTCCGCCGTAGTTCCACAGCGATTGGTCTGAAGACTTGTCCATCCCTACAATGTCCAATGAGAGAGTGTGGGCTACACCGCCCCGCCCAGGAAACGGCAGTGGTACCGCAAGGGAAGCCGGGAGCAGTAGTCTTGGGGGACGCTAGGCAGTAAGGCTACGGCAGTGGCTCCCGGGGCTGTCTGCAACCGGCAGGGGTAGCCTTCGCGCACAGAGCCCAGCTCCGCTGAAACAGCAGTGCTCCGCCCTTCCGAAGTGAGCGGTCTGGCGGAGGAACTGACATCCTGACTCCGGGCGGGACATCCGGGCTCCCGGCTGCCCCGCCCGTTCCCCCACGGGCAGGGGAGGGAGGGGGCGGGACCGGAAGTGGTTGTGGGTTCCGGTGGGGGCGGGGCCGGTGGCGCCGCCGCGAGGAGGGAGGAGGCGGGAGGCCGGGGCGGTGTGGCTGCGGCGGAGCAGTGGGTGCTTGCCGGGAGGCCGGGGGAACGGCTGCCGCCATGAAGAAACAGTTCAACCGGATGAAGCAGCTGGCCAACCAGACCGTCGGCAGGTGAGCGGCGGGGCCAGGGTCCCGTGGCGGTGGGCGGACCCGCCGGGCCGGGCTGGGGCGCCGGTGGGGCTCGGGCGGCGGCTCCGATTCTCCGTGCGAAGCCAATGGGCAGCGGGCGGAGGCCATCCGTAGTCTGGGGGCGGGGAGGGGACCGGCCATGACCGCGGGGGGGAACCTTCTGTGGGCTCTGGGAGCATCGAGCGGGCAGGCGGTGGAGCAGGGGCTGGCTCCCGGGACCGGGCTGGAGGAGAGGAAGAGCCGCTTCTCTTCGTAGTATTGCTCCAAAAGTATATAAAAATGAGCCGCATGATGAAGATTCCGGTCCTTGGTTCTGGGACCTGGGCGAGTGCCTGCTCCAGGTCGGTCTGCGCTGGCACTGAGGCCTCGCCCGATCTGCTCGGACTTGTCAGCCCCGGGTCTGTGGCGGGGCCCGTGGGGCCACCTGAGCCCCCTCGGGGGTGGCCCTGGCCCCCGCAGCTGTTTGCATCTTTTGCTTCCTGCCGGGGGGTTCGCCACTTTGGTTTCCTTTGTTACTCTGTGAATATTGGGTTATTTGATCTGTTTCTTGCTCTTTTTTCACATTTAAGGAGACTTCAAAGAGTGTGTCCTCTGTCACTTAATTTTAACTAAAATAACAGAAGGCTCGTAGGTATGATTGCCACCAGTTTCCAGATGTCGGAGTCTTGGAAGGCCTTTAGCCTGACTCTGTAGAAAGAAACCTGCACAGAGTCACAGGAGCATTGTCCTGCAGCTCTTCTGTGTGCTAAAAACACAAATGTAACTTCACAGTGGGTCTAGTAGAGTTCTGTATTTCCCTGCTACCTCCCAGCTCCTCTCTATTTTCAGGGAAAACTTGATCTGAAAGGGTGTACTTACACTGGAAATATAAACTTTCATATTATCTGAGTTTATATTTTCATGGTCTCGACTCCAATGACTTATTTGACACAGTGTTTATATTATTTGGGGCCTACATACCTATAGAACAGGTCAAGTGTGTCAGCTAATAATGGCTAAGCAGCAGATTTGTAATAGGGTGTTTGTTCTGCTGTAAAAGAGCATAACTTCCAAACCAATCTTGTGCCCTTTCATTCTCATTTTATGTAAATTAATGGATTTTTTTTTTTTTTTTTACATTGTGAGAGTGTTTATTAGCATCCTCTTTTTGCATGTGTTGGGCCCACAGATCCAAATCTTAAGTGGAATTTCAAGTAATCTGCATCCTACCAAGTAGGATAAACATCTCGGGCTGCTTTCTGTTTCCAAGGGGAAAATCAGAATTAAATCTGGAGAACTGTTTATAGTCATGTTGGGAGGTTCATGATGACCTTTGGCTAAATGCAGCTGAAGCCTAGTGGAAGCTGTAGCTATCTGTTGTTTCACAACGAGGTTCTTGGGGTGTGGTTGTCTGTGTGCATGATCATTGCTCATACTTCGCAGGTAGTCCACTGGTTCCTTGGCAGCCTGGGTCTGGAGCAGCAAAGTTTTTCAGTTTCATTAAAATACAGACAAGTACCTGTAACTGTTTTTCATTAAAAACTATTTAAAATGACACTGACTCGCTTGTTTTTATAGGCTTAATATGAATAGCTAGTTCAAATTAAATTTAGACTGTCTTTCTCTCTTTCCTGTTTTGGTCAATATTAAATACAAGCACATCCTTATTGGTTCTGTCTTCACTTACACGGTGTGTTTTAACAATAAAGTATCTTTGGTTAGTTGTACGGATTCTTTACCCAAGAACATACAAATTTTTATTTAAATAGAGGTGAGAAGACTGAAGAGTGAGTGCAATCATAAAGTTTTGATTGCTGCTTGTTGCCTTTTTCGTGTATAAATTATATCCTCATGTTTGTAAGTGCTTTGAATGAGCCAAATTGACCCTTTAAGGGTTTTGTTGGCATAGTCTTGTTAGCACAAGGTGGTACTTGCTCTTGTTGCTGCCCTTAATATTTGTGGCTTTCCAAGTTGAAGAAAAATGCTTATGTAATCAAAATGATTTGCAGCACTGTAAATCTACATTAATTCTAATGAAACTCAGGAAACTTAGTTTATGGATGCAATTTGGGCATGGGAGGGAAAGAAACAAAACTCGGGAGGTTTGTGTTGGCTTTTGCAGTGTATGATCACCTGTATGTATAGGAGCTGTAACAGTGGAAAATCAGTGAAGATACTCTTACATTGTGCAGTGCATTCTTGTGCACAACTGAGCAGTGCTTTTCCCCAAACCTGTTTTTCTTTAATGTTTTCTTTGCAGTGACTTTTAAGATATCTTGTTGTCTGTAAAGATGTTTAACATTTTTTATTAGATGTTTTCTTAGATACAAACAGCATTTGAAATAGTAACTGTTTTTAAGGGGTGTCAGAGCCCACAGTCTAGTGAAGACTTTGATTTGATAGAGATAATTTCTGGAAATGCTCGTGCATCTGTCC
This sequence comes from Falco punctatus, assembly GCF_963210335.1. NCBI lineage: Eukaryota > Metazoa > Chordata > Aves > Falconiformes > Falconidae > Falco > Falco punctatus. Next base: position 26,196,078 of record NC_137583.1, read on the forward strand.
TCCTTCAGCTGAGGAGGTGAGAGGGATGTTTCAGCCCTGCAACACTCATCAGGAAATCAAGCATGATTAGACCAGTCAGTGTACAAAGAAGGAGAAATGGTTCGCTTTCATTTTAATAAAAGTTAACTTGAAAAACATTTTGTTTCAAGAGGTGTATCAAATGTGCTATTAAAGTTAATTGGTGAATATTTAATATTATTAGCGTACTTATATTTCATGTACTAGCCAAGCATTCCAGTAGTCACCAGGGTCTTAATTCATTTCCCAAAGTAAAATCATTTAGTAGTGGCAGATTTGTAATTGGCTTCACTTGCAAATATCAGGGCTGAGGTTTTCAGATTTCAGGCAGTGCTGCATTCTCTGGTTTTGATAAGCACTGTACAACTCTTGGAAGATGTGGGAGATGCGACAGTCATCGTTCAGTAGGATCTTGCAGGCAGTATTAGCAGAGGGAAGTGTTTCTGGCACTGGGTACCAAAACCAGGACTGAACCATTTCAGTTTTGTAATGTTGAAGGAAAAAAGGGACGGGGGGGAAATTGAAACTTGCTTCCCATCTGGTGCTATTGCAGCTTGCTGCTTTCTGAGACGGGTTTACATTGAGTTGGTGTAACTTGTTCCTTAGCTGTTTATGCTTGGACAGAATGAGGAGACAAATCCTATGTCAAAAGGACTTTAATGTTTATGTAAATGTCTTGAAGAGGTGCAGTGTTCAGTCTTTCAAGGCCCCATACGCCACTGGGACATCTAGCAGGTCAAGAAGCCGCCCCTCAAGAGAAGTAGTATTTGGAGGAAGAGTTTGGGCATCTGTGCTGAGGGGTCACATTTCTGCTGTTTCTCCTGGGGTGCTTGGGGATGTTGTAGGGACTGCCTGCTCCCAGCTACCTTTTCTGGCACATTTGCTCTTTGGTATAATCTGCTGCTCCAAAGGGTGACCTTCGACTGGCTGTTGCTTTTCATGGTGGTGTATTCGGAAGGGGTATAGTCTTATGCTTTTCACTCATTCAAAGCTTTTTTCGCTATAGTTGAGGGGTGGGGAGAACAAGCGTGTTGTCGTGAGGTCAGCAACCCTTGGCTGTGCATCAGTGATGTCTTTACCCTGTTTTTTTTCTCTTTATCAGAGAGACATTTATCGTGTTCAGCTTGCTGTAGGTATGAATGGTACTGCCTTTCTTACACCCAGCTTCCCAAGGTTGGCATCCTTGGCCTTGTACCACAAATACATGACTGAGGATCAGAGAAGTAATACCTCAGCATGGAAAAATAAGAAAAGATGGGCAAGAGCTTCATTAAAGCAGAGGAATGGTGTTTATGGGAAGCCTATGAGTCTGCGTGGATAGTATTATATAGATTTATGAAATATATGTAGGAAACTAATTAAAGAGGGGATTAGCTGAGTGGAACAGGATTCCACAATAATTAATAGATGTGTTAAATATTTTGCAGCAATTATCTCATGGATGTCTTTGGATGCCTTAAGACAAGTATTCAATCTGTCACTGAGTATTTTTTTATGTATTTGACAGGTTTGTTTTAAGTGCTGCAGGTGTGCAAGCGTTTCTGCTGAGGGGAGCAACCCAAGCTGGTTAACCTGTAAGGTGAAATATCAATTACTTGTCTAAACCTGGAGGAAAGGGGGAAATGAAACTATGTTTTGCCTTTCATTGAAAACTGACAGTTCAAGCACTGGTCCCTTGAGTTTCGTTGGCTGGTTTCGGGTAGTGTCGGCTGCTTCAGAGACTGTCGCAAGTTTGGGCCAGGCAACTGTGTGACCACCTCTCACGGTGAGGTGGCTTCAGAACTTCCCTGGGGCAGTCTTAGCTAGAGTAACGAACTGTGAATCTCAGTGTGTGTTGATTCTTGTGTCATCATGAAGGATCTTGAACCTAGTCAGAGATAATTAAAGAAGCAGGGCTGGGGCATGAAGGGGAGCAGAGGCATGGCTTACCAGGAAATAATTAGTTCTGCATGAGCTGAATGAATGCAAGAGAATAAACTGGCGTCTTGACCATGACAGATACACAGCTAATCATACAAAACAACTATCTCAAAAATCTAACTTTATTTTGAGCTATGTATCAACTCCAGCCTAAGCAGCTGGAAACAACTTGAAACTTTTCGTTAGGCTTAAAAAAATAAGGGTGGGAAGGTGGTGGAGAAAAAAAGAGTAACCTTCATTCTGAATGTCATGGTTTTCCGGTGGCCTCTGATTCCTTAGAGGCTATATGCTGAGATTGATTTTAATGGATTTGTGTTAATTCTGCTAAGCTTTCATCTGTTTTGAGGACCGAGGCTTGTACGCACTGAGAAAAGTTCCTTGTTTCACACAGAGATTTTGTGTGTGCTTCATCTGGGTACAGTGCCTTGTGAAGTGGAAGTTGCGGAATATGTTTTAGCACATGCTGTCTTACAGATTTGAAGGGGTGAGGTACCACTTCCTGGTGTGTTGTACTTTTCCTTGGGATGCTTTGTAAGCAGGTACTCATGTTAGCAGATCAGCTATGTGTTAGGCTCAGAAGTGAAAAGGGTGTATTATGTATGACATCAACAAAGTAATTCTTCAGATATCTGTGAGTGCTTGTCTTAGAACTTTCATACCCTTTTATAAATTACAAAGGGAGACAGATCTTGATGAGAAGCTCGGGAAGTATTCTACTTTATAGTTGCAATCATCTCTAATGAAAATAAATGTTCAGAGGCATTGTCATTAAAGGCTTTCAAATGATACACTAATAAGCATTTGAACTACATAGCAAAGTAATTTATGTGAGGAATGAGTCCGTAGAGGTGTTTGTATCATGCTATTTGCTTACAGAAAAACAGGTTGGTAATTAATGACACTCGTTAGACTGTCTTACTATTTTACATGAGTTGGGCTTTCCTGCCTCTGGGGACACAACTATTGATGTTGTTCCCATCAATTTCTGTTTTAATCTTTTAGGTGTGATCAACAGAGTACCATACAGATTAAAACTTACTCTATCCAACTGGTCTGGAAAGTTTAGGTCTGGTGAAGTCATCTAAGATCAAGACTGATAAATAGGTGGTGGATATACTTACTGTCTTTACTAGGAGAGATACTCTATCCGCCCTTAGGCTTTAACAGTAATTTAAACCAGGGACATGCAGATCTGACTAATTAGAAATCTGGAAGAGACCACAAACCGCCTTAGAAAGACCTTTTTTTTATGCAAGAAACTAACTTACTATAGCTTCTTTACTAGTCTGCCACTGTTTAAATACAATTTCTTGTGTACAGATAGATTTCTCCAGGCCCTGTACACATGACATTACTGTGACTCAACAGGATTATTAGAACATACCTTTTAATAGCTCATGCCCTGCATAAAATTTACTATGCTAAACTATATTTAGTATTTCTTCAAGCCACTTGGCAACCTGTAAGTTAGAATCGATGTTATTGTAACATAGTCTTTTTAACTTGCTTTAATGTAATATTATTGAATGATTCTGTACAGTAAGAAACTACTTACATTTGATTTGTATAGGGAAAGACCAGCTGGAAAACAACAATTTTTAGTAATACTTCACGGGAAAAGTGGGTGATCCAAGTTACTAATTTTTTTCTTCCCGCTAAAGTGTTATCCGTTGGTTCTAGTCTTTTTTCAGAATTGTTCTGTGAGTTATTGCCTAAGGAAGTTCTTCTGCTTCTTTGGCTTTTGTTGCTAGTACTTTACAAACTAGCTTTTTGAAGCATCCAGGGTGGTAAAACAAGAATGCACTTGCCTCTGTTAAGTCCGTAACACTTCAGACAATATAACATGAACCCTGCAATGCCATTTAATGTCAGAGAAATATTTCTTTAATGTTTTTCTAGTTCTTGTGTAGGAAAAAAAAAATAAAATTGAGTATGACCCCGGTATCTGAAAATGTCAGTCTCACCCAAACATCCTTTTAAAAGAATTTAAATGTGATAAATGTTATTTACTTGGAGTGCATGTTGTCATTGGCAAAGAGATTTGAAAAAGTGGTAAACAACGCTGAAATACATTCATATTTACAGGCAGGGGGAGATCTGCTTTGTACTTGGTCTTTTAGGTTGACATTTTTCTGTGTCGGAGTACTCATGAAAAGAAAAATCTCAGTTCAGTGTTTATAATAGTTAACTTAGACATTTCCTGTTTATCTCCAAATGAAGCTTGAGGTCTCTTTAATTAGAAAATTGACTTAGATCTTTCTGGATGGCAGAGCAATTTGATGATGGGTTTAAAAGAGTCCAAGCAGATGAAATTAGGGAAGATCTGTTTTGCTGAACATGTGCAGACCTTTGGATTTCATGTAACTGTCAAGGACTGATTGAAATAAAATGTGTGTGAATGCTAAAGCACTTGTATACTGACAGCAAAGGGAATGCATTATCTAAACATCTCTGTGTTGGTAGTTTGGCTGTTGAACAGGCAGAGCAAGGAGGCAGTAAGCTTTGTATTGCCTGAAACGCTGGCGCTGGTGTATCCAGCTGCATAAACTGCTCATTACCGCTTAGCCGCTTCTAGGCTACGGTACGGCTGTGCAGAAGTGCAGAACTTTATGAAATGGTGTGTCTGTCCGAGGTGTAAGCAAGCCAAGTATCAGCCGCTACCCCTTTAACACTGCTTCTCAGCCTCAGCAGTGTATCAACAAAGTCTCTTGGTATCTGCATATTTATCTGTTTCCTGCACCCTTTGGGGAAAACTGACACAATGTAATGCCTTGTGCAGCTCAGGAATCTGATTTTTCTAACAGTACAAACTTCCAATTATAGGAAAACATGCAGCTATTATGTTTTCAGTTTGGGGCTGCTTCTTGTGGTAGGACTTGGCACTTGCCAGTGTGTGTGTGACTGCCATTAACGCAGCAACAAATGGAGTAGTTTGTGGATATAAATTGTGTCCAAGATGTAATCTAGATTAAATTTTTTGAGCATGCCTGTTAATCCTGTTGATTAATGTACCCTTCAAAGCACATTGCTAAAGCCGAAGGAAAAATTACCTGAATTTACCTGAGTTGAGGACATTGTAGAGACTTTCTTCAATTGTTCTGTCTTGGTAGACAGCTTGTGAGCTGGTGAGGTCTGTGAGGCTGAACTCAGCCTGCTGCTGCTGGGGAGAAGCTGACTTGTACTGGAACCCCTGGTAAGAGGAGAGGTTTTGTCTGTGAACAGATGGCCAGAAAACAAGGAGTGTGTTTTGGCCTGCTTTTAGGTGTTCCCTCAAAGTTTTGTAAAGGCAGTCAGTTACCAGTATCTCTTAATTCCTCCAGGACCAAGATGACCTCCTATTGCTTTAAAGTCTAGGTTGTTAGGAATCCTTAAGATTAGAAACTGTTTAAGAAATGACGCTGTGTTTTGGAGAAAGTTACTTCTCGGCAGAAATTAGCTGTGTGTAATGCTGTGCTTAGTGCATTGCATATGGTGTTTTCCAGAAAACCACCATATGAAACTTTCTAGATACTTCACGTTGCATTTGGAGTGCTCTTATAAGGGCAGCAACAGGTTTTAAATCAATGAGTAAGTATTTGCTCAGCCCTTTGTTTAAAAAGCCTCATCACTTGTGATTCGGTTCCAGACCACATGAAAACCTAGGAGTGCCTCAGCTGGGCTGCGTCTGCCTTGCCCAGCGTCCAGAAGCTGATGACGTGGGAAGGGTGCAAGGCTCCAGTATCCCGTGGTGTTTCCCACACATGTTCTCACGGCCATCAGCTGTGTCTATCTCAGGAGCTTCCTGAGCCCGAGGTGACTTCGGTGTGGTTGGTGTCTGATAGCACCAGGCTTGTGGTGGTCCACGCACAGATTGCCCATCATTGCTAACATCAAGCTCCACCTTACTGAACAGCTGAAGAATGTGTTAAAGCTGTGGTCTGCTCCCCTGCTTCTCAGAAAGTTCAAATTCTGATAGTTTAAACTACTGATCTTCTTAAGTGGATCTTGTATGAAAGAAACATGTTTTTCCGTGCCTGCAATATGAGAATGAGACCCTTAGTGTGTTGCCTTATTTTTCTGAGCAGTGGGTGCTGCCAAGGCAGATGCAGCTTCAGTTATTTTGCTTCCCCTTAATAGATGCAGAAAATGCTTTTCAAACTTACGTAAAAATCTGTGGTATTTGGTGGTGAAGAATGACTTGGTTTCGTTGTGCTATATTTTGTTGACTTGAAGATACCTTAATAAAATGTTGTGCTTTCCGGGTGAGAACTAGCTACAGCCTGTTGGTTAGAAGAAGAAAGTTATATAATAACTTTGTGGCAGACTTGTGTGTCAAGTGCTGAGTGGGCAGTGTGTGAAATACTTGAGATTTTTTCTGTAGAAAAAAATTAAAAGGATTCCGTACTCAGGGATTTAGGAAATATTAATTGTCCTCTTGTGTGCATGCCCTCATCTCTTTCGGCTCTGTTCATCATGCTGCTGCTTGATGAAATAAATCAGAGGACTGATAAAATAGTCACAATAGACAGACATACAGCATAGGATCTGTTGTAACTGGATCATCTTGGGCTTCCTCTTCTGCTGGGGGGTCAGAACTACACAGCAAGGGTAAAGGGAGCATCTGTCTCAGGAAAGCACAGTCTTATGTTGCCTTAAAATGATTAATAAAATGTCATTTTTCTGTGCAGATTTTTCTCTGGTGGTTTCACAAGGTTTTGAAGGGTCTAGGGCAGCATATAATGGTCAGCTGTGCAACTGCATTCTGGAGGTGGAGTCCAGCTCTTCTGATATTTATTCATATAAACAAAATAATCTTGGTATTACCCTCTTTGTGGGTGAAGTTGTGATTCCTTGATTCTGACTTGATGTGATGGTGTTACTTAGCGCAAATAATTTTAATATAAGGTTATGCTCAGAGTCAAAATCCTAAAATAGTAATGATTTAATCTGCCAAAATAGCTAAAGTGATCTAACAAGCTCTTTCAACCTGATGCTGTAATGTGATACACTTGGAATTTATGAAAGCAAATGTATTTCTTAGATACTTGCCATGGTATTTTTAGGTTATGATAACGGATCTGTGACCAGAACTGCTCTTTAGAGGTCATTGTATTAGCAAATGATGAAATGCCAAATACATATGGTCTTTTTAGGATGTGGTTAAATGAAAAGTGTCTTAGTGTCTTAGAGATGTTTTCTAGTATTATGCACCGCTTCCAGAAAGAGAGGTTTCATGGCTTAAAAGAAGTAGCTCCGTTTTTTTGGTGTTTTAGGAGAACCTCCAACCCAGTGTTAGGTCTTACATAAAGCAGGAATTAGCTGCCCCTGTTTGCCATGGCACAGCTCTGGTCTGAAACCAATGGGAGCTTAATAATGCCAATTAAACTGGGTGAGGTATGGCTGATCTCTGGTAATTCAGAACAGAGTAGCTTCACAGCAGTTGGTGGTGGCATATCAAGTGATTTCTAACAGATCACTGTGCTTGATTACCTCATTTTGTCAGGGCTGTTTGATTGTTATAGGTACCAGTCTTGAAAGGAAGGCTGAATTTGATCCTCGCTGAAACTGTCATGCTCAAAGCAGCACTTGCTGTCTAGACAAGAAAAAAAAAAAAAAAGGGAACTTGTGAGTATCCTTTTTATCTGCAGCATTGCTTTGTTGACTGAATTTGAACATTTTGGTTAAGATTTATTCCTTAGGAACTAAGTAGTCTTAAAAGCTTTGAGTTTGCAATGGCTTTTCCATTGCTGATAAAAGCACGTCAGAATAGTTGTGCATCTTATGCTTGGACAGTCCTGCTGTCTCAACAGGAAACAGCTTTCATAAATACGCGCCAGCTGGGTGAGGTCACAAGTTCTTCTCCTCATGAGGTGGAGCCTTTTTTTTTTACTCAACACAGATTGTTTTCTTGTGAAGTTAATTGCATTGCAAAATGACAGGAACATCCTGGGGACTGCAGCAGAGTGAATCAAAGAACCAGGGGATCTGCAAAACCTGAGTATGCAAAATACCCAAATCACTTTTAGGTGAGAAGGATTAATAATGGAGGTTTTTTCCCATCTGGCTTACAAATTGTCCTGTGCCAGAAATTGCTGGACTGAGGTTTTTGTATAAATATATTCATTGGCGAGATTGCATGTTTCTCAAGATAGCAGTGACACTTCCAGAATGAAAATTAATAAAAGGAAAATTGGTAACTTGTACAGCTGGTGACTGGTAACCTGTACAGAACAGGTAGGTCATTGTTGAGAGCTGTTGATGCTGTCAGAGCATGCCACTTGTCGTGCACTTGTACACACATCCTTGGTGACACAGTTAAGGCTACAAAAAACTACTTTAGCTAGTGACAGGAAAATTAAGTTAAAAGATTGGCCCTTTTTTAGGAGATGAATTGCCTTGCATGCAGATTGGAAAGCTGTGGCTGTGACGTGGCTTTGAGAAGTACAGCAGCGTATTCAAATGCAAACTTCTCTGGCATCTATGAACTAATTATCAAGCAACCTATAGAAGATATTAATCCACCTGATTAAAATGTTCTGTTGAAAACGAAGATAGAAAGCTAGTATTTTCATGCAGAAAAAGAAATGTGTGAACTAAACTGTTGCAGCTTCTATTTCAGTCGAATATTTAACTGGTTTGTTTTGCTGTAAGCCGATTTAATACGGAGATTAAGTGTTCTGATGTTTTTTGTACGAATTGAACAGTAGGATAAAATAATCCTGGTTTTGTAGCAGCAGGTCCAAGTGTGTGTTGGAAATACAGTATAGGTTAATAAACCTTGATTAGACTATTACTCCAAGGCTTGTATTTCCTTCTTGGAAATCTAGTGATAGAGTTAACTTGCAGTTTCATGCTGGGACAGCAAAAAGCATCGTGTGCAACACATAGCAGGGCAGTAATGGCATGATTCTGCATGTTATACACATCAGTCTGGTCTTGTATATGCTGTATCTAAGCAACATAAAAACAGACATCTATATCCAGTGCTGTAAAACCCAGTAATTGGATGAGTCGTCTCAGTTGCAGGCTAATTGTCAAACTCGGCTCAGAAACTCTCTTTCCTGTTGGTGAAACATAATAAAGGGTTCACCATTAATTGTTAATCATGGCTACTGATCAGAAAATCAGTGCAAAGGCTTCACTGTGAAATAGTAGGCATAAAGAGTAATCCCTGTTTTGTCACTACCCTCAGTCAATTTTGTGTAACTTTAAGTCCCTGGATTCCCTTACACTTTTTTTACTGTTGATTCAAAGCTTCCAATTCCTTTTTGCATTCTTACTTTCTATTCCTACTTCATTGTTCTGCCTTTTCTGTGTTTCCTTGTTTTACTTCTTGCGTTGATTCAGTTTAGTTCCTTTTCTAAGGCTTTCTCTTGCCAGTTTTGTGAATTCCCGAACTTAAATAGACCTGTCTGGACAGTATATAAAATTAAGAACAGCTTTACCTTTAGTGAAATGTTCATTCTGGATTGGAATTTTTTGACACTTATGCAAGGTAATGTGTAGCTGAAATGTCCTGCCAAAGTGCAAAAAAGCAAATAAATATGCCAAAAACGCCCAGGATTCTTCTAGCAGTTTGGTGTATTTTGCTCATTCCCGTATTGTGTATTTTTCCTATTCAAACGTACCTGCACTGCAAAAAGTTTGTCTTTGCAAAAGGCACTACTGCCTCTTGGAGTCTTTTCCAGTGATTGGAGAATGCAGGACTTCGGGTAAAAGAAATAATAAAAATTAAAAGTGTCCTGAGTTAGTGGGCGATCCACCTGTTTCGTGGCTAGAATGGAAAGCCATGTCTTGTTGGAAAGTTCAGGATATGTCTGAGGGGGTTTTGGTGGTTTGTTGGTTGAGGTTTTGGGGTTTTTTTCCCCTTCTAAACGTGAAGGAGTTCTCATGTCAGCAGGTGGTTTGGCGAGGGGACTGGTCCTTGTCTAAAACTAAAAGCTGCCAAACCCACGTGTAGGAAATTCATGAGCCATTCTCTTACCCAGAAACATCAGCTGCTGCCTTAACTGTGGTCAGGGTGTACAACTGCATGTTGCTTTGCAGCCGTGCCCTTGCTGCCATGCCCTGACTCCCCACTGCCCTTCCATTTATTCCCACCCTTTCTTTGTGCGTGCATTTTGATCTCCACAGTGAAGTTAATCTGACTGAAAATGGGTTTTCTTCCAGCCAGGTTAGTTGATCAGCCAGGTCAATCCTTTGAGCTACTGAGTAGTGGAGATGCTTGTGCAAGCAGCTGAGGATGGTAGGAGGGAGGACACAACAGCTTTTTTCAGCAGCTCTGCCAGCTGATGTCACCTCCCTGTTCATGAAATGTTGGCCTCAGGGTGCAGTTTAAGCTGATGTTAAGTAGCTGCTGTTGCTAAAAGGGACAGATTTCCCCTCTCCCTGCCCAGCCTGCACTGGTGCCAGCTCCCCTGCCCACGGGCAGGGAGTGTTGCAGCCATGGGGTGGCTTAGGGAGGGGGCCAAGACAACTGGAAACCAGTAGTTTATTGGATGTAGTTCCAGTCTGAGCTGCCTTTGACTGCTGCTGATGCAGGGGAGGGATGTAAGGAGTGGTACCTGAAGTTCAGGGGAGGGAGGATGCTTCAGACAGGACTCTTGAAAGGAGAAAAGTTGTAGGGAATTGTGCAATGGAGGAATCCAGCGTTTGCTCCTTGTCGTGCGTTTGGTTTGGTGGTGGCTCAAGGTGGTGCAAGTTCAAGCTGCTGTGGGGGGCCGAGGTGGGCAGCTCTGGAGGGCCAGCCCGGAGCAGGAGGTGGCTGCAGGCTGGTTCATGGCTGACTTCGGCCAGGTTCGTTTTCAGCGAGACTCGGGGCTCTGCTGCGGCTGAGTTGTGAGTGCCACTGGAGCACAAAGGCAGCAGCGAGAGCTCCCATTTTGGCAGTGGCTACATTTGTGTTGGCATACAGGGAATGTAAAATTGCACCTGAGATTAAGGAATAACAAATTCAATAATGATTTAGGTTGCTTTCTGTGCTGCTGTCTCATATCAAAATTGTACCCAGCTAATTCTAGATGAAGTTATTTCAACAAAAAGATTTTCTTGCTTGGAGGAGGGAAAGCCCTTGTGTGAAAATAAACTTTTTAATGTAAATAAATACCGGGAAGTTAAATACTAAAACCAGTTTTTTTACCAAGACATCATGTAAGGGTGTTTGTATACTGTTTTAAAAATAAATCATATTAATAAACTGACATGTTTGGAAAGTTCAGGTTCTGTAGTACATGTTATGTGGAGCGTACTTAGCATGAGAAATATACATTATAATACTCAACTATTTTTTTATGCCTTGCTTTTTCCTCTTTAGGATAAGCTTAGAAAGTTTCTTATGTAGCTTAGCTTTGCCTCAGATTCCTTGGGGGTTTTTTGCATGCTAATTTGTGACAGCTTGACACAAGAGTGCTTACTTTGGAAAGAAACATATGACCACCGCTAGTTTCGTCGTGACTGGATTTAAGCATTTAGAATTTTAAGCCCCTTCAGCAGCACTTTGCTTTTTCCTTCTGAAGGTATTAGTACTTTCACAAATCAAATGCACTTTTTCAAAACAAGCCACGTGTTTTTATATTGGCCTAACATACAGTGTGAGTGGAGGCTTGAGTTTTTTTGGAAGTTAAAAAGCATACAAGGAGAGCTTTAGCTAAATTTCTGTTTGTGGTATGAAATAGTAGGTTAGCAATAAGTATTTGATTTGCTGGGACAGTAGTCAGCTGGAAGCACTTAAATGTAAATTTTTGTTTGTGTCCAGAAGTTTAAAAGCTATCAGACTCATTCATCAAAGCTCACTTGAAACATCACTTCATCAAAGAAAAGTGCTTTAAATCTGGTTCTGCATTTGAACCACAACTGTATTTTTGCTATATCAAAAGCTCAGGTTGCATTAATCTCCAATTTGCAGTGCATGTAGCTCAAAATTATCTACCTAGCTTTGTTGCATAGACTTAACTGACCATTTGGGTTTTTTCACACTGCACCATATTTGGTTTAATTCTCAATATCTAGTATTAAAAACAAATGTATATTTTGACAAGGAAGGACTGGAGTTCTGAAGGGCAGTGCGGGGCCTCACTGCAGCGACAGTACCTCCGAGGGTGTCCCTAAAATAGGATTTGGCTTGAGCCGTGGTTGTTCTAAATAGCTAAATTTACTGCCTCACTTGGGAGAGGAGCCTTGGATCCATTTCACTTACGAAGGAATTTCAGATCCCCTAATGTGAACAGTCTGTTGTGGGTTTCCCTGCAACTGCAAAGGAACAGTCTGCTTTTTTTCCAAGATGATAATCTCCCTAAAGCCTGGTCTGCCTTTAATTAGAGCAGTCAGGCTCCATCCTTCAGCATCGGATGGCTGAGATTATAGAAGAGATCAAAGTTGCAGCTTTTAGATTGAGCGACCAAGCAATGTTTGGTGGAGGAACTCAGCGGAGAAAATGAAGAAGGAAGACAAAGGAGCAGAAATCTTTATCAATTTAGTGAGGCCTGAATTGTAGTTTTGGCTTTCTAAAGATACAGAACATGATTAATTAAATATTTTGGTTTCTTGGTGGTGATGCACCTTTTTTCCAAGCACTTCTAAAGGATTAGAAGTGCAGAAGCTTCAGTAACTAGATGGCTTAAAACTGGTGACTCAAGTGTCACCAATTTTAGTATGAGAACTGTTTCTGCACTGTAAAGTCCTACTGGACTTTCCATAGGAAGTGAGCTGGAGGGTTATCTTGTCCGAAACAGCAGCCTTTGGTGTGATTTCTGCTACTGCCACTAAAGCATTGGCAGTCACCAGATTTATGATGAAAGTAATACTTGTGCAGAAGTTTCTATTGTTAATTTGGGTGAAAAATGCAGATACTAGGCAAACTCAAAGTAACTGGTGACTGGTGGTGAGTGGTGTTCCCTAAATACTAAGTAATATTGAAAATGGTGACTGTCATCTGACAGTCATTCTGCAGTGATTTTAGAATGTTTAAGAAGAACGCGGGCAATATTGATACTTACCTGGGGTTATGCTAGTTTCTCTGGAAAAAAATCAACCTCATTGATGATCCCAATTTGTCACCTTTCAGTATGAACGCTGGTTTTGTTGTTTGGTTTTTTTTTTAATGGCAGAGAGTCAAAAAGAGATTAATTTGGGGCTTGTGTGACTTAATGAACTTGGTTTCTGTGGTGGGAGGTGTACTTGGCCAAACATTTCTGCTGTGGCTCATCTTCAAAATGCTGTACAGGTGAAACCAAACTCTTACAGTATATCCACAAAGCTGAGTATATGCTGCAGGCTGCCAAAGGAAGCAAAAGAAATTCTTTGTAATAAAGTGGTTTTGAAAAGTGACCTTTAATTTATTATGTTTATGAAGACCACAACTGTAGGATTTTTGCTTTCCGGTTGCGCAGAAAGATCCTTTAGTGTGTTAAAGATCTCAACTGCTGAAAAACATACAGAAATGCAGAATCTGGGAGTGAGAAATAGGTGTATTACAACCTGTATTTTAAATTCTATTTCAGGTAAGGAGTGCTGGTGTGAGCCTGGCTGCCTGGGAGGAGGAAGGGGCCGGGCAAACCTTGTCATGTTTTTCTGAGCTGGAAAACAAGAGGTTCCCTGCATCACCTTGATTTCTTGAAGTCAAAACCAAGTAAAAATTAAGGAAGAATCTGCCCTAGACAATGATTTATCTCACGTTTGGGTACTGACTGCAGCAGTCGCTTTAAGTGCACGGTAATTGATACCAGCAGCTGCTTCTCCTGCGTCCTTGAAAAGGTAGCACCGAGTTTGTCTCTGTTATGTTCAGCTGTTTCATCTCTTGCCCGGATTGAAATTTTCATTTAGTTTTAAAATTATTTTATGTGTTTAATAATTAGGTTCCTTTGATGTGGATTATAAAATGCAGAAAGGTTCACCCAGCTTAAAAGGGAAGCCCGTTCCCAGAAATTTACCACAATGTCAAATGGGGAGAAGCAAGCTGATAGTCCTGAAACACCTTTAAGTTACATTTTCTATGAAGTTTGTCTTAGTGAACGTTAAAAAAGCAAAGCTTTTAGAAGGGAAATTGCAATCTAATTCTGGATTCCTTGTTTTGGAACAGAGCTGCTGATTCTTTCATTTTTCCTGGCAGCAAATCCTGCCTATTGTATGTGCAGAGCGGGCAGGATGTGCTGCCAGCACAGCACCGGCAAAGGTGCTCTGAAGCATTCGCTCACCATCAGAGCTCATTCGGTTATTGGTGGTAACAAACAAATGCTTTAAGGAAAATCAAACAGCAGGGAAGGCTAGCTTTAATTTTGACTCATGTTTCGGGTGGATGTCTCCTTGCTTCTGCTGAAATCTTTCCGGAGTTAGGAACGCGGATTTGTCGTTTCTCCATGAAGCAAACTGCCCACCAGTGGCATCACCTCCTGCCAGCTCCACCTCCCATCTGCCATGCGTGAGTCAAGGTTTCTGTTTCCACTTCGACATTTCAACTGAGTCACTTGTTCTGTTGTGAATGTCCAAGTTTTTATGGCTCTTCATGTCAAGTTTGCTCTTGTTGCATCCTTGTTGGCTGTTCAGGAGTATAAATTTCTACTGGTTTTGTAGCTTTGACCTGCTCTGGAGACCATCCCCTGGGTCGGAACTGATGTGGTCATAGGCAGGACACTGCTGTGAAGCCAGTGAGATCTCAAATACTGGTTAAGGAAGCTTTTTATTTCTTTTTTTTTTTTTAATCTCTTAATAGAGCCATTTCATTTTATGCATGGAAATGAAAATTCTTTCCCCATGGAAGATACACTTTTATCTCAGGAATTCTCATGTGCCATTTCCAGATACACAGAGAAGACTTCTGGCCTGAAAATGTGAAGGAGTTGTAAAATAAAAAGTGAAGGGACCAGTTTTAAGCCTGTGGGGTGAGAGCTGTTCTGCTCACCCTGCTCACAGCTGAGCCAGGCAGCAAGCTTCAGCAGAGCCCTGCACCCTGAGCTATGCTGTGGGCTGGGCTGGGCCTTTCTGGAAAGAAGGAAAGAAATAAAATGAATGATACTATAAAACACTTAGAGAGGAGGCCAATTGGGGGCACATGCAATAAATTTTTAAAGTGTTACAGCAAGCTAAGGTATTGTAATTAACGTGTCTAGAATAAAAAATACAGTCGTTTCACTCTCAGACCTCCTGGATTTTTTGCATGGAGTGAGTGAAGGCAGTTACTTCTGGCCACGCCATCCCCAGATAGAAAGTGACACCAGCGTTTATGTGGCGTGACATATTTCATGTTAAGTGCACTATCTTCTGTCTTAAATAGAAAAGAAAAAGTGTTCAAAGAATCAATTTGGCAACAGAAATTTTGTTGAGAATTACAGTTTCTCAGTGTTATGGTATCAGAAAATGAGAAGTTAGCTCTGCTCAGGTTTTTTGTCTGTCTTGGAGCACCTCCTGAGCTCTGCTTAGAGCTTGACCTGTTCTTTGCTGCCTGTTCCCACCCCGGAGCTGCATCAGCAAGGTTATTTGTCTGAAGGGTGAATTTGGGGAGCTGATTTGGCCGAAAAGGAACTGTTTCGCTCAGCTTATTTTCAGTCAGCTTGGCTGCCTGACCTGGCTTGCACCCCAGCTGAACCAGTTGTTGCATCAGTGCAGGAGAGGGGCAGGGAAGAAATGAAGAGCTGCTTTTGGTTCCCACCGAGGGCAGCCCACGGAGCCCTGTGCAGTGGGCAGGATGTTGTGTGAAAGTACTGTTCTTACGGAATTCAGTGGTTTTATCCACTTTATTCTTTAAGGGGGTGATTATAACTGTAACAAATGATCAATTTTCTTTTCAAAATCAGTCTTTTAAAATGCATTCTGAATTTTAATTGAAGAACTTTGTACCGTTGATTCATGCAAAGGTTCTGGCATTAACAGGTAGCCTGCTTAGTGTTATAGCAGGAAAAACTTCACTTTCAGTTCTCAGAAAGCTTCCTTTCCCGGGGAACCGGCTCTGTTCCTGCTTCCAGTGGACTAGCAGCTGCTTTCTATTCAGGCAGCTGAACACGGCTGCTGCGGTGGGCTGTGATGCCAAGCCCTGTGCACAGAGCCCGGTGTCCCTCAGGATGCTGCTGGTGCCATGCTTTTCCCCCCCTCACGTCACCTCTGTCGCCGGAGGTGTTGGGAGGCTCGGGGCTGGGCACGTTCCTGTTTCCCTGCTGCATGCCTGCAGATCCTGCCATCTGGAAGCAAAGAGATGGCTCCTGCACAAACTACTTGGTCACAAACGGCACTTTTGGGGCCCCCGGCGTGCGGGAGGAGCTCGGAGGGCAGGGCATGCCTTCCCCATTAGTAATGGCTTGGAGGGACCTCATTTTGCAACTGAGCGTTAACTGGACTGTGTCGAGTTTAGCTGCTGGGAACGTAAACAGCCGTAGTTGCTGTAGCCTGGGCTTCATGATCCCAGTTTGGGACAGGCTGTGTTCATGATGTCTCATGGGGGAAGCTGGCAGTGGAGGGTCTCCAAGCTGGAGGACAGCTTCCAACGCTGCTGGC
Organism: Falco punctatus; assembly: GCF_963210335.1. NCBI lineage: Eukaryota > Metazoa > Chordata > Aves > Falconiformes > Falconidae > Falco > Falco punctatus. The sequence goes on from NC_137583.1 coordinate 26,212,476, forward strand.
TTGATAAAGCCCTTGGGAACCTTCTCTGCAACTAAATCTTCCAATTCTTAATCAGTTTGTGATTCCAGAAGGATTTCTTCATCGCTTCGTGCTACCAAGTAGATAAGATACAAACAAGACCTAACAAGGACAGGAACTTTTAAGTAGCAGTGAAAAAGAAGTTCTGTTATTTTTTGTAAGTTTGCTAAGTGTCTAATTAGCCAGCAGAAGAAATTAGTGTCCCACAAAGCTGCAGTTAGATTAAAACTTTAAACTAGTAGTACCTGTTATTCAGAGGGAGACAGAGGTACCTTTGATGGTTGGTGGCTTTCTCCCTGCTCCAGAAGGAGGTAGGCTGTGCTGCTATCACAAGCTTGCATTTTCTGTTTCATGGTTGTGGTTGCTGAAAAATGGTAGCATTTAGTGGCTCTTTCTTGGCTTATTAAAGGTGGAATGTGGGCCTGCAGGAAGGGTGAGGTCTTCCCTCTCTGCATTTCCGAACCTGACATCATCATCAGTGGCTTTTCTAAATCAGCACTGGCCTGGTGACGCTGTCCTGCTGCCACTGACAGCTGGGGAAAACATCGCTGGCTTCACAGGAGGAGATCTGGATTTTCAAGCTGTGACTTTAAATCCTTGATAAACCAGTTAGGTGTACAAAGAGTGCTTAAGATAAATATTTGAAAATTGTTTTGCACTTCACGTAATGATATATAATCTGTGGGTAACCATATTTAAAATGGAAACAAACTTCTGCTAACACATTATTACTGAGTCATCTTTGCTTTTCACTCCAACAGATATAATTTCCTAGGAAGAAGGAAGGGAAGGAGAAATTAAACTTTTAATCAGTCTAGAGTTGTATGGAAGCTGTATTCTACTATTTTGGTGGCTTTAAATTAATTTTGTAGCAACAGCCATTCAAAAGCACCCAGTAACTTTATAGTAGTATAATGAAAGGTTCTGTTGAACACAAATACAGGATAATGTTGGAAAGGACGTTGTTTCCTCTAAAGATAATTTCTATAAAAATGCATTTTGTGATTCCCAGAAGCTAAAAGTGAGCTTAAGAAATCTTGTAGTAATTTGATTATTGCTGCATGGGTGGGAAAAATTCTGTGAATTCTCAGTCAGTCACTATTCTGGTGATTATCAGCAGTTCAGTGGTTTTAATGATGTGTACATATCCAGTTAAAAGTACTCTAAACGTTCTTAGTCGTTTTGTATTATGCCACCTGAGGTGGCTGTTTTATTTCCTAAAACTGCCAGTTAGTTTAAAGTTGTGTGTTCTCTTCTGGCATGTCATAGCTTTGCTCCTGTGGTGTCTGTTTCATATCACGTCGGTATGTACGTGTGTCAGCATCCAGGGTGAATGAACTGCTGAAATGCCTTAGTCTAATCTAACTTTCTCTTACACTGAGCCAAATTAGGGACTGTAGAGAGATACAGGGGAGTCAGTTGCGTAATGTAGATGTAGAAGCCAGTTGTGTTTTTTTTCTTAAGCAGATTTCTAGGCAAAAGAAGGAAACTGAGACCTGGATATACATGAAGATGGAGAAGGCAGCTGCTTGCCCATTATTTTTGCCATACCCTTGTTATACATTAATCCCTCTACACCATGTGTGCGGCACTGCTGCTGTCTTGCTGCTTTTCCAAGTTACCCTGGAAAGATTGAGCCCGTAGCAGGCCAGCTGCTGGAGCTCTAGTAAGCTGCCATACTAATCTTTGTTAAGTGCTGATTGCTTTGACTAGAAAATCTTAATATGGTTGAACTGCGAGTAGCAATTCTTAAATATCAAAGTTAAATCGTTTCCAACCGGCCATTTTATTTATAAACGACTACATCTCTTGTTGAAAGAAGTCTTGTGTTTTTGCAGAAGAGCTGTATTGTTTAGCGAGCTTATGGCAGGTAAACACAGTCTGCTCAGCATGCTTCCTCCTCGGGGCTGCACCCCTTCATCTTCACTATGTCGGTCCTAGTGTGCAGTGTGCTGTCAGGATGGGATTTTGCACAACAGGTGTTTGAATTGGTGCCTCTTTATATGCATTGCTTAGGCTGACTCGGTATTTAAGGTGAGCTGTTTGTCAAGATGTGTCTAGGTGAGGCACAAAGCAAAGGCGATGAGTTTGGTAGCATTGTATAGACTCTGTGCCATACAGCCCTTTGTAAAGGTGAGTGAAATTTAACTTTGTGAAAGCTGTTGGTGAAAAGCATCCGCTCACCTGTGGAAAACAGGACTGAGAAGAAAATGGTGTTTGAAACCAAAAGCCATGTTAGCCATGGTAAATACAGCTTCTTCCTCATGAAAGGCGCATACACTATGAAATTTGGGTTTAGAAATAGAAGTGGCTCATCTCTTACGCAGTCAGTCGAAGGACAGAAAACTGCTCAAGAATTTTGTGTTAAACCGTTATCATGCACAGTACTATGCTTCTGTAGAAATATATAGTAGCTCTGTATTCTTCTGCCAAATCAGCTGATGTGTGTAATAATTGCCACTTAAGATTAGAATAAAATTTGTTTAAGAAGGTGCTGTTATAACTGGAGTATTCTTACACTGTAGTTCTTCCATGTAGTTTCTGGTGGGATTTTGCAAGACTAAAAGTAAAATTAAAATTCTAATCAAATAATAGCTCTCAGGATGTAATTTTGATCAAATGCAGTATTTCTGTTTGTGTGGAAGAAAAGTTTATTAGTCTTGTGTGCGCCTTCCTAAACAAATATTACAGTGCTTGCAGTTTATTTTGCTGTCAAAAGTTATTTAAGTGGCTTTTGTCTTAGTCTTGTTGAGGTTTTGAGCATTACTGCATTCTGGTATTTAATTATTAATCACCTTATGGTTCACAAATAGTTCAAGCAGATAATGTGCTGTGAAATTGAAGTCAAATGTCTTAAAAACAAACAACACTCCCCCACACCCCCCAGACTTAAAGCAGGTGAATATTGTCTCTGGAGGCACTTTGCACGTTGAGCTGATAAAGCCTGATCAAGAAAAGGAGCTTTCTGTGCATGTTTTGCAGTAGGTTATTAAACAGATTGCAGGATCAGAAGGAAGTTGGTGTAGTAAATGAGGAACTCTTGACAGCAGCAGGGGAAACCCAAAACAGGAAAATGGAGTACCAGAGTACCTCCAGGTCTTCTGTAGTAATAGACGTGTAGTAATGGTGAGCAGTCAAGTAGAAGAGATCACGGGTGAACTATATTTATCTTTATTTTATAGACCTAGCAAAGATAGGATAAAGCAGTGTTATAGCAAGTGAGTCAACACAAAACAAATCTGTGTCAACATCAAACAATTCAAAGTTTATGTATAAACTGGGATTGGAAAAAGGTGTGGAACTGTATGTGTAAAGGTTTGAGTATGTTTGTAACAACTGTTAATATTTTGACCGGAAGTATGTGTAAGTATTCAGATATTTGTCTGTTGAGCATAGACCATTACTGGGAAGACTATTAACTTCTGATCTTTTTAAGTAATAAATCTTTTCTTTTAGTATTATGGAAGTGAGCAAAATGAGGTAATGGGAGATTTCTGGTGAAGGTTGCCTGCATGTAAGGTTAAGGGAAAGTATTCAGGCTAGCATTTCCACTGATGGCTGATTGATAAAGCTCTGCAGTGGTAACACATAAAAAGATGAAGTTGGCTGGCCTACTTTTCTCACGTCTTTATATTCCTTACCTTCAGGTGCATTGATAACATTACTGGTTTAACAACGTGGAGTGAAATTCAAGTTGCTTCAATAAATGTTTGCATTCAAGTGAAGTTACTCAGGATTCCAGTTTGCTTTATGTTAATCCATGTGCAGTCTGAAATATCATTTAGAGCTTGGTGCAGTGGATTTGTGCTGTGGGCTGAGGATTCCTGGAATGTCAGGCTTTCCCAAGCAACCTGTGCTGGGCAAGTCATCAGTGTTCACTGGGCAGGGGCCGGCAGCCAGTGCTACGTATGACTGTGAACACAGTGGTGTTTGCAGCAATGGTCGTAATGGGATTATAGCTTGAAACCGAATGGGTTCTGTGGAAAGCACTGTAGCATTTTTTGACCCTGAACATGCTTATTAGTCTGACAACTGTGTTTTTTCCTCCCTTAGGGCTGAGAAGACAGAGGTACTCAGTGAAGACCTGTTGCAGGTATTGTAACACAGTTAATACATGTTTTTTTAAATGGTCTTTGTGACATTTGAGCCTTATGAGTTTTGTGGATTACCTAGCGTGGGGGGAAAAAATAGTGCAAGTGACAGAGATGAAAATGAGGATGTCTGGCTGGCTTCTCAGCATGTGAAAAAATATGATACAATTTTGAGTGGAAAAACTCAGGTACTTCTGTTTCTGAATCTGATCATATGGCTTGATGAAGTGAAGGAGGAAGCATTTTAATTAGATGAACTATCTTGTTAAGCTTATGAACCATTAGTGCTAATGACTTGCCAATCTGATGGAGAACCATGAGCTGGGAAGAAACTATGACTAGGCACAGCTGGTTTCTGTCTTAATTTCTCTTTCTCTTGAAGAGGTCAACTTGGGCCTTAAGAGGCAAAAAATACGCCAATTACTTGCTAATAGATAATGTCAGTTTTTTCGGAAAGTCTGGAATTGCTCTAAATAAGTGTACAAATACTTCTTGTTTAGCTTGTGATACTTGTTCTCAAATTTGTCACATTGACATTTGATTTGTTTGCAGACTTGTCATTGTTTTGAAAGTATACCATCTAATCAGATGTTACTTTCATGGTGGAATTTTAGTCACAGCTGTTAGATTAACAAGGTTCGCTGATTACACGGAACAATTGACTGCAGACTTGTTCTACATATTTCTCCTCCAGTGGCTACTTTGTGAAAGACTTTTTTTTTTTAAAAAGGCAGAAAGTAAATTGCCTAGGGAAGTCAGGCTAGCTGCTCCATGGGACCTCAAGTGAAGTGGTTATTTCAAATTGATTACAAAGTATCTTAGTGTGCTTAAGTTCAGGACCTGTATATGAAACATGGAAGCCAAACACATGATGCAAGCCACTTTTATTTCAGATCTCCAGCTGTTCAGATTCAAGTAGAAGATGAGAGACTATATCAGCCTTAAAACTTGAGTTCAGCACAAATATGTGAAATCATCTCAAGTAATGGTGAAATGAGCTGAACTGAAACATTTTACCCTGCTTTTCAGGGGACTGCTTTATTTGAACCATAAATGTCTTACCAGTTTGACAATGCTGTTTTTAATTTTGAAGAAATGTGTACAATTAAATGGCGTAAAGGATGTTAAAAACACCTTGATAGCCTTCGAGGGCCCATCTGTTTTCTTGGTTAGCTGCAGCATAGTAACAAGAAGTGAAAGCCAAAAGTACTGCTGCTTGTTGCCAAAAGAATTTTGCAAGCAAGGCTTTCCCAGGCACAGAGCAGACTGGCTACACCCAAGTGGAAGAATTTACTCACTTGTTTGTTTGCTCTCGGGGGCTTGTGGAGGGGAGGGAGGCTCTTATCTAACTAAAGAGCTTAAAAGCGTGGTACTGTTCACTTTATAAACATGTTTCACAGAGTTCTTTTTTATATTTAGCTCAAGCTTTGCCATAGGACTGCTGTAGCTTTTTTATGTTTTCTGAAGCGTAATACTCCATTTCAAGTATCTCTGTGAAATGTGTTCCTGTCTGAAAGACAAGGAATATAATTCAGTACTGCAAAGACTTCTACAATAGACCCACTTTCTGGCATGCCCTTGTAGCATATAATAAAGCAATTGTGTGATGTTTTGTACACCGAGGATGCCCTGTGGGTACAGACAGCGTGGCCTGTAGGTCACATTTTCAGTTCAAAGGTAACTTAACCCAGATAAATGTCCTTCATGGCTTTCCTGACATCTTTGAACTAAAAAGCAGATTAGAGAGGAGAGTATATTATCATGGAGTTCTGGGGTCACGTTCCTCCTGTCAGTCTTCTGCCCTTTGAGTCTGGCATTCAGACTGCCTGGGAAGAGGCTGTTGGGGACACATGTGCTCTGAGTCTTCCTAAGAAACGTAACCATGATGCATGGCTGGTGGGGGCTGCGTTCGTCTGCTGGGATCTGTAAGGTGCTTCAGTTGCAGGATGTCACCATGTTTCAGGTGTGGAAAAAAACAACTGCAGTCAGTATTTTTAGAAGTGTTGACTATGTGACCAAGCAAAAATAAACGCTTTCACAATGGATAGTTTAAAATGTGATTGTGGTATTTAATTTTGAAGATAATACAACAGAAATGAATAGTCTGAGCTGCAACAGGAGACCACAAACCGCACCTTCTTGTTCATATATCTTTATATGGACTTTTTTGAAGTGGATTTAATTTTGAGCTCGTTAATATATGCTCTGTAAATAAAAAGCAATGCCTTGTGCTTTCAGGGCAGTCCTTGGGCAGTTTCTCTGCACCTTACTCTACCATAACAGACTTGAAGCTTTTTGAGCACTTCATCTTGTGGCTGTCAAGAGCTTTTAGTCCACTTAGTACCTTATGTAGCCAGTGACACTTCTGTCTACACTGGGCCTTCACTTGCCAGCCCTACTACACTGGTTCTTTTTCACCTTCCCTTTGGACTTGCAAAGGCTGCTGCTGGGTGGCACAGTCCGGCTTTGGGTGCTCCCTCCGGCAGCTTCGCAGAGCTGCTGCTCCCCTCGTCTGAAAGGAAATTGGGAAGCCAGCCCCATGGTTGCTCCTGTGTTCAGGACAGGGCTCCCACCTCCAACAGCAGCCTTCTCTGGAAAAATACAATGGTATATCTCCTGCTTTAAATCCAGGTATGGAGCTAACATGGGGCATAATCGCTTAGCACTGAAATTACTACTCTGTGAGCTAATCTGTATTTATGATTGATAGGAAAGCTGGGGAGAATCAGTGCCCTCCTGAAAATGTAATGAGTGATTTTCAGAGCTGTATCAAAACCTGGCATCTCTTCAGATTATTTCTACAGATGAAATCTGCTGGGGTTTTTTCTTGCTTTTTAAATAGAAGCCATTCCAAAGGGCCTCCTTTTATTCTTGGTGAGTCATCAAAATGCAGATAAACCACATTCTTTTGGTGCTGTGTATAGAGAGCTCAATGCCATAAGCAGTTCTGTCCCAGCACTCATCACTTTGTTTGCTTTTGGTGTTTTCTGAAATAAAATAATCCAAATTCCTTACTTAAAATCCCTTAAAAGAACAGTTTATTAATGTATATCTTTTTCATATTCACAGTCCATGTGTTAAGCCATGTTTCAAATGTACTATGATAAACAGAACACTTGTTTGTGTATTGATGCCTGTTTTTTCATTCCACATCTCTTTTGAATCCCATTAATCTCCCCTGAAAATAGTGTTTTGCTTAGCATATAGGAACTTTGTCCTTGTATTTAAGGGTCAGAGAAGGAAACACAACAGAAAGCTTGCAGTGCCTAGGTTTGGCCCAGTGTAAAGGAGCAGTCAGATATGTCTTTAGTCTTCTACTTTACAAGGTCACAATGAAAAAGTGTGAGTGTTTTCCCAGTTTTGTCACTAAATTAGTGTCTTGGATATCTGCACATGCCATTCATCTCAGATGGCAAGTATCAACCTGAATCTTTTGCTGAGATGAAAAATAGGACCAATTTTTTTTCTCCCTTTTCCACTCCAAGTCTTGTGAGCATTGCAAACTCTGACTGAATTGCTGTGCCACTGAATCAGGGGTGGGGGGGAAAGCAATTCAAATATCTTTCCAAGCATTTTTGCTGTCAGGCACTTCTGCTAAGCATCTGAACTTCTTGTAAGCTGTAGAAGTTGAGGAAATATGCAACCCAGAACTAAGTGTGGTACAGGGGGAAGATTTTCTGCTGAGGCCGGGGAAATAACTTCTGTTTTTTCTTTTGTTTTCTCTTCCTCCTCTCTCCCCCTCCTGCCAACTAGATTGAGAGACGTCTTGACACTGTGAGATCTGTTTGCCACATTGCACAGAAGCGATTAATTGCATGTTTTCAGGGCCAGCATGGTACAGATCCCGATAAGAGACATGTAAGTATGATTGCCCTTTGGCTTGTCTACTGAGACTAGTATGAATATGGTCTAGCCTTCTAAATACTAATCCGCTGCTATGCCTCAAATTGTCCAAGGTTGGAAGAACTCTGTAAAATCATCTCATGTGTTGACATTATTTGGTAAAATACTGCCTGTAATTCCCCATCCAAATATAAGAACACAATTTTGGAGTACCTTAGTAGTGTCAGAACGCTCACATTTTTCTGCAGTATGTTGAGTACTTACGGCTTTCACGAGACCTGACTAAGAAAAGGTACTCTACAACTCTGATCAGGCTCCTCATATTTAGAATTACCTTTGTGCACTGACATCTCCAGTTAACTTTAAATGTTTTTCTGTGCCCATTTGATTTCAGCCCCTCTCTAGCAAAGCCACAGGTAGGTTTTCTTTAAAGTGTTAGAACTAGAAATAATTAATATTCAAGTTTTCTCCTTTTATTGAATAACAGAGAGCTCCTGAAAACAGGGGCACACAGAACAAACCCCTGCAGAGATGGATGACGAACTGGTTGCTTAGATCTCAAGTTAAAGCTGTTTACTTGTCTTTGACAGTACTCGAGATATGTTTTGGGCCAGTCATTTCCAACTAAGACTGGGAAAAAAGTGCTCTTCAAAGTGTTTGGGAACGGGAGTCTTGAGGCTTGAAACTTTTTGTGACTTGGCATTTTCTTAAAGTCAGAGAATGAGCTGCATATGTGTATAATAGAAACCATATGGAAGAAGAGAAGAATCTTAGAGGGGATGTACTGGGAAAGCTGGAAAGGATGACTAAGCTAAGCACTGTTTCTTCTGTTCCATAGAAAAAACTTCCTCTAACAGCTCTTGCTCAAAATATGCAAGAAGGATCTGTCCAGCTAAGTGATGAAACTCTGTTGGGGTGAGTGGTTTTCTTTATAAGTTGCAGTCTGTCATTTTATTGCCTGCAGGGCTCTTATTAGAGGCTTTGGGTACACAAAGGCTGTTTTCAATCTAATGAAACTAATTATTTCTAGATTCCGTCTCTAATCCAAAGGGAGAAGTAGTGAGCAAGCATTTCTTTTTGAGTGATTCTGGGAGCAAGTTTTAGGCTTGCTCTGAATTGCATTCCAGAAGGTTCTGGTTCTCTGCTATCTTAAAAGCTTCTGAAAATGGCTCTTATCCTTTGGAATTAGTAGAATAATTACCTCCATTTAAAGTTTAGAATTTAGTGTAAATACTGCATTCTGCAGGTTTGCATTAATGACTTAAAATAATGCCAGTTTGCGTTAATGGGTTCTAGTTTAAAATAATTTCCTTATCCTGGTGAAGTGCATGATTTGCAACTTACAGGAAAGTGGCTGAAACAAATGAATGTCAGTATGCTGAACTCCTAGAGCAAACGTGTTTCCTCATTGCTGATGGGAATTCTGATGGAAACAGTGTAGAATGACCTTAAAAACCTTGGTGTGCACTTTTGTGAGCTGTCGCAGGAGATTTAAACATGGATAAAAATCTTAGAGAAAATAAGGTTTTTCTTAAAACAAGCTTAAAACAAAGGTCAAATCATGGTGTTGGAACCTGAGATTGCTGCATATGTGATTGCTTAGTATTGTGGTGTTAAGACCTTTTCATATTAAAGGGGCTTAGGAGAAAATTAAATACTGCATTGAGCAATTTTTTCTGCATCTGGTGAGATGGTAGGATGGGCTTTGAAATAAATACTGACTTCTCTGCCCTTAGGGCCAGTGTAAGTCACCTAGATGACTTAAAGCCTCCAAAAATGTTGTAATGGCTAAGGAATTTTAGAAGACAAAGGTTTAATAACACTCCTTGCCTATACCAACTTTGCCCACAATGGTGTAGAGCATCTTGGGTTTATGCCATTATGCCCTGTGTTATACAGCCCAGAGCTTTCCGAAAGGTAGCAGACTATAAAGGGCCACCACTGTTTTGTTTTATATCTTTCTTCTTTAGTCAGTAGTAACTCACATTTCTATAATTCTTAAAGGAAAATGCTAGATACATGTGGCGATGCAGAGAACAAACTGGCAATGGAGCTCTCTCAGCATGAAGTGCAGATTGAAAGAGAAGTTTTAGATCCATTGTGTCTACTAACAGAGGTAAGTCACTTTGGCCTGACTGAAGAAATAAATCCAGATTTATGAATAAACAGGACAAAAAAGGTTCATCTCATTGCTAATAAACTGTTCTAGTGAGTCATGTGTTAGTGGTGGAAAGCGGATATGAAATCTACAAAATGAAGTTTGTTACGATAAACAATAAATATAAGTCTTGAATTCTCATTCTAGACAGAGATCCCAAACATTCAGAAGCAGAGGAAACAGCTTGCAAAGCTGGTGTTGGACTGGGATTCTGCAAGAGGAAGGTAAGAAATTTTTTTTATTACTAGATCCTTTCCTATTCATGTTAACTTCTTGTTGACATCCGATCTGATGCTGGTTCTTGCTTCTGAAATGCTACTGCATGCGTGTTAATACTTTGCTGAAAATACCAAACGGAAATGTAGGTTACTCAAAAAAGGACTCATGACTACTAGATCCAAACAGAATCAAGATTTTGGAGCTCTTACGTGCCTATATATAATTGGAAAAATGCTGAAAACTCATCTTCCTTCCAGTTCACTTAAGAAGTCAACGTAAATACTAAGAAATAGGAGTCTCAGTTTGTAACTGTCCAAGTGCTTTTACAGCATTATATTGATATTGTATTATTATATTGATCCATCTCATTGGTAGGGTCCTACGTTGTTCAGTTTACCCATAAGTCCCTTTAAATGGTCTTAAACTGTGGTGATAATTTATATAGCATTTGCTGGGATTGGTAGTTCTAACATATTATACATCCATGTTACAGACTGTGGAGAATGTGGGATTTCTTGTTGGTTTTTGTAGTTGTTCAGCTGTTTGTGAATTATGCCAGTGTGTCATAAATGGTGTGTTTTGAACACCTTCCTTAGTTCTGTTGCAAAACCTCTGAGACTGTTGGATTTGTTTCCTGTCAAAAGAAGCCAATTTAAAGGATGCCATAAATGGAGATTCTTATTCAATATTCATTTTCACCAAACAACTGACGCTTTTCTTCCATAGATATAACCAAGCCCACAAGACTTCAGGAACAAATTTTCAAGTGCATCCTTCAAAAATAGAATCTCTTAAGGAAGAGATGGATGAAGCTGGAAATAAAGTAGAACAGTGCAAGGTATGACAAGATGAGTCTCTTTTCTTTACATACCTCTCATTAGTATCAATAGCAATCAGAATGTGGCTGCTTCTGTAGGCCTTGCATGTGGAACTGGCTGTCAGATTACTGCAGCTGTATGTGGCTTTTAACAAACCGTATGTCTTAAAGGCTTGTTAATGCTAGCTGATTGCTGTCTGAATTGCTTTAATTTAATGAGGAGCTTTTTTGTTGTTTTAAGATGGATATTTTACATTATTTTCTGTTTCAGTCTGAGAAAGTGCCTTAGTCTTGACTGAAATGTTCAGGGCATCTGGGCTTCAAGCCACTGAGTAGCCATGCAGTGTGAGCTACCTGGTTGAAATTCCAGCTGCTGACATAGAAGGAACATTCTGACTATTACGGCTCTGAGAGTTTACGTTCAGTTTCACTTCTCAATTGTCAAATACTACATTACGCCACAGTAGAGCTGAGCACCAAAAACCTTTTAGTAGTGCTTGTCTTTGTATGCACAGACTGGCTGTAAATAATGTAATGCCAGTTGTTGACTTAAGTGGGCAACCACTTTGCTATATAAAACCTGTGCTATATAAAAAACATGAGACATTTTGAATGAATTTTGCTTGGAAGAATACATGTAGCAGAGTAGATGGATTACTGACTTCCTGTACTGCCCGAATCAATAGTTCAGACTTACCACAAGCAAAATAAACATATGTCCTTCTGCCTTTCTGTATAAGTTGAGATGCCCTTGTAAACTTGACGTGCTATTTTGCATTATTTTCTTTTTCAAAGGATCAACTAGCAGCAGACATGTATAATTTTGTGTCTAAAGAAGGGGAATATGCCAGATGTTTTGTTATGGTGAGTATGTTTTTCAGTATGACTTAGATTGCAGCACGTATGTGCATAGACACTCAGTTCTCAAAGATAACATTTTGTGTGCTAAACCTTCTAGTCTTATATTATGTGATCATCAGAAGATAATGCTCTTTTTGTTTTTAAAATGTGGCTTCTGTTCTCAGTTATTAGAAGCACAAGCAGATTACCATAGAAAAGCATTAGCAGTCATAGAAAAGGTCCTACCCGAAATTCAAGCCCATCAAGGTAAAGTAACCTGTGCTCTGGCTGATGCTTCTCCTTGCCTATGCCACCTATGCACAATATTCTCCTCCTTTATCTTGATTCTCTTGCATGCAGACTTATTTAATAAGGCCATTTTGATCTACTTAACAATTCTACATTCCCAAGCATAATTCCATCTTTGTGTTTCCTGGAGTTCTCCAGCCATATTTTAACACACTAATAAAATATTCAGGTTCGGTCTGATACCCAAGAGGCTAAAGGAAGGATTTTTCTATTTGCTTGCACTTCTTTCTTGATATCGTGACCTTTTACTAATTCATACCTGGCTTATTAGGCCAGTGAAATTTTTGTTGTGGTTTAGGAAATTCTTAGGGTCCTTGCTGCTTGACTGTTTACTAGGTGATTATCAGAAAAACTCCCCTTATTTGAAGGAGCTCGATTTTTTTTTTTTTCCTCCTTTTATGCAATCTTTTTTCTCAGTGTGCACACTGCACTGCAGCTGGCTAATGGAATGTTCAGATTATTGTGTTAAGTGTCAGCAATTAAGAAAAGAGAGGAATACAGCTTCATTTCTTCCCCATGCTCCTAAGCTTTCCATTGTCAGTGGGAGTTAAGATTGCTAATGGTTTGGTATGAGGGCGCACTGTGTGTTGAAATTGCTATCCTAAATACAGACTATACTGTCTCGTCTTCTCGAAGCAATTAGAAGATTAAGTAGGCTGAACAAAGTCTGGGAAAATTATAATCTGATCTGAGCAGTTGTGGACCATATGCAAGTTGTAAAAGATGAACCATTTAAGAATATAAATAAATACGCGGATCTTGCTGAAAGATGAGCTATTCTATCTGTATTCTGTCGATCTGATGGGAGACAAGATAATGCGAACAAATGCTGCTTACGCAGTGTCCAGGCTGCATTATGGCTGTACGGAAGGTTATTTGTTTACAGATATGACTGCTTTAAGTGTTGTTGTTGCTTAGCTGCTTTGTAAAAACATTCGTATGACAAATGCTTCAGAACAGATTAGCTTTCCTAGAAGGTGGGCTGGGAGGCATGGTGTCCCAGTGGTCCAGTGTCTAAAACCTTAAGTGTAGGGCATTACTTCAGTTGTGTTTCTAGCTGTAGTGTAAATTAGCACAGTAAATTACTGTGACTTTGAACAATTACTAAGTTTTCTCTTCCTAATGTTTGCTGTAGCTTGCAAAACTGGGGAAAATAACGTGTGCTTCTCGTGGGGTATTAATGAATGAGAGGAACTAAAGCTTTATGAGGGATGTAGTTGATGTGGTAAATTAAATCCTTTGCAGAAACACATTGTCTCTTCAGAGGACTCTTTCAAAGTCTTTGTCTCTCTTGATGACTTTTCCACATAAAAGAAAACGCATCTGTACTAACAATAACCTTTTACATCTGCATTTTTTCAATTAAGACAGCAGAAATGGGTGGAAAAAGTAAACTGTAGGAAACAAGAAATTCACATTCAATTTGGAAAAACTTGTGCCAATTTCGACTTTCAGAGTTAAGCAACAGTCAAGCAATGGAATTGAAAATTTGAGCAAGTGTTACAGTGACGGGCTGTTGACATGGTTATTCTAATACAAGACACCGGGGCTGTTAGCATCCATCTGAAGTTGCTGATCCCTTAAATCAGAATCAGCAATAAACTCTGTGTTAACAGCTCAGGTTTTATGCACCTTAAATATAGTTACAACTAAGATCAGCCCTGGTCATGCAATCTGGACAAGATTTTTTCTCAAAGATTCTTGCAAATTTAAGCCTTTTGGTGTCTTGGCAAATTGGAATTAATGTGACTTACAACCATATGGTGGCATTTGTGTTGAGGCCTAGTGGGACATGCACTTCCAGCTATACAAAGGATTGTGTGTGATACTCCATCCAGAAAGATGCAGAAGTATTTTTTTGAACAGAAGCAGGCTCATTTTCTCTTTCTCTTTACTCATGATATAAGGGACTTTACCAATCAAGGGCTGTAAAACTCCTACTGTACTCTGAAAATGTCTTTGCTGTACTGGAGGCTTTCTTTTCTTGTCTGGGACATAATTTAAGTGTTAGATATTTTGCTCAGTGTTTTGATACTCTCCAACTAGACAAATGGACTGAAAAACCAGCTTTTGGAACTCCATTAGAAGAGCATCTCAAGCGCAGTGGTCGTGAAATTGCAGTCCCTATTGAAGCCTGTGTAATGATGCTTTTGGAAACGGGAATGAGAGAGGAGGTAGGTAATAACATATCATGTGCTATGAAGGACAGAAAAAAAGAGCTCAAACTCTTGGACTGGTGTCTGTACTTTTTAACAAGTTGCTGAAGTAATTTTATTTGTTAATGTAGATGATAAACCTTTTGTAAAAGAATAGCCTTCATCACTGTGTGAAGTATCTTCGAGATGAATGTACCTAGAATGAAAAATGAGGAATGGGCCAGGGGTGAGGGGCAATTAAAACATTGCCAGATGGCAGTGACACATTGAGAGCCAGCCAGGTTGTAACACTGCAAGGTGATGACACCAAACTCGAAACTGTTCTGAAAGAGGCTGTCATAAAACTTGTACTGTCTCATGCTTGTATTAACGTGTTGTTACCAGTCAAATATACTATTTTTATTATGCAGGGCTTATTCAGAATTGCTGCTGGAGCCTCCAAGTTAAAAAAGCTAAAAGCTGCCTTGGACTGTTCAACTTCCCAGCTTGATGAATTTTATTCCGATCCCCATGCTGTTGCAGGTATTGTGAATGTTCTGAATCAAAGCCAGGTATAAACTGATACAACGCAAGTTTATACTGTACATTTAACTGTTGACTTGCTGCAGTGTAAGGTGTTGATCTCTGCAGATAAACTAAATTAAAATTGAAAGATCGCTTAATTGCATGACAACATAGGTAGGTAGAGGGTTGCACATGCTCTTCCCACTTGATGTATTCATGTCTGCATGACAAGAGCAGTGTTTAAAATTCAGGTGATCATAGTAATTTCCTCTCATGACAAAAGTGTTAATATGGTCAAGGGAGATCAGAGCCATATGTAGACCTTTAAGGTCTTTGTTCTGAAGAGATGATTCATAGTTTTATAGTACATGTTTCTGTCAAATTACAGGGATTACTGAAGCCCTTTGGTGTGAAGTGTTGAGCAGATATACTGTGGTAGTGTCAGATTTTTTTGCTATTTCACTGGAACTTGGGTCCTATTGCATAGATAAAATGACAAAGCTGAGGACAGAATTTTAGATGAAGGCTGAAAGCATTAGCTAAGAAGCTAGCCTGTTTCTATTTTGCATTGCAGGTGCCTTGAAATCCTATTTGCGAGAATTGCCAGAACCTTTAATGACCTACAGTCTATATGAAGAATGGACACAAGCTGCAAAGTAAGTGTACTAAAAATAGCTGTATAGGAAAACATTCTACATACTTTTATCAAATCATGTTTTTTTCATACATGAATTCAAAGGAAAGACCAAGCTTACACAGATTACTTTCTGTTTTTGCTCTAACAGGTAAATATTTTGTGTAACAAATCATTTTAAATTTTGTGGTTTAGCTTCATACTAATTGCACAGAACTGTGGTGAAATACCTATTTTGTATTTAAACTAAGGGGTGCTTCAGACTACTAGCTGCATAGTATTGATGCTTAAGCAGGGTTTTTTTGTTGCAGGTAGAGGTAATTCAGGGATTTGACTAGCAGGTTATAGAATACAAAACAGGGCATTTATCTGGCATAAATGGAAGGTTATCCAGTCATCTCTTTATTCACTGCAGCAGCAACAATTTTCTGATCTGAATGTAAGATGTAATGGAATATTTTTTTCCTTCCAGTATTCAGGACCAGGACAAAAAGCTACAAGAGTTATGGAGAATTTGTAACCGATTACCTAAGCATTATCATGCTAATTTCAGGTATGTATGAGCATCTGTTAACCTGCAGCACAGCCACTTTCATGCTAGAGTACCACATTTCAAAGCTGGTTAACCAAAACTCTTAATTCAGGTTCTTTTTCTTTCTTTTTTTTTTTTTTTTTTTTTACCAAATTGAGTTAGGTTTATAAAAGGATATCCTGTTTTATCAAGTAGTTGGTGTGCATTGGTGGTGGTAGACTTCTTCAGTCAAGTTAGTCACTATGGACTGTAATTAGCGATGCATAGAACCCTTCTACTTAAGAGCCATGCTGTTGGTAATAGTACCTAACTTTTTACCAGCTATGCTCTTCATTGTATTTTTGCAGTCTTAGAAATCACCTGAATGTATCTTATATGTGTAATTTGTCCTTGTGGTTTTGTCTTTTGGGAATGAATTGAAACAAAACCAGCTCTCGTGACTCTTTGAAGTGTGCAAATTCCATTACAAGATATGAAAATAGCTGTTGAGTAGGCATTTGCAATCTAAACGTTTTTTCTGAAAAGGTAATAGTTCTGTAGTTCCATTTTGTTAAGTGGGAGATAATTTCTTTTCTACTTAGTTCAACTTCTGTGATTCATGAGTAGAAACTTGGTAGCCAGCTACTCAGCAAGAAGGCTGTTTGTCTTATTTCTGTTTTGTTGTAAGCTGTCTTTATGAGTTCTTGAACTTAAACTTACTTGCTTTCAAGAAGACATGCTCTTAGTTCTGCTGTTTAATTATTTCTTTCCTTTTTGTAGGTATTTAATCAAATTTTTAGCAAAGCTCGCACAAAACAGTGATGTTAACAAAATGACGCCCAGCAATGTTGCAATAGTCTTGGGCCCCAACTTGTTATGGGCGAAGAATGAAGGGTAAGTTGTTTTAGGAAACAGAACTTCCATGAAGCTGTAAAATTTCTTACCAGCTTGTTTTAAATCATGTAGGCTATTTACAGCAATAGGCTATTTGCCTAATAAATATTTCAAATGTTCTTTCAACCTATGCCTCCAGGTCCTTTTAGGCATGCAACTTTTTAGGAGTGTTTTCAAATGCTATGAATGTTACTGAATGGTCTAGATTTCATCAGAGTTTGAAGTTGCTTTTTATATGGTACTTAGGAGTCTCAGTACATCATGCTCAGCATAATTTGTCATTTAGGTAATACGATATTTTTTTTTTTAATCAATAGAACTCTGTGTAAAGTGTTCTACAAATTTGTTCTGCAGATCCCTTGCTGAAATGGCAGCAGCAACTTCGGTCCATGTGGTAGCAGTTATTGAGCCAATTATTCAGCACGCAGACTGGTTCTTCCCTGGAGGTAAATTCTTGCCATACTTACAAGAATTTTGTATTTGATAACCCTAGACAGGTAAAACTCTAATAGCTTTTTGCAGTGAGGCCCCATTTTGTATATGTATGTCTTAAGATGTGTTCTGCCTGTCTCTCTTTCAGATCAAGATTTCAATGTATCTGGGGCATTTGTTGCAATTCCTGCTGTTAATTCAAATCACTTGTCACACACTGGGAATGAGTATGAATCTGGGACACTGGAACGGAAGAGGCCTGTTAGTATGACTGTAATGGAAGGAGATTTGTTGAAGAAGGAAAGGTATGTTTCATTCTCGAGTTAGTTTTCAATTCTTAGCCCATTTCTGAGAACTGGACTGCCGAGGAGGCTGTAATTGGACACGTTTTATTGGTCTCAGGAGAATTTCCTGGAAATACCATAGGTAACAATAGTGATTTATTTCCCCCCCATGTTGTTGCAGCCTGAGGAAGGTTCAAAGATAACGTATTGGTATTTGCTTCCAGTTATACTCTATGCATGATAAAAAACCAAGAAGATAATTACTGCTTCCAGTTACCGTTTTCCTATTACAGATTTGGGGGGGGTCTAAAATCCACTGAAACAGATACTGATAGATGCTACTATATACACTTCTAACTTCTGATATTCCATGGCTTCTTTTTCAAAGCCCATAAGCTGAGGTGGTGTTACCTGGTGCCTTCATGATAAGACTTCTGAGTTGATGATGGTACAGTATACCACAGCAAGCAGTAGAATGCTAAAAAATAAAAATAAAACGTGCTGTTTTCCCACATAACATGTAGTGTAACGTTCATTTATTATCACTCATATCATGAATATTCAAGTGATATGCTGTTTTGTTTTCAGCTGTTTATGCAAATGTTAAATTGTTACCTCTGTTACCTACAGCTAGCCACATGCAAATAGATCAGCACTGGCAGAGGAAGAAGAAAATCAGTTCAAGATTCACTGTCTTTAACACAACAAGAATAAAGTTAAATTGTAGAACGAATGTGCTATATACATTCTAAAATCTTTTAGAATTTTAGTCTGTTTATCCATAATTCTCATATAAAGACAAATTGTAGAGTATATCCAGTGGCTTTTTTTGACTGTCTTAAGAATCTGTATTCTAACTTAGTATGTAATAGAATCAAAATTTATGTGGCAAAATATATTCAGTGAGGAGATACACTGGTACCTAAGGAAATGTATGTATTTACATGTAAAATTAGAGTTGTTTGGCCTCATTGTCATCAATGTCTGTCTTCAAATGTAATTGAGTAGTTTGTTCTACTTCTGTTTAGCTTACCCCTCTGTGTGGATAAGCCACATACTGTTGCATGTCTTAACATAAATGGTGTTATACGCAGAAAGTTGAAGCTTTCCTTGTTGCTGCTTTGCATGCTGAGCAACAGGGGTTGCGTTTGTCTTTGTGGGTTATAACATGCAGTTGTCCTGTTGCTTTAGTTACCTGGTGTTGGCTGGCGTGGTGTGTTTACTCTTTCTTCTTTCTGTAGCTTTGGTGTCAAGGTTATGGACTTCCAAGCGAATCCTCGGAGATGTGGCACTATAAATAGAAAGCACACATCCCCAGCTTTCCAGCCACCACTTCCACCCACGGAGGCTGGCGTGCTGGCTCAGTCTGGAGCGGAGCAGCACTCACAAGCTTCTGTGGCTGAAACAAGCCCAGTGGGTGCTGGTTTTGCTCTCTCTGCTGGCACAGCAGAACAGTTACAAAGTCAAGGAAATGACGATGTCAGGTAAGAGGCATGGCTTCTGTTGGCAGTGGCTTAGCAGGCTCCTTCAGCAGCAAACTGATTTGTCAACTGTATCTGCTTCACAAGGCACCTCTTCTAACAGGAATGCATGTTGTCAGGTGTAAAGCCTTTTCAGGCATGGGCAGAAGGACTGTGCAGGAGCTCTCTTGTCATGTGTATTTTTTCAGAATTGAGCTTCTAAAATAACATACGTTGTTCCGTATATTGCAGAATTGATCTTCTAAAATAAGAGAATTCTTAGGGAAAAAAATGATGATAAAAAAATACTAAAAAATACTGTACTTTACCCATGTTGACCTTTCCAAGTTATACTCTAGAGGTGTCCACACAGTACAACTATCAGTCTGCTGCTGAAAGAACAAAACCTACCAGTGGCGGTACTAGAAACCTGTTGGTGGTTTGTTATTTCTTGTACATGTCATCTGGATATGTCTTGTGTGTGTGTCTCTCTTTTTTTTTTTTTTTTTTTTTTTTTTTAATGTCTGTAGCAAGTGTTAGTGATGACCACACTGGCTTGCTAGAAAATTGGAAGTTGATATATCATATTTTGGTATTGGTTTCTTTAGGACAAGCATGTATACAGGCTTTTTTGCTACTTTATTATGGAAACTGTAATCATGTCCTCAGTATTGGTCTACATGGGCTGCAAGACTAATTGCAGTAGCCTTGACTCTTCCTGTCATGTATGGTGAAAGCAGCACTTTGCATTCTGTATGTCTGTGGTCTGAGAGAGAGAACAAACCACATGTTTTTCTTGTGCTTGTAGCACTCTCCAAACACTGACCTCTTGCACAGCATCTTGCAGTAAAACACCACCGTGGAGTTTGGTGCAGCACTGACTCTTACATATAGCTTTTGTTCTCAGCTGATGTTTTTACAAAAACAGCTCATTTGGAAATCCCCTGCAGACTATTATTTCCTCCACAGGTATCTTTTTGTGGCAGAGGCAGCTAAAACAAAACCTTGACAATACTGTCTAAAAGCTGCATTTAAAATCTGCACGGACTCTGTGTTCAAGTACTTGCGATTTATTAACAGCATATGGAGAAATTAGGATTGCAGTGTGCTGGAAAAAGTGTTTGAAAGTTAATCCTTTTGAGATCAGCAAAATGCAAGAAATTATAAAGAGAGAAACAAGTGAAGACTGCAAGTGCACAGCAAGCGGGGCTGGGGATGCTGCCCTAGACCAACTCAGCTGGTTCATAATCGAGTGCTGTATTTCCCTCCAATTCTGTTGTCTTCATAGCCAGAGGTCAGGAAGAGCTGAGTTTCCTCATCTGAATCACAAAGGTTTTACAGGGATTGCTCCCTTAAGATAAGTTTTGGTGTCCCACCAAGGTAAAACCTTAATTCCAGGTAGGGCAGAGAGAAGGCTTCAGCCAGCCAGTGATGAGAAAAGGACCACTGCTCTCTCCACACCCAGCTTTCGCCATCCCTGGGCCCTCCTGAGGGCTTCCAAAAGCTCCAGGGACTTCAGCGGAGAGGGCTAAATCTGCCTCACCTGTATGCTGTACTTAGCAAGTTGGTTCATGTCCTTTGCAGTTTGGTTTTTCTGGCAGAACTTCACGGTGCCATCACTTAGTGCTTAGTAGCTAGGTCTACCAGATAACTGCAAGCAATTTGGATGCGATGCTGTGACAGAATATTTTGAAAAGGCTAACAGTTATAGGGGTGATAGGTATATTTGCATGAGGAAATCTGAGAAGGTCTGTTTTTAAAGGATCTGCAAGTGCACTGAGGGTGCATTAGCATGGAGACTGTACTCCTATGTATCAGTATTGCATTCAGACAGGTACTGTGACCCTGCAGAACTACTTGGATTCCGGATTCAATTTTGGTAATTGATGTTTTGTACAGGCTTGCCTAAAGCCTATTTGCCACTTATTTGAAGAGCTGCAGCAGCATTCAGTCTGTGAGTAAACAGCAGCCAGTGCAGAAGTTTTTCTGAAGCATTTGAGGGTCAGAACTGTAGCACAATTTGTAATGTAAACTTGAACAGGTGCAGCTGATCTGGGCACGGTATTTTACAATCACCTTCTAATTTAGGATTTTTAATTTTCAGTACCTCAAAATCAAAGGACAACACATCTTCAGCTACTCCTCCACCCGTGAGAAATGGTGGGCACGCGGGCACTGTCCAGAACCAGTCAACAAGTAGCACTAATCAGCTTTCTGTTAATCAGCCACAGAATGCGGCAGGTCCCAGTCCCCATTCAATGAGGAGAGGTGTGTGTTTTGTCATTTGGTTTTCAAGCTACTAAGTTCCAATTCTTTATGTACTGCAAAAATGCTTAATAAAATAACTTTACGGTATCTCTTCCTTGATTATTATTGGTATCTCTTCCTTTATTACAGACAATGGTTTAATTGCTTGCATTTCACTAAGGCCTAGTTATAAATGCATCTTTGACTTTTGAACTCTGTCGTGAATGCTGGCAGTAATGTGTAGCAGTGTTGTTTAGCAAAATCACTCAAAGGCTATTGATCGGTAAACCTGTGTACACAATTCTGTAGCTTCCTATTGGTATTGCTTTTGATAGCATGCTATTTTACTTGGGTAACGTAGCTGAGCATGCTTTTGTGCAGCTAATTTCTTTCTTTCAGGAGTTTGGTTTCACAGTACACAACCATGAAATCTCACTTCTTCTCTTAACAGCTGTTAAAAAGCCTGCACCAGCCCCTCCCAAGCCAGCCAACCCACCGCCGGGGCAGCCGGCGAGCCAAAGCTCTGCCCCAGCTGCTCAGCCACCGTCTGTCTCTCCAAAACCACCTGCTAGAAGCTCTTCTCCTCCTGCTCAACATGCAAACCAAGGAGCAGCCCAGCCCTCCACTTCCCAGGTTTCTGCACCTCGGAGATATTCCAGCAGCCTTTCCCCAATACAAGCTCCCAGCCACCCACCACCACAGCCCCCAACACAGGCTACTCCTCCACCGCAGCCCAAATCAAACAGTCAAGCATCTCCTCCTGCTGCACCCAGCAGTGAGCACGGACCAGAGCAGCCCTGTTACACTCCTCCGCAGACTCCAACACCACCTGATACACCCCCTCTAGGAAAACATAATACTAGCTCCCCATCGCCACAGCCATCTGCTCAAGAAACCTCCCAGTCTCACTCTCTACCTCAGAGTGGTACACTGCCGCGGCCACGGCCAGTACCAAAACCCAGAAACAGACCTAGTGTTCCCCCTCCGCCTCATCCTCCTTCTCAGCTGGCTGGAGATGGTGTTATTGCAAATCCCACGCAAACAGCTTCCAAAATAGTCACAGGTGAGTGGATTCTTTCATATTCAGTGTCTCCTCAGGGAGCAGACATGAAGAAAAAAACACCTGTAGCTGTAAATTAATTTGGGGGGAGAGGGAGTGAAAAGTGCAGGTAACAGTTAAAATACTAAATTGCTCTTATCTGGTTAAAACGCCCACCTGCCTCTTCTGTGCACGAGGATTTGGGGCACTTCCTCAGTGAAGATTTTCATTCCTGAGGCAGAAGGGTTTGGGGGGAACTTAGATTAGCTTGCTTTATTTTTTTTCCCTGTTTTGGAAGCTGAACACTATTATAGCAACCAGCTCTCTAGGGCTTTCTCCAGGCTCAGTGTCATGGCATTCTCAGTTATGCTTATACATTTGTTGCCAAAAGCAAATATTTGGAGGAGGGAGAAGATGTAGCCAAGGATAGTGTATTTCGGCCTATATGAAAGATAAGAAAATGGCAAAACTGGTCACTGATACATGTTCTAATAGACAAGATACTAACGCAGTGAATGTTCTGCCTTATGAGAACAAAGTCTGATGTGCTTTTAAGTTGGACAACCAGAGACTGAAGACCCACATACACTAAACTATATCTTAGGTCAGTTTCTAGATAGTTCTTTATATTTTAAATGCAGCAGCCACCTTCTGTTTTGAGACATTCATGAAGTAAAGAGAAGCTTCCTGTCTTCTCACAGGAACTTCATGAAGCATGTAGTTACTAGTTTGATAACGATAATGTTAATTTACATCTGGGGGGGGGGGGGGGAATGTAACTGCTGAGGACAGTCAAAACTAGCAGATCTTGAAATGTTCTGCTGCGTCTCTGCTTATTTTAGGCAGTTCTAAAGGAAGGCATAATGGATATAGGAGACTAATACTTTTAAATCTACTTATATTTAATAATGGTTAAAACTTTCCAATGACACTGCAGCTTCTCTAGAGTAAGACTAATGTATTGGAATGCAAAGTATAAATTCTGTTGCCTAACAGCTTTACCCCATGATGCCTTCACAGGTGGGGATGGTTACTGCAAATAAGGTTTGTACTTACCAGAAACATGCAATATAAGCTAAAATGCTCCTGCACAGCAATATTTTATTTGTAGCTTTATTTTGTATATGCGCTTTGGAATATGTGCTCTCTGTCGACTCTGTGTTATCTCATTACTACATATCATTCTGTTTGTAAGAGATTTTAAGACCTATGCTGCTTAGTTTTAATAGTCCTGTGAACATTACATTATTTCTTCAAAGAAATTGTAAAAATATCTACAATGAAGTGAGTAACACTTCACCACGGTCACCAGAACTACTAGTCCACAAGTCAAGTGTGAAGCAGTGACCCGTGTAAAACAGGTTTGTTCTTACCAGTGCAGCCAATATTGAAGCTCATGTGTTTTCCTACAATTGAGTGTTTTATGGTTACATTTTAATGTAGCTTTCACTTTAGATTTTCAGTTATTTTTAACTTCTTGGAATTTATTTGGCAAAATACATGTTCATGTGACTAAACCGCTTTTCAGAAAAGCACCCAGGAGCATCTGCACTCTGGCATGTTTGCATTTGCATTCTGTCAGCTCCAGCCTCACTAATAGTACTAGTCTGTTCAATCGCAGCTGCCCAACGACACATTAATAATCTTACTACTTGTATGTAATGGGTTGGAGGTGCTACCTTCTTAAGGTAACAACTGCATGACAGGCTGAAAATATTGAGGCTGCATTCCTGAATCATCTCAAGATTTGACTGCTTACAGGAAAAACCTGAAATTAGTAATGGATTGAGAAGTCAAGTTGGAAGTAGTTTGGTTTTTTTTAAAATCGGAGAAGTAAATGAGCTGCTTAAGCAACTAAAAAGTAGCTTTGCTTTTTAAAATAACAGACTTTTCCTGATTGTACTTCTGTTCTTTTTGTCAGTATCTTTAAATTACAAGGGTGAAATTTCCAGACTGAATTCATAAATAAGGCTGAGGTCTGGATCTTTACAACATTTACAAATAAGAATGGGAACTGTGCTGATGAGTCAAACTTCAAGGAAAGACTTACCCTTAATTTTTAAGTTGTGTTTGATAGGTTGACCATATTTGTTCTCATTTTGGGATTTTTTTATTTCTGAGGAAATTGCTTTGATGATGGCAGACAAGCAGGGCTTGTTACACCCCAGTGTAACTGGATAAATACTTGCCTTCTAAATAATATCCAGCTGGTGTGCAGGGGCCTGCTGTATTAGTGGAGGAGTTTAAGTTACACAAGGCAAGCATCTGCTGTAGGGGAGTGATTGGCACAGCTGAGGCTGTACAGGAACAGCAAATTATAACTTCGTGCTGACTCCTTTTCAGCTAAGTTAGAGGCAGAACAGAGGTACACAGCTGTCCTGTAGTCTGGATAAATAATAAAAAAAATTGAAATCAACAGTGTTGAAATGAAACAGTGTTAAAACTGGAGAGACTTCATATCATTCCTTTCAAGCACAAACCATAGCAAATTGGCCATGTAAGTTGTGTACAGTAAATGAGAGTATGAAAGCTGTCATGCAGGAAAAGCAGTAAAGGAGGGCTGATGATGAAAGATTCTCTAGCAAAACCCATAAAGGAATAAAGGAACATAGACAATCTAGTATGTTTCGGGAGGGGTGGGGAATAAAACATCCTTGGGGAATACTTGAAGTGATACTCAGGCTTGCGTGCAGCAGTACACTTAGTACAGGATCATCCACTTTTTCCAGATCAGTCTTTTTTTAAAGGATTAATATATTTTGTGAATTAACACCACTGCATATTACATGAGAGTATCTGCTCTAACATTTACACGTGCACATATAAACACTTATTATAGACTGACTCACCTAATTTCATAATGTGAAATGGCTGGTTTTAATTTTAACCTTAACTAGTGGAGCAAGGGAAGACAGATGGGAATAATGGAAGCCAAAATTAAGTTTCCAGCGAATTTCATAATATCAGAACAGGAGTTCTGAATTGTTTTCAGGATACTGTTGAATTCCTTTGTCCATGTACTGGACTTTAGCAATGCCTCGAATTCTGTTTATGGTATTAAATCAATAAGCCCTAGAAAAGAATATTCTAATCAAAAATTTTATTAAATAATCTAGATGTTTGACCTGCATTCAGTAGGAACTGTATTGGAAAGTTCAATGGTAAGGAAAAGGCATATGATTGGCCAAAAATGTCGCTAATTCATAATCATGTGTGTGCTAATGCCCACTACTAACCTGTCACAAATAACACTGCTTGCTTGCATTATCGTTAGTGTGGCATGCAAAAAGAATGGCTGTTTGATGTTCGCTCTTACATTAACGTACTAAAAGTATTGAAGACTAGAATGTAAAGTTGTTCATTTTTTGACTGGCCAGTTTCATGTTGTACTTTTTCTGTGTACAGAAAATTCTATCTAGAAATCCATGTGTTTTATACAGGGGTTCATTCTGTATTTGATGTAGCTGTAGCATCGTTTGTCACAAATACTTCTTTCCTGTGTCACCTCACACTGTCAGCTACGTCCTTTTCCGATTCATCCTTCAATATGCAGTCATGGTAGGGAAAACTTCTGTGCCTGCATCTAAAGTCAAAGTACGCCTTTTGAACCATACTTTAAATGGCAGCGCGGAGGTAACAGCGGGTAGCATTAGGTACTGGGGAGAACGCAGTGCCTCTGCTACTTGGTTCTGTGCTCGTCTCGTCCAGGTTGAGCTCAGTGTGGAATGTTTTGAGTAAGGGAAGGATGCAGGAAGAATTCAGGAACTCACAGGATTGCAGTTTGTTTATTCTTTATGTAGTACTGCTTCTGTTAGCAGTAGGAAAAATTACTAAAAAACCCCTAAAGTTTAAATTAACTGACTTTAAAAGTGCTTTTTCATCCATTGTAGAAGCAAGTTACAGAGTAGAGTTGGGGTGAAGGAGAGCTGCTGATGTTATGAAACTTGGTTTCTTGTTTCGGGGACTTGGTAAACGCATGAATGTGAGGCTAAGTGAAAAGGTTTGGTTTTAAACTAGCCCCAGTAATTATTTCTTCATTGCTACCAAACATCTGTTGAACAGTGATAGTCTTGTAGGTGCCACAAGGCACTGTTCTGGGTATAGCTCAGTAACCTGGACACTGACTATCAAGATGAGAATGGAGGGCTGAGGAGAGAGCTGTTTAACAGCTTCCCCCAGATGATGGTGTTTAACAAGTCGTAACGGTATGGTTGGCTTGTTCTGTGCCTTCTGGATGATTTCATCTTAGCAGAACATGGTACTCCCCAAGACTCTGATACAAGACGGTGGGAGAAAATGTACAGTTCACACCTCACAAGAAAATATTAATCCTGGGATCATGTTTTTGGGAAAATTGCAGCAATTTGCATTGCAAACACTTAACCGCTTAACCATAATTGTGTCAGGCCATAATATGATGGAGTTCCAGCTGCTGTATTAACTGTATCACTGAGTCCAAAATCACTGCACATTGTGAAAGGCTGGCTGGCACTCTCGTAACGGGCTGAGAGAGAAGCAGGGGAGACTGCGCTCAGACTTCAGTTCTGTGTCTGCTTTCACCTCTTCCATGTCATTTAGCTCAGAAACTTTCAATGTGAACATTTATAAATTAAATTTAGCCCAGAACTTACAATTTCAGATAGGAGTCAGTCTTTAGAGGATGCCTGTCAATGCCACCGATGTTTAAAAGCAAGATGCTTATGTGAAGTCTTTATTGATTTAAGCAGTCTAAATTACTTTCTGTTTAGAACAGCTGCTGGATTGCAGCAAGAGATGTTGTGGCATATTATAAATTAGTTTTCCAAAATACTGACTTAATATTTCCAGTCACTTTTTTTTTTTTTTTTTTTTAACTGTTAGGATTTTTCTGATCTTCTCCCTACCAGGGCAGTCACCAGAAACGCAACATTTTGAGGTCCTCCTTGGGCACCTGGGCTTGAACAAAATTCTCCTCCTCTCAGAAGAGGCAAAGAACACAATGTTCTGTTATACAAAGGAAGAGGGTTAATCTGAATTTGCTTTAAGTAATTTCTTTCTCTTCCTGTGACAGGGCCTCCTTTTGACACCATACATGTTCCTACTGCTTCTAAAAGTCATAGGTGGTGGTTACCTGGCTGATGATTTAGGTGCCTTTTTGTTGGGGTTTTTTTTGCTGAGTGACCGTTGTGTTTTGACGTGAAAGTCTGCAGTAACATGCCAGTCTTAAGGGGCATTGAGGAATCCAATACTAAATCGTTACTTGCTGTCCTCCATTCTTCAGAAAAAAAAGTTTCCTTTTATCATGTAGAAGACTGAGAAAAGGTATGTTGGAGAAGCAACTCATAAGCATTTTAGTATGGCTTAGCCTTTTTGTGTTCATGCGTGCACATTCACATATGTGGCAGCCCTCTGTTTGAAAAGCCTTTGTTTACCTTTCCTTTCCCTTTTCTTTCTAAGGAAATGCACCAGAAATACGCTAGCGAATGGGGTGTCACTGTCCAGACTCTAAACTGGCTATTCCGTTTTTTGTGCAGATTCCAGTATTCCAGAACCACTTCAGAACCCTTCTTCAGAGCTTCTTGCAGAGACAGCAAGCAAAGAACTGCACAACCACCTCATGCTTGATATTGACAATGATACGGAAAGCACTGCTCTGTAATGGAAAAACTCAAAACTTTTTACCGTTCCTCTCCTGGTAGGAAAACTAACAGACCTAACAGTGAAAAGCTTCTTTTGACGATATGGCAAAACTGTGTAGAGTTGTGACTTGTGCGTCACGGAGAAAGTGATTTAGCCATTCAGAAGAAGTTTAATGATCTGTGTCTCAACGATGGTTTTCAGAATCTTGGATGGAAGGAATTAATTACTGAAGAAGCTTGCATAGGAAGCATAATTGCTGCTAATACGGATGGTATTAGCAGAAATTCCAAAAGAATAAGAAGCAGAACATTAGTTATTTAAAGTGCATGTATTACGGAAATAATCTTTTTAATGTCACGGTTAGACTTTTATTTCTAGTTCTTAGACATTACAAGGAGATGCCTTGCAAGAGACATTCCCTCACTGATTTGCTGCAGATTCTTTTTAAAACATGAACCAAAAAATGCCAGAGTGCTGGTGGTGACTGCTGGTTATCAGTCACCTTGTCAAAACTGTGGATGTATTCTAGTGCCTTGAAGGACTGTCATACTGTAGAAGGAAACTTACTGCATCTTTAATCATTTCATTGCTACTTAATGATCAGTACTTAATACTTATTTCATAGTTATTTGTATTAACCAAGCCTGCTTTTGTTTATGTGAAACTGGCAACTGTTTCAGGATGAAACTGTGGAAGTGTTTTTTGTGCTTTCAGTGAAAACGGTTGAATTCTGAAAGAACTTTGAAACAGCTGTTTGGATTCGTCAGTTGGGTGAACATTTATAAAATTAAAGATTGTCTTTTGTCAACTTAAGGCATCTTTATTCGAGTTTGTGAGTACCATTGCTCCCAGTGGGCACTGAAGGTTACAGAGTCGCTCCCGGGGCTTTGTAGCTCGTGAGTCCGCCAGCTGCTCAGTTTGTTCTTTCAAAGGCTGCAGCGGAAGCCTACTGTGAATGAATGTGCATCTGTTCTTTAAGGCGTAGATTCAAGTTAAACACAAAGGAGTTCAGCTGCAAAGAGGAACGCTGGATACAACCTGTATCATGCAAAGAAATGAGAGGGAAGAGGCCACACTGTTTCTGTGAATGAGAAAGAGGGAGAGGAAACTAGTCAATTGAGGTAACATTCGTATAACTAGTTGAATTGATTTACTTAACATTTAAACTCCTTAATACTCCATAATACATTTTATTGATGTTCTTAAACTAGACCCTAGGCTTAACTACAAGAGAAAACTGCATTTCATTACGGCCTTGACAAGACTCATTGCACATACATCGTAGTTGCTGTCTTTTCCATGCCCTGGTTTGAAATCCCAGTGGCTGCCCAGTTTTTCCTGTTCAGACATCTCTTAATACCAGGGCTGGAGTTACTCCCTTATTTACCAAGCACAACTGTATCCCCTGTTCATAGGAATGCACCCCAAAACTGGGCAGGGGTGGGAGGCAATGTGGGGTATCAGCTTCTTGGGTGACTCTCGTGGCTTTAAGCTATGTTGTTGCAATTGATTAGTTAATCAAATGGCTGCACAAAATAACCCTACAGAGGTCTAAAAAGAAACTTGGAATACAATAATGAGGTTTTGTAATGCTTTTAGCACTGCTTTGAGAATCTGCTCGGGTGTATGTGCTTGCAAAGGCTGGCTGAAAGACAAGCACAGCTGCTTGCTTGTGTGGTTTAGGGGAGTTTTTTTGGGGGTACACTAGGTAAATTTCTTACAGCCCAGTTACTTGAAGTTTACCTCAAAACTTTGAATACAGGCTGCCAGTTTGAGTGGGACGGTAGGGCACTCTGCAGCCACCTCTGCTGTAGACTGTGATTGCGCTGAGTTTTGTGGATGTGTCATGGGAGATGTCTCTATTGCTGCACACCACTCTGGGAGCAGTCTGGTGGGGTTATTATGTGCCGTGGCTAAAACTGTAATTTCCTTGAGTAAAGCACTGTGTGGAAAGACAGTGAATTCCATCCTAAAGTACAGCAAGGAGCTCTTATCAGAGGGTCAGGTTTCATAAACTGAGTGCGTTATTTTTTGCATTCCCAGAGCTATGGTAGAGGATTGCATGCGTACAGCATGGTGCACCCCTCCCACCCCAGCCAGTGGAAACCTTTTGTAACTGTACTCTAAGGTACTGCGTAAGTGTATTGAGTGGACTGGTCAGATGGAGGCTAAGAAATGAGCAGTAGGAATTTAATAAACAAATGCAAGAGTGTGATGGGGGCTTGCTTTGATAGGAATTCCATTCGCAGTGAAGAAAACTGCAGCTTTCGTGAACCTGGATTTCAGTGATTCAATAAGGGGCCCTAGAGAAACACTCAGGTTAGGCTAAAGGCAGTAGTTGGCTGAACTCTGTGGGACTGCTTTCGTAGTGCTGAGAGGGCAGACAGCAGGCTGGAAGGCAGTGACTAATACTCTGAAGATAATTTCTGGAACAGCAGTACCTACATCTGCAAACCTTTACAAAGCAGGGTACAGAAATCATACAGCTGATTCGTAAGGAGGGAGTTTTCCTATTTTCCAAAGCCTGTGGAGACTGTTGACAGATGAAGTCTTGGTGTTTGGAAGATGGGTTCTGATGTGGAGGGCTGGGCAAGGGCCTGCTGGCAGCTGCTCGGCTGCTGACTGCGTCCAGAAAAGATGGGTCACGGTAACTGGAAAACGTCAGCTCCTCTGTGGTCAACAGGTATTCAGTGGGAGAGTAAAAGCTTGATGTAATCATAGCTAATGCTCAGTTTAACCCTAAGGAAGTATTCTAGCACCGCTGTTAAAGTTTTGTTCACCTAAGGTAGTATGAAACATTTGCCAATGACCATGGGTTTGAGGAGAAGCTAAGTCTTGGGTGTTGAAATGGATTGTGCTGCTGCAAGGCTTCAGAGCAAAGGGTTGAATTTTTACAGAATTACATATTACAAACTAATTTGTGAACATAAAAATAATTCATCAGCTGCCCTACATGGCTTCTCCTTTGAATCATGGGCACTGAAGACAACTCGTGTTGTTCCTATTATGTCTGACAGAGCACGTCATCCAATTCTGTCAGAATACTGTTCTGGGGCAGTTACCTGAAGCATTGGGTGGAGAAAATCCCAGAGGTAAGCTACTGAACCCACCACAGCTTTATTCAGGTCTTTAAACCTCTGTATGCAGTAAGAGATTAACTATACATTTATAGTTAGCTGGATCTTGGAAGCCAAATCTGTGCAAAGATGGGTCAAGGTTACTTGATCCCACTAGGAATTTATGTAACTTGTCTCTGCTACATGAAAAATATAGCTGGAAGAGAGAAGTAGGAGACCTGGGACTTGCTCTCTTGAGTGATCTTCTAATGCGTTTTCACACAATCCACTGTGATAAATTTGTTTCAAAAGAAAAACCAGCAGTTTGTCAAAAGAGTTTATAGCGACAGCTCCAGCAAGTTACTGTTGTGTGGTCTGTTGCGTGTGCTCTCTGCTGCCACAGACAACAGATTTGCAGATCGAGCTTTTATTATTCAGAAGAAACACGAAAGCATTGCTGCTGTGGGAAGCTCTTCTTGACATATGCATCAGTGCAGTTCGCGTTACCTCCTAAAACTGCACCAAAACTTGCAATATTGCAGTAGCTGAAGTCTAATGTTCCCATTAGCATTTGTTTACTCTAAAGATGCGGTTACATCGCTGATGCTGTAGATAGATCACCTGAAGGGCCCAGATGCAGAGCACTTCAGAAGTCTGGCATGTGCAGTGGAATCCTTTCCTCTGCTCGACATTGGCACTAGGCAGGTGTTTAAAAAAAATTGCCTTAACGTATCTCGTCAAAACATTTGGTATACAGTAATTGCCTGGGAGTCATACATAAAGTTAGTTGCAAAACCAATGTAAGACTTTATAAATAAAGTCTCTCTTTCCCACAGGGTTTCTAACAGTTGTGTTTCCTTTGCTTAGGAAGGATTCCCAAATGACAATTCTTCTTATATGGTGTAACAAAACAGTATTTTCTTATTTTATGGGCTGCTACAAGGCTTGTACGTATCACCACTCTACACCACCCTTTACGTTATGCATGTGCAGCGCTATAAGCTTTTGTAGGTGCTACTTGCTACACCCATGCAATATTTAACATATTCTAAGAAATTTTGTGACAGGTGAGCACAAGGTACGAGCAGGGAAGGCGGTGTTCCCAGATCCCCAGCGGGCAGGTAAGTGGACACTGGGGTTCTTCACAGTCGTACATGGAAGCAGCTGCAGCCCTGGCCTCGCCGGGGGGATTTGCCACTGATATGGCTTTGTAAAGGGGCTGCCGCCTCCGCCGCCCTCCCCTCACCCAGCAGGGCCACCACCACTGCAGAGCGGGCACCGGCCCCGAGGAGAGGCTGCTCGCACCGCCTGGCCTTGCCAGGGAGCCCCGAGGTGCTGGGCCACCTCTGCCATGGCTGGTGGGGCCAGTGAGCAGCCGCACTGGGGCAGCCCCCAGCCCAGCCCCCCACACGGAGCAGCTCTCGCTCTGTAACCAGTGTATCTGCAGCTACGGAAAGCTGGGGGGTGGCAGGCTGACCCCACCGCCAGCCCGCCCGGGCTGCCCTGGGGACAGCGCCTGAGGTGAAAGGCGGCCCGTGGTCCCAGCCGAAGGGGTGCTGGTGGGGTTGGGCTGGTTTAGTTCCTTGGCCTTGTCCTTGATGACAGGTTTGGGGGCGTTTTTTCCAGGCTGGGTGCTGGTGGCAGTGGGTTGGCATTGGCTGGTGGGCTGGCCCCACTGAGCGGCTGGGGTGCGGGGGCCACACTGGCCGCGCTCCCCGCTGCGCTGAGGAGGGAGCTGAGCTGGCGTGGCCGAGCTGGCGAGGCATGGCGTGCCGCCCAACAGCACGGACGGCAGGCCCTGGCCCTCCGCCGGGCACGGGGGGTGCTCGCTCGGCCCTCGAGGGTAGAGGAGCCGAAGCAAAGGGGAACCAAGGGTTGTAGCTGGTTGTAGAGGCATAAATAGGAAGAGAATCCAGACTTCCTGAATTCCAGGCAGTGCTCCAACCCTGAAGAGCATAACTAAACATTTAAGTTAACCAAACAAAGCTCTCCTGCCTAGCTACCTTCCTTGGCTCTTTACATTCATCATTTCGCTGACGGTTGGGGTCTGACGGTGCCGGTGCAGAGGACTCAGCCCCTGTCACGGCCAGGCCCCCCTTAGACATAAGGAAAGGATTGGGGAGGAAGGTCTGTTGTCTTAAATAAAGAAATAACATTTAGAAAGCACTAAGAGTTACATTAACCCTCTGCTAATTATTATTATTTACACCAATTAGAGTTAGTTGATGTCATCTGGAATCAAATAGCCAGCGGCTACGCGAAGTAGGCCCAGAGGAAGAGCCCAGCACATACACACAAGAGCAAGTTGATGTTCAGGACGTGTTTCACCAGCGGTTTCTCCTCCAGGGACGCCACGGGAGGCAGCTCAGGTTTAGTCGGTGCCGCATTCTCAGCGTTTTCCTGTTTGCGCTCCATCCCGCAGAGCCACAGAAGGGCGGTCAGCAGCCTTGAGTTCCCTTTGGTCTTAGCCATACCTAAAAAGACAGTCAGTAGTGAGGTACAAATCCCACCAAATCCCAGGAATGTATCAGTGTGGTCCTGTGCAAAGGGTTTTGATGCAAAAAAATGCACCAGTGTTCTTTAAACAAATACACTAGCTATGCTGAGGTGTAGGAAGCCCTTCAATTAGCACCTTTGGGGCTGCAGTACTGGTTTCATTCTTCCCTGGAGCTCTGAGTTCTGCTGTTCCCAATGGTTTAAGGAACGGCAACAGTAGACCAAACCTAAAAGCTGAGCTGTAGCTACTTGTTACCCTTCAGCTTGCACGTGCACGCTCTAGTCCATTTAGGGTTATTCCATGCCACGCACGTGTGAATTGAATTTTCCCAGCTCTGGTGTGGGTTCGGGCATACGTGACTAAATGCTGGGAAGACGGTGCTTGTGCCCAACAAACATGAGACTTCCCAGCAGCTGGGAGCTCTGCACCGTAACTCATTAGCTTACAGATCTTTTCAACAGCTGTTTATAGATCAAAGGAATACACAGCAAAGGCTGCAAAGTTACATAAACAGTGTCCCAAGCCTGGCAAAAACAAGTGATGATAATCATCGCTGGAAAATGCAGAATGAGTTGCTATGCATGTTTGTACCTAATACCGACAAGTACAAGTTTTAAAAAATGTAAATCCTCCTTCACTGATCTGTCAAGAACTCCGCCCAGGGCTCTGGGTTCTCCCTGCTGCTAGAGTCGATCAGAAAACATCACTGAAAAACAGAAATGGAATTTCATGAAAATAATTGTGGTTTTCCTCCACCCTCCCCTTTTTCAACCAGTTCTCCTTGCCGCAGGTAGGTGCAAGCAGCACCAGTGGCTAGTGCAGGATAATGGGCATGGCTCTCTGTATCCCATCCAGCTCCTTCTTGATTTCAAGCATATGTAATGCCATCAAGAGATGGAAAAGACACCAAGCTTCTGCTTAAGGTAAAACTGCCAGGTAAAAACCTTTTAGCATGCCCTGAAGTTACAGAAATCCAGAGGAAGTAGTTTAAATGTTTCTTGTCTTCAAAGCCTTTACATAATGCCTAGTGTTGTTATTACTGTTGTTATGCCTAGGTGTAGGAACTACTGAATACGAAGTTGGAGCACTTACATTTATTATCATTTGAACTATTTTCAGAAGCAATGCTTATATCAATCTGGAGAGCGGGATGCTCAGCTTCACACACTCCTTTTGCAGCATCAGGGGAAGTGCTGACTGCTAGGTCTTGCTTGACTGGTAGATCCCCACGTGTGAACCAGGTAAGCCGACTTATCTGATGGCATGAAGAGTGGTGTTAAAGAAAACTGCTTTCGTGGTTGTTCAAAGGACTACCTCAGCAGCAGAGCAGCCTGCAGAGAGAATACTTAGAAGGGCCGAAATCTGTTCTCCTGCTCTGTTAGAGCAGGTGAACAGCCAAGTGCTCAGCTGGTAACAACAGAAGCGATGGCTACCATCGGCGCGCTGAGTTAAGCTGTTTGTACAGCTACACTCTCTGAAGCATGGCGTTCTTCATTCTCTTTTACTGAGGAGGAGGCATTTCTGCACAGGACCATCACTGGATGCAGGCTGAGAGCGGGTCAGTGAAGGGAGCAAAAGGAATGGAAATTGTGGCCAGGGAGGAATGATTCAGAGAACTGGAATTGTTGAGAGAAGACAGGTGGGAGACATGATAATTTTCTTCACATATGTAAAAGACTCATTAAAGAGGATTGTTCTCAATATCAGCGATAGGGCGGACAGAAAGGGATGAGCACAACATGAAGGTGGAAAGATTCAGGCTGGAGATGAAAAATTGCTACCGGGAGGGCAGGTGAGCTCTCGAATTGACGGCACACCTCCCTGGGCATTCTCCTTCTCTGGGGATTTCTAAGAATAAGTTCACCAGGTCTTTCAGAAATGTGTCGGGTTAGTCCTGTCTTGAAGGAAGAGGATGCGTTGGCTGTGTGATTTCTGAAGGTCCCTCTGGCCCTCCTTTCTGCTATTAACATTTTTCTGTAGCCTCAGTATATCTATTGAAAATAGTCAAACTGGCACAAACCTGTTCCAGAGGAAGTGTGCTCTCTGCCCTTGATTTCTCTTTTCTGCGAGTAAAAATGGTTCCTCACTAAATTAGTAAGAGAGTTGATAAAGATGACCCAGAAGCTGGAATTTCTTGGAAAATAGAGGGAAAAAGCTAATTTGTCATGGATTAAACACACATGTTTGAACTTAATAACAGCTTTTTGTAGCATCTAATGTTGACCAGTTTCCAGGGTGGGACTTTGGATTTATGGGACCCAAATATTACATGGCAGCAGGGTGCTGGAGCAGAGGAGGGACTGCTGTTACAGGTTATTGCAAGTGTGATCATAAATAAAGAATGAATGGAAAATTCCATTTCCAGATTATGTATCCCCACATTATTTCCACGGATGTAGCGTGGGGCATCCTGGAAACCATTTACAAATAACAAAAGAAATCTGAAGGGGTGACGCACCATTTCTTCCGAGGGGGGTTCTGTGAGCATGCTGACGACCAGCACCGTGAATGTGGAGATCGCGGCCAGGACCATGGAGAAGTAGAGATAATGCATGTACTTCACCACGCCTGGGCGGCGGTCGGTCTCGCCGCACTGGGGCTCTGGGTAGATGAAGTCCAGCACCAGCCGAATGACGCCCAGCAGCAGCCCGATCACCAAGCCCCAGAATGCGCCCTGGACAAGGAAGGGTATGGGAGCAAGAAGGGTATCCAGGATCTGGGGCTATACATTTACAGGCTACAAGCTGGCCAGGCTTTCTCCTTGCTGTTTTTTTGGCAGGCTCCTGTTCCTCCCTTTTCTGCTCTTCCTATCTAGTCTGCCAGTGCTGTTACAGTAGCCTGGCACCTCACCTCTGTGGGAGCAAGAGGGTCATGAATTTTGGTATGGAGGGGAAGGATAACATCTTATGCCAGAATATTTTGAAGAGCGGCATTTGTATCCTAATGGTTGCCTTAACCCTGCGGGGCTGAGAGCTGCTCTCCACCTAACCGAAGCCTCATTTGGGGAGATTTTACCCTTTACCTAGCACCAGTCTCTGTGGAGAAACTGGAGGTTTAGGGCTCCTGACGCTTTTGGTCTGGCTCCTTCACTGTCTGGGCTTGCTGTCCCTTCTGTAGCCCCCTGATGCAGGTAACACAAGTTTGTGTAATAAACAAGCTGATGGCCAACAAGCCCCTAACAGGCTTCCCTGCAACGGAGCAATGCAGCCGTCACAGTCCTGCTGAAATGCCAGCAGTCTTTGGAAACCAGCAGGAATTGCTCCCTCCTGTATTGCTGATGGTTGCTTGGCTTGCGCAGAGGTCTGGGTGCATTTGTTCCCCCAAACACTACACGAGGCGGCAGAACTGCAGCCTGGGCCCTGGCTTGAACTACAGGACTCTTGTCGGGGCAGTGAGGCTGCAGAGGCAAGTGTGCTGAGCACAGCATGCTTGTTACCTTTTCATTTGCTCTTTTCCAGAAGCAACCCAGTATAAACACCATTGCCACAGGGGGCTGCAGGTAGGAGCTGATCGACTGGATGTAAATAAAGAGCTGTCCTCCCTGGCCAGCCTGTACCAGTGGGATCCAAAGGATGGAGACCACAGTGAGCAGCAGCACAAACACCCTGTGCAAGAAAAAGGTGCCATTACTGCTAGCTCAGGCCATGCTTTTCCAATTGCTCATCTTGCAAGACTTTGAGATCTCTCATAACCACAAGGCCTCTGCTGTAGTCCTCCACCAAACTGCACAATATGAAGATGCTACACCTGTACAAGGGCAGCAGGCTGAGGCATGCCAAGATGAGTCCCTAATGCTCAGGCTCTGATATAATATGCATGTCCTAGTCCTCCATACCTGCCAACGATCATGAGTTCCCACTCGGAGCAACGAGGACGGAAATGCTTCCAGAGGTCCATGGTGAAAATGGTGCTGGCACTGTTGAAGATGGAAGTCAGGGAGGACATGAGAGCTGCTATCATCACCGACATCATCAGGCCTCTGAGTCCTGGAAACAGAGGGAGAAGTACAGCCGCCCTGAGGAATCCCCAATAACCCCACTGTAGGATGTCCTCAAATTCTTCTTTGAACTAGAAGAGGCTTTAAAAAATGTTTTTAGCCCCAGTTTTAAAATGGCAGTGACGGAGAGGTGTTGACAGTTGATTCTCATTGTTAAACATCTGCACTTTAGCTTTTATCCAAATCTGAATTAGACATCTGGACACTGGATCATCACCCATCTCTCCTGTTGCATGCTGTCCCTTGCCACTGTCTCACCAAGCCAAACATAAACCCCACTGCAATTACAGCTGCAGGGTATTTTCCTCTCTGAACTTCTCTCATGGACACCTTTTGGCTGGTGTGTACCGTACCCATCAGTGCCAGCACCATTGCCAAGCTCCTTACCTACAGGCAGAAGTTCTATGACCAGCTTAGGGTAAGCAATATCAGAACAGCCAGAGGGATTGCCACAGATTTTTCGGCAAATTTCCGCATCTGCACAAGCCACCAGATCTAAAAAAAAAAGCAAGGGGGAGTGAGAGGCAGTACTCCGCAGCCACAATAAACCCACGTATCTAAACAAGTTAGCCTACTGAATGCGGTGAGCTGCTTTCCAAGTGAAATGCTGGAAAGCTTCCAGCAAATGACAGAGGACTATCTCACAGCGAGAAAGGGCAGCGATGGGCTTCCCCATTTTCTCTGTTTTTTTCTTCCATGCAAAAGACAGAATCAGTGCAGGTAGCTGACCTCCCTTGCATGTCTAATTCTTCTCTAGGAATGTTGCTCACTTGAGGACTACGGCTACCCAGCCCCTCTGGCACAGCTCCTCACGGACAAGCACATCCCCCGCAGCGAGCACTTCATGAGATTCAGGGTGGCATGTGAGGATTTCTCTGCATGTTTCAAACAAATTGCAGGAGGAGCGACACTGGGTGCAGGAGGGGCCCAAGGGCATGGTCAAAATGCAGAGTGGCTGCAGGCAGCAAGCTCAGAGCAGATCAGCACAACTGCAGCAAGAAAGGACGACAGGCAGTGGCTCCAGCACGCGGAGCAGTGCGCTGTGTGCGATATGTGGCTGGGGACTGCTGTAGGAGGATGTGTATCCTCCAGCGTATAACTGGAAGAAAATCTCTTCATACTTCAGGCATTTGATGCACTGTGACCTGAACTTATTCAGTAAAGGCTGTTCCAGCTCCGTAGGGTAGGCACAACCAGGAGTGACAGAGGGAACAGCACTCTCCTTCAGCACTTACCCGGGAAGAGAATTCGGCTGATCATGCCTGGCATTACCATCATAAAGAGGGGCAAAATTTTCAAGTAGGAGGTCATCAAGGAGCCTCCTTTGGCATGAGAGAGATTTTTAGCAGCAAGGGACCTCTGAACGATGACCTAGAAATTAAGAAATACATTTGGTCCGCTGTCAGCAGAGGGGAGCTAGCTGTGCAGCTGTGATACCAATTGCATTCATCTGTATACTTTGTTCTCCTCTAAACTATTGAAATCTTAGGGTGAACACAGCTTGTCTGGGGCTTTACAATTCTTGTTTCAGATCCTGAATACCTTACAGAAATGTAGACCTGAAAGGCACTCCTTGTGACATCAAACCTGAGCCTTGCTTCTGCACTATACCATGCTGCATAATTTGTTCCTTAACTAATCCTACTCAGGCTCAGGATTTTCTTTTCTTCTTTTGTTGGAGGCTTCCCTGGCCTGATGGCTAAGCCTGGCCGGGTCAGCAGCCCTCCTATCAAAGCAGGACAGAGTCTGAAAAGAGCAAAGTGAGTTAAATAAACGAGCACTACAGGAACACCGGGAGGTTGCTTAGGGCTTCAGTCGTGCTGGTCCTGATGTTGTCACT
Organism: Falco punctatus; assembly: GCF_963210335.1. Lineage (NCBI taxonomy): Eukaryota > Metazoa > Chordata > Aves > Falconiformes > Falconidae > Falco > Falco punctatus. The sequence continues at coordinate 26,251,941 of NC_137583.1, forward strand.
AGTGGGAACGGCAGGCAGAGCCCTGGGAAGCTGAAAGAGTGAATTCACAGGTAGTGCACAAGAAGGGAAAGGCTTGAGTTCAAACAAACAAACAAAAACCCCATTTATAGACTGGGATTAACTCTCAAACACATTCTTACCCCTTTTTACATTGAAATGGTTCCCAAAAATTTTGTTGTGCATATCAAGTTTTGGATCTTTAGGATTGAAACAATCAGATTTTACTAAATTCCCATCAGCCATTAAACCAGCCCAGGCTCTGTCACAGACCCTAGGATGTAATCAGGTTCAAACAACCAATAGCATGTTATTGAAACCGACCAAAGGGATGAGCAGTAACCCACCTGATCTGTACACCAGTACCACAGGGATGGGATGGTCATTCCCACCAAAACTCCTGGCCAGGGAAGGTCAGAGTTAACAGGGTCTCGGAAAATGTGAAAAGCATCTTCTCTTGGCAAGCCACAGCTGCTGTTCTCCTTGCGGGTGCTGGGAATGGCATCAAAGTATTTTGTCTGCAAACCTTCAAGACCACCAACTTCAACAAAGCCTAAAACAGACCACAAGAAGCAGTTATCACACACATCTTCTCAAGCTGGTACCCTGATTTTCAGTCTCCCTAGTTTGCTACACATGATGCTTCACAAGTATTCTTTACAGATCAGCAGCTATTGACTAACATCGGGCTGGGCGATAGCATAACACTAAACCTGCTGGCTAGCAAAGGTGCTTGTTCACCCATAATACTGCTTCAGAATGTATTTCTCTAGAGATTTTTCAGGGAGCACTCAAGCATTTTTACCACACAAAAAACTACTGTAAGATCATTTGTACAAGTGTATATTCCAACAGGAGAATATCTAGAAGGCAGTTGCCAGAACATCCATTAAGTAATCAGTTGTGGCAATCCAGCTTGTTTGTAGTGCTTGGTAAAGCTTCTATCGTAGTTTCAGCAATAAAACCCCAGGGAAACACTCACTGAAGACCATGAGAGTCACGGCCCCTATCAGCATGATGAGGGTTTGCAGAGCGTCTGTGTATATCACAGCTGCCAGGCCACCTAAGAGAGCAGAGAAGCAACAGACTGTGGGAAACTGGGTTTTTTCTGTCACAGCATCTCACACTTTGCAGATGTTTTTGACAAGCAGTGTAAGCTGAACCCCGTGCCCGGCAGGCTGGCGGGTTCTGACCACGTCGGGGGTGGGGGTGGGGGGCGCACTTTGGCCAATTCCTGTGCATGTCACTTGGGCTAAAATATCACATTTTGAATCATAATGAGTCATCATTTTGGTACTAAAAAGCCAAAGCCCAGTATAACTACTTCTACGGGAAATACATGGAAAAACTCCAAAACAAAGCCCAAGCTGAATAAGGAGAAGAAATAAAAAAAAAAAAAAGAAGAGAGGGGGGGGATCTTTATGAGCAACATCATTAGGGGTTAGCACTGGGAAAGAAGCAACCTTTATTTGTCTGGGATTTGCTGCTTACTCTGTGCATGGCTTTTTTCCATTTGGCCACTGGTAAGCCCTGAAAGGGCATCCAAGATTGACAATGCTTTCCGCATTACATGGCTCATTGTTATGTAAATCACTCATACCTCCAAAAAGCCCAGAGGAAAAATGCGTTGTGCAAATGCCCTGAGCATAGCTTCTCCTTAAAGCAGAACTGACCTGCATCCATATCTGGCAGGACCTTGTAAGGGGTATTCATTTACTCTTACCTGGCAATTTTCTCTCAACAGGTGGGCTGTCAGTTGTCCCTGTCCCCCATCCCCTGTCCTCCCCGCCCCCCCCATTATCCACAGTCATATCAAAACCAGATTGTGTGGGAACTGCAGGACCCCTATCACACGCACGAGGATGGATGGTGCGTGGCACAAACGTGCTCAGCTCACTGTGCCAAATCCATGGTGTGATCTGCGACTCAGCCACATACCTGCAACGGTGTAAACGGCTGTGATGGCCAGCAAGCCTACCACAGCGATGTAGAGGTCCCAGTGTAAGGCTTGCTGAATGAAGAGGGCCCCAGCATACATATCGACCTAGAGAGAAAGGAGAGCTACCGCAGTTGCGATGATGGTATTACCGAGCCGTTCGAAGCTGATAGCGCCAGGGAGCATGACCACAGAGCTGGCCAGGCTGTCTCCTTTAGTGGGACCAGCCTGGTTTGCAACTGCTCGTGCCCCCCGGCTCCCCGCAGCGCCTTTCCCACACAGCACATCCCTCTGCAGCCCCAGCTCCTGCCTGCTGTGCGTTAGGACCAGGCTCAATTCAGTATTCACTTTATTCATAATTGGTCACGGGGGTGGCAAGGAGGGCGATGATGGAGCTGTCCTGAGAGAGGACGAGCATGCACAGCCCTCTGTGAAAAAGGCATTTGGGTGGGGTGAGCTTATCGCTTCCCCCGAGCAGCAGGGAGCTGGCTGGGGAGAACCGTGCTGGCCAGGAGCGAGCACTGGTGCAAACCTCCCCAGGTGCTCCTGCCGCCAGCCCCAGCACCCCTTCGCCATAATGCAAATTCCTCCTGCTGACAAGGTGACAGACAACAGGGAAGAGTGTCCTCGGGGTGGGACCCAGCCCTGACCAGCCAGCTCCGCAGCTACGTGAAAATGCTGTTTTACAAGAGCTTTAGGATAGGCAAACTGCAGACCGCAGAATGACAGACATAGAAAAGCATCCTGAACACGGGAATCATATTATCAGAGATTTCCATCAAGGGGTTAGTTTTTTCTAGAGGAGGACCTGAGCCTAGCTCCTGGGTGCCACCCGAGCCCCGTGACGAGCACCTGTTCCCGTAGGGCCGCAGGCACGCACGTGTCAGTGTGTCCCACTGTGGCCCTACACATACAGGAAAAACACCAGCAGGGACTTGTCTGATCTCACAGATCCACGCGCTGCTGCACGGTTAATAAACAGCTCGTGAGTTGTTGCGCAAGGGTTGATTCAGTTATTCATTCAAGGCACTACATCAAACAGGTGCAATAAATCACTAACTCTTTTCTCCTAAACACGTACCAACTCCTATGTTCTTATTCATCCTGCACGTAACAGCTTTTGGTGTCTGCGCAGGCAATAAATATGCAAAGGGAAGAAACTGGGTAAGCTGCTAGATGTACAAAATCTAACAAATGCACTCACAACACAACTTTTCCACTAGCTATCGCTCAGGACATGGATACCTAGCTTTCCCTCCTACTGTAGCAAGCATCTAGATGCTTAATGGGAAAAAAAGAAGTTGTTCTTTTTGCATCAGTTCCCAGAACTACCATGGTCTCTCTTCCTCAGGCACTCGATAATACACCCTCTTCTGCTAAGAGAGGGAAGGGCCAGTAGCTGCATTTCTCAGCCTCACTGAGAAGCACATGTTTCCAAAGTGCACTGAACTCAGTCCATTTCCCTTTTTTCCTACTTACTGATATTTTGGTGAAGATATAGATGAACAAGTAGAGAATTGCCAGGAACATCTGAATTCTTTTGCCTCCAAAACGCTTCCGCAAGTACTCTGGCATGGTTGTAACCTACGTGAGAGACGCGCCGTCAGAGAAAGTGGTGTGCCGTCGCTCCCGTGAATCGTGGCCCATGGGACCGGGGTGGGCAGTTTGTACCAGCAGAAGACCCGCAGGGCCCTGCTAGTTGTGCTGTGCTGTTGTTTGGCTCAGCTGCCTACTGAGGCCAGCACAACAGCTTAGCAAGCACCGACTTTGCTGTAAAGTCTGGCACAAGGCATGCTATAAACTGGGACATGAGAGTGTCCACCCATCTTCTCGGGAGATGGGGCAGCTCTCCTCCACTGCCAGGGGTAGCAGAGCTGCCTTACCCCCACATCCCAGCCCTCAGCACCGTTCCCAGACAGCAGCTCTTCCCCTTCGGCCCAGGCTGCTGGGGCAGCTGAACACACCATGGCTCACCTCCCACCTCCCGGGAGCAGCGCAAGCACAGCAGGAGGCAGTTAAGCCCATGAGCCGAACAGGTGATTTAGATACCAGCAAATAACTGACCAACGCAGCATCCCCTCTACTTACTCCTGCTGCTATATAAATTGGAAGGAATAGCCAGGCCAGCACCAAAACACAAAACATGCCCTGCAAAGCAAATGGGAAGGAAGGTCAGAGATGCAGGTCCAGGCTGCCCTCAGGTGCATCAATGGGGACACGGGGTGGGGCAGCGCTCAGAGGCTCAAGCCCCCAGCAGCTGGGGGTGTCTTCCAGCTCATACAGCAGGACTCTGCGCCTCTGCAGCTGCCAGACCTGTACCCTTGTGTGGCGACTCCCTGGTGTTGGAGTTGCCCTGTACAGCACAGAGACAGCCCCAGTGCCACCACGCCACACTCACATTCCACTCATAGGCTGTTGCGGCAATTCCCGAGGCAGCTCCTGACCCAGCCAGGCCGATGAAGTGGCCACTTCCAACGTTGCTGGCAAACAGGGATGCGCCCACCTGGAGAAAGACAGAAAATCAGACCTGGCCCTGGCACCAGGCACTGTTCTCAGCAGTGAGAACACAGTGATGCTCTTTCCCACTCATGACTACGGAGGATGTGAAATCCTTATCACTCTCTGCCACCTTCTTTTGCCTGTGTGTTCAGTGGCTCTGGCACCTCTCTCCAGCTTCTTTCATCATGCACTGCCTATAGCTCATTTGTGAGCATGTTTAGGACCATCCTGCTTCCAAAACAGTGTCCAATCTCTTGTGGGGAAGCAGGGCAGAAGGTGGAGGTAACAAGTAGAAACATCAGGTCATCAGGTTCTTATGTTAGCACATGCTGACCCACCAGCCCAGCCCAAATGAACACCCCACCAACAGACTGGCTCGACATAAGGCTGCGGCTGCGATGGGGACCACCCAGGTAATTCTGGACATCTCCAGATCAAGGCACGCAGAGCTGGACAGGCTTTGCAAGCTGGCGGGCTGGCTCCCATGGGACACAGGGTTGTGGTGGAAGCCCTGCAGCAGCTCCACTTCCCCAGCCTCGAATGTGGGAAAAAGAGCCAGTATTGTAACTGGGTCTTTGCAAAACATGGAAGTAATCTTCTTATTATTTTTTTTCCTGTTTGCAGAAATAAGTTCTGCTTGGACAGAAATGCTTTTCAGTCTCGCTGTAGCCTAGAGGCACAAGCATCATAATAATAAAGATACTTACAGGCCACCAAACCATCTGTCCTCCAGCTAGAAAGTAGCCTTTGACAGTGCTGCGCTGCGTCTTCCACATGGACTGGGAAAGCAGAAAAGCAGAACACCCATTTCAGCAATCATTTCAGCTGCTGCTCAGAGCATTGCCAAGCGATCTCCCCGGTGGGAGATTCTGTACTGTCATCAGATGAAAGCGCAGGGCTTCCTGAAGGACCTGCAGTTGCAGCTGGGAAATTCTGGGGGACAGGAGAGCAGCAGACGAGGGAGGGGACTGGCCAGTGCCACAAGCCACGCGCGAAGTTCTCTATCATCATCTCTGCATCCTGATTAAATGTTTTCTATGGTAAGCAAACTAAATCCTTCCAGATCAGCGAGGAAGGCAAGCAATTTTAGACAAGAACTGTGGACATCCCTAGCTACTGGGTGCAGCCAGCAGAAATGCTCGCAGTGCATGTATTTACCCATTGACTCCTGTTCCTCAGAGAATTCGGAGAGTTTCATGCAATGCCATGGGAGTTATGCACCACATTTGAAGAGAGCAACTATTTATCTCTGCCTTATGACAGCCCGATTGTGCTTTTGCTATTACAGAAGCTATGCCAAAAGGATGTCCTTCTGTCTTAATTATATATAAACAGTATTTTTAATTTATGGAATCTGCTGTTGAGACCACTGCGGACAAGCACAGGTGATTTATAGGACAGCAGTTCCTTCCTGGATGAACAAAACATTATTATTAGCAATACTTTGTACTTAAACGACCTCTTCCTTACTAGGGTTCTCAAAACCTTAGCAAACACTAGAGCTGAAGAGCTCTCCTCTGGAGCACTGAGGACACTTCCCCAGGCTGAAGTGAGGAAAAGGACCTGTAAACTTTATCTTCCCACTTGTTCAGCTGAATCCAGTGAAGTGCAGCCCGATTCAAGCCAAAGTAAAATAATCTGAGGCCAAATCAGCCACATTTTTCAGTGTAACAGGGCACATACAAAAGCTTTTAATCGTATCTGCTTACCCATAGCCCAACGACGAGGACAAAGATGAAGTACAGCACAAGAACAGCAATGTCTATGGCGTCCAGCGTCTTTTGGGGAAACACATCCCACGGGGGGGTGACAGAGGACGGCGTGCTGCTGGTGGTCTCCATGGTTCCTTATGCAGGCTGAGTGCTTCTTTGTCTTGATGCATATATCTGTCAAAAAATGGATTACATGGATGGGAGAGGATATGGCAGCACTGTGCTGGTGTTGACTGTTTCTTGAATAATTCAGGGGTGGCTCTGGTTGTGGTGCTGCTCATGTGGAGCTGTGGAGAAGGCTCTTGTCTCTGGCATTTTCCTTCATCCATGACTCCCTTTCTGTGATGTGAAGATGCTGGCAGCAGGCAGGCCTGCCGTGGCTTGGTTGGATTTCTTATGCAGTGGGTAATTTTCTAACTGGTAGAGAAACGGGCACATTAGAGAGAAGGTGTGAACAGCTGAAATAGCCGGAGGACAGGACCGGGACGCTGCACTGCCGGTGATGACAGCCTGCTGGTCCCAGTGCAGCAGCACTGCTGGACTGGCCTTGATGACAAGTTGCTGCCAGAAATGTGCCCGCGGCGAGCTGCGGGGTGTGAAGACATGTGAACGGCTCCAGCTGCCGTGGCACCTTCCTCCTTTGCCACGGCAAGAGCTGGAGCCGGGGCGCAGGGTGCTTGGGCCCCCTCCTGAGTGAGGCTGAGCTCACGGCGAGCAGGCACAGCCCTCTCCCTTACCGGGAACGGAGGCGGGCAGCGTGTCACCCAGCTCAGGGATGGGTGTACCCTCTGCCACGCCAGAGCATGCCGGGGCAGCAGGGATGGGCACAAGCACTGCCGGTAGCGAGTGCAGCAGTGTGGGGCCAGCACCAAGCAGCAGAAGAGCTGGTGCTGGAGCCGGGGCTCTCTCCTGCACTCCAGCCCCACAGAGGCATTTGATGTGCTTCCCACAGGAATAAAAACTCCTTTTCTTCTCCAGAAATGCCTGGTGAGGAGATGTGGCACCACGGTGGGACTCCTGAAAAGGCTCTCCGAAGCCCTCCAGAGCACCTCCAGAGTGGTGCCGGGCTTCTGCCCTTTGGCAGGAGGGGCAGGATAAAGTCCACGTCAGGAGGCTGGTTGGGTATTTGTGTTAATGCAGTGCCTCCTCATTTCCTCCTCTCGCCCAGGCTTGGCTCCGCTCTGGGATCGGGGCAGGAGGCAAGTGGCAGCCCTGCTGCGGCCAAGGCAGGGGCAAGGCTCACCTTGGGCAGCCCCCAGCTCGGCGGTGGCCGCAGTCCATGACCAGGGACCCCTGGACCCAGCACCTCACTGTCACGCTCCAGCCACGGAGCAAGTTTGGGATTATTTCTCTTACCCTACACAGCTCAGGAGACGGTTCCCTGGCGAGGGGCAGAGCTGGAGTCCCCAGCCTTGGTGCCACCTCGCAGCCGGCTCAGCTCCAGCCCCAGCCCCGGCGTCGCTGGGACGGCTGGACCGGGTGTCTGTGGTCCTTGTCTTCCTCCTGCCTATGTGGCTGGCCAGGTCCCTTGGCCTCTCTTGTACTTGTAAGGCGACACTTATAAGTGCCCCCCCTGCCAAAAAGCTGAAGAAGGTGGGGCGAAGGGTGGCCTGCACCAGCCCGGGGCTCCCGGCATGGATGGTCAGACAACAAGCGGTCGAACAAGTTCTTCCTCTGAACACCCAGCGTGCGGCAAAGCACAGACTAAACCAGCCGCCCCGTCCCTCGGTCGCGTTTCACAACCTGCCAGCTTTGCCCCTTCGCCCCTGCGTTGCACTGCGGCTGGAACCTGCCCATAACTCACCACGGCCCGAAGGCTGGCCTGAAGTGCCGCCGGCTGCTCCGCACCTGTGGCATCGCCGGGCACCTGATGCCCAGGGCGTGAACAAAGCAGGGAGGGAATGGAGCCGCAAGTGCAGTGGTGGTGGAGATGCAGCAGTTTCTCCTGCCAGGTGGGATTCAGGAGGGTGAGCCCTGCTCTGTGTCCCCGCTACACCCGGTCCTGCAGCTCTGCCCGGAGTGGGGCTGCTGGGCTCGTGCATTTACAAAAAGGTCAGGCAATAAATAAGGAGTTTTCCACTGGCAGATACCAACCCATCACCCGCCTTCCACAGCTGGGGGGTGTATCCCGAGGCACCAGCAGCCTCCAGAACAAGAGCCAAAGATGGTACAGAGCCATGCCCTGGCTGAGTGGCAGCAGTGGCAGCACCAGGCTGGGAGCAGAGACTTGCAGCACCTTGGCAGAGCCTTTTCCGTGCTTTATCAAGCCCCGGATCCCACTGAATTCCTTGGGAGCCTCTGCTTTGTGAGGGTGCAGGCACTGGTGATCAGAAGATCAGTGCTATCTTACCTTTTTAAGAGGCAACGTGTCTTGGCCATTGCCGAGTTTGTACTGGCATGCTTAACCTCTAACTAGGAAAAGAAAAAGGTTTGGTATGCCAGCCTTGGGAAGTTGCTAAACCCGCTCAAACACCTCCTGCTTTCCCTCTCGCAGCTCTGATATTGCTGTTTCTTTTCATCCCGAGACATTTCCCAGTTCGGGGCCCACGGTGGGTGGTGAGCAGCGGCGGCACAGCCAGGGCTATAAGCTCCCTACGCTCGGTCTCGCTCAGGACGCAGCCACACGTGTGGGGGAACCGTGTGTCCCTCCCTCCAAAACGCACGCGGATCTGGGGCAGAGCTCCGCAGGCATTTCTCGTGCCCATCAGTAAAAAAGGAAACGCGGGATACGCTCCAGGGGAAATTCCCAGAGCTGAATACACGTGACCACAGGTTAAAGCTCCTCTTGCAACTCCCTGAGCAGGCGGGGAGGCTGGGCACTAGGAAAAATGCAGGAGATTCAGTTGCTCAGATTTCAGATCCTAACTCTGCCACAGCCCAGTGGAAATTTTGCCCCTTTTGTGCATTCAGCTCACAGCCCGGTCTCCCTCGGTTCCTGGCACGGGTGGCAGCACTTTCCTCGCCAGAGATTGTGAGGAAGGAACATCCATGGCATTGAAATGAAGCTGCTGAAGCCAGCCCTTTATCAATGGTGCTGGGAGAGACGCAGCCCACGTGGGTCTCGAGTAACTCATCGGACTACATCGCTCTAAATGCCTCCTCAACAGGTTTTTTAAAAGCATCCCCAGGTCCATCCACCTCCTAAAGACACCACCGCTTGCCGGGGCCAAAATGCAGCCCCAACCCACGCCCCAGCCAGAGCTCCCGGCTCGAGGTAGAAGCTGAAAGGGAACTTACTGCGCTCAGCCGGGTCTCATTCTGTCCCCTGCGCCGGGCACCACCGAGCTTCTGCCAACTGACAGGCAGCTTAAATATTGCCAGAGAATCGGGATTTGCCAGCGGAGCTGTTAACAGTGTCACAAGGAATGAGAAGGAATATTTATAGTCAAAGTTAAACTAATTGCCTGAAGTTACTCTTTCGGTCTCCCGTGGCTCTGGTGGGAAGTGTATTATTTTCACTATCAGCACTCATGGGTCAAACTCCACGGAGTGCCGCTCTCTTAAGCAATCTGCGCAGCTAGAGAAGGGACGAGTAACAATAAAAATAATCCATGCTGATGTCCTCTCAAGCTGACAGCCTGCAACACAGGGGGGAGCTGACAGCTAGCCCTGGCTCTAGGTTTAAGCCTAAACCTTACAAAGAGCAGAATCCATCCGTGGGATGGGGTTCGTAACTCATTCCTGAGTCTGTAGGTTAATCCCAGGATCGAGTCCCCTCCTGAGACCAGGCTGGAGGTTTTGGCTTAAGCATCGTCTGTCTGAAGAACCTGATAAACACAACCAAATGACACACAGGGAGCGATGCTGAAGAGGGACCTTCCAGGGCAGCGAGGGGCTGCGACAGGAGGCAGCTCACACATCTCTGAAGTCAGGGAGCACGAAGCCCCAGGGCAGCACAACCGAGAAGCCCCGTGTCTCCTGCTGGGCAGGGAATCCGCTGGCTGGGAGGGCAGAGTGAGCACGGGCACTGTCCTTACACAAGCCTAACCCGTGTCCCGATGGAGTTATCCACCTGGATTTCACTCTGTGTGATCCCCTAAGGGCACATGCGTCGCTGGCTGCACGAGCAGCACCCCTGAGCCCAGATGCTGCTTTTGTCTCTCTCACTCGCCTGTCATCCAAGGTCGCAGCTAACTGCGCTGCTTTTACCAGAGGTTTTGTGAAACTTACCCCTTCTCTGACAATCTCATCTGCTAGAATCAGAAATTCAGCTCTCACCCTCACTTTTGAAAATTTATTTGGGTCATTTTTGATTGACAATGGAGGCAAGCTAAGTACGTTAAATAAAAAAGGCACTCCAGAGTCTAAGGAACCAGAAAGCAAAGCAGGAAAACCCCAGTATCTCTATTTTATCTCTTTGTTTCACACATGGCTTACAATTCTGATTAACACTAAAGGTCTTTGAATCTTGCCATTGGAGATGCTTTAATTTGATCTGCTAGAATGTGGAAAACCCACTTTTCCCTAAACTGTGTTAGAAAAAGGAGGATCCAAAAGGCCTTCAAATTCAGCATCCAGGTGCCTTGTGCAAGCTCCCAGTCTGGGCCACTTCTCCCTGACTTCCAGCCCTTCCAGTCTGAAGCTGAGACCTCTGTTTGTCTTTGTCATCTTTCATGGCACCTGGAAAATAATTACAGATCGTGACACTTCATTGCCAAATACTCAGCGGGAGGGTTCATAGGTGGTGCCACTTTGGCTCGGAGATGCCAGCCTGGCACTGCTTCACCCCAGCCAGCCCATCAGCTGGAGCTGGGGTCATGGCTTCACCGTGGCTTTACTAAAGCTGCTCATTTCCTCTTTGAGGTCTTTTTTTCCCCATTTCTTGCAGGAAAGACTGAAAATCCTTAGATAATCTGAGGTTTGGAATGTAACCTGGGATTTTCAGGGTCACCGTTTCCCTGCCTCTGTCAGAGGATGAAGTGGCACCCCATGGAGCAGCAGCCACGCCATGGCCACTGTTCCCCACGCTGACCCCGGGCTGCTGCCTGAGTTATTATTTCCTTTCCAAGGACACTTTCCTGGGAAGACGATCCCATGATCAAGGCTGACACAGGCATTCTGTTAAGGCTGGGCCGTGCAAGGCTGGAAGGAGAGCGCCCAGCCAAGTGCACTGATTCAGGGGGAAAAGTTATCTCGTCTTTGCAGTTATCAGGAACGAGCAAAGAAAGTGTGTGCAGTGACCGATGGCGGCTGGCGTACGGAACAGACTGCGAAGGAGGCTCTGGGACATCGTTTCTCAGGAGGTTTACAGGTGCAGCCCGGCCTGCGTTGGACCTTGCAGCAGGAGGTTTGACAGCCGTGCTGGGCAGCTTGGGATCCCCGGGGCTGCAGGAAAGCCAGGCTTGATCAGCCAGGAGGGCGAAGGAAACATCAGGAGGGGTTTGAGTGCTTTAAACGCATGTGCCCAGCAAGGGACTTCTACCTGCAACGTTTTTATTAACTGTTCAGAGCCGTTTCACAGTTGCTGGCACCGTGGCCTCCAGGGAGGACCCAGTGATTGAGCAGGCTGCTGTAAACAAGCTAAACTACAACCAGGAAATCTGATATGAAGCTGGTCCCTATCTATCTGCTGTTAGTGTAAAGGGAGATAAATTGCTCTGGGGACATAAACTCAACCTCAGCCAAGAATTCCTTTTCAGAGGGAAACAATTCACTGGCTCACACGCTCACAAAATGTTTTCTTCTGAAGGCTGCAGAAAAAATCCATACTATTTTAAGAATTTGCTGCTCATATTCATCACACTAGCCTGCACGATGGCACGCAAGCAGGTCTTTTCACAGTTAGGTTGTTATTTACCCTGAACCAGCCCAAACTCAGCGAGGTCAGATCCTGCATCTCTCTCCTGTATGTGGAAGGGGCCAACGTTAAGAAGTGCAGCCAGAGAGATGCAGGATGCACAACTCCTCATACCTTCACCTGCAGCGGCCGTACAGAGCAATTGTTGACAGAACGCAGAGGTACCTGCAGTCAGGAGGCAGAAGGCAGTAGCTTTATTTTAGGAATAGCACATAGGCATTGGGTAGAGACTGAATTGCGAATATACATAGTCCCATTATCAAATAATATAATCATATGTCAGAAGTCCTGGTTCTTTGAAAATATTCACATAAAAATACCAAAGGGATTGGAGTTCCTAACTATTTTGGAAAGTTACAACATGTAGCAAAATCTATGAACAGCGTTTTCACATTTGTAATGACAGTTTCAAAAAAAACTCCAGTAGTTTAAATATTGAATATGTCTTTAGAAAAGAAAGAAAAAAAAAAATATTCACGGAATGCAGTGTGCAACATCCAAACAGGAAAGCGGAGCCGAGCGAGCGTTGCCCTGTCGGTGCCGCTGGGGCAGAGACAGGCTGGGCTGGACCTCTGGGAACCGCGCAAGAAACTACCTGGCACTTAAAGCTGTATAATCTGAGAACACTTGTGAAAATATACTTCACTTTCTACAGCAGGGTTTAAAAAAATACCGAAACCCAAATATTTGATGGTCATAAGGTCTCCCAGAAATAATGCACCAGTTGGTGATTCTGTACTTGAGCAGAGGCTGCAGTACGAGCTCTTGCTCTGGCAACACACGGGAGGAAGGGTACCTACGCTACGGCTTGCTGGAGCGCTTCCACGGGGCAGGGCATTGGGTTTGAAAGGCAACAGATGCATTTTGCACAGAGTAATGCCTCACAAGATTAACGCACTGTAGGTTCGCTGCCATAAAGCTCTCGGGGCACCGTGTCGCCCGGAGGCACATGCACTGCCCACGGGATGCTGCTAGCCCTTCACCCCAGGGGACGTCTCAGAGGGAATTCAGTCACCTAAGCAACAATCAGACATTGGTGAAAGATGGACGTGCACACTTCTAGAGTTCCCTGGGTATATTCAGCATGAGCGACTGGTCAAACAGTAAAGGGACTCTCAGGACTCCAGGGCAGGGGGGTTGTGTCTCGCTGGTCCCTGCTGTGCCTCGGAGGCGGTGCTCAGGGCTGCAGGGGACTCCCCCTCATTTTGAGGCTACCAGGGGGTTCTGGACTTTCCAAGCACCAAAATGCTCAGGGATTTAGGTCTCCTGGTGAGTTCAAACAAGCCTAGTGTTGATGATGTTAAACTCTCGGGAAGATTTCAAGACCTGTCAGTCCTCACCACACCTTGAAGCAAAGCTGACGGCCAGGAAGGACTCCGGGCTTTCCTTGCTCTCCAGGACAGCTGGGTAGAACCAGACCAGATCCGTATTTGGGACCACACAGTCATGCCAAATGGGTTCTGCAAGGTCATATTGCTTTCCGTCGCCACTGGCCAGCAATGGCAGGGGATTAAAGCCCCTGGGCCACCTCCAGCTGTCTCCGCTCCACTGTTACTGTCTGTTAAGGTGGAGCTCCAGTCCTGTGGTGCCCTGCTCAAGGGCAGAAGGGCTTGGAGAGGGACTGGAGAGGGGCTCAGCAGCATTGCTCCTCAGGGTCCTGGGGGAGCAGGTGCTGGTGGCATCCCTCTTCCTTGTCCCCCCTCACTCCCTTCCCTGCCTGACCTGCTCTGGCTCCCCAGGGAGGCTGTGGCTGGGCTTTAACCCCGGCCCCGAGGCTGGTGGGGATGAGCGGTGCCTGCCTGCGGAAAGCTGTGTCCTGCCAGGGCAGCCCCCTTGCGCAGCCACGCTCGGGAACTGGCCGTGGGGATGTGGAGAAGGTCTCCAGCAGCTGCTGGTGCCAGTTATACGTGTTCTGGAAACGTGAGAGAGGGGGGTTTTACCCAGATGTGTCTGAAATCCTTGCCTCAGTGACACGCTGGAAATGGAGGGTGCCAATAAGCTGCTGTCCAGACCCGCGTGGTGTTTACGTTCGCATCCCCGTGCCTCACCCTCGCATCCATCCACTGTCACCTGTGGTGCCTTGTCAGTGTCCAGACTTCCCTGACCCCTCGGTCCGTGGTTCTGCTTGGTGGTAGCAGGTGACAGCAGCATATTTACAACCAAACTCAACAGGAGAAAATCGCACTTTGTTGGCAATAAATTGTTGCACCTCACATTGCTGCAGGCCTGTCACCAGGCAAGGGGGGAGGTCATCCTGGGGCTGCGCTGGCTCTCGCCCACCTGCACATCACTGAGCGCCCGCTGCAGGGAGAGAGCAAAGGGCAGGAGCTGAGCATCAGGCAAGGGCAGCTGGTGTGGACAGGGAGGATGTTTCGGTGGTAGTGGCCACTACGGGCTTAATTCTCCCCTGGCTTCGCACTGCGCAAGTCTGTCCGTGCATCTGCTCTGTCCCTGTGGGGCTCTGTCCCTGCCTTCGTTACCCCAGAACGTTGGACTGTGACAACTTCTGCTGTGCTCTGCATGGGGCTGGTCTTGGGCCACCAACCCTTAGCTCAGCCTCCTGCGCCAGCACGCCAACTTGTACGGGAGAAAACCCGCACTTTGCAGCGGCTCAGGTACCCGCACTCACAGAAAGCTCCTTGTTCCCACAGCTCATGTGCAAGCAGAACGCTGCACCGACACCTCACAGCAGACCCCTTTGCTGGCTGGCTTTGAAAAGTGCAACTCACCTCAAACTTACTCATGAATTCCGCAAAAATGCCGAAGAAAGCTTCGGAAGTTGTCATTTTCGAGTCTTCCCCAAAGAAGGACAACACTTTACCGAATTCTTCCATGGCCTTGTGCTGAAGATCATCCAGGGATCGCATGGCAGGCTGGGCGCTCTCCAGGAAGGACTGTGGGAAACGGCTTAAGGAACAACAGCCGTACCGCGGCTCTGGTCTGGATCGGAATCACTTCTGCTCACCAAATGGCCAGGTTCTGCCTCAGGCCTAAGCAAGGACCTGCTGCAAATGCAGGCAGAGCCCACGTGTGAAGGAACGTGCTGGCACGCCCAGCTGTCACCAACCGCTCCCACCTGGCAGGGAGGACACCCCGGCCAGCCTCCTGGCCTGGTGGCACCAGGCTTCTGCCATGCAGAGGTGTGTGAGCCCATGGGCACCACGAAAGGTGTTTCCCACACCAGCCAGGAGGGAGCGGAGGGTGCGGGTTTCCACCACGCTCTCACCAAGTGCTGGGATGGTGCTTCCTTACCAGCCACACACAGCCGCGGTGCTTACCAAGGAGGCACAAAGACAACAAAATGGTCCTTTTACAGAAGGATACAGTCATCACAATTGCAAATCTATCCTCTGCGGTAGCTGGCATGCTGTGACAGGCCATCTGTATGTCGCTGACAGTGGTGTGCAGGTCCTTTAGGTCAGCCGTCAGCGTTCTCTGATTCACTATGTGAGAAGAGTCAACAGTGTTAGGAGACAGGTCTGGCTGGCTTCCTGCGGCAAAGCAAGGGCAACGAGCGTGGGCCATCGGCCAGCGTGGGTCAGGCTGTCTGTCTACATGGCTCTGCACAACCTGTCCGCATTGCCCAGGGCATGGTGGGCAATCGGACCTTCTGCTGGGCTCCAGCAGGGTGCCAGCAGCCATTGCTGATGCTCTGGCCAAGAGGTGCCAAGAACCTCCAAAGGAGACTGGAACATGTCAATGCAAGGACCGCACAGGACTCAGCGGCACGAGGGCAGTGACGGATACACAGGTACTTGACTCAGGAGGGGGACAGAGGGAGTGTACAGGACGGTAGGACAAGGGGTGATAGCCCGGCTGCCCTCCGTGGTATCTCATCACAGCACCAGCAGTCAGGAGTGATGAGAAGTTCAGGCTCCCTGCTGCCTCGGGCGGCTGAGCCTTAGCTCTTCTGCAGGCAAGGGAGAAGGTGAATGGCAGCATGGCAGGAGGGCTTGGGTCACCTGCTGTGGCCATGTCACCCCGTGGCCTGTACGAGAGCGATGCTGGACAGCCCTGGATGGCACATGGTCTGCAACTGGGGATAAAGTGGCCAGAGTCCGGGCAGCCTTCAATGACAAAAGTGTTGTTTAACACGCCAGATACAAAATCCAGCTAGGAAAGCTACAGGTACAGACCTTCAAGTAGAAGTTTACATCTCCAGGCCTGAATTTTCTTGTTTATTTACCCACTGTAGCACTAATTCCCAAGGGAATTACTCACAAACAACGGGACGGTGTGCAAGGCAAACACAGCCTGCCTGCAGGCAGCCAGCCTGCTGTGACACCACCAACACAAGCGGATGGGTGATAACCCCAGCATCTACGTGACCTTTCTTTATCACAGCCAGCGAAGCTGTACGATCCCCAGGCAGTGTGACATACCTGCGACTGGACTGTGAACTCATAAGATGAAGGGTGCTGTACATTGTGTGCCACACGCGACTGAGAGCAGCAATAATGCTGGCAAGGCATGCCAGGGAAGCTGCACACCGGGGGTGGAAGGAGGCAGGGGCTGGGGGGAGCACACCAGCTCCTGGCACTTCCCTCTTCTGTGCCACACTCGCACTTACAAGATACCTCTGAACTTGGGAACGACTTTTTCAAGTCAGAAGGAAGGTTCAGGTCAGGGGAGAGAGCCTTGTCTAGGCACTCCCATGTGCAGCAGCATGCGATGGATGGGACCTCCCCCATCACTAAGCTCGTCCCTTCCTAACCCCGTCCTCCCACTCAGGACCATTCCTCACTTGTTTTGGCTGCCATCCTGCTCACGCAAGCGCTGTGCAGCTCATGACCGATTCCAGACCCATACAAAACCAAGAGACAGTGCAAGGAGACACAGAACTTGCAGATGCTTTTGCTCCTTTACCTTTGGCAGCGAGCGGCACTGTAGGAAGATCCTTGGCAAAGCCCAGGAGCTCTGGGAAATGTTGGCTGAGTGATTTGGCAAGAATGTGCAGGAAGGTGGATTTCCCATCAACAGTCTTGGTTGTGTTCAGCTGTGGCAAAGCAAAACAAGTAAGGAGATTCCTATGCAGAGGAGAGTGGGTTTTGCCAAGCAGTTGGTGTGTCGGTCACCAAATGCACAGGGGCTCCTCTGCGCGGCTCCGCTCACCTGGTGTTCACGTGCATGGCGACTGCCAGCCACGCTATGTGGATTAATGTTTAAATAGGACATTTAACGTTTACAAGCACGTTACACCCAGATTAGTGGTGTCGAGATGCTAAGGAGTCCCACAGCAACCCACGGGGGATAAAGAACTTGGTTTCTCTCACCCACAGCCAGAATGCCGTGGGCTCTGGCCAGCCGTGCACCTGAGCACAGGTCTTGGGCCCCAGCACGGTGAAGCACCAGCCCACCGTTAAGGCCTCTCTGAAGCCACCCCTGTGCATCAATCCAGCCCTCTCGGCGAGCCACTGCACCCAGGAGCCTTGTGCAAGGACAGGGCACTGGGAGCTCCCAGCACTGGCGCCTCCTGCACAGCAACAAGGATGCTTCACCTTACCTCGGTCAGGAAGTTGATTTTAAAGCCTGTTGTTTTGCTGGTCTTGGGCTGCCCATTGTTCAGATAGTTTCCCATCGCCAGCACAAACTGCAAAGAGAAACCCCAGTGAATGACTGGCCGGTGACCTCCAGCACTTCTGTCAGCCCATCTCTCATCTCTCTTTGTCCCCGCGTTTGGGTCACAGCGACCCACCAACGATGTGGTAGGAGCAGAGGTAAAAAGCCCCCCTCTGCCTACAGGACGGTGGGAAAGCACCCTTTTCTGTGTTGCTTCTGCTAAGGGGCTCCATACATGTCCTCACAGAACATCGTTACTAAAACTTTACCCGTTCATTCAGTGGGCTAGATTAGGCAGGTGAATACATGTTAAAGGCAGAATTTCTGCTGGTTCTGTGCACAGTTCACCCTGTCACCCACACAGGGCAGCCACAGCACACTGGGAGGAGGAGGGCAGCTAATAAACCCATCAGAAGGGCACAGCCAAGGGCCAGGGCCATGTATCCAGAGGCACAGGCTGTTTTCTTCTCCATGCTGCTCCTGTATGAAGCCTCCACCGACCCTCACCAGCAAAGCCCGTTTCAGCTACAGGAACTGGTCCTCATCCACCACCTTTCCTGCATCTCCAGCAGGGGCTAGAAAACACACCTCCTTTGCCATCTGCAGACCCAAACTTCCCAAGCCCTTAGAAGAGATCTCCTTTGGATGCTTTCCCATGCGGTTTGCGTGGCTGGTGCCCAGGAGTCCCCTTCCCTCTCCTGCAGCTGTCCAGAAGGTCCAACACTGCCCGGAGAGCCGCACGGAGCCCACGGCCAGGGGCTGGCCAGGAGCACGGCTCCCACCGGCTTGGTTCCCTCGGCACTTCCAGACCGACGATGCAGGTGTCCAAGCTTTGTTAATGTTTAAGAGTGGATTTTCTCTTGTGTTACAGGCTCAGGCTTTAGGTGTGCACAATTTGGTTTTGTCTTTTTATTTCTTGGTTGTTTTTCTTTGCAGGACCAGGGCTAAGTCTGGAGGGGGATCTCCTGCCTGCAGGACAAGGATTCTTCTGCTGACGGGCAAGCACCTAAGCTCTCCTCTTCCCAAAGCCTTTTGTAGCTATTATCTGCAGATCTTTAAGGGGATAACTTAAAGGGAAAGTAGTGAGCCAGCAGGGCCAGCTTTCCCCTCCAGAATGCCCTGACTCCTTGTGCTGTGGCTTTGCAGCCTTGGAGGCACAGCAGGACCCCAGCCTGGGCTCACCCAAGTCCTGACATCCCTCCTGGGTGCCTGGCAAGGAGTGGGGGCCTCAGGACCATCTGGATTTGAGACTGGGACTCTCTAAATTTCTGTTCACCACCTGCTAATGTGCAACCAGCCACGGCCCCCCAAGAACTTAATGAGGTGTTGGGGGGTTACTGGCTTGGAGCCACTAAGGAGGCTCATCTCTCATCTGGAAATGCCTTTTGTCACATTGCAACCTCATTTATCTCACCTGCTTTTTCTAAACACAAACCCGAATTAATTAACATTAATTTGCAGCAGCTTCATCTTGTAGGGTCAAGGAGCAGCTGCAGCAGAATTCCTTCTCTCCTGCAAGTGCAGTGCCTCTCTGCTAGGCACAGCCTGTCCCCAGGACCCCAAAAGCACCTCCTCAGAGGGACAAGCAGTGTGCAGACCCCTGCCTGCACTGCAGCAGGGCTGGCACAAGCCCATGGCCTGCAGCGTGGACACACACAGAGTGACTGCTTGGACAAACCTCACATCCTTCAGCCCCACTGCAGCCACAGGACAACCTCAGTGGGCTCTTGCTGTGCTACTGCCTGGCATGGTTCTGGCTTCTGCAGCCCTGCCATGTGCTGCGGGTGGGTGAGTGGTCACCTGCCATCCACCCTCCTGCATCCTCCTGAGGCCAGCATCCCCAGCAGCCAATACAAGTGGGAGCTGCCAGAGGATGGAGGCTGGTGGACCTGGAGGGGCCCAGGGCACAGCCGCGGGGCTGGAGCTGTGCTCTGGCTGCCTGCAAGCTGCCTGCCGGCTGCCTGCGGGCTCTTCTGTGGACGCTGGGGGCCCCCGGTGGCTGTTACCAGAAGGAAGGACTGTTCTGACCTCCAAGATCTTAGCCAGCTTCTTGCTGCTTTTCAGCTCTAGGGAGGCCTTGCAGATGCACTCGTAGCTAGCTTTGATCTCCTCTGTCTTCTCCTGCAGAGTGGTCTTAAAATGTAGGCTGCGCAGACGGATCTTGTACTCTGGTACTGACAACATCTGAGAACAAAAGAAGGAGAAAACTGCTACTATTGCCATTAGCCATAACCCCTCCTATACGATGTTTTTCCTGGGAAATCTCTCTAGATGAAAGCGGTGTACACTTGGCTGGTGCAGGTGACACCATGGAGCAGCTGGGACGGCTGCTGTAGCTCGCAGAGCACGGCCAGTTTGCTGCCACAGGACGGGGGTGCTCCGTGCCAATACCCACGAGTGACTTTGTCAACAGAAAGTAAGTCAGAGCTGGGCAGTCACCCTGACTGCGGGCTAAACATCAGTGGTATGCTTCAGCTGTAAACCAGCCGCCGTGGGAGCTGCCAGACACCTCAGGCATCAGCCCGAGCATCACTCCCTGGCGGTCCCTGCGACCAGTGCGCCCAGCTCCTCCCAGCCCACTGCATGCATGAGCAGACCAGCATCCTGCCGACTGCTTCCTCTCTGCTCCGTGTCCTCCTCCCCTCCAGCTCACAGTGGGACATCCCAGGGCCATCGCAGACCCCCTCTCTGCGGGAGCGCACCCCTGCCCACAGGTACCTGCAGCACAAACTGGTCGGGCTCGCTCAGTTTGCCGGGGTTCTCCTTGTAGCTCTGGAAGCGCTGGACTTCCTCCCCATCCGGGGCGTACAGCAAGAGCTGCTTGATGTGGGAAGGCTCCAGACGGTCTGACTCCATCGTCATGAGAATCTGGCGCAGCTCGATGTGCGAGAGCTTGAGGTGGGCTATCAGGATGGCTGTGGGGAAGGGAGGCACATCACTTGGGTGGGCAGGAGGACCAGACCCCAGCAGGGCTGGCTGTGCCAGGGACAGACTGCCCAGCAGGCAAAGCTCAATCTCTCCACGGTGTAAGAGTGGTGTGGGCTTCTCCATGTGCCCATGATGGCACAGGGTTAGCCCTGGGGGGGAGAGGAAGGGCTTTCTGCCCCCCAAGGCCCTGCAGAGGCTGCATGAGGACCCCAAGGAGTCACTCTGGTCCTGCACCCCCCGCCAGGGTGTTGCATCATGAGCATGTACATCACGAACGCATCAGGCTGGGCTGCACTGGAAACCACCCCCAGCGCCTCCTCCTCTCCCACATCCCCGTGGACAGGAGACCAGGGTCCTGCAGGGTCCCAACGAGCCCTCCCACCCTCCTTCCTACCAGAAACAAGCCCTGGGGAAGCAGCACTGACCTCACCTTGGCAGGCAGCCCCCCACACACCCTCGCTGCCCCGCGGCCATGCAAGCTCTGCCCCTCTCCCTCCCCAGGCTGATGAGCCACATCCCATCTCCATCACTTCTGGTGAAGCCTTGTGTGCCCCCTGCCCGGGGCTGAGCCCAGCCTGGAGGGGCTCTGGGCTGCAGGAACAGCCGAGAGCAGCAGAGCTGTGCTGGGCTGCGCCCAGGGGATTGTGCTCATGTAGCCTCCTTGCTGTTACCTTTCCAGTTCTCTACATCCCCGGTCCCATCTCGGGGCCCGTTTTTGGGGGTACGTTCACTGTGATGTTTACTTACATGTGTTGTAGGCCTTTTTGTGGGACAAAATTTCAACCACGTCTTTCTTTTTAAAGTTTTCAGGCATGAGAGTTGGCTCTGGAAGAGAAACTGAAAGATTTAATCATGGGTAAGGACAAGTTCAGCCGGCTCCAGCAGGAAAAAAACTGTCCTGAAAACAGTGAAACCATGAATGAAAGAGAGGAGAACTGATGCTTTGCACACAGCAATGGCTCCGGGAATCCTTGAATTCTGTGATTCAAAGATCTCCTCAATGGAGGACTCAGTTGGAGCTGAAAAAGGTAAAACAAGAGGTGAAACACACAGAAAATCCCAGACTGCCCAGAAACATCCCCAAAAAGATAGCCCCTGACAGGAATCCCATTTTATCCCACTTCCATCTGTATCTGCCTGCTCCAGCTTAGCTCTGCCCATGCTGCCATCGTGCACCATGTCCCTTGCAGGAAAGCTCAGCCATCCCACTGGCGTTTTGCTTTTCCCAGTGTACATGAGGCAGCTGCGCTGCCCCACACCACCGTCAGGCAGGCTGTGGGGGGCAGGAGCTGACCCTGTGCCTCCAGTGCCTCCCGCTGCGTGGGGCAGCCACCCTGGCCACCGCCGCTCGGCCACCCCAAGCCTGGACCGGCTCTTTGGGTTTGCAGCACCCAGAAACCCCGGTGGGTGGGCAATCCATGTTGGTGGGTCTGCAGGAGACCCCAGTTCAGGAGTGACAGGGCAGGCTGCATGGGCAGGTGGCTACGAACCCCATACATAGGTCTTGGGGGGAACTGTCACATGTGTAAAAATAAAAATGTTGCTTGTCATGCTCTCTATGGACAGAGAAATGTTTTCACGGCTTTTTCAGGGCTGAGTTCTCAAAGCAACAGAGCTGCAATTTGCTTCCTAATTTGCAGCTGTTAGTGCCCCGCTGCACCGTGTGGTGTCCGTGCATGCCAGCGGCCCAGCTGACTGTACCGCACGGACCGTAACAAGCAGAGGCTGCGCACAGATCGTCAGCACGTGTGCTGCAGGTTTGAGCTTCTGCTGTGATTGCAAACCAGGTCCCTGGTGGCACTGGAGAGCAGTGCTGGCACAGCGGTGCTCCCGAGGCATGGCATGGCCAGGCAGTGCTATGAGAGCCGGGAAGCAGCACTGGATGCGATGGGGAGCGAAACCTTCCAGCTGAGTTTCACTGCCCCGATGGACTGAAATGTGGACAGAAAACAATGGCAGCGAAGAAAATTAAGGGAGATGGTGAAACAATCTCCATCTTAATGATCTGCTGTGCCACCAGCCACAAAATCCTGAGCATGAACAAATTCTGTGCCACAGGTGATGCTAGGACCAGGCATTGCCTTGCTGCCCACTGAGCCCCAGTTCCTCCCAGCGCCCCAGTCTCTGGCCAGTACCAGGACCTATTCTGGGGCTCAGGCACTTACTTGTAGGCTTCTGCGTCCCAAAGTGGAGCTCCAGGTCAAGGTATTTGACCATATCACTCAGCTTGTCATAATCTGAGTCTTCTCCGAGCTGCAGGAGGAGGAAGAGTCAGAATCATTGAATCATAGAATTGCTTAGGTTGGAAAAGACCTTTAAGATCAGGTTGGAAACGACCTTTAAGATCAAGTCCAGTGGTTGACCCTGCACTGCCAAGGCCACCACTAACCATATCCCTAAGCGCCACATCTACTTGTTTTTCAAATGTTTCCAGGGACAGTGACTCCACCACCTCCCTGGGCAGCCTGTTCCAGGGCTGCACAACCCTTTCGGGGAAGAAATTTTTCCTAATATCCCATCTCAACCTCCCCTGGCACCGCTTGAGGCCATTCCTTCTTGTCCTGTCACTTGTGATCTGGGAGAAGCATACTGGCATAAGGGACAGCCCGACACTGCCCGCCTGTGCCAAGCCACCTCCACTCTGCCCCACGCTCTGTCCCCAGAAGAAACCAGGACAGGCTGATGGCACTGCCCTGTAACTGGAGACTCAGCCATCATAAACCCTGTGCAGAAACCAGAGCCTGGTGAATCATTCACCTCTGTGGAGCAGCTCCTACACAAGTCACTGAGCCCACCTTGTAGGACCCGTTCTCATTTCAGAAGGAAGGAAGAAACGCGGAGGTGAAGCCCCATCAGCCCTTCCTCGCACCCTGCAGCGGTGGCACTGCCCCGCAGGCTCATTTAGCTTCTAACACGGCTGGAACCCTACGGAGCACTACTGCTCTTCACGTGCTACTTGGGCACGACTGCTTCACTGAAGGACAAAGTGGGAATTCCAGAAAATTCGGGAATTTTTGGCATACAAAAAGAAATCACTGGGAAGAAGCACCTTGTTCTCCGGAGTGCTGGGGAGGGGGACCTGCAGGGTTTCAAGTGCGTGCTACAAGGTGGGTTCCTGTGGGACTGGCAGATGATCCCACAGCTCCACTCTAGCTGCTCAGAGCATGAAGAATACGGCACGTCTGACAGCATCCACCATCATGAGACACAGAGGCTGGAAATTAAATTCCAGGGAGGCCAGCTTCTCCCCGCAGGGACTCATCCACCTCCAGAGTTCTACATCACTTCAGGCCCATGACGCCAAAGGATTATCACATCTGGTCTCACTCCTCGCCTCTGCTTTCCCCTTCTGGTGCCCCCCACCTCAGTGCTCTCCCCATCGCTCTGCTTTCAACCATCCTCATGGTATCCCATGGATAAAACCTCCCACACCTGCAGAACACACCTGAAGGCAGCTCCTCACTGCCCAGCGCCCAGAGAGCAGGGAAGCAGGTCCTAGGGGTGTGGATATTTTCATCCCTAGGATGCTGGAGTCAAAAACCAGCATTTCAGGTGCTTTCCAGAGCTTCTGCTCATGCCGGCAGTTTAAGTCCAAGTAATTAAAAGGATGAAAGGAAATATGAGACTTTCTGTAACGTGGTATCTTATCTTCAGAGTTCATTCCCTTGACCAAGGTATTGAATGCGTGGCCCAAGGAGAGGTTGGGACATCATGCTGTGGGGAGGGGACACTCCCCATTGCTCTGGGCAGGGAGGAGGGCAGTGCCCACGGATGCTCCCACCAATGTCCTCAGCCTCGGTACTAGCAACCGTTCCCCAGCACGCAGCTCGGCCCCTCGCCCCCCGCCCCTGGGCCGTACCTGCCCCCAGATGGTCCCTTCCGAGTTCTCCACCTGCTCCCACCGCAGCCTCTTGACGCTCATGTGGTTGGACTCACTCCTGCGGTGCAGCAGCCCCCGGTGCAGGGGGGGTGCGCAGGGCACTGGGGGGGGCGGTGGTGGGGGTGGTGGCGGCGGGATGGGGTGCAGGTGGCTGACAAGGGATTTGGGGGCAGGTGACGTGCTGGCCTTCATGGCCTCTGCCTTGGTGGAGATGGTCTTGGGGTCGTGGAACTGCAGGGGGGGGGGTGGAGGAGGGGGGCTGAGCGGCGGAGGGGGGATGTGGTCCGAGAGCGTGGAGTAGGTCAGGGAGCTGCCCTCATCACTGCTGCTGATGTACTCGCTGCTGCTGACGTCGTTGGTGACGTAGCTGCCCTGGTCATCGTGGAAACTCATCTGGGTGAGGGTGAGAGGAGAGGCTGAAGGTGGCACCTCATCCTCCATCCCCCAGCCCTCGGGGGTGTCCTGCCCCCAGGCTGTGCAGCCTTCGCCCCCTCCACCACCCGCAGAGCCCCAGGATGTGTCCCCAGAGTCCCCGCACCCATCCCGGCACGGGGCAGGCTGCACGAGGGATGGCTCCACGGCCAGGGCAGACCGTGCACCCTGCCACCCTGCGCCACACTCACCTCCTCGTAGTCATTCTCAGGGGTGAGGAAATCATCCACGATGGTGACTCGGTGTCCCAGCTGCTCACTGAGGGCATCCAGGAATCGGTCAGTGTCGCGGCTGCGCGGGGGCCTGGAGAAGGTGAAGAGCTTCTTCCGTCGCGACAGAGGGCTGAGCGAGTAGTCCCGGTGCTTGGGGGACGGGGCTGGGCTGCTGTCAAGGCTGACATAGGGGTTGGACTCGGTGCTGCTCGGGGAGGCCACGCTGCTGTGCAGGCGGTAGTAGCACTGCTGGGAGGCCAGAGCGTCGCTCGGCCACGAGATCCCCGACTTGCGAGCACCTGCGGGACACAATGCTGCCGAGGGGGTCCTGCCACAGCACTCCCCACAGCCCCCCACCCCTGGGCTGCGATGAGCCTCAGCACCGCACTGAATGTGACATAACTGTGCAGCCTGCGGGAGGAGGGATCCCCCCGGCAGTGCCCTGTGCTGCACAGCAGTGCGCTGGGGTCCTGCGGGACTTGCCCCTCCATGCACTCTATTGCCCTCCTGCAGATGCAGTTTTGCAGGAGCCATCGCTGGGCCCACATGTGGCACCATCACTGCTTTGTTATAAAATGACGTCAAGAGAAAAATGTCTTCTCCTCCACCTGCCTGGCCCCCACCAAAACCCCCACCAAGACCCCCTCTCACACGTGGGGGGCAGCCGGACGTTACCTGCAGCGTGTGCCAGCTCTGGGGCAGGAGGTGATGCTCTGTGCAGGGCAGCGTTGCCCATCTTGCCAGCAAAGCTGCCGATCAGGCGGTTTTCTAATTCTGCGTAGACAGCTGACATCTGAAAAAAAGGGCAAAGAGCTGCTGTCGAAGCCTGAATCGAGAGTGGGCTTGGGGAGCCCCCAGAGACCTGCGATGTCCTGGAGCCAGGACAGCCACCGCAGACCCCCCAGGCCCCAGTCTCTTCCCCCCTGAAGGAGTGCTTCACCCCAACCCAAGCCCATTCTGCCTTTGCTGAAGCTCCCCAAGAGCCTCCCACTCGCAAGGCTGCAGGAAGATGCTGACAGACAACAGACTTATCAAAGCTGACTAACTGCTCAGGGAAGTGATCTCCGAGACCAGCTCTGAGGTAGGGACGTTGTCAGCCACCAGCAGGTATTTCCATGCTGACACATCCTTCCCCCATTCCTTTTTTTCCTGCTTTCCCACGTTAACATGAAAGCAGTCTAACTCTCATCGCTCCCTGCAAACGCGGTCCCGCACACATTGGCAAAGCGCTTCCCAGCACATCCCCCCATTCCCAAGAGGCCGCACCATTTTGGGGTTGGGTGTCTCCGGGAGGGATGTGCCATCGCCAGCCTGTCGCTCTCCAGGGATCAGGCGAACCGGGACCTCCACGGTGTCACTCTGGCCTGGCAGGGAAGGAAGAGACAAACCAGTCAGGAGCCCCCCCTTCCGCCTGTGGCCCCAGGGCTCCCGACGGTCCTGACCCATCAAGGTCCCCCCTGTGTCCTGCTGGGACCCAGAGCCGCCCTCCCTGCCTGGGCATGCAGCGAAGCACCGGGAGCACCTGGGGCTGGGGGTCCCGAGGGACCAAAGCAGGGCAGGCGATGGCCCCACGCATGGGCTGCCTGTGCAACAGGGAACGTCCCGCTGCGGGCTTCCCCAGGCGGCAGCAGGAGTCACCCGGCACCAAAGCATGATGCATGCTGGAAAACAAGCACAGCCGAGAAAACTCCTCCTGTGCCTTGCCCTTTACCCCACCGTGTTCAGTTTCTCTACAAAATGAAGATATTATTTGTCTCGCAGTCTACCCAACTGGTAGATCTGGAAGCTGCCTGCAAATCCTCAGCGCCAGGGCAGCGCGTGGTTAGAGTGCTCCTCACTTGCTGCACGCAGCGGGACAGTGCCGAGCAAGATTCCATCACAGCAGTTCAGGGGAAGGGACATGACCCAGGGCACACGCTGGAGTCTGCACTACGTCGAGAAGCCTCCAGATACCGAGACGCTGCAGTGCCATGGGTGTTTCTTTTTTCTTGGTTTCTTTTCCTTCAGCCTCCCTGGTAGGTGCTGGGCACCGGGACAGTCAGGGTCACTGCACATGGCAGTCAAGGTCACAGTTTCCAAAATCTGGTCCTTTTGGTCGCAGATATCTGGGCAGTGCCAGCCGCCCCAGCAGCATCCCCTGAGACAGGGCTCTGCAGGGGACATGAGGAGGGAGGGAGAGAGGTCTGGACCCCTGCGAAGGCACAAGGGAGCTCACTTGCAGCAACGTTGATTAGACCAGCTCCAAAGGAAACTCCATTTTTCCAGTTACATCCATGGAGACTTCTGTTCAGAGGTTAACGGCTGCAGCAGCATAAGCTCTCAGAGGCATGTCCAGAGCCCTGATTCATCTCCAAGGGCGTGCGAAGGGCTGCCGGGGGGAAGCGGTCTGCAATCCCTGCCTTTCCCAAACTGCTGGACAGCAGGTCAAATGGACTCACAATATTTCCACCTAGTCAGGGCTGGGATGAGTACTGGGGCGGGCAGGCAGAGCTTTGGAGAGCCCAGCAGAGCAGCTCTGCTCACCCCAGCACCAACCCAGAGCCGTGTGCTCAGCGCCCAGCATTTTACAGGGACCAAGAGCAGCCCAGGACAGACACAGCTGGCTGTTATGAGAAAGGGCTCTGGAGTGGGGCTTTCATCGGGAACAGGAGGTGAAGCCCCCCACCCCACATCACTTCCCTCTCCGGGACTGAGGAATGTCATCTGCTTTTCATAAATAAATAGTTTGTGCAGGGAGGTGCAGTAGGAGCACCCATGGCAGGATGCACCGCAGAGCCTGCGCAGGGGTAAGGGCAGCACGACAGGTCGCTGGCTGCTCTTTCCCCAGGGCAGCTGAGGACAAGGCTGCTTCCCACAGCTGGCAAGCATCTGCCGGGCGAGCAGCCTCCCTCAGCACACACAGCTGTCAGCCACTCTCTGTGCTGTAATCACAACCAGAAACGCTCCTCAGAGGCAGGTTAAGAGGATGTTCCCTGGGGAAATGTCTTGGAGTTGGCTGCTCCGGCAGCAGCCCTCCCAGATAGCTGAGGAGCACTGTGCTCCTGGTGAGGCGCTGGGAGGAAGGCGTGCAGCCGGCGGCTGGTGGAGCCTGGCTGGATGCAGTGGGGAGCTCATGGTGGGGAGGTCGCGGTCAGAAGCTGTAAGCAGAGGTCGAGTGCCCTTCACAATCAGCTAAGAGTGATGGGGAACAGGCAGGATGCCTTGTCCCCCCATCTGGGAGAGGAAGGCAAAGACCCGAAGGACTGAAAACACAACCAGCCACCTGGGGTGCATGTGGGCGAGAGGGTCAGAGACCTGGGGGCTGTGCAAGGCCCTGCAGCAATACCAGGAGGATGGGATTTTCAAAGGAACGGGGAGATATGGGGCTTCTCTCTGAAGGGAGTGAGGGTTTGTGCCATGAATGAAGTTCATCAAGAGTCTCACGATGGCACTTAACCATGATCTTCCTCACATGGATTTCACAAATGCTGTCTTCCCTGTGAATTTGATGATGTCCAAGAAAGTTCACCCCAGAAACTGTGCACCCCAGAAGGGAGGGCTCAGACCAGCAGGATCAGTTCACATCTGAGCAATGGAAGGGACTGGAAACAACGTTCAGCCTCAGCCCGAGCGGCCTCTTGCAGAACTGCTATTTCAGCTGTTTCTGAAAACATGGGATTTCCAATCAAAGCCTCTGTGCTGACCTCCATCTTTTCCCACTGTGCACGCTTAGGAATAGCTCTGGATTTTGGCTTGGGGCAGAGCAGAAGTACACTACAGGCACAACCACCAGGACCCAGCTCCCCTCCCACTGCAGAGGGGACCCCCACACAGCCCCCAGTCACCCACCTGCTGCCCCCCCTTCCTCGGGGCGGGGGGTTCGAAGGCTTCCCCGGCACAAGGAGGCCCCTCGGATGGAGCTGCGGTAGCGGTCCTCTGCTTCTGGCTCAGCTGCAGCAGAAAACACCCTTCATAAGGCATGGCTGCTGTGTGCCAGACCCCACAGCTCCCCTATTCCTCCTCGCCATGACACGGGGCTCCCCCAGACCCACCGGCCTCATGGCTGCTCCCTGAGCCCTGCACTTGACCGTGACGCCGTGCCCAGCTTGGCTGGCACTGCAGCTGCCTGTCCCCCAGCTAGCCGCTCACACCATCCCTCCTGTCCCCGGGAAGCAGAGCAGGTTACAGATGCTCCTGCCAGCGCAGGGCAGGGGGGTGGATGCCCAGAGATGGGACATGCATTTGCTTTTTCCAGCAGGACTGGCATCCACCAGCTTATGGTGCACATGGAACTCCAGCCCTGAGCTGGTGGAGAGGGAGCCAGCTAACTGTCCTGCCCTCAAGGGACAAGATGGGAGTGGGGGCCCACACTGAAACGCTGCCTGGAAGAATGACTGGTCTGTGTGCAGTTTTGTGCGATGGCTCAGAGAGGCTCAGACTTACAGCAGGATGAAGATACTGGAGCATCAGTCTCCGTGGTATCCACAGACCAATGCTCAGACAGCCTGATACACGCAAACATCAGAGATCGCCACCGAGTTTGGAGGAAGCCCAGGCGAAGGACTAATCCAAATTCAGACATCTCTGGCCAAAGGACATACATATGATGCACCAGAACAACCAGCACTTCACATGGTCAGAGTTGCCCCTGTCACCTGCGAAGCTGAAAGGAGTCAGGGACCAGCCTGCGAACCAGGGACAACCCTCCGAAACAGCCTGGTCCTGGGAGATTTACTCCCATGCTTTCCTCCTCTCCAGTGGCTGGGGATACCTGCTTTGGATTCCTGAAATGCAGCTGCAAACTGCAAATAACTCGGCTTCCCTTTGAGATCTTCTGAAGTTTACAAACTAATTTTAGGTTCTAAGTTCACGGGAATATACAACACGTTAGGTAGTTTGGGCCATGATTCTGCACACACAAAAGCAACGGGAACTGAGTGCAAATTAGGTGAGCAAATACCCAACACATTTCCATGCACAGCGGGAGTATTTGCACCAGGACTTGGAGCCATTTCTCCCTGCGAGGGGAAAGGCTGTGCTAAAATAACCGTGTTCCTCCAAGAGCCTCTCTTCAAGCAACACTTCTTTTTACCTACGATCAGTCTGAAATAAACACACCAGCATAATGTAAATAGCTTAGCATAGAAGAATTTGAAAGCAACTAAGAAGCCCAAATCCAAAGATTAAGACATTCCACTCCAAATTTGCCCTCACTTTTCTGCTGTCTGACTGCAGAGCCCACCACCCACAGCAAACCACAGCTGGTTTTCGTGTTGCCACAGAACCAGGAGATGGAGAGAGGGACCAGGGAGGAGGAGAATCACCAGCTGCCTTCCAAGTCCTTCTGGGGAGAGCAGTGCTCCCGGGCAGGCGCGCCGCCAACCGAGCTGCGCTCCCCCCTCTCTAACCATGGATGCTTGCGTACATCTGACTGCTGGGGACATCCCGAGGGACATCACCGTCATTGCTTATTTTGCTTCTCTGATCTGAATGCTGCCCCTAAACCAGTAATTTCCTTTCAGGAATTCCTAACCTCTAACAACCTGAGCAGCTTCCAAAAGCCTTTGCTCTCAGAGACAACCTCTCTGGTGCCATCTCTCCACTCAGTGCAGTTTCATTCCAAAACTACACGGCTCCATGCTGCAGAACAGGTAACTCCCACCTGACATTTACAGATCAGCCCCATCACCAAACAGGAGCTGGAAACCCCTCCGTGCTGCTCCACATCCCATGCGGCTGCCAGCTCCGTGCGAGCAGGAGCCAGGCAGGGCAGAGCCACCAGCCGGCTGCTCACTCGCCACCCCAGCCTGCTCCCAGCACGACAGGGACCTGGGGGGACATGGCGTGTCTGTGCCGGAGCACAGGGGCTTTCCTCTCACCTGCTAAGGACTTGTAACCAAGAAACCTGGCAATCTTTTGTTGGCAGTGCTCCTGCTCCTCATACGTCAGCAGCTGGTAGATAAACTGCCAAATGACTTGCTTGGCCGGTGTGTCCAGCACCGGGTACACATCCACAATGAGAGTGTCAATATTCCTGCAAAATTGGAAAGAGAGGGCTGGGCAGTGAGCGCATCCCTACGGCACAGCCCCACCATGCCGCTTCCCTGGGCTCCAGCGCTTCCCAGCCTGCTCCGCCTGGGTCTGGGCTGCTGGGCTTGCCTGAGGGGCACAAACTGGTCATTTCAGAGCAGAGGACCAATCTCTTTGGGAACTGGGATTGTGCAGCTGGAGCTAACAGGGAGAGCAAATCCCAGGAACCGGCAGCACCTGACAGCCAGGTATAAAACCTGGTCTGTGAGTCAGCCAGGGTGTATGTGGAGGAGGCTCTGCAGAGGGCTCTGGGCAGGCTGGGCTGAGGGCAGCTGGGTGAGGGTCACCAGGGCTCGCTGCCGGGTCCTGCACACGGGTCACACCAGCCCCACGCAGTGCGACAGGCTGGGGGCAGCGCGGCTGGGGAGCTGCCTGGGGGGAAGGGCCTGGGGGGGCTGGCTGACGGCCGGCTGGGCATGGGCCGGCAGTGTGCCCAGGTGGCCAACAGCACCCTGGCTCATGTCCCAAACCGTGTGGCCAGCAGGCCCAGGGCAGTGCCCGTCCCCCTGTGCTGGGCACTGGTGCGGCCGCAGCGGGGACCCTGGGTTCGGTGCTGGGCCCCCCGCTCCCAGACAGACACCGCGGGGCTGGAGCGCCCCAGGGACAGGCACGGGGCTGGGG
Organism: Falco punctatus; assembly: GCF_963210335.1. Lineage (NCBI taxonomy): Eukaryota > Metazoa > Chordata > Aves > Falconiformes > Falconidae > Falco > Falco punctatus. The sequence goes on from NC_137583.1 coordinate 26,283,583, forward strand.
CACCAGCCCTGTGAGGAGCGGCGGGGGGAGCTGGGGTGTTCAGCCTGGAGAAAGGGGGCTCAGGGGGCCTGATCGCTCCCTACAGCTGCCTGAGTGGGGGCTGTAGCAAGGGGGGAGTGGGGTCTCTTCTCCCAGATCACAAGGAACAGCCTCAGGTTGCACCAGGGGAGGTCTGGATTGGGTATTGGGGAAAATTTCTTCCCTGAAAGGGTTGTGCAGCCCTGGAACAGGCTGCCCAGGGGGGTGCTGAAGTCACCATCCCTGGTGGTATTTAAAAGATGTGTAGATGTGGCGCTTAGGGACATGGTTAGTGGTGGTCTTGGCAGCGCTGAGTTAATGGTTGGACTCTATCTTAAAAGCCTTTTCCAACCTAAATGATTCTATGAGTAAGAGGGGTGGAGGAGCACCAGAAAGCACAGAGAGAAACCCTGTAAAGAGCTGCATATTAGCCAGCAGCAGGTAAGCAGGCTCAGGCAGAAATGCATTGGTGAGGGGAGCTGGGCTGGCAGCCTCCCCGGGCTGAAGGCTCGGGCTCACTTCGGCTCTGTGGTGTGCAGAGATGGTGAAAGGGCTTTAGAGGATAGCAGGGCTGAGCATCCAGTTCAGTGAGGAGGATAAAGCAGCCTGGGATAGGAGGGCTGTCCTGGGTCAGAGAGCTAAAGTCAGGCTGCTTTCCTACTGAGAGACGGAGACAGAGATGATGGGTTAAAGCTCACTGCAATTACTGCATCCTTAATGTAAAAGTAATGGTAAGAACTTATAAAGAGCTGGAAGGAGATTGCATATGTAGGAACAAATCTGTTGTCTTGATGTTAACGGAATGGACCACTGCTGCCTTCCACGGAGCAGGGGCCAGACACACAAGGGAGAGCCAAAGGGTAAAGAGGCTCAGATGCTGCAAGGGCTTTATTAATGAAGTGTCTCGGGCAGGTCCTCAGCAGCCAACAGGGATGTGAAGCAGCAGGACATCCAGAGCCTGCCAGAAGTCACCTGCTAAGTTTCTCCCTAGCACTGGGCTAACTTGCCTTGTCTTGGAGCTGGACACAGCTCTTGGCTGCCAGAAGCCTGTTTCCCATTGGGAACAGCTGAGGTATTGCAGGGAGCCACTGCGGCAGGAGGCTGCTCTGCTCCTCCCCGCTGGTGGCCAGGGCCAGCTGGCTTGTCCTGTGCTAAATGGCTGGAGGTCCAAAGGCCAGAACAGGGGTGCCCTGACCCAGTCCCCTGCATTTGCTGCTGGTTTCTACATGCTGTGGTGGTCAGCAACATAATGTCTGGGATTTCCCACCTTGCCAGAGCAGTTAAGAGGCCACAGCTGCTCATCTGGGACAGGCATACAATTAGGTCATGATGAATTATTGTTAAATAGAGCAGTGGCCTCTGTGTCAAGCCATCTGGGGCAGCGACAGGCAAAATGAGGTGGCTGGAGGAGAGGGTGAGCTGCACCCTGCAGCCAGCAGCTCTGGGGTGGGCAGCCCCCAGTAAAACCCTGCTGGAAGACCAAGCAACATGTGCCACCCTGCACTGGGAGGGGAACCTGGGGACTTGATTCATGGTACTGGGGTTCCCATCCTTGTACCCCTGAGCAAGAGTAAATACCCCACTAGGGCTGAGTCTGCTTTTCCCAGCTGCAGACCCCTGGGACTGGATCTGCTCCCACAGCTGCTGCGCCTGGGGCTGGAATGTCCAGCTGGGGAATCCCATAGAAGCAGCACCATCTCCAGAGAGCACAAAACAATGATTTCTGCTTTACTGGGGCAGCGTTAGCAATCGCTGGGACCCAAGGGGGTTCACTCAGCTGGTGCCAGGGGGCTTACGCAGCTGGGGCTCCCCCAGCAGCTGCAGGTCTGGAGGCAGCCAGGCTCCCTGTGGGCAGGAGGATGCTGCAGGGTGGTGCAGCTCACAGCCCAAGCCGTGGTGCGCAGGAGCAGTGCTATGGCTTTGTACTAGTAGTTTCTCTTCTCTCTTATCAGTAACCTAAATACTGAGGGCTTTACTGCATTTCCTTGTCAGACTCAGGATTCGGCAGGCTGCTGCACCATTGCCCGCCCCTGGCAGGTGCACTCGCAGCCATGTGGGACTCGAGCTCCCGAGGAGCAGCCGGGCAGCCCAGCTCGGCTGGCTTAGCAGCTGCAGGAAGAGGCAGCAAGCATCTCCCAGCGCCGGGAGGGATAGCTTCTTCACCGAGGTGCTGAATGGTTACAGATCAAGGGCAGAAAGCAAGGTCACACTGGGTCTGCCTGGGGATAAGTTTCAATCCTTGCAGCAGGGCAGGGAGGATGTGCTTCACGGCAGGACCAGGGCTCTGCCAGCCACAGCCATTCCCACGGTGCTGCCAAGGGAGTGCTGCAGCCAAGATGCCGGGAAGAGCGAGAAGACAAGGATGAAACGTGGTGAGATTTACCAAACAAGGTGGAACAGGATCTGCAGTTGTCAGGGACAGCCAGATAGCAAGAGAGCCTGCCCTGTGAGGGACCAAGGTCACCTTATGAGGAATTAAGAGGTTGACCTAATTAACCTCAAAAGCTAAAGGGCCTGCTCTGTCCTCAGGCAGGACACCTGGAGAGAGATGGGCTTGTGCCCTGCGAACATGCACAGAGAAATACACAGCTGGGGAAATCAGAGAACGTGATGACAGCAGAGCTCAGTGCTGGCAGCCTCACAGCCGAGGTCTGCCTTCTGCCCAGAGACCAACTCTGACACAGGCATCGCTACCAGGCCAGGTACCAGCATTAGAGGAATGGAGCTGCTAACAAGTTACCGATGTTGGAAGAAGCCTTCCAGCGCTTTGCAGATGGTATAGCGCTCAGGTGGAGTCAGCAGGTGCTCCAGCTGCTGGGTGAAGGTCCTTCCTTGAATCTTGATGCTAGAGGGGAGTATCTCTGCAACCCACTGCAGGGAGGTGAGGGCGGAGGAGGTGCTCGGGGAGTCAGCAGAGTCAGAGTCTGCAAGGTGCAGGTAGAAAGAAAAAAGAAAATTCAACAAAGGGTCTTAACCATGGATTAAAAGGCTTGACCTGAAACCAGGGGTCAGTCCCGTGGACAGCCAGGGCAGCTGCAGCTGAATACAACAGGGAGTTTGTTCAGTGGGCTGGGGACAGTCCCGTGTCCTGGGCAGGAGTGAGAGGAGAAGCAGGACAGGGACATGGCCCTGCTGCAGGGCTGCTGCGTGCTGCCCCGCCGGGCAGCCTCTGAAGCTAGCCGTGGGCCGAGCTGTGCTGCTGGAACGCTGCATCTACCAGCCCTCAGCCTCCTGCCTGCCTCCGCTTCCCTGTGACCGCAGTGGTCCGACCCTGCAGGGCTCCCCTTGGCCTCCCTGGGGTCCTCCTGAGCAGTGGGGTTTGGGCTGGTATGTGTCCCTCCAGCCCCAGTCTGCAATTCAAACCACTTACACACCCCCGCACTCCACCTCCTGGCTTTCCAGCTTAAACATCTCAGATAAGGGAGACCTCAGAGCACGGGAGTCTCAGCTCCATAGAAATACAAATCCTGATGTGCTGATACAGATGTCGCAGAAAAAACCCAGATTTCAGTCACTGGAAGGCAGCGTGGTGACAAGGTGAAATGGCTCATCTGGAGCTGTGACTGCCCTTGCCTTCCTCCCACACTCTCAACCAGCTGCTCTGGAGCTCGTGGCTGTTCCAGTAGGTCCATGGACCTGCTGGAGGTCACCAGGGGTGTTCTGACTGGGATGCTCTCTGTGATCTATCTCTTCGACCATGCTGCTTCCGCACTTTCTGTGAACACATGCAGATGGTATTTCTTCTCTGGTTATCTAAAGCCTCTGCTCAAGTTTCAAAGCACTTTCTGATAATCATTGGCTTCAAAAGCAGTATTAGTCAAGGGTTACCTGCGAGTGAACCGAGGCATGGAAGGTCATTTGCTCTGCCACACTCATCTGCACTGCTCCCTGTGCCACTTCTGCTGTGAGCGCAGGGCAACGTGCCCGGCTGGGAGAAGGGATTGGACTGAGGCTGCTCTTATCCATGTAGGAATATGGCCAAAGTAGCTGGAGCAAAAAAATCCATCTTTTCTTGGTTTCTTTTGAGGGGCAGTGAAGCAGTCCGAGTGCCACTGGCTCTGTACTGTGAAGTAGTGAGGTGCTCGGTTCTGTTTCTAGCACACACACAAATGAGCTGGTATCGCAGGGCTCCTGAGTGGAGCTCAGGAGAGTCCATTGCTGCTTGAGAAGGACGAGCCAGCCCCTGATTCCTGGGCCTATGCACTGTGGAGCAGCACCACAACAACACACCGAGCCTCCTGCCCTCGCACAGCTTCAGAAACAGCAGCGGCCATGCTCTGCCCTGGGCTGTGGTCCTGCCCCTCTGCTGAAATCATGCTGATAACCACCCGCGCTGGCCCAGATACCCTCATCTCCCGCTGACTCACTCACCAGCAGCAAGCTAAATTATTCATAACAGCAGCAGTTATTCTGAACAGCACAGTCCACACACAACCGTGGGATTTGCACAGCGACCATGGATGCACAGGGTTGGATTACTTCGGTCAAGTACATGGCACAGACTGCATGTAAAGGACATTGGCAAAGGCCGTCAAGGATGAACCTTTCTGGAGAGCAGCCAAGCCTGAGATCAAGCCTGATTCCCAGAAAGCAGGCAGCCATGTGCCCCAGCAAACGGAGCAGCCCTCCAGGCAGTGCATTAAACCTCTGACCCTAGGTTGGCATTTGGCAATTCCCTCCTGCACGGGGAATGTGAGAACCGGCGTGGGGTTTCTGCAGCTCCAGACCCTCCTCCCCACACTCTTACCGTTGGAGATGTTGACGATCCCCTCTTCCACCACCAAGGTGGGCATCGCCCCACTGCCCTGCAGCATCGACACCACCTTGTCATGGGAGCAGTTCCTGCGGGGCAGAAGAGAGCTGGGTCAGAGCTGCCACTGCGGGCAGCAGCTTGTGGGAGAGCAGCACTGAAAGGGAGCTTGCAGCTGCCTTCATTTTCTTGCAAAAAGCCTCATCTTGCCACTCAGAGCCAGGTGGAGTCGGGCCTTGCTGCGGTGCCCCTGGCCTCTCAGCCTTTGCCTGGTTTTATCTGTGCTGCACAGAAAAGAGCCTCCCCGAGGGAAAGCCTGAATCGCACCCCGTGACTGGGCTCTCCGCTGTACCTGCAGCAAGGAACAACCACCCAGCATGCCTGCAAGCACCCTGCAGAGCTGTTACAGCAAATGAATCCACCATTACTTTAAGCTACACTCAGACCCAGAAGATGATCTTTTTATTTAAATGATACAGTGCTGCAGGTCTCTCCTTGCTTGTCCTAATTCTGCATGAAAAGAAAATGCAAGGTGGATGTAAAATGCATTTTTGTAGGCAAAAAAATAATCTTGGAATGTCCTTGGAGAAGGGTACAGGCTGGCCTGGGACAATGCCTGCCAAAACATGGGCTCAGAGGACAATCTTCATCTCAGTCTCCTCTGTTTTCTGGCAATGCTGCATCAGCCAACAGTTTGCTGGATCAGCTGAAATGTGAGAACCTGAGCACTGACAGAAGCAGCATCAGATGTTTAACCTTTAAATATTCATCATTCCCTCTTATCGTGTAGCCTCTTCTAACCCTTTGCTCTTGCTTTTTGTGCAGAAAGACCAACTTGAGGAAACACAGGCTGCTGCCACTGCACTGGCAAGGGGCACACTCAGCTCCGGTTTGGTTGCTTTTGTTGTGCACACATTATCTAGAAGAATTAACTTCTGGGTAGAAATGCAATTGCCTCTGTGGTTTTATGCTTATGATCCCATTCTGGGAGTGATTCGTGGGTTGGCTGGTGTTCTGCTCGTTTCATGAGCAGAGCTGCAGGTGTTTTACAAGCAACTTAACTCACAGTGGCTTGAATCAGGGTCTGCAGGTGGGCTGCAGTCAGGACACCAGTTATATGTGCATTATATGTGGTTATTTGTACAGAGAAGTCAAAGGAGGAGCAGGGATGGAGCTGAAATACTACTCTTAGAGCCAGTTTTTGTAAAAGAATATTAAAGGAGATGTCCATACGGGGCAAAACCCCTCATGCACCTCAGTAGACAGCTCTCAAGGATGACCAGCTCTCCTTTCTGTTGCACAAGAGCAAGCAAGTAAACACACATGTGCTTGGCCACCTACCACCCCCGGGGCCCTCCTGGCACAGGTTTCTAAAGAGCCTCTTACCTCATGTCCAGACCATTGAGGAACAGGATCCGGTCTCCAGCTTTGAGAGCAGCCTTCTCAGCTGGGCTCCCTAAAGGCACAGGGAACAAGAGGGGCTTTAACTGGTGGACCCCTGCTTGCAGGGCCCCACTTGCAGAGCAGAGTCCCAGGTCTCTGGCCACTCTGTGCCCAACCATGCCCAGGGACACCCCCAGGGCAGGACATCTGTTGCAGTTTGAGCCCAAATCAGTTTGATCCTCACATGGGGCACCAATTGTCACAGCGCTAGCAAGCTGCATTAAGGCTTTACAGTTGGTCAGATTCTATTGCCCACACTGTTTCTCTATTCTCCAGGGGCCAAACCACACTGCTCCTTCTCTCTCCTTCCTTCAGGAGCCTCCTACATCCAGGACCCCTCACCCATGCTCCTCAGGGCTATTTAACCACTTAGCTGGAACGAGCTACAGCTGCACATCATCCATGTTAATCAACCCACTGCCTTCGCTCCTCTACAGGCATCCACTGCAGTGGATTATCTGGGTGGACTGGGGCCATTCACCAGGCACAGTGATGCCAGCACCCAGCTTGCATTGGAAATACAGGTGTGATTTCGGGCTATTCACTGAACACATTCTCCACCTTGCAAAACAGGGAGCACATAAAGCCAAATTAAATTGTACTGAAGACACTAGTTATTCAACTTGGGAAACTCCATCACTGAGCCTTGTAAAAGTCCCTTTTGCTATTTTCTAGTGAACAGTAGGTACTTAAAATTTTGAGTTTAGACCATCAATAAATAAGTGTCTTTGAATCTTGTTGGCTGGAGGTTTTCTTACCTGGCAAAACAGACTCGATCCACACTGGGGCATGGCCACGCAGCGTGAAGCCAAAGCTTCTGTTACCTTTATAAACTCGCACAGTTCTGCAGATGAAAAAAAGCAAAAGTGAAATCAGAGCCCAATATTTGGTTCTTGTTTCCTTTCCCAGCCCCTCCAAAGCCCCGTTATCTCGGGTGTCTCCCGGGTGCCCTTGATGCTTCCTGTGTCCCTGCAACATGCCCTTTGATACCAAAGCGTCTTTCAAACAGGAGCCCCCAAAAAGTGCCCTGCCCACAGGGAGAGGGGGTGGAGGGAAGGTGTGTGCAGGTTTGGTGGCCCTGGGTGGCCACAGTGCAGCTGCCTGTCCTGCCCGCGCTGCCAGCCTCTCCTGCCTGCAGCCTGCCCGTGCCAGGGGGCAGAGGGAGCCCACTGCGCTGAACCAGCACAGGGTGGTGGGGTGGGCAGTGATCCAGGGGTGCTAGAAATGGCCCAGACAAAACCTCGGGGAGGGCTGGGGGCATGTGGGTGCTATCGTCAGTGTACTTCCATCACAGCCCTAAAGCAGATGCAGTCCCTGCTGGGACCAGAGCCACCCATGCTGGAGCTCTGGAGTGGCTCCTTTAGCCCCAGATACAGCTTCTTGCGAACTAAAGCTTAACATCCACTGACACCCAGGCTTCAGCACGGGGGGTCTGGGGGGCTCTGCAAGCAGCGCTGCTTTAGGGGCAGAGCCCCTAAGCATGGGCTCTTACTCTGCATTAAATACTGAATTCCTAAATCCACCGTCCTGTCCTTCAAATCCAATGCGTTTTTAAAGTGGAAAGTGCAATATAGCTTATATATTACATAGAATTACAGCAAGAATGTGTTTTAGGGGGCAAAGGTCTCGTAGGCTGATGAGAAAGAAAGTAAATTCTGTTAAGAAATTTTGGAAGCAGCATTAGGAAATCTCCCTGCTGGGAGGCTGATTGGAGCTGGGAGTTGTTTCCCACAGGGAGCTGGGGGAAGGCAACACTACTAAGATCATTTACAACCAGAAAGCCTGTTGCAGGGACCGATCCTACACTGGTAGGAAGGAAGACTGTACTGGAACTGGATTTTGGACAAGTCCCATCTAAAATTATGCCGAAGAGAAGGTGGGCTGCAGCCAAACACCCTGGGGATACCAGCTGGAGGCAGGGTAATAGCTGGGGCATGCCTGTGGCAGCACAGTCCCTCCTGGGAGGATTCCCCAGCTGTGCTGACAGACCCAATCCTGCTCTCTTGTTCATGGGATGGGGCTGGGAATGGAGCAGGAGCCACTCCTAGCACGGCAGGGCTCCTCAGCCTCCAGGGCTGCTGAGGTCTGGCCATATGGGCAGTGGGAAATGGGTTAATCCCCTGTGCACCAGGGATTGTCTATCCTTCCTCCCAGAGCTTCACACCCAGACACACATGCCAGGGCAGGGCAAGATGATACAGCCTGCCCAGGTACCCTGCATCCCACCGGCACAGCCAGGTACCCTGCATCCCACTGGCACAGCTGAGTACTCTGCATCCCCCCTGGCACAGCTGAGTACTCTGCATCCCCCCTGGCACAGCTGAGTACTCTGCATCCCACTGGCACAGCCAGGCACCCTGCATCCTGCCAGCACAGCCAAGCACCCTGCATCCCACCCAGCACAGGAGCTGACATCCACTTGCAGCCTGCAAGTGCCAGCTCAGCTCCTCATACGGTTCATCCCAGCCAACCCTGCAACAGCGAGGGGCAGAATGGGTGGCTGAGAGCTGGGACAAGGGGTGCAAATGTGCCCAGCCTTTGAGAGGGAGAGGTCTTTGTTCATCCTCATGGCAGGAGGATTTTATCTAGTCTGCCCTCCCCTTTCCCTAGCATCCCTTTGCCATGCAAATCATGCAAATCATGCATCCCATCCATGCAAAATCAGACATTGCTGCTGTGAACTCGAGGGCATCCAGGACAGGTGTTACCTGCGGGCAGCCCCTGAGGCCACATTGCTGGTGATGAACGAAGCGGTCTTCCGCAGGCTCTTGCTGACCTCCTCGTGGCTGCGGGGCACGGAGCTGGCGCGGGTGGAGACAAGGAGCCGCTCCTGGTGGTCCTCGCTCCGGCTGCGCCGTAGCCGATTGCTGTGATGCTCACTCTTGGAGCGGCAGAGCTTGCTGATCAGGCTCTGCGACACCACCTCATCAAACCGCTGCCGGTGCTTCTTGGGGATGAAAATCCTGGGAAAATGAGACAAGGGAGGAGAGTGAGGAGCAGGGCCAAGGAAGCTGTGGCCCAGAGCTCCAGATCCAGCCATACCTGGGAAAGGAAAGATCAGAGCAGCCCTAGCTCCTTGTGCACTCTTGGCCTCAGTCCTCCCAGAGCTGCAAATGCCAGGGCTGGGGACACCGGGGACACTGGCTACATCTCTTGCCCCATCCCAGCTCCATCAGTATGAGGATGTAGACCTCTCCACAGTGCTTGCATAGATGGATGGATTCAAACAGCTCAGTTCCTCCATGCACAACCTGTCCCACACCCCTTCAGCTGCTGGTCCCGGTACTATTATAAGGTTCAGCTTGAGTCCCAAATTAATTGGCTCTCAATGTGCAAGTGCCCCCCGTTATGCTGGTGCTGAATGGCCTCCTCCAGGCCCGCTTCTTCCTTTGGGACACCCAAAATGTTGCTCCCCACCTCCTGCCCCAACCCCTCTGCTAGGAGCCCTGGACTCTGCTCTCCTGGGCTCCAGCCTTAGCTATTGCCACCCTCCAGCTCCTGCCATGGCCAGGCAGAAGCCTTGAACCCCCTGGAAGACGCTGGTCCTGGGGGGGGTGAGGACAGACACAGTGACAGTGCAGACGAGGGGACATCACTAGGAACTTGCTCTGTTTCAGGTCACCTCCCCTCTGCCTGCTCTGCCAGCACCCAAGTGGCCTTTGTGCCCTAAACAAGGATGCCTGGGACCCTCAGGGGATGCACAGAGAGCACAAGGTGGGATCCTGGGAGGAAGCGTCTGCACTGCTCCCACCTTGGCCAGAAGTTCACCCCAGTAACACCGGGAGATACTTCTTCTTTTCCTTTTCCTCCTGCCATCACAACAGTGAGACGCCGACACCCTGCTCACCTACTCCTACCCTCCCTTCTGCACATTTAGGGGCTTCTGGAGGAGCCGTATCTCCGTGTGTTTCTATAGCAACTCCTCCCTGCACCCCTACCGGGCTGCCAGTTGCAGCTGCATTTGCTCATTAGACAATACTGTCTTGTGAGGTTCATTAGTGCTCTTCACCTCATGGTGCATGAGAACGCGCTCCCTACATTAACACAAACTCTCACACCTGTAGCGGAGGAGGGATGCGAGCATCACTTCCAAACTGCCTGGGGACCACATCTCCTGGGGGAGCAGTAACTGGGCCAAACTGGTAGCTGGTGTCAGAGGACCCAGAGCAACCTGCTCCAAGGGGCTGCACTGCCAGCACGACATGGCTGTGATAACAGCCGGCTGCTAACCAAGTGTGGCTGGAGAGGTTGGGGCTGGCAGGGGGCTCCCATGGGTCTCCCCCTTCTCATGGGCAACTTCACCAAAGGAACCCAAAAGCCTGTGTGAAACCAGAGGAGAAGGAAGGGGAGACTTCAAATCCCAAATTGACTGGAACCGGGACATCTCTATTTCCCCCCAACAAAAGGCAGAACTCAAAATATGAGCTGATGCTCACGCTGAGTAGGAGCAGACAGATCGCAAGCCATCCTGAGGTTGGCATATGCTCATGCAAAGCATTTGGTGACAATTTAAAATAAGTAACACATTGGTACAATTCACAGTCAATTTGTGAACAAGCAGCAACTAGAAAAGAGTGAAATCATGCTAATAAATAGTTCACCCAGCTGTAAGCAGGCTCCTGCGGGAACGCGGGCTGCCGCAGCCCTGTGACCAGGGAGGATGCAGTGAAGCAGCAGCAGCAAGTCCTGGCAGGACCCCACGCCTCTGCCCCGGGCTGGGCTCCCACCGGGGAGAAGTCCGGATTCCTGGCAGGCAAAACAAGCATGCTCCCATTTAAGTTGGCCAAATTAAACTGGCCCTGCTCGTTCCAGCAGAGCTGTCCCACTTTGCACTGACTGCTACTTCACCTGCAGGCTGACAAACATCAGGGCTGAGGAGCAAAGTATGGCTAGCTCAATAACCAGGCACAAGGACATGCTTAAGGGTTTCACCATGAATTGACTGAGTTCTAGAAGTAAAACAGTGTCTTAGCAAGGAGAGGAGCTAAGTGACCGTTAAAAATAATCCTATTAAAGCATGCAAAATAGTTTCCTCCTCCAAAGCCCTTTGAGAGAATTTGCAGCATGGCCTTGGAGAGCCCAGGATGGCTCTGTGCCACAGTGCTGCTGGGGGATGGATCCCCCGAGCTCCCCAATGCCCTGCAGTTCAGTGGGTGCTGCCTCCGAACCCATGGGGGGTGTCACTGGGCAGCATTGGTGCCTCAGCCCATCCTCAGCTGGCAGTGGCACTGGCAAGTATGGGGCACACGGTGCCCAGTGTTTAGTGGGAAACCACAGCTATTTCTGCAGCGCCCTGCCATCCCACGGGACAACATCAGCGTAGAACTCAGGAGCAGCACCCAGCTGGGGTTTCCCTCTCCCTGCAAATCCCACTGGGGCACAGAGAACATGGATGTGCCCACCCTGTTTGCAGACATCAGGCTGGGAGCAGGGGCAGACTCCCCTGGTCCAGCAGTCCCACAGGCTGCAAGTGCCCATGGGAGGTCTTGGGAGCTGTGCAGCACTGACCTTGTGCCTTCAGCTTCCTCCTCCTCCTCCTCGGATGCTCCAGGCCAACCTGCTGGAGCTGAGACAGAAAAGGCATCCCCAGCCCTAGGCACTGCAGCCCTGCACTCACTCCCCAGCCCCAGTGCACCAAGCCCTGGTGCACTAACACTCCTCTGCAGCGGTGTCAGCACACTCTCCTTGTGAGGATTCACTCTGCTCTACCACACAAATGCGAATTTAGTGTGTTTTCCAGGCCAAGAGAGGCCCCAGAGGCTGCAAGGTTCTTCGCCTTCCCTCCCTCCCCGAAGCAGCCTGGCTGGGATGGTGGCACACTGCCGCGGGGTGGGAACCCACGCGAACCCACCCAGCAGGAGCCCATCTGCCAGTGCGCCCGTCCCCAGCCGCTCGGCTCCCTGCGCTGGGGCTCACTTCAGCAGAACATGTTTAGTGCATCTCGGGTTTTGTCACACTCACTATTTGTAAAACTCCCAGAAGGGTCACTTGCAGCTCACCTCTGGACAGACAGTCCCATTTCTGCAGCCTGTGCTCACTGATAGCTGCCTCCCCTGCCAGCCCAGCACTCTGGAAAACCTCCTTTCATGAATGCACGTCCTGCGATGGGTACTGAGCTCACCCCGACGGTCCTACCCTGGGATGCTGAGACTCCCCAGTGCAGGATGTGTCCCCTTGACCAGGGCAGTGGTGGCGGCTCCAGCCCTGGCAGAGGCAGGTGAAAGCAGCCCCAAGTTTGCTCAGAGCTCATGCTCAGCCAGGGCTGGGAGCGAGGGGTCCCCAGTCCTCGCTCCATTGCACCCTCTGCACCACACAGCACCCCCAAAACCCCCATCCTCACTGCCCATCCCCTTGCTGGACTATAGTCATGGAGACAAAGCAGTCCCAGATGGGCTCTTCCCGCCTCTCCCCAGCCCCCCACCCCCAATTTTTCATCTAAGCTTTGCTCGACTCCCCCCAACAGCTCGTGCCGCTGCCACAGTGGGCACAGGTTGGTGGCAAGGCTGCACCGGTGCCAGGAGGCAGGGGCCCTGCAGCTCAGAGAGGCAGGAGAGACATCGCAGGGATGTCTCTGGGGCACGAGGCTTTTGCAGCACATCCAACACCATGCACGCCACGCGGAGGAGCGAGCAGAGAGACGTACCGAAAATGCCGAGAGAAACTCCGGTCCTTTCCCATTTGTCAGAGCGTGGTGGGAACAAAAGGGAGATGCTTCAGATCCTCATGCAGCTGAGTCTCAGCCTCGGCTCATGCCCACGACGTGGCCAGATCCAACAACCAAACCGCGCGCCAGCCGGTGCCGCCCTGCCACTTGGCACCCCCGCCGTGTGCGGGGACCGTGGCCAGATGGGCCGGCTCACCAGCACGCTCTACCTGGGCTGAGTCCCTGCCTGCCTTGTCCCTCGCCTCCCTGCCACGCTCGCAGTCCCGGGCGGAGGATTACCATCTACCGAGTGTCTCTTTTTTGATCAATTGGGCTGTAGCGCCTGCTCTGCCCTCCCTGCTCCGGCTCTGCCCTGGCTCGCAGCAACGAAGCCTCTCGCCTTCCCTAAAAACTGCAGTCGCTGTGATTTCCAGCTGGAACGATCTCGTAACAGAAAGGAGGGCACGGCTCCGCGCCGAACTCCGGGGGGATGCCTCCCTGGTGCTAATTAGTTGACTTCTAAAGTGCTTCTGTTTAAATTACATGCTGCTGTAATGGGTGAGAAACCTTAAAGGCAAACGGCGTCAGCAGCGGGTGCGTGGCTGCTGGGCATGCAGGTGGAGCTGCCTGGGCCAGACCAGGACCAGGACCAGGACCAAAGTCACGGGCCCAAATCTCCACCTGAGCTGCAGAGCATCATCTACCCCCAGGGTAACAGAGCAGCACTTTGCACTGGGCATAGAAGATAAAAAATCATCTTTAATTTAAATAATGCCATCTTTAAACACAGCACTCGCGTTTGATGAAGAAGATGTGAAGCTTTCCAGAGCTGCCAACATCAGATGCAATCTCCAGGTAGCAAAGGAAGGAAAAATGAAAAGCGTATGGTTGAGCCCCAAAACAGCTAGCAAAGACCTGACCTTGAGTCTGTCAGTTGTATAGAAAAACACGTCCCAGGGTGGATTAAAACACCGAGCTACACTTGGATTATGCCTGAACTGTGCTGTGCAAACAGCTACCAATCTGGAAATGCGCTTCTGCCCCAACAGTGTGCTGCAATGCTAAAATTCACACACATTCAGGACAGAAAACTCTTGTACAGTTTTACCCACATAACAGGACTTCTGCTTATGAACCTGTACAGATTTTTCTCAAGCCTATGTGCATACACGGGTAGGGGTGTCAGCAGCCTTGTGCTGGCCTCCAGCCCCAGCAGCGCCAACAGCCACAGCAGAATGTGGCACCTCCAAACCCTCGTGCACGGAGTGGGACTCGCTCCAGCCCATCAGTGAGCCCACACCTGTGATTTTCACAGGGGCTATTATCCCATTATCCCTAGTAAAGAGAGGCTCTGTAATCCCTCATCTGACTGCAGATGTTTTGCAGATGTTTTGCAGATGTGATCATTGTTATCATGCAATAGGAATGAAGGTGTTTTTCTACCCAAGAGTTCGGACATGGGTGGGTGCAGTGGCCATGCACCAGGGCCGGGAGCCCCTCACAGCCCTTCCCCGACCACCCCACTTGTCCCTGGGGACAGCCTAAAATCCCCAGCCCTGCACGACAGCTTTTGGGAGGGTCACCCTCTTGTGATACATCCCTGCACTGGCCCCAGTAAGGATTGATGCATTACCTGCCAGTAAGAGCCTCCCCAGAGTAGTGCCGCAGCCCGTGCCTGCCTGGGTTCACCTTCCCCATCACAGCCAGGGCCCTGGGATGATGGGAAGGTGACCCCATCACAGCCCTGGGATGCTCTCATCTCTCCCCCAAACCCAGCGTCCCTGTGTCCAAACCACACTGGACACCAAAAGCCAGTGGCTTTGTCCTTCCTCTGGAAGAGATGGGCAGCTCCACAGCTGCCAGGGACATAGAGACCTTCAAAGAAACCCCCAGAAAGGCTTTTACTGCAGCTTCCATCCTGCCTGGCATCGCCTGGCGGGTATTGGGGATGGGGGCCAGGCCAGTGGGTGCAAACAGCTGCTCGATGCAGCCCCAGCCTCATGGAGGGGCCCTCAGACCTCCTGCGGCACATGTGGGGACCCTGCCAGCCACTGTGCCAGGGAGACACGGGGCCATCAGAAGCTCCTGTACACCCCATGCCCCATGCCAGCACGCAATTCCAGCCCTGGGGAATGAGGACTTGTGTCATCCCTCACTTTTTGGACCACAGAGAGCAGTAACCTCAGCCGAGGCGCTGCCCCAGCCTGCCTTCTGCTGGGAACACCAGCACTAAGGCAGTTTTCCTTGTTTTGTTTAACATGTAAAACACAAGCTGCAATTCAGTGGTGGGGTACAAGGGAGCCAGGCTGATATAATCTGCATTACAGCCATAGTTTGATTTGTCAAAAGAAATTAATCTCCTAACAGAAGATTTTGCACCAAGGCATTTTGGTCATGACCTATTTGAACTCATCCAGTAAAAACAGAACTCTGCTCCCAATTGTTTTCACTGGTGGCACGTTTTTTTCCTGCTGCCCTAATTCCCTTTTTTTGGGGGCAGTTGAACATATGCTGGGCTATCAGATTAGGGATTTTTTAAAACAAAAGCAAACAAGAGCTGCTTTTCCTCCATTATCGTCCTGCCATTCGTGGGATTTCACAGCGGGTCTGCCTGGACCACGGCAGGAGGACTGTCCGTGTGCTGCAGCAGGCAGCAGCTGGAGGGATGCGGGTTCGGCGGGGCCACCCATGCTGGGAGCTGCATTGGCACCCAAGAGGGCCGGAAAGCTGCCCCCAGTCTTGAAGGAGCAGATACCTGACAGGGGGGATGACAAGCAGGGAACTAGTAGAATCCCTAACATATAAATCCTGATGGCTAAAATGAAAATTCTTATCCAGACAGTCACAGATGGCTGGAGTATTTTAATACAGGAACATGCCAAGCTATTTCATTGCAATGAAAAACAAGCTGACACAAATAGATTGTGTTTGGAGCATTATTAAAATGAACTCGGTGGAATTTCTCCTGTAATATGGGAACCCCCAATGGGCAGCGATTTTATCTTTGTCGGGGATCAAAAGTGACTGCAAGCAGAGCAGCGCTCGCCTTGGCCCAACCGCTGTGGGCCAGCAGCTCCAGCTGCAAGCTTTGGTTTTCCCCCATGAGCGGAGGCTGTTGGGGAAGCAAACAGACGGTAACCAAAGCAGTGAAGGAACAAACTACCCCTAACTATTCTTCCTGCAGCAGAGTGAAGCACAACACGACTGAAAGGAGAACCACGACAACATACAGCAGTCTAAACAGCCCGCGAGTTATCATCCAACAAATTCATGCGGCCAGGGTGGGAGGCTGGATGTGCTCTGTAGCACACACGCATCCTGCTATTCAAATCCAGGTTAATGGGACGATGGCCATGTAAGCATCAATACCGGTGTTTTATGCACCAGCTTTTGTAACACTGCAGGTCAGTGGGGAGGAGGGGATGTGTGTTTCCATCGCTCCCCAATTCTACTGCAAACAGATATTTCAAACCTAAATGCCACTGCCGGGAGCTGGTACAACACTGGCACTGCTGGTGCTGCCGCCGGCACTGGGGAAATGGTCGGTGCAAAGGGAGATGGCAAGCAGTACGCAGCGGTGTACAAATGCTAAACCCCTATGCAATGCAGGTGAGGATCCCCCGTACCACTTGGATCAGAGGGCGACTTTGGCCCCCACAGTCCGCGGAAAAACCAGCTGCCGTTGCGACAGCGCTGCAGAGCACTTGGGTGCAGAGCCAGCGCCAGTCCTCTGCTGGAATCGCAGCTCTGCCCTGGTTTGAAAGCAGCTCAGAAATAAGAGCAGTGCCAAGAGGCGCACACCCCTGGGACCCCGACCTGCCCAAAATAACCCGCTCCCCTCCCCACGCCGGTGCGAGGCACACGCAGCCCCTGCACACACGCTGGGTACGGCCGCAGCCGCGGGGAGCAGGGGAGAGAAACCCACAGCTCCCCCAGGACTAGACCCAGCCTTTGGCATCTGCAGGCGATGGAGTAACACAAAATAAGACATTTCCCTCTCCCCGGCAGAGCCGCGGTGCCTGCTGAGTCCCTGACAAGAGCAGCTCCGATGCAATACGGATGCTAAGAGTTAATTAACTTTTAGCACATCTTGTTTTTGCAGTGCCAGGGGTTGCTAGATTTGAGAATTAAGCTGGTTTAAACCCATTCCCCTCCCAGCCCCCTCAGCTCCCAGGAAAGGTCCATTCGTTACTCACCCGAGACAGCTCATCTTTCCCCTTCACTGCCGTATTTCATCATTCTTGAGCAGAACTACAATTGTGCACTTTTACTACACACACCAGCCATATGGGCAGGGGATGGGAGCAGGGAGGAACCGGCGCAGCACGTGCATTATCCCTGATATCCACAACCAAACGGATGAAGAAAATGTCAGCAAATTAAAATCTGCAGGAGCTTAATTCTGGGCAAATGGGATGAAATCCATTTGAGCTAAAAAGAAAGGAAAAAAAAACCAAACCCACAACACTGGAAAAAGCCCAGCTCAGGGACAGATAAGAGGAGGAGAGGTGTCTGCAGCCCCACGTTGATCTGTGTGCTGAGTCGGGGGGACTTGGGTTACGTCGCACCGCAGCACTTTGCAGGGAGCACATTAAACCCCGAGGGGAGCCCGGGGAGGGGACAGGCAGGGGAGGGAGGACAGCCAGCAGCAGCAACAGCCCGAAAATAAATACAGCTGGTGCAGAGGGAAGATCCAATCAAGCCAGCGAAAGGGTCAGTGGCAGGCGGGGATGTACCAGCCGCCTGGCTCTGCATGGCAGGGACCACGCGGTCATCCATGGTGGGCCACCACCAGCAAGCCCATGCCAGGGCTCAGCCAGCCTGCTGGGGCCCAGGGCTGCCCTGGCAGCCCCCGGCATCCATCCCCGTTCCCTGGGCAATGGGCACCACCATCGCTGAATGGAAGTGGCTCGTCTCAACCCCTCTGAGGGCTCCCCTCTGCGGCTCTCCTCCCAGCTTTGCAGGGCGGGAGGCATGGGTGAGCTGTGTGTGCAGGTGTGTGGGACCCCCCCACATCTCAGGTGGAAACAGCCCCCAGAGAGCTGGGCACAGCCTCACAGGGACACCCGGGCTGGCTGGTGGGTACCTATGTGGTCCGAAGCCTGTCCTTGCACGGCTCCATCTGCCCACAGAGGTGGTCCCGTGGGACAAGCCCCAGGATGGTCAGCTGGACACCACCTTGCATGGATCACCCACACAGCCCTTCCCCAGTCTGGGGGTGCTGGCTTGGGGCACAGACCCCAGCCCTGTCCTCAGTGAGCGACAGACCCAACCAGCTCAAGCCATGCAGAAACCTCCCACCTGAACTCACAGCACCCCCTACATCCAGAGTACCCGGGAGCTGCTCACCACCTTTCAGTCAGTTACTAAAAGCATTAAAAGCTCTTGCTCAGCCACAAACCCATCAGATTGGAGACCCTGGGATAAGCAGCTCATCTCACACATGGCAGCTCACACAGAGCTGCCCCCGCCTCCCCAGCACCCTCACAGCTGGAAAACCTGGTCTCCAAAGCATCTTATTTTTTTTGTTTTCTTGACTTCATTTCATTAAGATTAGATGGTAAATCTTTTCCCTAAGCTAAATATTTCATTTCCATTAAACTGAGATTAGCTGCCTGATTTACGGCACCTTTTGCCCCAGCCCTGGCGTTAACCTTTCACACTGGGGCACGGGGCAGCCGTGGGTTTGACCGAGTTATGGGGGTCTGTAACACAGCTCTGCCCCACAGCACCGCGGGGCTGGGCACGGGGCGAGCTCTGTACCGTGCATGGGGGCACAGCCGCACCGGGGCTGGCCACGCTCACCTCTACTGCCATCAGGGTCACTGGGAGGGGGACACCCGGGGGGGAACCTGCTCTGCCCCCCCCAGAGGGGCTTCGGTCCAGAGAAAAAATTTGGACAGTTATTCAGATCCCCTCTGGGGAGGATATAATCCCATATCATTCCCCAGGGATGAAGACAAAGGAGGTCTCTGAGGTGTTTGAGGCATTTCCATGGATCTTGCTGGAGAAAAGGTTTCTCCTGAATTGTGGGTGGTGAGGAGGTTTTTTTTTTTGATTGGGACCAGTGTGGGGTGACAGCTCAGGCAAGGCTTGGTGCTGTCTGGCCCCAGCCCCAGCCCTTTGAAGGTCAGGTCCCTCCATGATGTTTGGGGGCGACCAGACGGCCTGGACATGGGCACTCGGACAAGGCAGCTGCCGGGGGGCTGACGGTCCCCTCCGCACCCTGGCTCTGCAGGGCACTGTGCCCACCCCCACTCAGGTACAGGGGAGCCCCAGGTGGCCTGCATGCAGCCGTGGCAGAGCAGGGAGATGTTGCGTGCCAAGGACCACCGACCCATCTCCCCATCCTCCCCACTGCCAGCTCACGGCAGGCACGGCAGGGACCCCAGCACAGGGATGTTGTTATGGTAACTGTAATATCTTGCAATTCCACTGATTAAAGCAGGAATTGGAAAGCCGGGCCCGGAGCGGGGCCAGATGGAGACCTGATTCCCTAATGGCCATCATCTCAGCCTGGCCGTAATCCCCACCACGTGTCCATGCACCAGCACCAGCACCATCCTGCAGTGCCGGCCCACGCTGCAAGAAGAGCAGCAGACTGGCTGCACGCCCACAGCACCTTGAGCCCACGGTGGCTCAAGAGGTGACAGGGACCCCGAGCCCAAGCGAAGCCTTGCCAGAGAGTCCCAGGATGTGGGACCACAGCCCCAGCACCCCAGGATACTGCAGGCAGTGTTGGCCTAGAGGCAGCCTGTGGTCCTGAGAGACACCCCCCAAGCCTCCCCGGCTGCCAGAGCTGCTGGCAGCCCTGGCCGACCCCTCACCTGCCAGCAGCTCTTGCCTTGCAGAGCTTGATTTATTTTCTGGCCAGGCTCTTGGAGAATCGCCAGCTTTTCTGCAGTTAATCCCATCTCCCTTTGAAACAATGGCCAGAAACAGGAGCCAGGTCCTGTGCTGCAGGCAGAGGCAGTGGCTCCACAGGACCAGTGACCACCGCTCCCTGCAGGGATGGGGACAGCCAGCGGGCAGGTACAGGTCCCCCTAGCCCACCCTGGGCAGGACAGCCACGCAGGCTGGCGGGCACGGGGATGCTGGGCTGAGACCCCACCAAGCCCAGCTCAGCTGCGCCTTGGAAAGGGGGCTGGCATCTTCCCTGCAGGAACCTCCTGACCTGCACCGCTCAGCCCTGCCCACCCCTCGCCGATGGGCAGGCGGATGCCTGTGGTTCAACGACCAGCATGGCAGCATGGAGGTAACTGGCACCCAGTACCTGATGTCATCAATCAGATCCTGCTGGGACTCCTGGGTGAGGACCATGCAGAGGGCGTAGGCCAAGTACTCCACCTTCCTCTCTGCTGCGTACTGCTTCAGGATGGTGAACACCTTCTCCTTGACCTCTGGCTGGTCACTGAGGGTGTCGTCCACCTGCCACATGGGAGCCAAAAGAAGAGGGAAGGGACACTGAGCAGCAGAGCAGTTAACCGTGCATATGGAGGTACTGACAGTGCAGAAAACATGTCCATCTCACTGCAGCACTTGGTCAGCCAACAAGGAGGGAACCCATGTAGGGGGGAAAGAGAAACTTCAGACATCAGCTCATCACGCTGCACCACTGGGGTTTCACACACATCCCTGGTATTGCTGTTCTCTGTGTTAAACATTGCACTGGAACAGCAGTGTGATCCCAAACCCCGAAACTCTGCTGGGTCAAAAGTGGGCCCATGGGAGAGGTTCTGACATGTCTGGGCTGGGACCCGGTGGATCGCTCAGGAGTCTACCTGGCAGGGGACATCATGATGGGCTTTTGGAGATATTTAAGCCTCTAATCACACCCTGATCCTGCCATTAACTCTGGGAGGCTGCAGGGAAGTGGGTAAAGGGAGCACGAATGTGAACCCCAGCCCTGGAAACAGCATCAGCAGCTCCCAGCCACTGTCTTGTCCTTTCCACCTATGACAGCCATGACAAGCAGAGTAATTAGCTAATTGCCATTGAGCCAATTGCCCCACATGGGACCCTCTTGTTAGCTTCTTCCCAGGCCAGGATGCTGTTCCTTGTCCTGGGCAGTGGGTGCTGGTACCTTGCATGCAGCCTGGCTACATGCAGCAAATGCGTGGGATGCAGAAAACCCCCTGTGACCACCCTGCAGTCCTTTCGTGCACTGGGTTTTCCTGCAAGGTGATGTTTTTTTGCTGACAGCAGGTTTAACTGCTTCCCTCCCGCTCTGCGAGCAGAGGGGGAAGCAGCAGTGAGGGGAGTGGAGCCCCTCGCCCTTTCCCAGTGTGCCCTTCCGCAGCAGGTGCATGCAGGGCTGCATGTGTGCACCCCTGCAGTGGCACTGCAAGGGAGCCGGCAGGCATCGCCCAGCCAAGCCCCCTGCACTTGCTGGGAGAGGCCCTTGCTCAGGGAAGGAGAAAAGCTCTTTCCTCCAGGTGCTTGTTCCACTTGGCAGGTCCCTGGGGGGGGCTGGCACTGGCGTTGTGACCCCCAGCACAACCCTCTGGGTGCTGCTGGGTTTGCGCAGCCACCACGCAAGTGCTGCAGGGGCTCCCGGCAGCAGCAGCGTTTCAAGGTTACCGAATCTGGGGCAGCTGCGTCCCCCGAGCAGATTTGCATGCTTTTCAGTCCCAAGGTCCAGCAGAAAAATGACAAAGACCATGGTGTTCCTGGTGGGCTGAATCCCAGGATGCTGCTGTTAAATTTTTGCCTGGGCTGAGACCGCAGGGTTTGGTGGGCAGGAATGGGGGGTTGCTGCCACCCCTCGTGTCAGTGCTGTCCCCAGTGTGTCCCTGAGCATGCAGGGGACAAGAGGAGATGTTGACCTGGAACTGAGATTGTGAGCACCTCCATCGCTTTCCAGTGATGCCCCCAGGCTGCCGGGATGCTAGGCTGGCACAGCCCCATGCCAGCCCTGGCCCCGCTGCCACTAACAGCACCGCTCCACCTGCCAGGCGAGTGCGATTCAAACAGGTGCTCTGCCAAATGAATGAGGGTGGGAAAAGCCTCCGTACCTCAGGCTTGCAAGTCACCTGCAGGCAGTGCAGGCATGAAATGCAAGCCACTGGCACCCTCCAACCTTCCAGCCTTGCAGCGGGTGCGCAGGAGTACCCAGGTGCTTGCAGCACTGGCATGAGCAGCACCTACCAGAGCCGAGCTCCCAGGTAAACGAGGGTGTAAAGCATCGCACTGGGTTTTATTATTTTCTGTATCGTGTAAAGAGATGAAGCCACTTAAAACATCTATGCCATTAACCCCCTTTAGAGAGTCGTTTGTCAGCTGAGCTGCGCTCCAGCACCCAGGAGCCAGCAGCACACGTGCTCCACAAACCTGCTTCTGGCTGGGGCTGTCGGGGAGGGGAAGGGAGGGGAGGTGGCAGAGGTGCTACGACAGGAGCTCACACTCTCGTGACCAGCTTGCTCACTTCAAAAGTGCTCTCCTGTGATCATCCAGGAAACATTTACTTGGTTTAATGTGACTTCATGAGATGAAGGCAGTGTGGAACACCCTCTCATCCTCTTGTTAATCTCCTGTAATCAGCAGGTATATGCTTCACATGCCATGCTCTGCCTTACGAATCCAAACTTCAGTGCGTATTTGTGCATCTTTAATGTAGAAGCTGACTGAGGGGATTCAGCTGATACCTACAAATCTCTTTATGAATGTCTTGTTTCTTTATTAACTTGGGATCAAAAAAAGCCACAAGCCTGGTTACTTTCATAACAGTATTTTAAAAGGCTACTTTGAAATGGAAATTAGAAAGATTAAAAACCCAACCATGATCAAATTTATAATTAGCATGAGGTGATGTTTTTGGCAAACTACCCACTAGGATGCTTTCAGGGACACAATGAAGATGCAATCACATTGATGCTTTCCTTCTGCAACAAAATAAGAGCTAAAACGTCTGTGGAATGACATGTTCAAACTTTGCAAGGATGTTCAGGCATAGAGGAGAGAGGGATCTGCCCCTGTGGGTTTCCACACACTCTTGTAGTGCAAAGGAGTAAGTAATTGGAATCATCCCCCAGAGGATCTGCAAGCTCTTTGCAGCACCCATCAAGAGTTACTGAAACACAGGTAATTATCAGACCCTTCTCTAGGGCACCAATGCCCAAAATCTGCACCCCAAGCCTTGTGACCAAGCCAGGAGCATCCCCCCATCTCAGCACACTGCAAAGGCTGAAAGCAGGAATCTCCAGATCACTGGGAGCAGGAGGTTCCCAGAGCCCCAGACACTCACCTCATGCCTTGGTCTTACCTTTTTACTGAATTCCTGCGCTTTCTTTTTCCTCTCCTGGTGCACAGCATCAGTGCTGGGGACAGGGTCCCGAGTGCTGGCCCTGTGCTGTGGCCGCAGCAGCCCCAGCCGCAGGGACTGCCCATGGCAGGACCTCACCAGGGCGGCTGCTGACTCGGCCAGCATCACCGGCATCCCATTGACTTCCAGCACGTAATCCCCTGGATCAATCCCGCAGGCAGCAGCAGGTGACTCCGGGCTGACTCTGGCCACTCGTGGGGGGCTGCTGCTTGCCAGCTCAAAGCCATAGCATCCCTGGGGACCAGGGGGGATGTCAGCGTGCTGCAGGCGGGAGACCACCCCAATGCTGGGGGGCACGTTGCCGCAGCGCCTGGCCAGCCCCAGCAGTGCTTCAGAGCCCAAGGAGGAGACAGGCTGCCCCTCGATCTCCAGCACCTCGTCACCGGGCCGCAGTCCTGCTGCTGCTGCAATGCTGCCCTCCTGCACCCAGAGGATGTAGCACGGACCGGTCCTACTTATCTTGAACCCGAAGGCCTCGGGCCAGCCCTGGTTGCTTGCCGGCATGGCTGCAACTGGAAAAGAAGGAGGGGAAAAAAAGGAGTTACGATGAGATTTCCTTCCTTAACATTAGCTCCTGTAGATACTACGTGCACCCTATCGGGTGTGGGGGTTCTAGTCTGTGCTGCACCACTGTGGGAAGAAATGCCCCAAGAGGGATGCTTTTCCTCCATATTTCCCTAAAAAATAGCTTTTATTCTTCTACCGTCAGGCTGCTGGCAGTGCCAATGCCATTAGCAGTGAGGAAGCTGCGTTGGCCAGAAAGGTCGGGGCTACACCTGGCACCTGGGCTGTGGCCTGGCACAGCCCTTGTCTCAGCCATCAGTGGCACTTACCTAACCCCCCCACACACACCCTGCTTCCCTGGGAGGTGTGTTTGGGCATTTGTTTGTATTTATTTCTCTAGCAAAATGATTACTTCATTTCCCTGGCATGTCACATTAATGAAAAGATCATCCAATGACCTAAACCAGCCTTATTTTAACCACCTCTTCTCAATACTCAATATTTTAGCAGTTTGCAACTGCAAAGTTACTGCACATTCATTAGAATTTGCCAGATCCTCTCAGCTCTCCTGGCAGTATTTCTTTGTGTCCTTCCTGTCCTGTGTATAGTATCAGCTTGATCACAGCATCCTGAAATTCAAAGACGAGGAGTTTCAAAAGGACTTGTCTGTGGTTTGTTTGAAGGGTTAGGACCAGCTCCATGGATGCTCAAGGAGAAATCAAGCACATCAGCCTGAAACATCTACAGAAGTCATCTTTGCCCAAGATAAATTGGACCAGCTGACCTACATGGCTCATTTGGATGCCCTTTTGATGCCATTGATGTGTAAGTGCCTGCATTGTCTGCTGAGACTTGCTAAAATAATTCACATGTAGATTTTCTCTTCATTTGATCTTAGCTGTCTGTGAAGATGCTTTTCACTCCTGTGTTTATTCCATCTGTGTTATTTAACACACATTAAGCACTTACAAAAGGGAAACACAGTCTTTTACCTGGGAAAATTATTTTACAGAGACTACAAGGACTCAGAGCTGCTCAAGAAAACATCCTCACAAACGCACCTTGAGTTTTTTGCTCTTTGGATCAAACAGTCTCAAACCAGGCCCAGAGCCACAGAGCCCAGGAGCTCTGAAGCAGGCTCTTGCTGTGTCCCACTGAGCAGCTGCTCCCCCCAGCCTGGGCAGCCCAGCAGGTCCCAGTTCGCTCTGGTGCGTGCTTCTGCCAGCACAGCAAAGGCATCCCTTCACCCCGCTACCTCACTGTCATTGGGGTGGCGTGGTTCTTCAAGCTTTGATCTGAATGACCAAAAGACATTTATTCTGTTCCTTTGAGACCTAGGAAATCTTGGTCAAAATTCAGAACTGCTAAAAACATTCTTTAATACCTTACTGTAGGCCAGGGAGGTTAAAGGAACTCTTCTCATGACCACTTTCAGCAAAGATAATACCGACCAGATTGCTCTGAGAGCAGAATCGTGAGGATGGGCAGGGAACACAGCATTACTGCAGAAATCTGTATCAATAACCTGAACCTGCTCTGGCAAACAGCTACTCAAGGCTGTACTACAGAGGGCACTAGAAGTGCCGCCTTCATAAGGAAACATTAAAAAGGACCAAGCAATATACTGTCACTAACGCTGTAAGTGTAATAGTCTTGTCCTCCTTTGTACAGCAGTGCTGATTAAAATGCTACATAAAAATCAGGGATTACTGTTACTGTTGTTACTCAAAGAGGAAACACAGCTGTTGCCCGTGTTAACAGGTACAGATGTTGAGGACTGAAGGGGAGGTGTTGAGAGTAAAGCATGGGCAAGTCTGGCAATAGCAGGATGAAATCCATCTGTGACCGAACACCAGGGGATCCCTGAGGCAGCAAAGCACAAGTTTTGAAGGCTCCAGCAAGAGCCCAGTAAGCACCGAGACGGCCCCAGTGCAGCCGCTGTGGGCTGAGCTCCACAGCGAAGCCTGGCATAGCAGCGGCCATCGCCTTGCTGCAGGGAGCTGCATCACCCCTTTCCACCTCTACACCCTACGGCTCAAGCACTTACAGAAGTCTGCGGCCATCCAAGCGAGCCTGGCGGGCTCTCACCAGCAGCAGGTTTGTCCCACTAAGGGGTTGAGGCTTTCTCGATTCTCCTCCATCACCCCTGGAAGTGCGTCCCACCTACCCGCAGGGCTCCCAGGGGCATCTCTCCAACTCCCGCGTCCTCGCTGCAGCCCCCGGGGTGCTGGGGGCACAGCCCTCGCATGTAGCAGCAGTCCAGGGGTGGGCAAAACGGCTGCTGTGCCACGGTGCTGGAGTAGAGCCGGGGCAGAGGGTGGCTGCCCCTTCCCAGGCTTCTTACTTGAGCCCTGTGCCCTTACAGCTGCTCTGAGCCAGCACCAGGCACAGAAAGGTCCTTCCTGCCTCTTCCTTTCCTAATTTATTTCCATCACAAAGAGAAGCATGGACAGACTAACTGCTGTGCTGGTCCTGGCTGAGTCTGGTGCTGACCTGAGCCTGCAGATCTGGGGGGAATTAGGAGCTGGAAGGAGGTAAAACAGATTAATGCCTGTGGAGAGAAATCCCTCACCCACAGGGCAAATCTGAAGCGACAGCACTTTGCAAAAAGCAGCAGAGACGCAGCATGCCATCACCACTGCCAAACAGCAGCTGGATGTGCCGAGACCTCGTTGACCCCACCACCAGCTATTTGAGTGGGACACCAGAATTTCTGGGAGTATGCATCTGCCAAACAACCTTCTGCTTGCTGCAAGGATTTGGGATTCTGGACCAACTTCTCCAGGGTTCACCAGATCCTCCCCAGCCAGGCTGCAGAGGAGTGAGGGTCCTCACAGCAGGAAGCAGCTGAGAGCATTTCACAGCAGAGACCCCCCATGCTGGCACCGACTGTTCGTTAAGCTGCTATTTCTGATTTTCTCCTCTGCTTCCTCAGCACGTAGGAATCTCAGGGCTTAGGGCTTAAGAGGTTTTAGGGTATTACATATCCTGCTGCAGGGCACCAGCGGGAGGGGCCGTCTGCATCCCATCAAGGACCACACAGCAATCCAGTCCTCCCTGGGCACTGGCACAGGCTGAGCTGTCAGCAGCGTTGGGCTGGATGGGAAACAACCTCCCCAGGAAAGCTGGGAGACTTGGTAAGGGACTGGGTAAAGCCTTACGAAGGAGAGCTGCAGGGACCTGGTTGGCGCAGCCTGAAGGTGAGCACGGTGCAATGGAAGGTCTTCCTCTCGCTCGTGCCCTTCATGTTCATACATGTCTGCTGCGAGGGACTTGGAGACCTGCTCCTCCTGTCCTCTCCAGCTCTGGTGTCAGTGATGCTCTGCTAGAGACAGGACATGGCTCCCTTCTCACAGGTCCTGCACAAACACAAATCTCCTCAGCAGCTGAGATCCACAGGTGGGCGTTGCAGGGAGCGTGCGCTGCCCTCCCGTGTTGATGCAGAAGTGCACACACCTTCCTACAAAACGTCAGTGCATCTTCGTCACTATTCACGGCCCAGACAGGCAGGCAAAACTCCAATGGATACTTTTTTTTTTCCAGCAAGTGAAGTAATTGGTTCTTTTCCCTCCATTTTTGACTTGACTACTTTAAAACAGCGAATTTTAATCCTGGCAAGAAACTAGTTATGGGATTCCAAGCTAATGAAAAGTTTGTTTCCTTGAAGACCTTCTGCTAGACTTTGATCAGACAAGACTTTCTGATTTTCACAGCACTTAAATTGAATGAGCTTCATCTCCCAGCCTCAACCTGCTATTAAAGTGTTTGCTGAATGTTTTGTCCTTGCGCACAGCATATAAGGCCACTAAGAGTGGATGGAGCCCCTCAGCAGCACTGGTGCTGGTGCCCTGCTCGGCAGCACTCACTGCAGCTCCTGCCAATAGTGCAGGCAGCTCCATGCTGGGTGCACGGACCACAGTGTACAAACCTGCCTGTCCACAGACAAATAAACAGCTTCATGCCCACACGGCTGCCAGCCCCCCATCCCAGGGCCCCTTCTGTGCAGGCAGACTTGCCAGGTTACATCCAATGTCCCAAACAAACCTCCAGGCTACCTGAAGCAGTACAGAAATTTTGCTGCATCCGTGGGAAGGGAAAAAATGGCTTTTTAACTATGTCCTCCATCAGGAGCAAAGTGCCTCAGGCTGCACTCTGGGGTGGCTGTGCCCCAGCAATATTTTGCCTTCATTTCTCTCTCACCAGGTTCTGGTTTGGTGCACTGGGGGCCAAGAACTTACCAGGGAAAAAAAGGTCCCCTTCCTGAAACTCAACCTCACCTCCTGCCACTGTGTCTCAGCCAAACCAATTAATTTCCTCTTGGTGCCAAAGCTACCCGAGCACCCCTCAAAGGGCTTACCTGCTGTGCCCGAGATCCAGCCAGCAGCAGACTGGGACCCAGAGCTGGCAAAATCATCACAGCAGTTTCGAAGCTTTTGGATCAGTTACCTGGCAGCAGCAACTGGCTGAGTTTCTATGGCAAATTCTAACCAGGCACCGTAACCCAATCGGTCGCTCATTAGCAGCGCTCCAGAGAGCATGGACCGCGCCAGCTGCAGGGCCGGTTTCAGTTGACAGCCACGCCACGTAAGGAACCGGCACAGGACCTTTATCTCCTGCAGCTTTAGTTCACCTCAGCCTGGTTCTACGCGAGATCCCTGCATGTACTAGAGCAAACTCTCCCCTACTTCTTGCAGCATGTGCGACGTGATGGTGTGACATGAGGCTCCGGATTAGATGAGAATATAATGCTCAGAGCTCCTGTAGGAGACAAAAGGATTTTGCTTTAGAGGTTTCACCAACGGCAAGAAATCTGAAGAAATTTTTGCAAATTCCTTAGAAATCACACAAGCTGTGCCATGCCAGTTGGCAGTGTCACACAGATCCTCTGGGAACAGAAGAAAACAGCACAGCAGCGGCACTCAACTCACACGGTAATGAGCTGCCCAGGATGGTAAGAACTCTACACACAACTCTGGGATTTATCAAATTTAGCTTTTATTTCTACCGCTTTAATCTTCACTTTCTGCTGTGGGGGAAGGAAGAGGGCCAGAACAAACGTCTCTGCCCAGCAGCCTCAGCTCCTTCAGGAGCCCACGGCTGATTTCTCGCCCCATTTGCAGAGGCGCTGCCCAGGGCTGGGCCCGGCCTGCGGCCGCCAAGCAGCTCCCTTCAGCCCGGGGCAGGGCCCCCCCCCGGGCCGCCGGGCCACAGGGAGGCACCGACCTTGAAAACGGACCTTCTGAACGGCTCGCGCAGCACCCGCGCTGCCCTGCCGGTGCCCGCGGCAGCCGCCACCCCAGCTGCTCCGCCGGGGCAGGCCCGGGCGAGGGGCGGCCCCCGCTTCCGGGTAGCGCCAGGCGCTGCGGCCGCCGATCCCCGAGCGGCCGGGGGACTCGGCGATCGGCTGGGCGGCCTCGGGCGGGGCGGCGAGTGCGCCCCCTGCCGCCGGGAGGCTGACAGAAGCGGCGGCCCCGTTCTGCCCCCGCCGCGTCCCGGGCCGGCGCCCTCCCCCCGGGTCCCTCAGTAGCGGCGCCTTCGACGCCCCGCAGGCCCCCACCGTGCCGCCGGGTCACCCCGGGCTCCTGCTGCCCGGCGGTGGGGCTCGGAGGCTGCAGGCCCCTGGCAGCGTCCTCCCCTTCCCGGCGCGGTGCTGGGCCCCGCCGGCGGTGCCTGGGCTTGGCTGGGCGGCGGGGCTCGGGCCGGCCCCGCTGCAGGCCCCGCTGCAGGCCCCGGCCCTTGGCCCAGCGGACACCCAGCACCTCTCTCAGTAGGGTGCCCCGTGGCAGGGTCCCGGGCCGTGCAGAAATAGGTAGAACACTGAAATAACTGCGGTGTCCCCGTGGGGGAGCGGGGTGCGCCGGCTGCGCCGCTGCCCGGTTCCAGCCAAGCGGTGGGCAGCGCGGCTGGGCCCGGGCACTGCTGGGGGGCTGGCACCGAGGCACTGAGCAGCCGCTTCTGGCAGTTGCAGGGCTCAGGATGGACTTTCTGACGCTATTCTTGATTTACTTGTGTTTTGTTCTTGCTGCTGTTGGCCTGCTCTGCATCTGCTCGGGAAGGAAGGAGAGTTTCCTCGCAAGAAGTGTCAATGGTGCAAGCCAGGTAAAGAGCTGAGCTTCCAGAGCGGTGCTCATCTCCTGCTCTGGTGGTCTGCCCTGCTTCGTTGTGCTGAAATTAGTGCAACTGCTGTATGTCACCTCCATAAAAGATGCTAATATGTGTGGTTAGAGTGAGGAGACGGTATATTTCATCCTATTTTGACAACTGCTCTCAAGTAAGTGCTAATTGGGATTGGAAATAGAAATACGCTTCCTTTCGGCAGATGAAATCATGCCCAAGCACGCAGTAAAAAGCCATTTGCATCTCACAGCTCCTGTTCCTGCCTGTGCCAGCCTGGCTGGCTGCGGTCACCACAGGGTAGTAGTAAGGACCGGACTTCTCACAGTGCTAGAAGTGCATTGTTTGGTGGCACCGTAACACGTCAGCTTTGAGAAATTAAATAATAATGAGAGCCCAAGTATTTGAGTATTTGCAGTTTTTTGGTATTTGCTGCTGTCATTAACAGCAAGAAGGTGGAGGGAGGTTTGAGGAATAAAAAAGGGAGACTTGTAACTGGTAGCAAATATTTTAGGGGAAGCTCTGTAATGTGAGTCTGTAATGATGTTGCAGGCTGTTGTATCCTAAGTAAGTGGGAGGAATAAAGAGCTTTAAAAGACTAGTAAGAATTGGCATTTTACTGTAAAAAACGGGCAATTAATTGAAAATGCACTAGCTTGTTTTTCTGTCTGTTGGGCTGTGTCTGAATGAAGAACTCTTGGAAGGGAAAGTATAAGAGAATTATCATTGAAATTGTAAATAATATTTAGTGCTGTTTACATGAGTCTAAATAGACTTTGAGTTTTATTACTAGTATTATACTTTCTTTTTATTTTGCTTTATGGACACGTAGATCATTGTGCAGAGGAAATTTATTATTTTCCTGCATTTCTTAATAGCTGCTTCTATGATACATGCTAACAATCAGCAATTAAAATACTGCCGTAATGCAAAGTCAGTCTGGAGAAATGTAATTGATTCTTGTACGCACAAAATAAATATAGGTAATCCTAAATAGTTTCTCTAGATGCTATTTTAAATGAATTTCTGACTGTAATTATTGAAGCGTATAAACCTGGAATTTGACATTGTTTGACTTCACTCCTGTAAGATACTTTAAAGTATTTATTGTGAGCAATATGAAATAATTAACTTGCACAGAGCGCAGCTGTTTCTAGCTCTGTGGCAAGTCAGCTTCCACCCCCAGTCTGTTTTCCTTGCTGCCAGCGGTTCAGTCGTGCGAGATGGTTGTATTCATTGTACAGGTTTTCTCACTCTCTCCTACTTTCATCATCACCACAAGCACAAACCGTATTTGTAAGAGCTTTTTGCTTTGGTGTAAGAAATGGCTGAAATACAGGGGATTGCTGTACTGTATGGGGGGGGGGATAACAGATATTGAAGGTAATGTTAGACTGTAGTAACATACAGTTAACTTAAACTTGAATTTTGCAATTGCATGCAGGTTGCGTTTCCGTCTAGTTATGTATTTCCTATCGCAGTACACAGCCTCTCTTTAAAGATACTTGTCACTTGAACTGCTGATACAAGGCATAACAGTTAAAAGAAAAATATTTAACATCTTCTCAACTTCACATATGCTTTTTGCCTTCTGGTCTTTCACATCTGAGATGAGAAGCTCTCACCGCATATTTTCTTTCCTTGTCGGCTAGAAATAGGCTCAGCTGCTCTAATTCCTCCACCACTGATGGAGCAGCATGTTGCTATAGAGATCTGTCATCCTCTTAACAGGAGAGTCAAACAATTCCACAGTTGCAGACTATTGCTGAGGATTTCACTGAATGAAGACAGGCAATTTTCTTCTCATTAACAGCAGTTAGATAGACACAGAGTTATCAAATTGGATCATAGCTGTAGTTGAAGAAACTGATTTTTTGGGTTTGCTGGGTTTTGTTTGCTTTTTGGTTGAGTTGTGGGGGTTTTTTTCCTGTTTCTGGAGGATAGCAGGCTTTATTCCTTTTTTTATCTCCTCTTGCATCTGTCAGATGACCTGATGAAGCATATTGTAGTTCATAAATTGCTCAGTTCTATCCCCTGCTTAACCAGTTACCCAGTCCATAACCCGATATAAGCTCCTTACAACTTTCACACATTAACCCAGATACATTTGTTTGTGCCATTAGGGCTCCCGAGAATATGGAACCTCACTCCCGTTTTGAAAACCCCAGCAACAAACCTGTCTGTATTCTTAGGAGCTCAGATATCCCTGAAAATGAGCTTCCTTCCTGGTGATATGGCTACAGATATGTAACTGAGGGATTAGGTGACTTGTATTTTTATTTGAACTTTCCACAAGGCAGAAGCAATAGATAACACAGTGTTTTCATTTGCTTCAGGTATTGTCATTTGTAATCCCCTCACAGCTCCAGAGTGTGACACAGAGGGTGCTTCACAGGCTCTTCCACACAAGGTATTCACTGGTGGGATTTTTTTTATGCTTTTGACATTATTTTTTACTAGTATTTCCGGTTACTGTTGGTGACCTCTTGGCACCATCAGAGCTTTCAGTATTATCCTTAGCTACCCATCCTCGTTAGGGGTGCTTGTCAGGGATTACAGATTCCCTTTAAGGCTTGCTACACTGTTGTCTTTCTGTTCTTTGCTTATTGTGTAGAACATGGTACCCTGAAACATTTGAACATATTGACAAATCAAGATAATGTGGCTCAGTAGCTTCCAGTGTAACAGATGTTGGTCACGCTGGTGGGAGACCGCATCCACATGAGAATTACAACAGATTCCGTGGCAGCTGCAGGTTGAGTTTAGACAGAGCTAGCAATCCCCATCCTCTCCCTCAAAACCCATTAGTCTTAGTCCAGCAGCTTGGATGTCCAGGTGGCTCAAGCGGAAGCTGCGCAGCTGCCAACGTGCAGCCTGCTGTATTAAGGTGAATTTTGTAGTGTGCTGTAAACTTCAGTGCTTTAGGATCTGCTTCAGGAATTATTTAAATACCTTTCCTCTGGGGAGCAACTCCAATATGACAGACACTTCAGGGGCGTAACATCTACAGCTGTTGAACATGTGCTGCAGTTGTTTTGTTGCCTGCTGTGCAGATTCTCTGCTGTAACATGGCCCAGGAGAGAGTGGCTACACTGTCAAATGTGCAGTCAGCAACAGAGCAATTATCTGATGAGCCTGGTGTAGTTGTCATTGCTAGATTACGCTGTGCGCTGGAGGCACTTTGATCCTCCACACGCACCCTTTGACTGCGTCACCTCATTCAAGCGAGAGATTTTTCAGTTCATGCAGAAGTCCAGTGAGATGTAGCGCTTGAGGGTACCTTCTTGCAGCCCTGCTGTTGGGAGGAGACTGCAGGATCCTGCTGGATTGCACACAGAAATAGTGTTGGAGAGAGCAGTAGAGCAGAGCTTGTCTGCAGCAGACTTCCTGCTGTAGTAAAGCACACATCACTAGTTATTGAAAACTCATAATAGAAGTCCAGCAAAGTGATATATAATGCGGAGAGCTGTCATAAGTCAACATTGCTTTCCTAATGCGTGGCTTGTGTGAGCGTCTATTTGCCAGGCTGCTGCAAGCTGTTGCTCAGTATGATGCATCCCAAACAAACGTCTGTGCCAAACGGTTCTGCAACATACCTTGCCAAAGCTGTAGTGTGCCGACAGGCTGGAACTAGTGTTTGCCATTGCTAACCTCCTGCCACGCTTATGTCGTAACAGCTGCTTATATTTTTACAGGTTTGTTTTTTTTTAAATTACCTTTTACTGGGGTTTTATTTGCTCTCGGAGCAGCACACAGCAAATGTCTTCTGGCAGAATGTTTTGTGGCCTATTGCTGTGGCGTGTTTTGTCAGCACCAAGTGATTATGAGACTGTACTTGACTCTACTGAAAAAAAATCCAAAGGACATGCCAATAATGGAAGTGAATTTAGCTGGCATATTTAAAGGAGTGTATGTGGGAAGAAGAGAAGAAGAAGCTATTGGAGGGAGAAAACACTATTAATATGCAATCCATGCTGGCCTGAAAACCTAAAAGAGGTGTCTCCTTGATTTGGAAAGTGCTGATCACCTCTGAGTGTACTTGACCTGTTAATCAGAATGCTGAGTATTAGATAGTCTGTGCCCTTTCTGTTACAGAAGCTCTTTGTTTGTTGTCCTGCACATACTCTTGCAAGCTGCAGTGTATGGGGAATACACATGGGAAGTTTTTGTTTACTGTGAGGAGCTGCAGTTCCACCTCCTCCTCCTGCTGCTGCCCTACCTGCTGCTGGCTGGGAACGTGGGCTGTTTCATTCTCTGCTCCCGGGCCAATCCTGGTAAGCTCATGCTGATTGTGAGCTATAGCTGTTTGAAAACGGAACCTAAAAAATGCTACAAACACTGTTACTTTTACTATTTTTCTTGTTTCTTTCACAGGTATAATAACAAAATCGAATCATGCATCATTAGTTAAGATTTATCCATACGATGGTGTATTATTTCAGAAAGGCATTGTGTGTCCTACGTGCAACATGGAGAAGCCAGCCAGATCAAAACATTGCCGTAAGAATCTTAACTTCCTTGATAAGCATAACACTGATACTTCCCCAAATTAATTCTCCCTCGATAACTGCAGTTCACACTACATCTGTTCTGTTACCTAGCTCGATGCACACAGGATTGTGTTCATTTTACTGGGGTTCAGATCACAGCTGCCCTTTCCCCATCCATGGAACTGTTTTGCTGCTATTTCTTTTCACAGAAATTACCAGTTCTGAGGGTGTCAGTTGGGTCAGGAACAGGCAAGCTTTTGAGCCTCTAGAAGTTTAATAAAAAATTATCACCTGTCAAGACCTGAGTTCAGGATTTTGTGGGTTTTTTTTTGTTTTTGCAGAATTTGCTGTTAGCATCTAAATGCTGGGAGCTACAACCTGTACCTTTCACATGCTTTGCCAGGCAGTACTTTCAGAGAAACCAAAGTCTTTGAGCTGCAGATACATGTCTTTATTTTTAGTATTGGGTTTTTTATGATGTGCAATTGAAATTAAATGTTTCCTTAAAAAGCTATCAGCTAAATCATGACCACAACTCTCAGTTTTTTTCAGATGAAAAACTATCCTAAACTGTGTAAAACCCAAATTGATTACATAAGTAACTGAACTGTCTTGCCACTCGCTCCCCATCAGGTTTCTGCAGTACGTGTGTACATCGTTTTGATCACCACTGTGTGTGGGTCAACAACTGCATCGGCTCCTTCAATGCAAAGTATTTCTTCCTTTACCTCTTCACACTGACTGCCATGGCTGCAACCATTGCAGTCATCACAACAGCGTTTCTCATCCAAGTGGTGCTGCTGTCAAATATGATGTATGGGAGTTACATTGATGACCAAGGACAAGAGCATGCTGTTGAGATTCTGTTCCTCATTCAGGTAAGTTTAAGCTGGCTGGGTTATTAGCTTATAAAAAAGTTTCTCCCAGTGTTTGCTTTCAGGGATCTTCTAAGTCCACCAGTTCTCACAGGCAGGATGTGGACAGACTACAGGATTTTTTTACCAACTCCACACAGCTTATTAATTTTAGAAAACTGCCATTGCAGAATACTTTAAAAAGATGGGATTTTTTAAATTCCATTCTCATGGAGTTTTGTCTCCAGTCTGCTTTCACTCAGCAGATCTGGTTCATAAAGATTCATAAAGATCATTCCAATGACCATCTACTGCAGTAACATTTAGGAAACAATTGACAATCCTTGAGGTATCTTCATGGAGACAATAAAACACGACCCTGCTATCCTGGAATTTAGATACTTGAATGTTTTTTCTCACATACAAGCAAAGGGTGACTTTGAGTCTGTCTAGTACTTGAGTCATTTGCATTTTGATCCCCTCGTCCCTTTCTGTAGTATGGCAATGAGGTAATAAGTAGTAAATGCTTTATCTTTTCCTCAGCCTAGACAACAGGTGTTTCAGCTGTGGACTTTTATAAAGGGATCTTGGTCAGGGAATGTTTGCTTATGTTTGAACACTACCATTAGCACTCTGCAGCATGGGAATTTTAATTCAGAAAAGAGCTGCTTAAACAGTATCATGTCAGCAAAACCTGAAGTTGTACCAGCTTGTAGCTTCTTCATTTGGCAGTTTGTTTTGAGATGATCTGCATTAATGATTCTTTTAAATTTAAAAAACAAAAAACAAACAAGCAGATCTCTAATATGAAATAAAAACATTCAGAAATAGATGGGCATAGAAAATACTCCCACATACCATCAAGGCTTGCGAGAAAACAAATTGCTGGAAATCTGCATGGCGTACTCAGAGATTCAATTAGGAATGGTCCATAGGGCTGTGACTTTATCACTGGGGCTCCACAGTTAGGTGTGCGTATGGATGCGCGCTTCAGCCAGCATGTTACAGTGGTCACTTGCCTCCACGTAATTTAATGCTCCAGCCTTTTAACTAAGTTATTATTTTCTTTCTTTGCAGCACCTTTTCTTGACTTTTCCTAGGATTGTCTTCATGCTTGGTTTTGTTATTCTTCTCACGCTCGTTCTGGGTGCATACTGCTGTTTCAATCTGTATTTGGCCTTAACCAACCAAACTTCCAACGAATGGCATAAATCCAGAAGATACGGTTGTTCCCACCATGTAACATTGCAGCCTTATGACAGAGGAGTTGTCTACAAAAACCTTTATTCTAAAGGAATCTGGATGAATTTAAAGGAGATCTTTAAGCCTCCTACAGCGTTGGAAAGGAAGAACGCATGAAGATGTTATTGTTCATATGTGCATCTTTAAACTTTTTGTAAGACTTTATTTCAGCAGTGTGCTTTGATGCCCCAAACAACTTTTGTAAAAGATCGCTGTATTTCAGTTCAGTAATTGGAAACTATTTTTTGATAAAGCCAAACGGTCTTCAAAGCTAGAGTTCTTCCAAGTTTATTTGTAACACTACTGGTACCAGTCGTGACAGTGGCTTGTTAAGTCTTTTCAGACACAATCTCAGCACAGAAACAAGCTGCACTAGAGTTAGGTTTGACTAAGGAACACATACACAGGGAACTGTTGGGGGGGTTTATGGTTACTGTTCTGTATCCTGCATAATATATACCACTGTCTAACAGGAAGACTGAGTGCCTAAGTTACTTTGGTACATCTGAAGTAGGTCTTCCTGCAGGAGACTTCACAGGAATATAGCAGTGTTGCACATGTGGAAGTGGCACTTATTTGCCAATTATTCATTTTTTCTTTTCTCCCTGCAGGAAAATAGTAACTCACAGCTGACTGCAGTATTCTGATTAATGAAGCCTCAGCAGAGTGCCATTTAAGATACTTCGCTTGGTGAGATCTCTGAGGTTAAGCTTAGTCCTCTTGTTTGTTAGAGGGACCAGTAGTGAATTCGCTGGTATGGAGAGGCAAATTTGGTCCATCTTACTGAAGTGAATCTTTTGTGTGTGCACTTGCAAGGGAAGCTAACAAAGACCTGCTGTGAGCTTTGAGGAAGCTTCATCTTTTAGTGAGTATCTTTGGAAAATGATTAACCCATTATTAACAGTATGTAGAATAGGTTGCATGTATTTAGCTGAAAAAAACACCATTACTGGTACAATCTTAACCTGCAGAAACCATGTTCCACTGCACATTTGTACTAGTATGGAGGACCTTAATTGCAGAAAGGGAATGACTGCAAGTGCTACTTCACCTTATCTACAAAATCTCTTCCTTGATACCTATTTTCAGCTTGTTCAAAATACAATGCCATTTCAGCCTTTGAGTCATGAAAATGGTAGACTTCCAGACAGAATTTCAGCACCCTGAAAAGGGTATCAGAACAGATATATTGAACAATGAGAGGCTCAGCCATGTCTTAGGCACTTCTTTCTATTTTGGCCATTTTGTAGCAGGGGAAGTTAAGAGTTGCTGAGGCTGTTTCTAGGGCTGCCCACCTGTAATCGCTGAACAGGCCACTTCAAAACCAGCAGTAGCACATCTTCAGCTTCTCTAGGGGGATTCTCTAGGTGAATGCCAAAAGGCAGAGGGTTTTTTTAACACTGGAAGACAGAAGTAAACTTGGAGCTATGCAACTGGCCACCTGAAATCCCTCTAACTAGGGATCACTTCAAAGATTCCAAAGCATAGATGGATGTACTGGCTGCTTTTAAAGGCTTGTGCTTGTTCTGGAAAAAAAAAACGTGTTTGACTTACCCAACAATGAGGCTTCTTAAGCATAATGTTAAGTGGCCCCATTCCTCTCTGCTTCTAGAAATTCTTCCATTTGAATGATAATAGAGTAGAAATTGGAAAAATATAGTAAGAACTTTAAATAACTTTATTTTTAAAAATGTATTTATTTACATGCTGAATCTGTACAATATGCAATTAAAAATCCATATATGGTTTTAAAAAAAATCATATACAATATGGCTTTACACACCAACAGACTAGCTCTCAGAGTAGCCTGTCTGGCATTGCAAGGGTACAATGATGCATTCTGTCATAGACCAGTACATAAGGCTACTTGTCCAGGATATAAAATAAAAGAATACTGCAGTACCATGCCTTAGGAGGACTAAAGTAGTGAGGTTAAAGGCATGAAAGTTTCTGAGTGGTGGTGAATGCACACCAGAACTCCTTAGGTTTGGTTTTCTTTGTTTTAAATGCATATGATTAAGTAGTCTCTTATGAGACCCTATGTATTTGCTTCACTTTCAGAATCCTTTTAAACACCAGAACACTACTGTCCTGTGGTCAGAGGTAAATGCTTTGCAAAGGATCTTCCTTTATTTGAGGCAGCTGTACAAAATATTGAGACTGTCAAACATGGCATATCAGTCACTTCCACAGTATAACCATGCAGAGGTTTTTAACTACTGTTATTTCCATTTTAAACAGAAAATATCTTGGGGCTGTACCATCCTGTTAAGACACTTAACTATAGAAGCATTCTCTCCCCTGCTCTCTGAACAATTATAACGGCAAACTTCAGACTGATCAAATTCCCCAAACTGGAGAAAAACAGTCAGTTTTACATTAACATCTGTCACTAGCTGCATGCTGTTCATTACACAATCACAGTCTGGACTTCCACCTCCCCCTCCTGGGAAGCAATCACAAACTCTCCTGCATGTTCCATTATTTCAATATCCTCCGATGCCACCATTGTCACCGTTGCTTCTTCTGTCTCGATGCTCCCCTCTGTAGTCAGCACTGTTCCTTCTCCGATGGCAGAAGCCAGTGTCATTGCGACCTGCTCTGTGAGGCTTTCAGGGGTCGCAATGGTGATGGTGTCTGCAGCATCTGTGGTTACTTCAGAGTTTTCCGCCACAGTGACATTCTGTACAATGATCTGGTGACCAGAGTTTGCTTGATTTACTATTTGTTGCACAACCTTCATAATGTGGCTGTCAACCTAATTGAAGAGAAAAGAGGCCACATCATTTCTTGGTGTATTGTACTCTGTTAGAAGTACAATTATCATCACTAGAAACAGTGCTTGATGACCAGCAGGGCAGTGCAACAAACAGCATTTAATTCTAATTTCCGCCAGCTGTTCTCTGAAGCCCGCATCACCCCAAGAACAGCAGACTCCTAGAACATGTCACTGAAGATTTTTGCGGAGTACTTCCTACAGAAAGTCAAACTACTGTTTATAGAAAAATCTTAACAAAGCATACTCTGACATTTAAACTGGCTGAATGCAATTCAGGAGCCTAAGCCAGCCTCTGACTTTGCACCAACCATTATTTCTAGCATTCAGGAATGCCTTCAGAGGATCATTTCCTCATGGCTTAAATGTTATTGTACAGTTCTACTCAGCTGGCAGCTACGCTGTCATGTATGAAGCCATGGAAGTAACAAGCCACCATCACCAAAAGGATGTGAGGTTAACGGAGCTCAGTCAAACCCAGTATGACCATTATTATGTTTTTATACAGACAGTCTGCAAAACTACGAGGTTGGTAAATTAATTATTTCAAGTTGGGTTTATTTAGCATGACTTTCAGACACAAAAACTGATTAATTCCATCTACAGCAAGTACCCAAAATAACAGTTTATGTAGCTGCTTTACCTCATGTCTTGTTCCCTCTATTATTTCAGTAGCTTCACTGGTCTCCATGTCTTCAGTAGCAGTCTTGAAAGACAAAATATGATGATTCTTTTTAGATTATTGCAAAAAAATCTTTTACTACCAAGATAACGGACACTAAGATCTCTTACAAAAGTCTTTCTGTTCCCCCCATGATGCTGTAGGTACTCTGAAGACAACTCCCTGAAATTCCCTCCAAATCCCATTATTGAGAGCTACTTAGAAGCAATGCAAAGTGCTTACAAATAACTGAAATAGAACATCTCTCAGCAGGACTCAGCTGACTGGCCGATTTTTCTGTTGGAGAAAAACTATGGCAGCACTAAAGGGACTCAATAAATGAACTGTGTTATTCTGCACGGATGAGTACACTGGCTCTTTGTCACAAAGAGGGAGAAAGAGAAATCCGCAGTTCATTGTTTGGCGGCCACAGCCAGTTAAAAACCAACAGAGGTTATTTTGGACAAAATCAGCTAAATAGAAATGGAAGAAAAGAGTAGGTAAATGTTGAAGGAAAACTGAAGCAAGTTTGCAAGGACATAAAATCTGATATGGTCAGAAGTTTTGTCTCAGCCTTCTGATGAACTACTGTCAGTCTTCCCTGCAGTCTCATTTTCCTGCCTACATCACACGCAGGACTTCAGAAGGGTGGTGAAGTAGGCTCCAAGTGCTCTCTTTCTGAACAAGATTAGTTCTGTTTATTCCTAGGGTTGTGCAGGCAGGGGTAGCATTGGCTAGATCCTGTTTTACCTTCTCCCAAAAGCCTAGGTGAGGAACATGCACAACTGCCGTTTTTACTAACAAAATACCATGCTCAGTTCAGAATGAGATGGCTGTATGCCCCACTTCTTACCTCAATGATGTATTCCTGAGTGTCCGCCACCACTGAAGAAAACTCCACCAGCACAGTGTGAGGATCTTCAGAAATGACTGTTGCAGCTAAGTTGTCAGCTGACTGACTTTCCTCAGACACCATCACTTCTTCCACCTCTTTCAAAGCAAGGAGGCAGCCACCTGAATGGTATTCCAAATGCCAGAAAAACATAATTGTTCATAACCATCTCAAATATAGGACCACCTGGAAAATACTATGCAGCACAAACGAGACCCCTTTAACAAGGTGCCGCTGACAAGTGAGCAGCAGTCAGACAACAGGCTCTCATCCCATCAAAACAGGCCAAGTAATGGCCTAGAAGAGGCTATTTCATTCTAGGCTATTTCATTGCCTAGAAGAGCAAAGGAACTGAACCTCGAGCAGAGCAACTGTGTAGCTTCAAAAAGTACACAACTAAATTCAGATGCATAAAACCATAAGGGATTGCAAAAGCCATATGTGAAGAACATGCAGGAAGACTTTCAGTATATTG
Organism: Falco punctatus; assembly: GCF_963210335.1. Classification (NCBI taxonomy): domain Eukaryota; kingdom Metazoa; phylum Chordata; class Aves; order Falconiformes; family Falconidae; genus Falco; species Falco punctatus. The sequence continues at coordinate 26,324,766 of NC_137583.1, forward strand.
TAAGTCATGTATCTTTTCTGCTTATGCATTACATTTCAGTATTTACCTAGGAAACTTTTTTTTTTTCTCTTGGGTATTGCTTGTATTGCTTCTTGCAATCTAAATACATCATCATCACTACCTGAAGAAGTTTGAAGATCTGTGCTTAGGAGCTAAAGGAGCAGCAGGTCCAGCACAACTAATCCAATGAAATGATTATCTGTGAGAACTTAACTCTACTGAAGACATTTTCCTCACAGAACATCCACACTTTGTATTTTTACAGGATTTCATAAACCCCCAAAATTAATATTAATTTAATGCAAAAAACACCCCAATAAACCAATGGTCAAGTTCAGCCATAACACTGTGTGCCACATCCTAAATTTGACAGTCCTCTTGCCTATTCCCCAACACAGAAATCAAGCGCTCTCTGGCAATGCTTTGCAAAAACATTTGTTTCCTCCTTTGTGTATAGCCCTGGAACAGAACCACTCCACAGTTCAGAGTAGAGTCTTGTACAGTGTAAGGTCTGTCTTGCCCACTTAGGGACACTGCACAGACCACTTCAGCCAGAGTTTAGAGCAGAGAGCCCACAGCACTCCTGCAGTTAGATTCTTAACGCAAATTCTGTTTTGATTATCTTTCTCTTTAGATGATCTAGATTTTATATTAGAACTGGTTCATGGCTGTTTGTTCAGCATCATTTTTGGTCAGAAAGATCACAATAGAAATACTCATTGATGTAGATGAAAGAAAATATAATGCAGCAACTGAGATGCAGATAAACAAATGGCCTCGCATGCAGGTTACATCCACTCTAAAAATCATTACCATTGAGCCAAAAAGCAGCTTGTCCAAACCCAGCCCTAGAACAAAACACACACACCCCTCACCTTTGGTTTTTAAGTGCCTGTTGAGAGTACCGTGCTCTGCAAACCCTCGCCCGCACTTGTAACACTTAAAAGGCTTTTCTCCCGTGTGATGGCGGATGTGACGGACCAGCGAGCCCTTTTCCCGAAAGCCCCGACTGCAGTACTGACAGACATAAGGCTTATCCTCTAAATGCGTACGGAAATGAACTTGCTGAGCATTCTGTACAAAGAGAGAAGCAAGAGAAAGGCAGCTGAAGGGAATGACAAACTCCAGCAAGCAGTATTTTAGCTTCCCAGGGAAAAGTCAACACCTTTGAGGACTTCTTCCCATGTAAGACACAATAAAGATTTTTTTTTGTTATTATTATGTATTTTTTTCCACACACGAAGGAAGTTTCTTCACAAATGTGGAAGTTTTATTAAGACTGTCCCTCTTTTCCCTACTAAAACAAAACCTCCTTCTGGAGCTTCAGCTCATTAAGCAGCTGGGAGCTGGCATTTTTTCTTTCAAAAGCAAAGCCTCCCAAACCCTGGCTCTGGAAAGGAAAACCTGAAGGCAAGTCTGTTGTGAGGGAGGCAGAGGCACACCTTTGTCTTGTACCGCTTGCCACACTTCGGACAGGAATACGGCCGCTCATCAGAATGCACTCTCCGATGCCCCTTCACATGTGCAATGGTCTTGTAGAGCTTGCCACACTCTCCACAGCGGAAACGCCGTTCGTTCACGTGCACTTCTTGATGCTTTTTTAGCAGGTAGCCCTTTGTGAACTCTTTGCCACACTCGTCACACTTAAAAGGCTTGTAATCTAGAGAGAGAGAGAGAGAGAGAGAGAATGCATGGTTGATACAGGAGCAAGTATCTCACACATGCTATAACTAAATTCTTACAAAAAAATTAACCCAGGGAAGGAATGAAATTACATTTTCAACTGCGTATATGAACTTTGTCTCGTTCAAAAGTGAATTCTGCTCAAACGTTGCTCTTACATTGGTGCCTTTCAAGCAGCAGTTCCAGCCTGCTCAGCCTGTTCTGCCTTGCTAACCTTTTTATTGGCCTCTTCACAAAATTCTGCTTTCAAGTATGCAGTGTAAGCCCCAAAACATGGAAACATTTTTTTCTTTCACCCTCTATTCTAGAGCTCAAACTCAACCTTTTCATATTAGTATGTAAGCAATTGATTTTGCATGGCTAACGGCCACGTAAAGGCAAGGAATTTGAAACAAAGCAAGCTGCGCTATGCTTAAGGTCATAGTAAAACACAGCGCATTTTAGACAACAGCATAAGCAGCAGAACTTTACCTAAATGACCTTTGATGTGTGTTTCAAGGGCAGTAGCTTCACTGAAGGCTTCATTACAGTGAGGGCAAACATAACTTTTGTACCCATTTGTTCTTTCTGCATCTGTCTATTGGAAAGAAAATGATACAACATAAGTGCTTTTTGTACTGGCACATACAGTAAGTATTGCTAACCAAATTCCCAATTAAAATACTCCAGCTTTGACAAGAAAGATATTTATATTGTTAACAGGAGGGAGAGCGAGCATGTGCGTGTACTAACACACTTAAAGCATACGTGGAAAAATGTAACAATAAAAATGGACGCAAGGCACAGGGAGAGCTGATGGATAACATGCAGGGTGGTGAGCCTAACAGTGCCGTCCGCAACCAAGTGCAGGCAAGGAAGATTAATTTTTTTAATCTCTTTATGGAATGCAAACTTACAGACTCTGCTTGTTCTACTTCAACACATTGTTCCCCACATGGCTCCTCTTCTGCCTCCACCACTTCGTTTTCTAGTTCTTCTGTAGCAGCTACAGCAGGCTCATCTGGCTTTTGCATTTCCTCCATAGCGACTCTCTCTATCACAATACCCGAATTCCTCATGGCCTGCCTCAGCAGATTCTCACTGTTCACTTCCCCCTCACACGGCAGCTCCTCAGGATGCGACTGCTGAAGGGATAGAGTCCAGTAATTGGTACAGCAAATACACAACCCTTTTTTTTTTTTTTTTTTTAACAGCATGTTGCTACAAAGCCATTCTTCCTAGGGTGTCTAATGTTGTGATACAGGGTTGAAAGATCAACAAGAGAATGACCTTGGACGGGGGAGGAAGATGAGGTGAATCTGTATTCTGAAAGCATACAGTCCAGGGGATGATACGCCTTTGTTCCTACCGCAGAGTCTTGCAGCAGGGAACAGTCAACAAAAACACCCTCTCACCTTCTCTATCATCCAGTACGGGGTGACAAACCCTACGCATCCCCCTGTATGCTAAACACGTGCTGCTAAGATACACAGCAACAGCAGATGGCCAGACAAGGTCAGAGCGGAGTGCCTTCCATGTTCTCAGATGAAAGAGAAGCAAATTAACCATTTACTTCCACTACACAGATTTATTCTCAGCACCTAAGAAAATTTTGTTCACGAGGTAAAATACTTCAGAATACTTCTTCACAGAAAACATGCGAAGGGTTATTTAAGAGGAACAACACTCACATCTTGGTCCAGGGATTTCGCATCTACAACAGGAAGTTCCTGCATTTGGACGTGCACTTCGTGAAGAACGTTGCCTTTTGCATCCGTCACGAGATGAATGACGGGTGAGGTCTCGATGGATTCACTTGCTATTGATGAAACAGTGTCTGCGTTTGAACTGCAGGATCCTTCAAGAAAAGCAGCACAATGAATCACTCTGTGTACTGCCACCCCTCATCAGTTTGCTGTGCCCTACAAAAAACGCATCTTGGAATATGAGGTGCCCGTTAAAGCTGGCTTTGTACCAGAGTAACAAATGTTCTTCACACTCAATGCCTGGCTACATGTGCTTCAGGTTAATAATTTAGCTCTATAAACCACTTTTTTCCTGTATGAAAGATATAAACTGAATACCACAGAAAATTTTTTTATAGCTGAGAAAAAATTTACAGTTCAAAACCAAGCATGCTCCCAGCGCTTATCAGATGCATGGCAGGCACTAAAAGCATCACTGACCTGTTGGCAAATCATCTTTATTGACTACTATTTCTTTGTTCATGTTGAAACGAATTTTTTCAGTGCAGGGTGTCAGAGATTTCAGGTGCCGAGTCAAAGCTCCTGATTCCCGGAAGCTTTTCCCACATTTCTTGCATTTGTAAGGTCTTTCATCTAGAAATTACAAGAATCAAAACCCAACAGTATTAAACGGACCACTGCCAGTATTAGCTTTATGCAACAGACTGCTAGGAAAATGCTTCCACCTTTCTACAGTGAGCAAACTGTGCTTATCCCCAAACCGCACACTGCCTCCCAGCACTCAAACATCGGGGAGCTCAACAGTCTCAGCGCAGCAGATAGAAAACAACAACAAATTCCACTGGAAGAGAAATGGATAACCACACAAGAGCGCACTCCAGCAATGAGGAGCTCTTATTTTGGAGAACAGCCTTACCAGTGTGACGCCGATGGTGTCGAATCAGAGACCCTTTTGTCCTGAAGGAAGTCCCACAAAGTTTACATTCATAGTCCTTTCTGCTGCTGTGAGTAATCATGTGAGCTTTGAGGATGCTGGCCTATGGAAAGAATTTCATTTTAAAAGACGTTCCAGCAGTTAAGGGTTTTACATTTCAACCGCAAAGAACAGTGCTCCTTCCGAAAGCAGAACTTCCCATTTGAAAGTGCAGCATGCAGTAGGAAAACACATTGTTATCAAGTCTTGAGATATCTTAGTTAACAGCTAGCCCAAAAAACTCACTAGCCCGAACACTGTACAAGCAATACTTACTGTTTTAAATGTCTTCTGACATAACTCGCATACATATCGCCCTTCTTTGTTGACCAGCAGCTTAACCTTTATCAGTTCTGTGGAAATATCCTGCTCCTGGTCGTCAGGGTTGCCTTGCTCTTCAGTGACTTCCCCATCTATGTGACCATTTGGGTTTTCGAAAACGTGGTCTCCTGCAACAACGACTTCTTTGATGTGCCCACTACCTGGGAAAAGGATAGGAAAACAGTTATGTTCTTTACAGAAGAGAGCTTTGCACAGCTAGATCAATTTACTGTTTCAGCATTTCATGCAGCAGGAAGGAAAGCCAGGTACTTTAAAGCTGGAACACAGGTCTTTGCAAAGTTCTCATTGTTGGAGCATCATTATTAGAATGAATTCTTCTGGAAAAGTTTTAAATCTCATTTGTATTAATGCGGAGAGTGGCAAAGCTGGCCGAGGGATGCCTCTCTCACATCTCTGAGGAAACGCTCAGTCCCAAGTCCCAGTGCTCTGTCACACGGAGGTGCCAAATACTCAGCTGCAGCACAAAACGGAACAGAAGAGGCCACTGGACGAGCAAGTGAGTTCCTAACCCAGCAGGGGTATAAAGGCAAGCATCTCAAAGCTCACCTACTATAGCAGATGCGTTGCTGATTTCCTCTGCTATTGAAGATGCTTCGACGACTATATGAGCAACAGTTATCGACTCCTCAACAGAAGGAACGACCTGCTGCAACAGACAACATTTTAGCAGAAAAGTTTTATTACCTTTAAAAACATTGCGTTCTGTTCTCTCCCCTCCAACCCAACAGACCGTTGCATCCTAATTATTTTCAGCCACGGCTTGAGGAGAAGCCTGCTGTCACCTTTTGTACTTCTTGGTTGAGGAGACCTGCTGATGCAGCAGCAAGAGCTTCGGGAGCTCGCTGGCAGACCTTTTGTAATTTGTGTTGCACAAATTCTTCCAAGGAGGTGAACTCCGACTGGCAGCGACCGCACTTATGCACATCATCTTCATCTACGATTTAAAATTCAGTCATCGGTTTAAGAAAATTGGACACCTGTTAATCAACGAGTAGTGTTTACACGGAAAACTTCGGCTGTGCATGTCCCGGTGAGCTCCCTCGCCCGGCGGGACGGACCTGGGGTGGGGAACGGGCCCCGGGGGACCGAAGGGGGCTCCGCGCCGGCAGCGAGGCGCTTTCTGGCGGGGGGGGAGCGGAGCCATCGCCCCCGGAGCTCCGCTCCCGCAGCCCGGAGGGCCGGGGCGCAGAGAAGGACGGAGACCCGGTGCCAGCCGCCCCCCCGACCCCCACTGGCAGCACCGGCCCCGCCAGGACCCCCGTCGCCCCGCGCCGAGCGCCGCCGGGGCCGGTTCCGCCGGGCCGGGCCCCCTTGGGCGCCTCCGCGGGCCTCGCCGCCCTCCAGGCCCCGCTTTCCCCTCGGCTCCGGCCGGGGCCCGCCCCGCGCCTGGTACCTTCCTCACTGAAGGGCGCCGGGAGGCTGAGGAAGGCGGCAGGGCCGGCGGGCGGCGCGGTGGGGCCGGAGCCCACGGCCGCTGCCCCCTCCCGCTCCTCAGCCGCGGCTGCCGTAAGCCCCGCCGGCCCCACGCTCGTTGCCATCGCGGCCTCCATGTCGCAACGAGCCGCACCGCCAAGATGGCGGCTTTACGGCCGTGTCGTCATAACAACGGGCCGCGTGCCGCGGGACGGGCCGCCGCGGGGGCTCGGCGGGGAACGCGGCCGCCGCGCGGAGGGTTCCGGAGCCAATCGCGGCCCGGGCACCGTTGGGCACCGTTGGGCGCCGTTGGTGCCGGGGCCCCGCGGGGCCCCCCCGTGACCTCTGACCCCCGCTCCCGGACGGACCGGAGCCTAACGAGTTACCTAACGATCCCCCGGGGCGGCGCGGGTGGCCCAATAGGTCGCGGAGCGCCTGGGGTGACCGCGCGCTGCTGGCCAATGGCAACCCGCGGGGGGCGGGCCGGTGGGGCGGGTGGCCAGTGAGAGCGGGGAGAGCCCCGTCGTGCGGAGGGGCGGGAGAGGACGCCGGGCGCCGGCCCTCGGCGGGGGGGTCGGGACAGCCTCCGCCGGCCAATGGGGACGCGGCCCGGGCGCGGCACGGCCAATAGGGGCGGCGGGAGGGCGGGCACTCGGCTGAGGCGCGGCGGGGTGGCCATGGCGGGCGGCGGGCCGCGGCGGTGCCGGCGGCTGGAGGCCGACGCGGCTCGGGCCGTGCTGGGCGCCGCCGACACGCTGCTCTTCGACTGCGACGGCGTGCTGTGGCGGGGCGAGGCGGCCGTGGGTGGCGCGGCGGCGGCGCTGGGCCGGCTGGCGGCGGCGGGGAAGCGGCTCTGCTACGTGACCAACAACAGCAGCCGGACGCGCGCGGCCTACACGGAGAAGCTGCGGCGGCTGGGCTTTCCGCCCGCCGAACCGCGCCACGTCTTCGGCTCGGCCTACTGCGCCGCCCGCTACCTGCGCCAGGCCCTGCCGCTCGGCGCCGCCGCCTACGTGTTGGGCAGCCCCGCGCTGGCCGCCGAGCTGGAGGCCGTCGGCGTCCCGCACCTGGGGCCCGGCCCCGCCGCCCTGCCCGGCCCCGCGCCCGCCGACTGGGCCCAGGCGCCCCTGGACCCTGCTGTGCGTGCCGTCCTCGTTGGGTTCGACGAGCATTTCAGCTACGCCAAGCTGTGCCAGGCCCTGCGCTACCTCCTGCGCGGTGGACCCGACTGCCTGCTCGTCGGTACCAACCGCGACCACCGCCTCCCGCTCGAGGGCGGCACTGCCATCCCCGGTGCGTGGAGCCCGGGGCCTGGGCTTCCCCTTCTCATCGCCCGAAAGAGGGAAAATCCTTGTTGAGCCTTTCCTGGGGAATAGTGGTTCCTTTCTGATCTTGATGTGGGACTGTCGCAGCCTCCTGGCAGGTTTCACGCACCGCGTCTCTCGGGACTAACCCATTCCTCCACCTTTCCTGTCTGTGAAGCTGAGGCATTGCGCTTCTAAAGCATGATGCGGTTTTGCACCGGCTCCTGCAGATGCCAAGAGTCTTCTGCAGTCCCTAATCAGTGTCTGCTGTTCTCTTCCTAGGGACTGGGTGCCTGGTAAAAGCAGTGGAGACTGCAGCCCAGCGCGAGGCATTCATCGTGGGAAAGCCCAACCGGTACATGTTTGATTGCGTGGCAAGCGAGTTTGACATCGATCCCACTCGTACCATCATGGTGGGAGATCGGCTGGACACAGACATCCTGATGGGCAATAGCTGTGGGCTCACCACCCTGCTGACGCTAACCGGGGTCACCACGCTGGATGAAGTGAAGGGTCACCAGGAGAGCGACTGTCCTGCCCGGCAGAGCCTGGTTCCCGATTACTATGTCGATAGCATAGCTGACCTTCTCCCAGCGCTGGGGGATTAGTATAGCAAAATGCTTGCAGCCTCTGCAGCGGTACTGCGATTGGGGCCCCTGTTAATCACCTTGTGACAGTAACGTACTCACTAGAATACCACCCAGCATTAGCAACCCTTAGCTTTTTAACCTTTCTGTCCTCTGGATGTGATTTTGTTTACATCTCGGTCTTTAAATGCACTTTGAAACAAAGAGGGCATTATAGTGTCACCCAAGTCTTGGGGGCTTGGGGCTTTATTTTAAATTCCAAGCAACACATCTATCCAAATGTCTGTGATACTTGATGTCACATTGTCCTCTAGACTGAGTTGAAGAAACTAGAGCTGGTGGATCTGAGGAAAAAAACCTAACATCTTGCGGTGTGTCCTCACCTGGACTCAGGCTGTGGCTCAGTCTGGTTTATTCAGGGAAATGACTCTTGGAGTGTGTAGTACCTTAGCAGCTGTGTTTGTAAACGCTTGCGGTGGCTGGCAGAACTAGTGTTTGGCCTTAGGTTGATCTGTTTTTTTGTTTCTTCCTGGATGGGGTCCTATTTTAGCAGTACAGCCCGCTGCAAGCATCAGGTCACAGAAACTGAAATCTGTCTCCTTTGTTCGACCATTGCAAATTGCACTTGTGATGCAGATTAGGAGGATTCCACTCACAAAATACAAACGGTGTCTTCTGTATTTGTCCAGGTGTTGGATGTATGTATAAAGTACATGTACATACAGGAACTACCCTGAATTCTAAATATATATTGAGAATATATTTAAATTATAAATTTAAGTATAGTATATGATAATATATCTTGTTTTCCAGAAGGGAGGATAAGAGGAATGTATTTCACTGATCACAGTAGATTTAATTCTCCTAAGCTTTTGCATTTGGTAAAGCAGAAAGTCTTAACCATATAGGACTGTCCTTCACTACTGCTGCTTCCCAGAAATAACGGGACTGATTAGTACCAAACTAGTTCTTGTACTTCCCTCAGCCTCAAAACAGCCGCTTGCCCTGGCTTTAGCTGCAGAATCTGAATTCATGCTCAGTCCACAGGGGATGGATGCAATACGCGATACAGCTTTCCACCAAAACAATCCTGTGAGAGTACTGGCTGTGTGTGACAGCGGCACGTGCTTCCTTTATCTGAGGTTAATATCTTCCGTGTGTGTCTGGCGTGGGGGCCCGGCACCAGCTGCTTGTCTGAAGAAGAGTGTTTGCTTGCTCAGGTGATGATTTTGTTCTGAACTTTAGGTGGGCTCGGGTGGTGCACAGCTCAGGCTGCGGGGTATGTTTTTATGCTGGCTGAATTGAAGGCCACAGTTGAAAGCTTTTGCATTACAGAATTAAGCGAAAAATTATATATGCAAATAACATGGTTTTATTCCATAGATTCCGCTATCAGCAGTTCAACATTGGCCTTCCCTCATCTCCCACTGTTCAGCGGAACAGCTCTAGCAGTGCGTTGATGCCATTTCCTTCCACTCAGACACTCGAAACACCTTGTTTGTACAGCAATAACTGTGCATATTGTCTTTCAGTGTTACCTGAATATTAGCTGACCTTTGTTCACTTGTAACTCGGGAGTTGTGTAAGGAAGCACGGATAATCTCTTCCCTTTTGCTTTCTCCAGCTGGAAGGCTGTGACTGTGTGAACTTACGAGAGGTAGAACTTTCACATTATCTGGGTAACGTGGAAATGGACATTTATGGATTTACTGCAGGGAGGGTCTGACTTAACGATGTTCTTTGATTCAGTTCCTGTATCTGGTGCTTATAATTTCAGAATACGTCAAGTGAAGTAGTGAACGCCAGGAGAGGCGTTGAGCCTCGTTCAGGCAGCGAGCTGTCCCTGCCGGGTACTGCTCGCTGTATGAGGGAACCATTACCTCTGTTCACATACGCTGAAATGTACTGGTGAAGGTGTCAATCATGCTTCAAAACTCTGTAACGACTTCCAAGCGGTTTTTAAGCCTCTACTTGAATTCACATTAAACTTACAAACCTGCTTTCCCCTGGCGTTGTCTTATTCTGTAGTTTCTTTTCTGCGAACTTTGTTGCAGCTGTATTGTGTGGAAATTCCAGGAGTTAGGGATGCAGTTTGTGTTTATCATCTTTACTCCTCACGTGCAGTATCAGGGAAGGAAATCCAAGCTCTGGAGTATGTTTCTCTGATTCACATCCCAGAGCTGTGCAGGGCTCTTGGCGTGGGCTGGGATTTGCTTTTTTGAGTATAGCACAGAGCAGAACGCAGTAATCCTGTCACCATGTTTTATAGAGGGTTTTGCTTCCTTCCTGTGCCTCAGATTAGGCAGGGCATAAATTCCTTAAGTGTTGGCTGGCTTGCTGTTAAAATCTGTGGGGAGGGCACCCTGCTTACGAGGTGCAGCTTGTTTTTCAGACTTCTTGCGCTAAGCTCCGCTGCAGCAGGAGCCAGCTAAGCAGGCTGTGGGGAGCGCTGCCTGATCTCCCTATGCCTGAGCCAGCAGGAGCAGAGCCGGTGGTTTGACTGTTCCAGCACCGTTCCCGTTTTCATCAGAGCTGCAGTGGTGCGGGGTGCTGCAGTCTGGCATTCTCGGGTTTGCTGGTTTAGAGGAGTGATCGTGGTGGCGGTTTGACTCTCGCTGGCCATGTTGTTGCGGGGTGTTTTTCCAGGGTTGGAGTGCGTGTCCCACAGAAGCAGTGTGCTACAACAAGGCAGTGACCTGCTGGAACGGCTCTTTTGACTTACAGGAGGGAAGAGGGTGAACGGGGAGAGGCATCACTAGTGCTTTGACGATAAGAAACTCCAGGACAAGCTGCCCCCTCGGCTGAGTTGGATCAGTACTGGGCCACGCTTGATAGGAAAATGTCCAAAAGCTGTATTTTCCTGTGATGGAGACTATGTGAGGAATTCCATTGAGGTTTTCCTTGTCTCCATTCCGTTGGTTACATCTGGCTGGCAGGGTGTAGAACCACAAAGGTCTTCCAGAGTCTCTGGGACTGCTCAGGAAAACCACGGTCTGGTGAGCTGGGAACACTGTTCCCCGCGGGGTGTTTCATCGCGGGACACGAGTGTGAGCACGAGCGCAGCTCGGGTTGTTGGCAGTGGCTTTGTGGCAGATCCTTCCCTGGGCTGTGGCCGAAGCAAGGTCTGCAGGTGGGACGCAGGGTATCTGTGCAGCCAAGGCCGCTGGGGCAGCAGGACAGTTGGCTTCGGCCCACGGAACTCCGGCAGCACAAAGTTCATGTTGAAACCTAGAAATAACTGATGACAAGGGCAGGCTGCCACCTTTCTCTATTCATTTTATCTCTTAATGAGGCTTACCCCATCCCGCTATTAGGGGCTGCCAGCGGGGAGGGCTGACACAAAGCCCCCGATTGTTGTCCCCCCACCCCCTCCAGCCGGCTCGCAAGGTGAGCAGGAAGAGTGGTTTTATGCGCTGACAGCATGGCTCGGCAGCCCTGGGCTTCGCCCCCCTTCCCCTCTCCCCAGGTGGCAGCTCTAAGGTTTCAGCCTCCCCGAGGTCCGAGTTGAGGAGCTGCTGGCTGAGAAGCCCTTTGGCTGCGTGGACACATATTTACATTTTGTGGATGCACGCTTAGGTTTCCCCGGCACGCCTGGCGTCCAGGATCATGCCCAGTCCCAGTCCGTGTGGTGTCAGCAGGCAGAGCTGCAGGCACGAGGTGCACTGAAGCAGAGGATGGAGGGTCAGAACGGCACCGGCACTGCTGCCCCTGCAGTGAGTACCCCTGGTCCCCCAGCTGCCACAGGCAGGGACCCCCGCTCTATGCTTGCTTGATTCCTCTTTTGAAGGGGCTGAGCTCCTGCCATTCCCATGGATCCTGGTAAGATTTTGTTCATCCCCAACCTCAGGACCCCCCAGTTCAGCTTCTTGTAAAGCAGCTGAATCTGTCACCCGGATTGTTGTGGAAGTGCCCGGACTTCCACGGCTTAAACTGATGGTGTAACAAGGCAGGGCAGGGCGCTCTGGTTAGCGGTGCTAAGGAAGCCGGGTGTGCACGCTGCCGAGCCGCTCGGGATGCGAGCACCTGTGTGAGCGAGGGACACCAGTCGCTGGGTTTCTTTATTTGCCCATTTCCCACCCGAGGGAATTTTGTTAGCTATTGAGAACCTGCCTGTTGCTGTAGGGCTTGGGCTCTGCTGGGTTTGCATTGGTAAGATTTCAGCTACGCACAGTTTTAACATTAAGACTCACTGCTTTTCGGGTGGGATATATCTGGAAGTTACGTATTACTGAAAAAAGATGAGGAACTGATCTGGAGCTTGAAGAGCCTCTTTTTGTGTGGCTGTAGCAAGCCTAACCAATGGGCATTTATCGAATTTCTCTATGTGCTTCAGAGGACTGAGGAACAGATATATTAAGTGTGGGCTCCACAGTTGAGATGATTGAAAGCACATTCTTTCTGCTTTGTAAAAATAATGTTATGTGCCATTAAGTTCAATTGAATTGTTTCAATATAAGATTAAAGTCAATTTTAATAGAGCCACTGGAAGTGCCACATGACTGCCAAAGTCTTCTGCTTCAAGTAACAGCTCGATCTGCACAGAAAACGACTTGGCAAGAAAATAAAATGCAACCAAATATACAGAGAGGCAAAGGAAGCAGGGTCACTCCACATGGGGTCTGCTTCAAACGCTGATGGTTCTCCTGGGGATTTTGCTATAAACCAAAATAATTACATTTGCTACTAAAGCGTAGCAGCAGCCCCTGCCTGTGGAAAGCTTCCTGCTCCGGTCCTTCCTCGGCAGGTTTGCAGCATTCACCTGCCACCCTGGCTGCAGGAGGAAAATGCTGGGCTGTGGGAATGCTGGCTACCAGGATGTCGGATCTGAAACTGGGGGGTGCAAGTGACGTTATTCCAGGGCTGCTGCAGTGTTTTGGCAGTTCTGTGCTCAAACCCCAGCAGTCTGCACAATGATTTGCATCGTGAGGGGGAAATGCATTTTATGGTGACGAAGAAGCAGCAGGAAGGTTAATTTTAACTCCTGTTCTTTTCTTCTTTTGCCTTGGCTCCCAGGACACGAGGGTTGCCACACACTTCACAGCTCCATCCAGGACGTTCTGGATCATCCTGTCCATTGCCTTGTTTTTTGCGGTTGTTGGCATCAGCGTCGTGGGGGTTCTCAGCTTCTCCCCCAGCTCTGCCCAGGTAAGGGATCCCGATCCAGGCAGGCAGCTGCCTCCTGCCTGCAGCCCTGGTCTGTGTGGGAAGCACTTGCCCGGAGGGACGAACCAGCTGAGGTCAGGGCTGGGTTTGGCCAGTTCCCGTCTCTGGAAGCTGCAGAAGGGCGGGAAGGCGCTGGCAGCGCTACAGGCAGCGAGCGAGCATCACCCCTGCAACACACCTGCCAGAAACCCTGGCTTAAATCAGAAGAACTTCAGCGCACCGGTTGTAAATGCAGACGCAGGCGGGTGTTTTGCTAAGCAGGTGCGTGACAACGAGTGGCTGTGTCCTCTGAGGCGAGGGTGCGGGCACATCTGCTGCCAGCGAGCTGTGCCAGCTGGGGAGGATCCCCGCCTCCCCCAACACGTGGCTGTGGCAGAGGCTGGCGAGCCCCCTGGCCCTCTCCTCCAGCACCCTGCTGCCAGGCGGGGTGGGTGCCTTCAGCGCGGGGGGCACCGGCACCTCTCCCGCAGCCCTGTGTGATGGAGAGCAGTCTGCTTCCCAGATCTGCTCCCCTCCCTTGGGTCACAGCTGCTCTCTGTTGCTAAATAATTCAGACAAGCAACATGGACCGGCAAAGGGTCCAGCTGGGGACGTCAGCGGGGAGATGCTGTGCTGAGCACTGAACAGCCGAGGGTGGGTGCTGCCCTCCCTCTCTGTGCCCAGGCTGGCTTGCAGCTCGTCCAGCTAACGCTCCAGGGCCAGCACGACCCGCTGAGAAACCAGACAGCCTTGGTGGACCAGTCCAGGAGCACCGTGACCTACTACATAACCTCGCAGAGTAACCACACTGCCGTGGTGCTGTATGACAGCAGGAACGTAAGTCTGTCAGGTTAATTACCTGCCTCATTAGTGTGGAAGTGAATAGAGGAGCCCAGACTGCTGAGTGAAAAGTTGCTGGGGTGGGAGCCAGGAGGTGTAGACCAGGAAAAACATCAACCAGCTGCTGTTTGGTGCCTTTCTCGGTGCCTTTAGTTGGGAAAGATAACGCAGGGCAAAAGGAGGAATGCCCATCTCTGGAGCTCTTAAGACAGCTGCGGGTGCGTGCCGCTGCCTGCTGTAAGGGGGCACAATCTGTCTCGCAGGGCTACGTGTGCTACAAGCCCGTGGAGCAGCGTGCGTGCTACCTGAGGAGGATGGACGCCTGGGACCTCCAGACCCTACAGACATCTTCCAACTTGTCTGAGCAGAGAGTGAGCAGCTGCTGCAGCCATTCCCCGGGGCTGAGCGGAGTGGGGTGATGAATTGGGCTTTGCACGGAGTCCTGGCTCGCTGAAGGCCCTTTCCTGCATGGATTTGTGTTTGCAGTGGTGACACCAGCATCCCAAGCATGGCTAAATGAGGGCAGGACCCTCCCAGCCGGGGGTAGCGGCAGCAGCCCCCTGCTCTGTGCAGTTCTCTGCTGGGGGGCTGCCTTGGTGTTTCGCACAGGAGCAAAGCTCTGCCTGGCAGTGCTGGGGTGCTGGGCTCACTATGTGAGCTCCTGGGTTTATTGATATCCTATCTTCTGGGAGAAACAGCAGAGCTGCGTGTCGGGGAAGGGGGATATGTCCCACCGAGGTGAATAGCAGAGCTCTCACAGGACCCGCTCCCACTGGATTCTGTTACCTGCTCAAAAATCTGGGGAACAAAAAACAAAGGGGGTTTGTTAGCAATGGACAGAGAAGAAAGTTGGAGTAAATCACGTATATGGACCCTCTGAAGAAAACGTTAATGGATGCATGGGCAGGGGGCAGATTCTGTTTCAAGAACACAGAAGGCCCCATTTTTTTGTGCCCCTGCCACCTGCTCTCCGTTTCCACAGGGGCTCCCGGAGGCTCCCGGTGCCTCGTCTGCCGCTCCCACCCAGCCGGGAAGTGATGGGCAGGGCTTAACCCGGAGGAGTGTAGGCATGCAGCCCCCGTGAGAGCAGGCTGCCGAGGGGGGTGCGAGGAGAAGGAAGCACCTGCCCAGCTCTGAGGCTCCTGAAGGGAACTGAAATTGCTGGTGGTGCTGGGGCTGCCAGCAGCCCTTGCGGTCAGCCGGGACCTGGTGCTGAGGAGCCTCGGCTCAGCTTTGCCCTGTCCCAGCCCCCACGGGGCTCACAGCCACCAATTCACATCACACCTGGTGCTGGGGGCTCTCGTGCATGGCGAGGGGACAGGGGTGGCAAGGGGACAGGGCTGCCATGGGTCAGCGCAGCGCTGGGTGGGCAGATGGACTGGTGAGCTATGCCGGTTGTGGGACCTGGCACAGCGTGGTGATGTAGCTCCAGGCTTGGGGACAAAGCAGCGCAGCCAGGGGCCTGGGAGGAGCTGGGACCCTGGCTTCCCAGGCTGCGGGGCCAGCGAGGGGCTGCCCAGTGTCCCCACAGCCTGGTGGGCCAGCAGCCGTCGGGAGAAACCTGCCCTCGCTGCCGGGTGGGATGGCTCCTTGGGTGCCTCGACAGTGAGAGCAGCTCTGCGGGGCCAGAGGGCAGCGCCGGGAGGGAAAAAGTGCCTCGGGAGGAGAAACAGGGACGTTTCTTTCAGGGTGATTGGCTGCTACATCAGAATAACCAGACCAAGTACTACCGGGAGTTCCTGGGCGTTCTGGCGGGGGAACAGGTGGACCCCAACAGCCTGGGGGAGGCTGTCCAGACCCTGTGTGAGCAGACATCCATCTTCTGGGTCCGGAGAGGGCAGGGTAAGTTGGACACTTCCCTTTGCCGAAGAGGGAAGCACGGTTGTTTCTACTACCTCTAAGAGAGCAGGCTCTGCTGCCCAAAAGCTCGTGCGCGCCCCAGGACGGGCTGCCAAGGCCCAGGACAGGGACAGGTGACCTCTAGTTCAGAATCAAACCATTGTTCAGCCATCACCGAGTTGCTGGCTCATACCCCAGCCTGCAGCGCTGGCTGGGAAAGGCTGAGCCCCCTTCCCCCAGCAGCGCAGCCTGCTCCTGCAGCACAGCTGCAACACAGAGCAGCCCCCTGCAATGCTGTTGCCTTAATACCCGTCAGCCTCCTCTTCATCAGAAGCAGCCCACTGAGCTCTCATTCTGTTCCGTCTTACTCCAGCTTTAATGAGAAAGGTCATTCCCTGAGGCTTTCCACTTGTTTGGCTCCCCAGGGACTCGTATCTGCAGGACTACAAACGCGTTCCTCTCATCTTGCTGTCCTTGCTCATTTGGCAGGTCCAGGGAAGCAGCGGCTGATCTATCTGTGCATTGACATCTGCTTCCCAAGCAACATTTGTGTGTCTATCTGCTTCTATTACCTCCCCGAGTAAGACCTGCAGCCACGGATGCCCTCTCACTGCTCTACATACTTGAACTGGATTCCTGAAAAGCCTCCGATTGCAACCAGGAAGGTAACACCCACAGCATCCCCCAAAAGCTTCCTGCTGATTTCACACTGCACTTCAGGAGAGTTTAGAAAAACAACAGGACTCGGCTCAGCACTGTCAGTACAGATATTTTATTTGCAGCTCCAGGGCTGCACCTTGTACGTAGATAGTAGGAGATTCAGGCCTAGAGGAGTCACAGGGAGTAGCTGGTGGTTTATGGCTACATGCCCCGTTCAACACAAGGCTATTAAATTTGTTGGGGGTGGCTGGCTTTATAAGACTGCAGGTCTTCAAGTGAGTATGTGAAATACACTTTGAATAAAGGGATTGCAAACAAGAAACAGCTGCCTCTCCTCTTTGCTCAGCCTCTTCCATCATGTAGAAAGGCCGATTTCTTTATTTTTTTCCACTTTGGGGTACAAGAATATGACAAAGCTGTCAGCAGCTGATGCCACAGGGATTCCTGCAGCTGGACAGCATCCAGCTCCCCTCAGTGGGATCCCTCTCCCATTCCCTTTTGTCCCAGCAGCCTCCCTTAGAGGCCACACACGTTTTGGTAATGATCTGCTCAGAGCTGAAGCCTGGTCTCACTCCAGGCAGACGCAGCTGCTTCTGCCAGAGACTGAGCCCTCTCCCTCAGAGGGGAGGATGGTTACAAGTGCATGCCTCGGGCTCTGGAGAGGGTGTAAGACAAGGGAAAACAAGCAGAGGTCCTCTCCTTCCCACACATGACCATTATCCCAACACGCTGTCGTTGAAAGCAAGGCAGACGACTGCTTTCTGGTGGCCGCTGTATTCCCTCTTGATCTCTCCTGTCTCCACACACCAAAGTCTGGCCAGGTTATCAGAGGAGGCTGGAACAGAACATGAAAAGAGGAGTGGGATATATTGCAATACCCTTTAAACTTTTAAATTATTGTAAGCAAGACTTCCCTCTTGCTTCATTCAAGACCATTATTATGTTGATGACCACTAAGGGAGCTGTGCAGAGCAAACAGCTTAGTGCATTTCTGTATTACGTGGGGTTTTAATTATTTCGGAGAGAAGCTACTGTGAAGTTACAACACGTGCTCTGAAGGTACTATCATGCTGCGTACTACAAGCAGCATTGCTACCAGGTGAAATAAACTGCACACACGAAGACCAGCTCTCCAGTTTAAACAGACACCCTACTGCAGCACAGGCAAAACGCTTAAGGGCGTTAGCGGACTGAGTGGTGGGTGCGAGGCTGGGTGCTCTCTCCTCGCACACACTGGTGCACGAGGGTTTGGCAACGTCCCAGCTAGAGCCCCTGGTAAGCCCTGGGCTAGCGCAGGGCCCTGCTGCTGGGGGCCTGGCATAGTGCAAATCAAGTGGGGGGGCAAGGGCAGGAGCACAGCAGCGCGTCACCTGTGACAATGTACTGGGAGTCCCCGGAGAACGCGCAGTCCCACATCCAGCCCCGAGACGTTTCCCCTGGGTTATTGCTCTTAATGCTCAGCTCTGTCATCAGAGAGAAGTTTGAAGTCCTCCAGATCTTGCACGTCTGATCTGCAGAACATGTAGCCAAGAGCCTGCAAGGAAGAGACATGCAAGGGCAACCTTATTAGTCACGCTGTACGCCTAAGGGCCCCTCAGTAATGTGAGCTGGAGACCTGTGTTCGCTGTAATCAAATTTCTTTACACCTAAATCATCTGCTTGATGAG
Organism: Falco punctatus; assembly: GCF_963210335.1. Lineage (NCBI taxonomy): Eukaryota > Metazoa > Chordata > Aves > Falconiformes > Falconidae > Falco > Falco punctatus. Next base: position 26,342,901 of record NC_137583.1, read on the forward strand.
ATGCAAGCTGAGCAGGCTTGGTGAAGGAGTCCACCACTTCATTCCTGGAGATCAGCAATTTGACCCCAGCTGTAAGAACAGTTCGTGGCTGCAAAACTTGCTGAGCCCAAAGAGCACGAGGCTGGGATGCCACCGACAGCAACCCAGTGCTGACACATCCCATGCCGCCTGTCCCGCTCCTCCCTGGTGGCTCTGCAGGGCAGTATGGAGCCAGCATCAGCTAACAGCTGGAGGCACAGCTGGCCTCTGCCTGCCTGGAAAGGACCGTCTGTTTCCCATCACAGGTAGGCAAGGGGCTGGCATGCACTCACGTGGAGTCAGGGCTGAACTTGCACTGCAGGGCGTAGCGGTTGTGTGCTGGGATCTTGGTCTTGGGGATCAGCTGCGTCACCTCCTCTCCGATGCCACCCGTCAGGTTCCACACATAGCAATTTCCCTGCAGCGAGACAGAGGGTTCTGTGGCCAGGCTGGTAGCCACCCACCCAAAGCAGCCAGGACTTCCCACATCTGCCCACAGCACAGCAAAGCTGCAGGTGAAGCCGGCACGTGCAGACCGGCTGCCTCTGCCCACAGGAGGCACAGCCCAGCAGCGGCCGCAGCACAATTAATCCTGTCCCACGTCCAAGGCTGTCGGAGCTCACCGAGCTGTTAACGGCCGCCATGTAGCTGGCATCGGGGTCAATGTGAACCGAATTCACAGAAACTTCGGGCTCTGGAATCAGCTGCTCGTTGTGGTCCGTCTTTAGGTCCCAGATGTGAATGGCACCGCTCTGATCACCTACAATTAGCTCTGCCTGCAAGAAAACAGCAGCCTCGTCTCTCTGTGGAGAACCCCGCAAGCAGCAGCCTCAAGCTGATGCTCAGGCCGTGCTTGTGTGGCACCACGTGGAGCCTTGCTCTGGTTTTAAACATCGGGGTCCTGTTCTGCCTCATTATTCCACAGCTCAGGGCTGTTTCAGAGCTCCAGCAGCCTGCTGACTGCCCCGTGCACCGAAAGCAAGAGTACTGATCTCACATTACACTCTGCAAGAAGTGTTTACTTTTACAGAAGTGTTTCCTAATTTTATAAACCCCAGAGCAGACAGCAGCTGCCTGATTTCCAGAACCATTGCACAGCTACAGCTCCAAACAACATCCACAGAAGCCAAATGACTTTCAGCACGTCTGAGAAGCAGGCATTAAGATGCAAGTTGGCCAGTGAACAACTGAAGCACTCAAGAGTGTACAGATACCTGAAAAACACGAGCCTAAATAGATTTTTCTCTCTCTCTCTCCTTCTCAGGGGAAGGACAAGAGCCAGCTGAAGGGCAGGAGTTCTGGCTCCAATCCCAAACTCAGACCAGAAGACAATGCTGGCAGCTCTCCACTAAAACCAGGGCTTTTATCGATAGTCTTGCACCGTCCATAATTTTAGCAGAATCCCTAGAGGAGATCAGGTCATCGGGCGCAGCTAATCCTGTACCTGTGAGCAAAGGCTTATTTCTGAGGAAGGCAGTCATCACTCGATATATTTAGCTGACTGCACAGCCACAGTCCTTAGCCCACTCTTAGCAGGTGCAAGTGCAATTGCTAAAGCTGTCACGGAAATTAGCAATTGCTAAACCCAAGCCATGAGAAATTTCACTTGGATAACTGGATCAGCATCACTGCAGCAGGGAATTGCAGAGCGATGAAGCTATCTGAATAAATACTGCCACCTCTGGACTAATTAACTGCGTTCAGCTCACGGACCACACTCCTGCACCTCAGCAGCATCTTGGTTAGTGATTATTTCACATGTAAGATCTATGTACAACAACAGTATTTGTTTTATGATAATACATTCTCACAGCATCAGCACTGCAGGAGCATCAGAAGCATTTGGGTAAAGTCTAGGCCAAATAACTGATCTCAAATCTGGTCTGAAATTCTGGACTTGCAAAATTAAACCTTTGCAAAATCAAATGCAAAGAAATATTTCTATTATTCAGCTTTTTAAAAGAGTCTGCACTACCATGCCAACAAACCCTGCAGCACTGTGAATACAAAATGGACCAGACGGGTTATTAGCACTGCAATGATACGTATTGATTTTCACCGCCACCCCCTCTAATGCACCACACTCCCTTTTAGCCTCGTTTCCTGAGCCTCGGCCATCCCTGTTTATCAACAGCTTCTGACCCGACAGTGAATCTCGAAGCGAATCTGACCAAGGTCCTGAAGGTAACTGCGGCCACGGGTCCCAAGATGCTTTTTCTTGGCAGCGGTGCCACCCTCAAGCTTCCCAGCCCACCCCATGCCGCCAGTTCCACTCCCACCACATCCCCTCGGTTATGTTCCCGGGGCAGGGATGGCCCCCAAGGAGCGCTCCCTCCCACGGGACAAGAGGCCCAGCACAGCCATTAGGCTGCCTCTTTGCAACAGCCACCAGGTAATTAGCGCAAGTGCACCAGCTGGCAAACGAGCTCAGCAGACAAAGGCCGGGGACTGTGGCACAGACACCTGCTGCAGGCACAGCCTGAGCCCGTGGTACCCGCTCGCTCCCAGCGCTGCTGCCTGGGGGGCTCTGCTCCACCGCACAAAGCAGCGTTGGCTTTCCCGGGGCAGACAGAGGGACAACGCATCGATTGTGCCGGCTCCGGTGTGGCGTGGGCTCCGTTCCCATCGCGACCCAAAGCTCCGGTGGCTCGCTGAGGGAGCAGCCAGACGGGTGGCCTGGGTGTGGGAAGCCAGCTGCTGCTTGTCCAACAACGGCACCAGCAGCCTGCGGGTCCGTGCCACCAGGGAGGCCACCCTCCCCAGCCAGCCCCCAGGGCTTTTGCCAGGGCTGCCAATACAGAACTCCACAGCCCCTCTGGTTTACCCGGGGGGGTATGGTGGAGAAGGCAGCGCTCACCTGGTTGGGGTGCAGGCAGACACAGTTAATGGGAGCGTTCACCTGGAAAATCCGCTGGCACTGGAGGTTACGAGACCTGCAAGAGAAGAGCGTGTTTGTTCGGGAGCACGTTCGGGTGCGCACATCAGCGCTGCCACCCCCGGTGCCGCCTCTGCCCACCTCAGGTCCCAGATGCGGGCCATGCAGTCCTCCCCACCCGTGTACATCCACCGCCCATCCTCGTGGAAGCCCACCGAGGTGATGTTCTTGCTGACGCCGTCGTAGTTGATGACGGGGTTGGGGTTGTTGGAGTTGAGGTCGTACATGCGGATGTGCTGGTAGCCTGCGGCAGGAGCGGGCAGCGGCTGACCGGGCACCCTGCCCTGCCCTGCCCGGGGGCCGGGGGTCGGGGGGCCGGGGCTCACCTGCGGCGGCGATCATGCTGCGGTCCGGGGTGATCTCCAGCGCGTTCACCTGCTGCAGCCGCCCGTTAAGGTCGGTAAGAGGAACCCCCCGGGGCCCGCCCCGTGGCACCGAGCGCTCCCCGCCGCCCCCAGCCCGGGGCGGGGAAGGATACCGAGTCCTGGTGCTGCACGGTGCGGGTGCAGATGCCGCTGTGCGCCTGCCAGAACCGCACCGTGTGGTCGTAGCCGGCCGTGGCCAGGATGACGGGGTCGCTGCCCACCGTGCCCTGCGCCGCGTTCATGGTCCCGCCGCCGGGGCCCGCTCAGGCCCCCCACAGCCCGCCCAGGCGGGCACTCACCCCTGCGCCCCCCGCCCGCCCCGCAGCGCGGGGGAGCCCGGGGCCCGGGCCAGGCCCCCCCCCGGTACCGGCAGCCCAGAGCCCGCCCGCCGCAGGGCCCGGCCCCCCCCCCCCCCCCGCTCCCCCGGCACCGGCACGCGCGGAGCCCGGCACGCCCCGCGCACGCGCCGTGCGCCCCGCCTCAGCGCGCATGCGCCCGGGGCGGCGCCTGCGGAGAGCGCATGCGCAAGGGCGGGGCGGCGGGAGAGACCATTCTCAGGGGGCGAGGTGGGTAGGAGAGACCACTGGGCACGGGGGGGCGGTGGCGGTGAGAGGTGGAGCACGCTTCCAGCGCCGCCGCTAGGGGGCGCAGCGCAGAGGGGGCTGTGCGGCGCCGAGCGCCGCGGGGCGGGTACCGGGCTCGCACCGGGCACACACGGGGCACCGGGCACACACCGGGCACGGGAACACACCGCGCACACAGCAGGCACCAGGCACTGACAACGTGCCGGGCCCCGGGCTCCAGGCACACACTGGGCACCTGGCACACACCGTGTACACACCGGGCACCGGGCACACATCGGGCACCAGGTACACACCGGACACCGGGCATACACGGGGCACCGGCCACGGCCAGAGCCGCCCCGCACAGCTTGGGCACGGCCAGGCCCACCGGGACAGCGGGAGCTCTGCCGGGGCCGCCCCGCAGGCCGGTGCTGCCCGAGGCAGGACGGCCGGGGGCTGCGGCTGTGCGGGTGTCCCGCCGTGCAGGTGCCGCAGCGGGCCGTGGGGCCGCTCTCTGCCCCGCCCGGCCCCGGCCCCGCAGCGCCCGCCGCACCGGCACCGCTCGGGCCCTTTAAGAGCGGCGGCGGCGGCGGCGGCGGCCCGTGTCTGCGCTCGTGCCCGCTGCCGGCGGTGCCCGCGGCGGCCCCGCACCTGCCGGTAAGGGCCAGGGATGCTCGGGGCCGTCGGGGCGTCGGTGGTGCAGGGGCGGCCGGGATGCCCGGGGGGTGCAAGGATACCCGGGGGGATGCAGGGATGCTCAGGGATTCAGGGATGTCCGATGCCATAGGAATGCCCGGGAGGGATGCAGGGATGCCCAGGGGGATGCAGGGATGCCCAGGGCCACAGAGATGCCCAGCGGGAATCAGGGATGCCCAGGGCTGCAGTGATGCCCAGGGGGATGCAGGAATGCCCAGGGGGATGCAGGGATGCCCAGGGCTGCAGGGATGCCCGGTGCAGTAGAAATGCCCGTGGGGATGCAGGGTTGCCTGGAGGGATGCAGGGAAGCCCAGGGCCACAGTGGGGAGCAGGGTCACAGGAATGCCCAGCGGAGCCTGGAGGGTGCTGTGGGGTGCAGGGATGCCCAAGGAGTGCCTGGGGTGTGGGGTGACATGAGATGCCCCAGGCTTGCAGGGTGCGGGTGGAGCCCTGGTGGTGTGGTGGGCTGGGTGGGGTGTGGTAAGTCCCCCCCATGCCCAGGGGCTGCTCCGTGCATGCCCAAGCATCCCGGGGGTGGACATGACACAGAGGCTCTCTCTGCCCAGGGGCCAGGGAACAGCCCCCTCCTGCTGCCATGGGGGCTGTAGCCCTGCTGCGGGGGTCCACAGCCTCCCCACGCAGGAACCCACAGCTGTGGGGCTGCAGTGTCATGGCCTCTGGTGAGGGGCAGCTCATCCCATGGGGAAGACACAGGCTGGGGGTGAGGGAGCAGGGAAGGCTCTGGAAGCATGTGAGTGTGTGCAAATATGTGTGAGTGTGCAGCATCACTCTTCCTATGGCCGCACCATCGTGCGCACCCAGCGGGAGTGAGCGTTTGGCATGGCAACAGCTGGGGAATGCCGGAGCAGAGCGGTGGGCAGCTGGGTGGCACCCAGACCCTGCAGTGGCACCCGAAACCCTCACTGCCAGCCTGTGGGCTGCAGTGGCACCTGCCACGCTGGGGGCACTCGGCTCTGTCCTCCCCATGGCCCCAATTCTCCCCAGAGTCAGGTTTGGGTTTGCTTCCATTCTCCTCTCCTCCAGGCTCAGGAAGGTAAGTGGGGAGCTGGGCTGGTTTCAGGTTGCTGGGGGCAAACCCCACATAGGCTGTGTGGAGGCAGAGAGGGGGGCAAGGGTCCGGCCCCCTCCTCGCCCTGCGGCTGCTGTGTTGAGCCAGGCTGGCTGGCTGGTTGCAAGGAGCCGTGGGCTCTTCCGAGCCTCCTGGGGACCCGTGTCAGCGCTGTACCCAAAGGGTTGGTAGAGGAAGATGTTGTGTTAATAAACACAGCGGGGTCTAGTGGTGAGATGCCAGGTTAGAGGGGCGGCACCGAGCAGCTGCAAGGGGCTCTTCCATCAGCACAGGGGCACAGAGTCGTGGCTGCCCCACTGTCACCCCCTGGCACTGCACCCCACCACTGGCGTGTCCCCATCCTGCCTACCTGCACCTGGGCTGTGCCAGGGAGGCTCAAACCCTGAAAACCTGTTCTCAATTTAAATAAGATTACATATACTAAAAATGCCAAATCTTGGTGAGCTGACAGCGTCTGTCTAAATATTTATCCCTGCTCTAATCAGGCGCTGTGTTCCCATGACAGCATGATCAGCACTTCACATATTGATGGCTTTCCCGGGTGCTGGGCTCCCCGTGCCCACCTGCCCCATGCCCACTAAGCCCCCGGTCCCATGTCCCCCCGTACCTTCCCGCACACCCAGTGCAGGTAAGCCCCGGGCTGGCAGCTGTCCCCAGCCTGGCACATCCTTGCTGGGCTGCATCGGAGCTGCCAGGAGCATCCAGGCAGGCTGGAAGGGCAGTGGGAACAGGCAGGACAGGGAGGGGGTGCCATGTTTGTCCCCCGCAGCACAGGCGGTGCAGTGCTGAGCACAAGGTGTCTAGTCCAGGTGTGAGTGCAGGGGACAGCGTGGGCACAACCTGCCCCAAGAGCAAGCTCTTGCCCTGCCTCCTGTGTACAAGCACCAAAGGACCGGGTACCCACGGGTACTGGGCGATGGGGATGGAGCAGGATGCTCCAGCTCCCTCCTGCACGTTGCTGCCCTGCCCTGTAACGTGGACTTGCTGGGGCCTCATGCTCTGGGGCCGGCACGTCCTGCGCTGGCTCTGCAGGACATGCCAGGGGTCCCGGCCGCTGCAATCCCCCTGCGCCCCGTGGCAGCGTGCGGGAGGAGCATGTCAGGAGGCATTAGGGCTGTGTCTACAAAAAGGGCTAATTCAGAGCCGGAGGCACGGGGCGGCTCAGCGCCGCTCTCCCCTGGTGCCGCTGCTCTGGCAACACAAACAAAACCCTCGCGATCAGCTGAGCAGCTCATGCACCGGCAGCCGCCAAAATCTGCTTTTCAGGTCCCAAATCTGGCAGTGCTTGCTTCAACCCTGAACTTCAGCGCCTTCGGGTGGCAACTAACCAAGAGAGCTGGTGGCAGCTGCCCCGGCGCTCGCAGCGGCTGGGGGCTGGGGGTGTTGGCGGCACTGCCCCATCCCTGCCTCGCCGCACCCACCAGTCGGCAAAAAAGGAGAAAAAAGGGCAGAAGTGATGCTAGTGCTTCTCCTGTGCAGCTTCCAGGAGGATTCATGCTGCCTCCTGCCTGTCGGGCTGCTGTGGGCTCCTGGGGTCACAGGTCCCTTGTCACCTGGGAGTGGGGCTGTGGGCGAGGAGGAGCCCCAGGGGGGCTGCAGGAGCAGGGCATAGGGTGTGCTTGGCACTCCCCCCTGCGATGCTCTCCCAGGGGGATGCCTTGGGGCTGCAGAGGTCGGTGGCTCCCTGGGGCTGGGGGGAGCGATGACCCCAGTGCTGGGCTCACGGAGGCGTGGCCTGGCTCAGCATCTCCTGCTGCAGCTGCGGTGCCGGCTGCATGGGACACTGCGGTGGGTCTTGGTGCTGGGGCTGGTCATGTGCCAGTGGTCACAAATATCTGTGAATCCTGCGAGCTGTTGCCACAGGGGAGACCAGGGAAGGGGCACCTGCTGCCTCCTGCCCCACAGCGTCTGTCTTTAGTTTGGCCTCACTTTTATCTAAATAGGTAGATCCCCCTCTTAGGAGTTCTCAAAATTGGTTTAGGAAAAAAAGACTTAAACTGAATTTTATTCATCTTGAATTGTGACAACCCTTTGACACAAGCTGTTCCCTGCACTGCGCGTGGCCTGTCCTGCATGCCCTGCGTGGGGTCACACATGGGTTTAACCAGGTGCGGTGTCTTGCAGCCCTCAGCAGTGGCAGCACGGCGATCCCACCCTGTCCCTCTCCCGCTCTGCGGGGAAAGCAGCAGCTCCTCTCACGGGGCTCGGAGCCTGGGTGGCCGGACCCCGCTGGCCTCCTGCCCCGCTCTGAGGCTGTTTCTCAGCAGGCAAAGCAGCTCTGCCCCTTCCCCTCCGTGGTGCCTGGGGGGAACTTGCCTCCCCAGGGGGATGCTGCGGGCTGTGTGTGGAGAGCGTGTGCCCATCCCTGCGGGTGCCAGGGGGGTCCAGGCTGCCCCCCTTGCACCGGTGGTGCCCATGGCCGCGCCAGTGCCATCCGCAGAGCAGCCCAGTGCTGGCATGTGCCCAGGTGGTCCCCAATTGCCTCCCTTCTGTCCACAGGGCTGTTGCATCCTGTGCCCACTGCGTGATGCCACGCCACCAGCCGCCCCCTGACACGGCCCTTGTCTTGGAGGTGACAGGGCTCTAGGGGATTCCCTGCAGGCACTGCCTTGTTTGTTCCTGTGCTGGTGGAGCCCGAGGAGGCTGTGCTCTTGCAAGCAGAGGCAAAGGCAAAGACAGGTCCAGCCACTGGCCCCTGTGCTGTGCCCATGAGGTAGGAGGGACATGGGGTCCCCGCTGGGGACTGGGATGGTGGGTGGGGTCTCCCCCATATCCCCTTTCTCTGGGTCTTGTGCTGCCCTGGTCAGGGGAGCAGGGCACAGTACGTGGGGCTGTGCAGGGTCACCCGTACTTGGGGTCCTTCTGGCCACTGCCCAGCCTTGGGGTGCTGCAGTGCAGCCAGACCCTTGTGCGTCCCCCGCAGAGATGGCCTTCCAGCGCAGCCACAGGCTGAACCTGCTGCGCCTCGTCGTGCTGCTCCTTGTTGCCTTGGCTGGCATCAAATTCCTCTTCCGTGACAGGTGAGGTGGCAGCAGAACTCCAGGCATGGGTGAGGGCCCCAGCGGGGTTGGGGTCTGTGGGGAGCCCCTGGGTCATGCCCAGTACTGGGGGGCAGCAGGTGCCCCGTGCCCCGCGGCACCCCCAGCCCTGCTGTGTTCCCTGCAGCTTTACCCTGGAGCTGCACAAGCATGTCACCAAGGACAGTGGGTTCTGGGGGGACACGGGCGACACTGGCCAGGATGCTGGCTCCCAGAGCCAGGCTCTGGAGCTCCCTGCAGCAAAGATAACAGCCCCGAGGCAACAGCTGGAGCAGCAGGGCCCCAGGGACATTGGTGCCACTGAGATGAGGCTGGTCCACCTGGACTTCAAGGGAGCTGCGCCCAGGGTCTCCTACCTGGAGCAGGTGAAGATGCCCCAGGACAGGGAGGGGGTGCTGGGGAGGGATGTGCCGAGGGGGCACAGGCAGAGCAAAGCTCAACCTGCCAGCTGTCCCCGCTGCCCACCGGGGACTCTGCCATCCCCACAGGCTGAGCCCGCCCTGCCTGTCCCACAGGTGTTCCCCCTCCTGTCGCAGCTGGGAGCCAACGGCATCCTCATCGAGTACGAGGACATGTTCCCCTTCAAGGGGGAGCTGGAAATCCTCAAGTCCCCGTACGCTTACAGGTGAGCCGGGGCCGGGTGCTGAGCTGGCTGTAGGGCTGCCGGCTCGGTGCAGCCCCGGCAGGTCCTGGTGTGCCGGGGCTGGGTGTGACCCGCCTGCACCCATGCCTGTGATAACCGTGGTTGCAGTGCTGGGCTGCGCCGCTGGCCGACCAGCCTCCTGCCCCGCCGGGTCAATATTTGTGTCCCCATAGTAAAGTCCACACAGGCGTGGGGTGGCCGGGGCTGTGTGGGCAGGGTGCCAGAGGAGGAGGGAGTGCCCTCATGCTCTGCCCTCTGCCCTGGCATCGCCTGGTGAGCCTGTCCCTGCCCTCCCAGCGAGGAGGACATCGAGCGGATTCAGCAGCTGGCGGAGCTCCACAAGCTGGAGGTGGTTCCCCTGGTGCAGACCTTTGGGCACGTGGAGGTAGGGGGTCCTGGTCCCGCTCCTCACCCCACATCACAGGGGGTTCCCCCTGGAAACCTCCCCTGACAGCTCCTCCCGCACAGTTCATCCTCAAGCACGAGAAGTACCAGCATCTGCGGGAGGTTGAGCGCTTCCCCAACAGCTTCAACCCCCATGTCCCCGACACCCTGGCCCTGCTCAAGAGCATCTTGTCACAGGTGATTGAGAAGCACAGGCGCTCTACCTGGATCCACATCGGCGCGGACGAGGTGAGTGGTGGGCCATGCAGGGATCCCAGCCCTCACCCCAGGCACCAGTGGTGCTGAGCATCCCCCTTCCCCTAAGTCCAGGTCTTCCATCTCGGAGAGGGGATGGACTCCAAGAACTGGATGAGCCGCAACAAGGGTGACACGGGGACCATGTACCTGAAGCACATCAAGGAGGTGCTGGGCTTCATCACCACGCAGTACTGGGGGCTGCGGGCACTCATGTGGGATGACATGCTGAGGAAGATCAGCGTGGGAGCCCTGCGGGGTGAGAGGACAGGGATGGCAGTGGTGGTACCTGAGCTGGCGTCTCAGCAGCACCCATTTATGTGGCTGCCCTGGCACGCGTTGTGCCTGGCGCCTGGGAGGAGCTCGGGCATGGCCCTGCAGGGATGCAGGTCTCAGAGGAGCATGAGGAGCCCCAGGCATCCTCCTGCTGCTGGCACCAGTGCCCACGTCCCCGTCCCCACTCCCCCTTGCAGAGTCTGGGATAGCGAAGCACGTTTCACCCGTGGTGTGGTTCTATGCGCCTGACTTTGAGGCTGAGCAGATTGGTAAGGTGACATGCCAGGCTCCCAGGGCTGGTAGGGGGACACCCCCCTGAGCTTTCCCCAGCCTCCCAAGGACAGTGGTATTTGGGGCTCATGCCTGTCCCGCTGCAGGGCAGTTCCTCGCCAAGTACGCGGAGAGTGGCTTCGAGGCGGTGTGGTTTGCCAGCGCCTTCAAGGGCACCACGGGACCGGCGCAGACCTGGCCCCCCTTGAGCTACCACCTGAAAAACCACCTGAGCTGGCTGACGGTGATGCAGGCCCTGCCACGGCTGGCCCCGCTGCGCTTCCAGGGCATCGTCCTCACCGGCTGGCAGAGGTAAAAGGCAGCAGGACCCCTGCCCTCCCCAGCACCCACGCAGCCCCGACGGTGGCAGTGCGGGAGGCGATGCTGTGGCTGGCCCCGCTCCGCAGGTACGATCACTACTCGGTGCTCTGCGAGCTGCTGCCTGTCGGCATCCCCTCCCTGGCCATCTGCCTGCAGACCCTGGTGAACGGTGAGCCACCACCCTGCTGCCAGCACCCGACCAGCCGTCGCGGCTGGGCTCACCCCATCTCCCCAACCCACAGGCAGCCACTGCCTGCGAGACCCTATACTGCAGGCAGGGAAGGTGCTGGGAGGGAGGTGGGTGGCAGGGGGAAGACAGCTTCAGCTCCCCCAGTTTTGGGGGTGTGGTGAAGCCAGGGGTGAGCCTGACATAGGGGTGGCCCCAGCTCTTCTGCGCCTCTCCTTACCCTCCACAGGGGGCTTCACGGATGAGGCGAAGAGGAAGGTCCTGGACATGCTGGGCTTCCAGAGCATGCAGCTGGAGCAGAGCATGTGGTGCGTGGCACAGCCTGGCCATGGCTGGGGGTGGCCGTGGCACTGCTGTCCCAGTTGCATCAGAAGGGATGCACTGGAGGGAAGCGGGGGGTTGGTTACCCAAATACCCTGGTCCCAGACCTGCCTGGGGTGAGGGCAGGGACCCTCCAGCTACACAGGGTACTGGGGTCCTCCCAGCCCAGAGCGCTGGCAGGGCCAGTACACCCCACATGTTGGGCTGTCATCCCCTCCTCTCTTTTCCTAGCGAGGGCAGGGGAGTGTTCCCTGGTGCGGAGATCTACCACATGGTCGAGCAGGTTAATGGCCACCTGAAGGACAGCATCCTTAAGGCTCTGGAGGAGGAGAGGTAACAGGCAGCGGGAGGCGGTGGGGTCAGCTCTCTCTGGCCATGGGGCTGGAGCACAAGAGCTTTTGCTTGGGAGGGGACCTGCCCGGCGTGCAGCTCCCCATCCCTGGGTGGCCCCTGCACCCCCCACTCCCCTTGTGCCTCCCCAGTGCCATCAAGGGCTGGTTTAGCCCCTACCACCGCAAGCGCCAGTTCGGCAACCCCCGCAACATGGAGAGCTTTGGCAGCAAGGTGCTGAAGTACGTGGTGCTGGGGGGCTGGAAGCCGCCCCGGGTGCCCTTGTCGGGCTGGGGTTTCTCCTGGGCTTGGCTCTGGGGACCCTCGCAGGAGGCAGCTGGACCCCCTGTTCTCCCCCTACCAGGCTCCATGAGGACTGGGAGAGCTTTGTCCACAACCTGCGCACCGAGCTGGAGAGGGTCTACTTCCCTGACACCGTGGAGGAGTGGATGGAGGAGAACATCAACCCCTATCTGGACCAGCTGCGGGACCTGGTACGGGACTACCGAGCCATCATCCGCCTCAATGCCAGGCCCAAGGCCATGTAGGAGCTGTGGCCCCCCTGGGCTGGGCTTAGGGTGCCGCTGTCGTGTGTGTTTGCTGGTGACTGCATTGCTGCCGTTGGTTTGTACTGTACAGAGCGCCTGCACATCCCGCTTCCACAATAAAGTATTTTCGTAGATGCTGCTGGGTGCTGGAGGGGGCCGCGGCTCTGCCCACCCCAGACAGGTGAGGGGGAGCCGGGGTTGGTGCAGAGGGCAGGGTCTGTCCTGTGACAGCTCCTGGGCCCCTTGCTCCTGCTCTTCCAGAGCTGGAGGCTTTGGTGGGGGGAGGGCAGCCGATGCCCCGTGGTGCTGCCCCCACGGGGCTGCCCATGTGCCTGGTGCTGGCCTCGAGGGTGGCCGTGCCCTCCCTGCAGGATGGGATCCAGCTCGGCGCAGGCGCTGGGTGCTGCATGCCAGCAGGTGTGGGCTGGCACGCCGGAGGGGGCAGCGCACAGGGGGATGCGCCAGCACCCGCTCTCCACCCCCATGTCTGCTTCCAGCAGCGGCCGCCACCGTGAGCCCCTGATCGCTGGGTGGGGGGCAAGCGCGGTGCTGGCTTCCTGAGCCGAGCCATCCTCCAAACGCTGCTCTCACCTCTTCCTCTCCGTTAATCCTGTGCCCAGGGGCTCCGTGCGCTCCCAGGCCTGACCTGCCTCCCGTGCCCGGGCAGGACCCCCCGCTGCGCTCCTCGCCCGTGGCCGTTGGAAAGGCAGCCATGGCAGGGGGACCCTGTGCCGCCGGCCGTGGCAAGCCAGAGTTTCCACATCCCTGTTCCTCCATGGTGCCCAACCCTGTGGTGGGGGAGGCAAAAGCAAACCCGCCGTGCCCGCAGCTCTGCGCGTTTCAGGGCACCGGTTTTGGCTTGGCGGGCAGGGCAGGACGCGGACGCTGCGCTGCACATTCTTCTGCTCTGCAAGGAGCAGCCCCACTTGGCAGGAGCGCAGAGGGAGCCGCAGAAATGTGAGGCGGCCTCGAGCTCCTGCTGCAAACGCCTGGCTCAGCCCGGGAGGAGGGACGGGCTGCATGCCCCACTCAGCCCCACTCAGCCCCACCACCCAGTGTCCTGGCTTGGTCACGAAGGTCCCGGTGCCTGACAAGGCCACCGGGGCAGGGGCTGCCCCATCCCGGGCCTGCGCTGTGTCCCCGGGTCCTGGCGCTGGGTGCAGGAGCCTGGCAGGAGGGAGCTGAGGGGCACAAAGGGACCTTTGTTGAGGAGCTTCATTTGTTATCAAGTGGTAGCAGATGTGAGGGAAGCCCCTGACCCGCCTGGGCCCCCGGGCGCGTGCGGAGCCCCAGCCCCCAGCCCAGGGAGACCCGCAGCAGCTCAGGCCCCCCATGCAGCCGGATGCCGCCAGGCTGCAGGATTAAAGGGCAGATTAGACGGCGTTTTGTGCTGGTAACCCAAATGTCCTGGATTGGCAAGTGGGGGTGGGGAGAGGAGATGGACCCAGCCATCCCTGAGGGGGGGTCACCCTGTAGTTGTGGGCTGCGGAGGGCAACCTTGGGCTCCAACTCAGGGGGCATGGGCCAGCACAGGGTGGGCAGGGGGCATCAGGACCTTCTGTCCCTTTGCCACAGGCACTTACCTGGGTCTGCAGCTATGGGTCTGCAGCTATGCCCATGCCCTGCAGTCAGCAGTGCTCTGCAGCCCCAGCGCACCATACCCACCAGTGCACTGCAGCCACGGGTCCCTGTGCACTGCAGCCACCAATGCACTGCAGCTGCCTGTCCCTGTGCACTGCAGCCACCAGCGCACCATACCCACCAGTGCACTGCAGCCACGGGTCCCTGTGCACTGCAGCCACCAATGCACTGCAGCCGTGCAGCTGCCTGCCACACCGCCCGGCAGTGACCAGCTCGGTAGTGACCAGCTGAGTACCAGCCTTTTGGACCAACGTTGGTTTGCCAGAGCCGGGACCTCCTTAAGACTTTTAGACAGTAACTCATCTGGGAGAGAGAAATTTGGGCGTGATTTTGTGCGGGCGACGCTGCGCTCTGCTCCGACCAGGTCCCATTAGCATGTCAACGCCTTCTCCATTGCTGGCCCTATTTCTTATCTGGTTCATCAGCATCCTCAGCAGTGTCAGGCACCCTCCGCACCTTTAACGTCTCAGTCATTGAAGTCATAAAAAAGTATAAGAGGACAAATGTCACTGGCCATTGTGTCTACAAAAGTGAAAAATTAGGCAGTAGTCAGGGCTTTATGCAAAGAAATTGCAAGGCTGCTCCAGCCTGGTTCCCAGGATCAGGCACCACAGGCTGGCGGTGGGCGACTGCAAGGGCCGGGCTGGGTGGCGGGCTGGGGGCGGGGGAAGGGCCCTCCGCAGCGGGGCCGGGGGCCGCGGGGTGCCCCGGGGGAGGGTCTGCCGGGCCCGCCAGTCCCCGGCTGCGGCCCCAGCCATCCCCGGGGGGCACCGCCGGGCGCCGGGTCCGCCCCGAGGAAGAGGAGGCCGCGGTAGCCTCGCTCGCCGCTCCCGCCGTGGCCGCCGGGGCCGCTGAGACCCGACAGCTCGTTACACGCCACGGCTGCGCGGCGGCGGCCCCCGCGGGGCGTCCCCGGGCCCCGGCACCTTCCCCCGCGCCGGGGAGGGGGATCCCCGTGCCCCGCCCGCACACACCGGGCCGGCCCCCTCCCCCTCCTCCTCCGCTGCCCACCGCGCTCCCGGTGCGGCCCCCCCCGCCCCGCCGCGCCCCGCCCCGCCCCGGGCGCCCGCCGCCGCCGCCGCCGCCCCCGCCTCCGGAGCGGGCTGGGCGGGGGGGCCCGCGCCGCGCCGTGCCGAGCCGAGCCGCGCCGCACCGAGCCGAGCCGCCCGCCCCTCGCCGCGCCGCGGAGGATGCTCGGGCCGTGAGCCCGCAGCCGGCAGCCCCGGCGCCGCGGAGCCATGGGCAAGGACCAGGAGCTGGTGCAGGCGGTGAAGGCGGAGGACGTCGCGGCCGTGCAGAAGCTGCTGCAGAGGCCCAAGCCCGGCAAAGCCAGTGAGTGCTGCGGCGGCGGGGCCGGGCCGGGCCGGGGGGCGCCGAGGGAACGGGCCGGCCCGGGCGGGGGGGCACCCGGGGGCCGGCGGGGCTCGGCGGCTGGGGGCACGCATCCTGCCCGCTGCTCGCGGTGCCCGGCTGGGATGCCGCCCTGCCCGGCCCCGGAGCATCCCCGGCCCATCCTCGGGGAGGGGTGGTGCCGTGGACGTGCCGGGGACCCCCGGCGGTGGCTCGGGGTGGAGGGCGGGGGGGGGGGGGGAGCTGGCGGACGAGCATCCCCGGGCGCTGCGCGGGAGCTCGGCGCTGCACAGGATGGCCCCGCCGGCCCCGGTGCAACACCCGGCAGGGCCGGGTACCGGCCGGGCTGCCCTTGCCCTGCGCCCGGGGGCAGGTCCCGAGCCCCGGCGGGGCTGGCGCTGGGCTGTGCACCCGGGGGGCTGCCCGGGGCAGGGGCAGGGGGCAGGTGCGTGTGCCCGGAGCGTGTGCGCACGGGGCGTGCGGGTGTGCAGCGGGGCTGCCGGTGCCCGCACACGTTTGCACGGCTCCGTGTGTGTGTGTCAGGGTCTGCGTGCGCGTGTGTGTGTGCCTGTGTTTGGGTGCGTGTCTGTGTTTGTGTATCGGTGTGTACCCTGGCATATGTGTGTTTGGATGTGGCTGTGTTGGTGTTTCTCCGTGTGGGGGTGTTTGGATGTAGCTCCACGGGTATCTCCCCGTGTGCATCTCTGCGGTGGGCTTTGCACGTCTCTACGTGTGCACCCGCGCGTGTGTGCCCAGGCGTGAGGCTGCGGGGGTGTACGTGTGTCTGTACGTGTGTCTCTGTGTGGACGTGTGTGTAGCTCCAGGAGTATCTACTCTCTGTACCACAGAACTGCTCTGTTGAGGCGCTCCGCCTGGGGCTGAATTATTCATGGTGCTGATGCAGCCGCAGGTTTCAGGCCTGGTTCATGGGGCCGACCTGGGGGGCCAGGGACCGTCCTTGGGCATGGGCAGGGACCACAGGGAGCACTTGTGTGGCATCAGCTCACTGGGCACACAGCCCCTTCGCCACCGCGCCCTGTGTCCCTCCCTCCCAGGGCCCAGTGCTCCCCGACCCTGGGCACCCCCGTGGCCCTGCAGCCATGCAGGGCTGGTGTGGTGCCCCCGTCCCTGGTTGTGCGGGGTTGCTCCTGGCTGAGCAGGGTCAGTGTGGTGTCCCCTGTGTCCTGGTGCTAAGCAGGGCTAGCGTGGCATACCCCATGTCCCTGCTGTAGTGCAGGGCTGGCGTGGCATCCACCACGTTGTCGGTGCCACACAGGGCCATTGCGGGGTGCCTCGTGCTGTGCAGGGCCAGTGTAGTGTCCCTTGTGTCCTGGTACCGTACAGGGCTGGCATGGTGTCCCCTCTGTCCCCAGTGCCATCATTTCTGTTGCTGCCAAGGGACTGTGCAGGGGGAGGAGAGGCTCCAGCTTAAAGCCCCCGTCATCCCAACCTGCTCCAGGTGCTGCTGCTGCCGCGGCCTCTGAGAGTGGCATGTGGGGATGGGGATGACACCTGGCCTGTGCCCAGCGCTGTCCCCCACACACCCCTCTCCAATCCCCGCTGGCCCGGGTGCACAGCTGGTGTTGCTGTGGCAACGGCCAGAGGTGCCGGAGTGCCACCACCTCCTCCTGCATCCCTCTCCTTCCCAGCCCTGCTTTGCTGCATCTCCCACCCTGGCCGCTCTCCCGCTGCAGAGCCCTCCAACTGCCGGGTGGGATGGCCACGGGGACCAGCGGTGCTCCCCGTGCTGGGCTCACAGGCAAGGGACAAGGGACACCCAGGGAGGCCGAGCCTGGCCAGCCTCCTGTTGGGGAGATTCCCACTGTGGGCCTGGATGCTTGCCCTGTGCCCTGGCTGGGCTGCGTGTCTCCGGCTCTGTTGAACCCGCTGGTGCTGGGCTGCTCTGGCGTCGCTTCCCTGCAGGACCTGGCTCTCCTGCCCGGCAGCAGGGTGCGTGTGTGGCGGTGGGTGCCGTGCCCCCAGCCTCGGGTCCCTGAGCACCTCTGGCCGCAGTGGCAGGGCTGGGGGAGCGGTGCACAGTACAGGGTGAGAGCACCAAGCAGGGACTGTCCCCGTGCTGTGGCATCCCCATGTTGCCCTGTCCCCTCCGCACGCGAGTCCCACGCGTGCCTCCGGCACTCTCTGCGCTGCGTGGCACCAGTAAGATTTGTAACTTAGCTCTGTTATCTGGATAATATCCTATTCATGTGGGGTTTAATAAAAGATTTTAAAAATCCCTGCGTGAATTAACACGGGTTGCTATGGCGATGTGGGGCCCGATTTAGCATGTGGAGTACGAGTTTGTGGGGCCCGGGCTGGCCGCAGCGCGCACCGCGCTTGCTTCCCGGGCATCCATAATTGATGAGGTTGTCTGAAAGTTACGCAAATCAGATGCAGGGATTTGGCAGCAAACTGTTTCCCTCCTTGTCCCCTCCTCCCTGGTGCTACCTCGAAGAATTGTAGTGACTTGGCGTTTTCCCCTCGGTTCCCCAGCTCGGGCACCATGGGATGGGACGGGGCCCTGGGGTGTCCCCAGCAGCAGCCCTGCCGGCCGCACCGTTCCCAGCCTGGGCACCTGGGGCTGTGGGCAGCGGGGCACGGGGCTGCGATGCGCCGTGCTGGGGAACCATGATTCCTCGTCCATGCTGTGTTGGAGCAGGCTCCTTCCCGGTGAGGCCAGTGTGTTTGTTCACTTTGGAAACTGCTCCTGTGTGGTACCCACTGGTGCCGTAGGAGAGACCTCGAGCCGAGGGTCAGAGCTCCCTGCCCCAGCTTTGCCTCAGGCCAGGCTGTGGGGGCTTTGCAAAGCGCTTCCACATGCAGCAGCTTGGTGTGGCTAAGGAGATGTCCCAGCATGAGGCCCCGTGGTGCCAGGGCGAGCATCTGGTGGTGGCAGGGGCCGGCTGCAGTCTGGCCGTGCAGGTGGGAGCCAGGGCAGTGTCCTGTGGGGCTGCACTGCCCACCCCATGCCTGATCCCTGGTGCCGTCATGGTCCCCCAGGTTGCAGCTGGGGCTTGTGTCCCCGTGTGTTGCTGGAGCTCTGGGTACCTCACTCCGGGACACCCGGGGCTGGGTGAGCCATGCTGCCTGGCTGGGCTTGGGAGCTGGGCATGGTGTCCCACATCCCCTGCACCCTGCTGTGCTGGGCTAACCCAGCCCAGCCTGGCCCCACTGCCCAGGGGTGTGGGTGCCAAGGTGTGGGCAGCTCTCGTGGTGCCCCTGCCCTGGACGGGAGCGCCCCGTTCCCACGCTGCCACCTGCGCAGGGCTCTGCATCCTGCCCTGCGTGTTGCTGCCAGTACCCTCGGCATCCCAGGGCTTATCCCAGCCAGCCCTAGCTTCGCTGCTGTGCATGGGGAGCAGGTCCTGCCCTACCCGGGGAGGGACCCCAGCCCTGCTGGCACCACCAGTGCCGCCCAGGCCCCATGGCTGCCTCCGGCCATGCTGCTCCCAGCTCCGGGCCAAGCATGGCAGTCAGAACCCACTACACTGAAAAGACCAGGACAGGAGCCAGGCGGCCCCCGGAGGGGCATGCGTGGTGTGGGCAGCCTGCCTGGGAGTGGGCAGCAGGGCAGGGACCCCAAAGCTCAGCAACCACCCTGAGGCTCCTCACCCTCTGGGGAGCTGCCATCCTGTGGGGACCCATCCCTGGGTGTGAGTGGAACTGCAGCCGCTGGGCAGGATCGCTGCTTCACCAGCACTCCGGGATGTGGGGGCAGCGGGAAGCAAGAGCCAGACCCCTTGGGGACATGGCCTCCCCAGGCAGGGCCTTGCTGGCTGCTCCTGCCCTCTGGCACGTCCTCCTGCACGGCGGCCAGTTAATTCTGGGTTTTTTTTGCTTGCATTTGATTGCATTAATAATCTCCTCTGATAACAGTATTTAATAAAACCAGGCTAATATGGCGCAGTTAGGAAATGTCTTTGACATTTTACAATTCAATTTCCATGCAGTAAAAGGCAGGGCAGCTGCAAATCCAATTGTGGTGCAGTGCCCAGGGCGCGCGTGGCCAGCAGCCGCGGAGCTGCCTGGTTCCCCCCCAGCCCTCGGGTAATGCAGGAAGGTTCCCTGGGCCACAGCTGCTTCTAATGGACCCCACTGCCACTGCCCGGGCATGGGTGCTGGGGCAGCCCCCCCTTACTGGAGGGGAAGCCTGGGCAGGGGGGAGCAGGCGGTGCTTGCCAGGATAGCGGAGCCCCTGGGTGCTGCCAGCCTCTGGAGCCATTGGTGTGGGAGAAAGGGGCTGTGGTGCCAGATCCTGTGGGAAGCTGGGGAGCTGCAAAGGGGTGCTGGGCCCCCCGTGCATTCACTGTCCCATGGCTGGGTGCTGCTCCCGCAGTCCCCTTGATCCCCTCAGCGTGGGTTAAGCGGTGAAACTTCAGGGCGGTGGCTGGGGTGTGCGGGGCGATGCTGTCACGATGCTGTCATGGGGTGATGTTGGTGCATCCCAGGCACGGGGCCTGGGGCTGTCCGGGATGGCAGTCGGGGCCGAGCAGCTCCTGCTGCTGCTGTGCTCAATGGTGTGTCAGCAGGTCCCTTAAACTTCTCGGGGTTCCTAGCTGGTGTGTGAAACCTCACTACTGGCAGGACTTGGCAGGCTGACGCAGGCTGGTGTATGCCAAGTTTCCTTACAGAGGGGGATTATTACTCAGCCTGGGGTGACATCTCATTATTTTACATTTTCTTGCCTCTCCAGCTGGTCTGGAGTTGTGGGTGCAAACCCTCCTCTGCCCCCTGCACCCCCGGTACAGCTCCCATTTTGGTGCCACCGTGGGGTCCCTGTCTGCAGGGGGATGCTGCAGAGGACCTGGGGCTGTTGGCCACAGTGGAGCAGCAGGGCCATGGGCTGGCAGCTCTGCTCCCAGCTCGAGACTCCCTCGCTGGCCTGGATTTTCTCGCGGCAGTCCTGAATTCACCTGGCTTTACACCAATTAGCCCTTTGCCAGCGGCAGGTGGCCCCTCGTGCCCAGCAGTCTCCCACAGCCGCCGGCCCTGGCTATCTCCCTCACGAGGACCTCACTGCCGGGTGCTGTGATGCTCGTTGCTGCCCATGCACTGTGGTGGGGTGATGCTCCCAGGGGTGGCTAGGGACGTGGCAGGACCAGGCTGCACCCGTGGGTGCTCAGGGTGCTGGTGGTGCAGCAGCGTTGGGTGCTGTGGGTTCCCTGAGCCCCCCTCCACAGCCAGCGTGCTGCCAGCCCATTGTGGTTTCCAGTAGCCAAGCTGGCGTCTGGCTCCTCTCCCCTGCGCTGTGCTCCCTTTAACCCTTCCCTCCCCTTCCCAGCTGCTGGGAAAGGCTGCCATCAGCCCCTTCCCTTGGTGCGCCCCCAGCCCCTTCCCGCTCCCCCTGTGCCTGCGGGGCACCGCATGGTGATGCCTGTGGAGTGCGGCTCTGTGGTGCTGTGCCAGGGCCTGGGTGGGTGCCAAAGTGGCGGTGGGCCCTTGGTGATGGTATCATGGCAGGGGGGAGCTGTGGTATTGCCGGTGGGGTGAGCGGTGGAGGGGGCCGCCTGGCTCTGGGGCGATGCTCAGGGCTGTGCTTGCCCATGTTTACCATGGCATGTTTCATCCCAGTGCCAGTGTGGCATGTGCCAGGAGCGGTGTGTGCTGCTGTGCCGGGGCTGGGCATTGCCGGGGCTGGGCATTGCTGGGGCTGGGCGCCGCTGACCACCCTGAAGAGCCGGGGCTTGTGAGCCCCTGGGTGGGTGCTGGCTGTGAACTTTGCTGCACACTGCCCTTGCCAGCTGGTAGCTAAAGGTGCCTTTCGCAAGCATTCAGGCACTGCTGGGAGACTGTTGGAGAACTAATCTGTTGGTATTTAGTATTTAATGGCTGATGCTCTTTCTGCTGGGCCAGGCTCCCACGGGCAAGGGAAGGGTGCTGGGAAGCAAAACTCGCTCGGGAGCACCTGGGCTCATGCTGGTGCTGCTCCATCACCGTTTTGTGACCCATCTGTGGCTGAGTGTGCCGTGAGCATGGGCTGTGCCAGGCTGGTTGCAGAGCCAGCATGCAGTGCTGGTGTCCACCTCTGCCCCGGGTTACCATCCCATCCTGCAGCTGGGACACATGGGACTTGCTCTCCAGTCCCCTCTCCCCAGAGGGACGAGGCCAGTGCAGCCTGCCTGGTGCAGGAGCGATCCCACCGGCGGGCCGGCTCTTCATGCCGGGCTGTGAGGGATCTTTAAGCCGTAATGAAATGTTAATAGTATTTTCCAACTCAATACGGGAGTAGAAAATGAGGTGTTTAACGCTGGGCTCCGCAGCGACAGGAGCAATCAGCCTGAGAAATGGGAAGCCAGGGATGCAGCGCTGGCCTCGGCTTGGCCTGACAGCCCGGTGCTGCCAGACCTGCTCTGCTGATGGACAGGTACCGGTGCCTGGCATGAGCCTTTGGCCAGGGAAGCAGGGTGCCAGGGTGGCATAGGAGCGCGGCTGGCAGAGGAGTGCCAGCTCTGCCTGGGTCTCCTTGGGTCTCACCAGCAAGGTCACTACCTGGTGGGAGTTGAGCAGACGGAGGTGGTTTTGGGGCTGGGGCCCCCCGGGGTGCAGCAAGGTGATGGGACCCTGGCTCTGTGCCCTGCCACAGCCTGTATCAGCTGGAGGAGGGAGTAGGTTGGAGATGGTGACCAAGTAGCTGCCGTGGGCACAGCCCGGACACTGTTTCTCCCAGCACCATGCCTGCCAGCAGCGGGCCGCTCTGCACCAGCCCTGCACTGCCAGCATGCCTGCGTGTGCCCCTCTGCACCCGCGTGCATCTGTGTGCGTGCATCTGCCCCTGTGCGTCTGTGTGTGTCACGTGCTTCTGTGCATCCCAGTGCCCACATCATGTGCCCGTGTGCATCTACCCTGGGCATCCGTGTGCCCGCATCTGTCTCCACTGGCTGCTTTGGCAGTGCCTCCTGCCCGGCCTGGCGTGGGGCTCAGCACCGGGGATGGCTCTCAGCAGCAGTGGCAGCAGCTGGCTGATCCCTTCCAGATGTGGCTGCCGGGAGCCCAGCTCTGTGCTGCCTCCTCGCTGAGGCCCACATAGGTTTTTGGTCCGTGGCTGCCGGAGCTGTTGGAGCAGACAAAGCAGCCGCCTGCCCGGCTCCTGCATTGCAGCTGGGCTGTTTACGGCACGCTCCTCGCGGCTGTGCAGCTCCGCAGCAGCTATTCAGCTATTCTCCTGGCTGCCTCCGCTCCGGCGTGCGGATCCTGGGGCTGCCTCTGACTAAGCCTCACCCCCCGGCAGCAATGAGCCAGGCGGTCCTGCACTGCCCCTGCCAGCCCCCTGCCAGCCCCCGCCATGCTGGAGACACTGGGGATACTGGGATGGGTCCTGAGAGACCTGCCCTTCCTCTGCAGCGCTGCTAGGCTGTCGGTGGCAGCGTGAGGCCTCTGGCTGGGCCGCCAGTGCTCAGGGCAGTTGCATGGCATCGCCTGGCTGCACATCGCTGCGCTGCCCATGCACCCTGGCAGTAACTGCATCGTCACTGAGCTGCCAGCCCGTGCGCCCACAGAGCTGCCCATTGCCGTGCCGGTCCTGCTGCGGGCACTGCTGGGAACGCCGCAGCGGTGCAGGGGGGGTGTGGGTGGCCACGGTGCACCGGCACGTGCAGAAACCAGGCTGTGTGGACGGGGACAAACGATGGCACTAAAGGCAACATGTTTAAAATAGACCCTAGGGCCTGTTTTACCCACGTACGGTGTGGGAGCTCAGCACTGCAGCAGTGCCTGTTGCCCTCTGATTTATCTGGGCCACCTGCATGCACACACATGCACATGCATGCACACAGGCACGTGCTCTGTGTCCACCGGGGAGCTCCCCGCCACTTCCCAGCGACATTGAACTGGGTTCGTGGGAGGCCAGATGACAGTGACTGCTAGTTAATGATGCTTTAAGATACACAAAGCCACTGATCCCTCTCTGCAGGCCAGCATGGCTGGGGTTGGCCCTCCCTGGCCCCGCAGAGGAGGCAGGGATGGGGAGGAGGTGGGGAGGGTGGGGATGGGCAGGATCATCTCTGCCACGGGGTGGAGGTGAGTGGTGCCAGCATCTGCCCCTCTCTGCTCCCATGTCCTGGGCGGCCTCTGCTCAGGCACTGAGGATGTGCGGTGCCAGTTGTGCTGGGATGTGGACGCAGTGATGGATGGGTGGATGCAGACTGGCAGTGGCCCTGAGCAGCCACATCCCATCCCCTGCTGTGGCAGCCTCACTGTGCTGGTGGTGACTCGTTCCAACCAGGCTGATTACTGAAAATTACCTGTTTGCCACCACCCCAGCGTGGGGAGAGCAGGCTGTCAATTAAGGCTCTGTGGAAGCGACACCAACATGCATTTCCGCAGAGACGAGGGTGGGCGTATGGCTGGCACCGGGCTGGCAGTGATGGGTGCGATAGGGCTGGTGCAATGCTTGGTGCTGGTCCCGTGGGGCTGAATGTGACACCTTCTGTCCCACCTGTGGGGCCAGAGCCGATGCATCGCTGCACTGCCTGCCCCCCTGCCTGTCCCTGCTGCCAGCTTCCCTGCATCCCCAGCTACATGGGGCCGAGTCACCGGCAGCCTTTGCAAGGCAGGGCAGCATGGCACTGTGTGTGGTTCAGGGGTTGGTGGGTTTGCTGGCAGCCTGGAGTGGGCAGGGGGCTGCCAGCACTTCACAGGCAGCAACCCTGTGCCTGTCGGAAGCATCTGCAGAGCCGGGGGGCTGCACGGCTGAGCCCCAAACTGGGGCTGAGGGAGGCCCTGCAGTGCTGGGGGCATCTGGTTGATGCAGCGTGGCTCGGCCAGGCTCCACGGCACCACACAGCAAAGGTCAGGTGAGGATACGGCTCGGTGATGCAGGGAGAATGGGAATGCTCGTGGGAGCCACTTGGTGGGCACCTCTGACCCGGCACGGTGCTGGTGGGCACCATGGGGTGCTGGGTCACCTGGCCAGCTTCAGTCCTAGGATTTTAGTGGGTGGGCTCTGCCTTGGGTACCCACGTCCCCTGTCCCTGCCTGCCCAGGCAGCCCGCAGGCTCAGCCACTCTTCCTCCCTCAGAATCAAAAAGTTTCCCTTTTTTAAACAAAAAAAATCACAGAGGAGTCCCCACTGCCTCTTGAAAGCTGTATTTAAGTTGCTTCATCCCGGCCTCAGGGGACAGCCCTGCGCTGCTGCAGCACCATGACTCAGGCTGCCATGGCCTATTGATTTTGAAGGGAAGATTTCTCCGCTCCCCAGGGAAGGTTCCGTGCAAGGGCTGGGTGTTCCGGACCGCCAGCAAGTGTGCTGGGCACAGGGCCAGCATCCCCCAAAAGTGCCTTGGGATTTTGGGAATGGCTTGTGATGGGCACTGGGGCACCCAGCTGTGGGTGTCCAGCTATGATGGGCCCTGGGGTGTCCAGCTGTGGTGAGCAGTTGTTATCCAGTTGTGATGGGCAGTTATCCAGTGGTGGTGGGCATTGGGGTGTCCATCTGTGGTGAGCAGTTGTTATCCAGCTGTGGTGGGCATTGGGGTGTCCAGCTGTGATGGGCAGTTGCTATCCAGCTGTGGTGGGCACTGGGGTGTCCAGCTGTGATGAGCAGTTGTTATCCAGTTGTGGTGGGCACCAGGCTGTCCAGCTGTGGTGGGTTCTGGTCTCAATGGGTCCATCCCATCTCTGCCACCTCCTTGCCCCAGGCAATCCCTTCCCGTGCAGCCAACAGCCTTCGAGCTTCCCGGTGCATTATTTATACAGTCAAAATCGATCAGAAGATGATAACAGCTTCATTAGCATCTGAACATCGCTTCGGCCTCCGTGCTTGGCACGACCTTGGCTGCAGGAGTACAAGCTTTTTGCTGTCTGACAGTGGTGAGGACTGGCTCCCCGCATCCCCATCTCCATCGGACCCAGCTGGGGCTGTTCCAGCCACCTCCGTGGGGCTGTGTGTGGCCACACACTCTGCCCGTGCACGCACCCCCATGGGGACCCCACAGCAGGGACCCCCTCCTTGCTGTGAGGAATAAGACCACTTGTGCCAGGGCTCCTCGTGCAGCGAGTGCTTGCAGCGCCTGTTGTTTGCGTGGCGCTCGTCAGCAAGGATATAATTAAGAGCAGCTATTTTGGATGCTTCCTTTATCCGGCAGCTCACGGCAATGCTGCTGCAGGGTCCTCCCCCCTCCTCCTAAACAGGAGCTTGGCTTTGCCTTGAATATCTTCCCTGTGGATACTTGGTGTCATCCTGCTTGGGGGGTCCTGGGGGTCCCTGTTGTGTGTGCAAGGGGACACGTGAGGTCCTGCTGGCCACATGGGCCGGGGAGGGGGGAAGTGGCAGGGATGGTGGGGCCAGAGGAGAGGGAGACCACTATAGTGGGGTGATGGAGGGGATGGGGAGGAGGAGGAGGATTTGAGGGGTTGCCCTGGCTCATTTGCCATTGCTGCCAAGCTGGGAGGGGGCAGTGACGGCTTTCCCCTCATTAAGTAGATGTTGATTTAGCGGAGGCTGGAGCCATCTGCTCGGAGCAGCCGCCGGCTCCCAGTGAGCTGGCGCAGCACTGCTGGGGGGAGCTGGGCGAGGATGTGCTTTGTCAGCGGGGGCTTGGCCGGGAGCCCCTGCGCCCCAGCCGGGCATCGATCACTGCTGGCGCTGTACTGGCTGCAGATGCAGGGGGCTGGTGCATGAGCACGCCAATAGGTGCTGTGTGGCCCCGCTGCTGGGAAGGGAGAGGAACTGAGCAGAGTCCCTCCATGTGTGGCCGTCGCCTCAGACGTGTGCAGGGACAGGGCTGGAGCAGCTGGGCATGGAGGTCTCCCTGTGGCATGTGCCAGGGTGCCCAGAGCTGTGGCTGGGCATGGAGTCTCCCTGTGGTGTGCACCAGAGTGCCTGGAGCAGCGGTTGGCCATGAGGGTCTCCCCATGGCGTGCACCAGGGTGCTTAGAGCAGTGGTTGGCCATGAGGGTCTTCCTGTGGCACGCACCAGGGTGCCTGGAAGCAGCAGTTGGGCATGGAGGGTCTCCCTGTGGCATGCACCAGGGTGCCCAAAGCAGTGCTTAGGCATGAGGGTCTCCCCGTGGCATGCACCAGGGTTCCTGGAGCAGCGGTTGGGCACAAGGGTGTCCCCATGGCATGCACCAGGGTGCCCAGAGCAGCTGTTGGGCACAGAGGTCTCCCCAAGGTGTGTGCTGGTGTGCCCAGAGCTGTGGTTGCAGGGGGTCAGGGTGATGCACAGCCAGACCCTGGGGTCGGACAGGGCAGCTCCCTGGTACCCGCCCAGCCCTGCACATGCAGCCGATGCGTGCGTCACCTGCCATCGCGGTGCCCGCCCGGGGCTGTCGCTGCGGCGGGGCGGCAGGCACAGGCCGGCACGTGCCAGGGGAGGCCGGTGCCGGCGAGGAGCTCGCTGCATGCAGAGCGCCAGGCGGAATTCAAGCGTGCATTTAGCTACCGTGATTCTTGTCTTTAAGTAAAGGCATTTCTGGGAGTAGCGGCTGGGCTGAGCTCCCCGCGGCGGTGTTTACTCGCAGCAGACGCTGTTTGTAGTCGGTGTCTATGGCAGACGGCAGCGGCAGGAGCCGTGGGCTGGAGCCGGACCCAGTGGTGCCAGAGCTTGCTGGAGGCAGCACAGCGTTCCCCTGGCCTGGGGCCTGCCTGACCCTACTCAGCACCATCAGGCCTCTCAGGATGCTCACAGGGTGCAGGGCGCCCCAAGAGCTGAGGGGTGGGGGGTGGGGGGGGGCGGCTGTGCCATGGGGCTGCGATGCAAGGGGAGCCCTGTGCTCCCACGTGGCATGACCATTACCTGAGCAGCCCATGGGGAGCAAAGAGGGGACACTGGGGTGTCACCAGTGTGGGGCTCAGGCGATCTGAGCAAGGACCCCAGTGCTGGGGTTGCCATTGTCCCTCTGTGCTGCAACATCTGCCTGATGGCTCCGGCATCCACCTCTGAACGGACAGGGCAGGACGGTGCCCATGGGTGCTCGCGGGTGCTCGGTGATCTCTGTCACCCTGCCAGCGATCCCAGCAGGGAGGATGGCCAGGGACATGCTCGGTGCCTGCTGGCAGCGTGGCTGTGCAGGAGCCCTGTTCTCCCCGCCGTGCCTGTCTCCTTTTGTGGTTGGTATTTTTAATTGGCAGCGCTCTCAGCTCCTTTCCCTCTCCCTTGTTAGCGGAGCAGTTTTCCTTGTGCTTCCCAGATGTTAACAAGCTCTCCTATGTCTCGGTGCCCCCAGACAAGCTGCAGATCTTGCAGTGGGGCTGATGTGGCCCTGGGCTGTGGGTCTGGCAGCATGTTGGGGTGCCCGTCCTGCTCCCCCTGCCCAGGGAACTGGGAGCACCCAGCTGCAGCAGGGCTTGCCAAGAGCCTGGTTGGGCTCCATGCTCTGGCTGCAGTGCTGCGCCCTTTTTGCCAGGCTTCCAATGCTGTGCTGTACAAGTGCGCTCCTTCGTTACAGGAGGGGCTTAATTCCTGGGCGGTGGGACCATGAGGTAAGGGTTTTGCTCGCAGCCCCTCAGGAGCTTTGGTGGTGCTGGCTGATGTGGCAACCGCTGCTTTCCCTGCCCTGCAAAGCTACTGTCCCTCAAGGGTCCTGGTGCTGGTGCAGACACAGGGTTGATTCTCCACTGGTACCATGCCAGCTCCCACCGTCTGGGACCTTGGGCTGGCCCTGCGGGGATGCCAGCCGCTGCACCATCATCAGTACCACCATCCACACCTCACCATGCTGCCAGGCAGCTGGCAGCACCTGGGGTGCTGCACCAAAGGAGGACATGAGACCACCTGGCTGCTCCCCAGGGGACCCAACAGACCCATGCTGCACCCAGAGACCTTTTCCCGGCAGCACTTGAAGTCACGCCGGGGCCTGAGCTCACCGCAGCCCAGCACGGGGCACTGGTAGGCTGGCGGCCGCTGCCAGAGCTTTAATGAAAGTCAAACCGCTGCGTGGCTGGAAGTCACTGACTAAGCACTTGGCACGGGTGTTGATGGAAGTGCTAAACAGATTTTGGCAGCCACAGCCTCTCCTGCAGGTGCAGGGAGGAGAGATTCACTGCTACGGTGTGTTCGGCTGATGCTGGTTTGGCCAGTGCTGGGGGCTGCCGGCACACACCTGGGGGTCGGTGTCACGGGGCGTAGCAGTGATGCCAACGACGTCACCGCTGCACCCCGCAACGCCGATCCCCAGGCATTGCTCCATCCCAGCCCCTCGCTGGGAGCAACCCGTGGGAAAGGCCAGGCACCACCGCAGACCTGCTGACATCCGTCCGTCCGTCTGCAAGGACCGGTTAGCCGGAGAGGGGCCCCTCTCGGGGCCGGAGATTGGAGCCAGTGCTGGGCACGGTGCCGCTCCTGCGCCCGCCGGCTCCTTTTGTCCACTGGCCATTTGCATCCCTGGGGGGTGGCTCGGCCCCCTTCTCCTGGGAGCTGCTTTTTGGCGCGGGGCAGCAGCGGAAGCGGTCCTGGGCTCCTCTCCACCGGCACTGAATGGCACCTTTGTTGGGGAGCCTGGCGGCAGCTCGGGGCTGGCGGGGACCCACTCGGCCCCGTCCGCTGCGGTCAGTCCCGGTGCCGGGGGGCTGTGCCCGCCGGCAGCGTCCAGTCCTTCCGAGCACAGGGATGCTGCAGCAGGAATGGGATGTGGGGGCTGTTCCCTGGGCCTGGCCACCCCGATGGGGATTTGTTGCTGGGGTGGTTTGTTCGTGTGTTAATTGAACTCTTGGCTGCCGGGGCAAGGGAGGCTGCGTCATCGCGTGGGGCTTGGGCTGGTGGCACTTGGTTTGCTGGAAGGAGGGTGAGTGGGGCTCCCTGCGGGTACCCCACAGTGACCCTGTCCCTCTGCATGCCCTGGGGACCCTGCAGTGCCCTGTCCCTCTGCATGCCCTGGGGATCCCATGGTGACCCTATCCCTCTGCATGCCCTGGGGACCCCACAGTGCCTGGTCCCTCTCTGCACACAGGGACCCTGTGGTGCCCCTGTTCCTCCCCACACCTTGGGGACCCCATGACGCCCCATCCCTCTGTGCACCCAGGGGACCTTGTGGTGCCCCCGTTCCTCCTCACACCTTGGGGACCTCACGGTGCCCCTGTCCCTTCCCGCACTGTCATCCCACAGCCACCCTGTGGCACCACGTGCGGTGCTGGGGAGGTGGTGGATGGAGACTGATTGTTGTGGCTGTTCCAAAGCCATGCTCTGTAGCTCTTGCCCATCAGCACCAGTCTGTGTCATCGTTAGCAAATGTCCTGCAGCTCCGACTGTCGAGTGGCCGATGGAGCACAGGAGGGAGCCGGCACTGGGTGCCAGAGCTTGGGAGTCTCTGCATGGGCAGGGAGAAACCCCTGCCACTGCCGCGGCTGCCCCTGGAACCATCCACCACGTGTGGCCCAGGCAGCATTGGCTCAGCCTGGCACCGCTCCCCAGGCTTGTGGGTCAGGGCCGGGCACAGCCGCCTTCCCTGCTGCCGGTGGCCCCCGTGCTCCATTTGCTGACACAGCCCTTTGTGCCAAATAATTGAATACCACAGTGGGATGCTGACAAGGAGACGCAGTACAGGGGGAGCGAGCAAGGCCATGGTCATGGTGCACCGGGAGCGTCCCTCTGGCCCTGCATCTCCTTTCCCTGCCTGAAGTCACCCCTTCCAGCCGGCTTCTCCCAGCGAGTGCTTGTCGCTGGCACTTGTCCCCCGCACGCTTCCTGCTGAGCTGCCGGGGAGGGGACGGCCACCCCTTCTCCCTGCCGGGCCGGGCAGCCTTAGAATTACAAGCTCAGGGCAGTGCCGGTGCCGGCTCGCTGTGGTGGCCACGGGGGCTGCTCCGTGGTTCCTCACCCCGGGGCTCTGCCATGCTGCAGCCACCCTCGCCTTCCTCCTCCTCCTCCTCCTGCTGCGGCTCCCCGCTGGGGGCTGCAAGGAAGAGCAGGCTCACTGGAAAGCCTAACTGGCATTTTTCGGTTAAATCTTATGTAAATCTGGCTCCATCCTTCCTCGTGGTGCTAATTGGATTGCCCCGAGGTGGGTGGTTTATTTTCCCACGCAGGCAAGCCTGGGGTGGGAGTGGGGCGGTGCTGGGGGGGCTGCAGGGGCAGGGGGCATGCTGGGGCACAGGGGAGTGTGCCGAGCTCCCTGCTCTGCCAAAGCAGCCTGGCCCGGTGGCTCGGTGTGGCACTGGGGCCATGCCAGAGCCCCAGTGAGTGGAAGGAACCAGGGAGGGAACCCGAGGCAAACCCCCCGCAGCCCAGGCAAACAGAGACCCTGGTGCCGGGAGAGTCCCTCGGACCCTGCTGCCACCAGCGGGGACCCCTCCACCCCGAGCCCTCCGGCCTGCAGCTGCCTGCAGGCTCGGGCAGCCCTGCACAGCACCATGCTGCGCCCCAGCCCAGGCTGCAGAGCTGCAGGGAGCCGAAACCTTGGTGGGGAGGGAAACCTGGAGCTGCAGCCGCGTCACCTCTCCAGGGCACCCTGGGTCCCTGCCCCAGCGGCCTCCCACGCTGCTCTAACATGCTGTCCCCTTCCCTCCCTCCTAGAGCTCCTCGGATCAGCAAAGAAAGTCAACGTCAACTTCCAAGACACCGACGGGTGAGTGGGAGCCCCGTGCCCGGGCATGCATGCAGTGGGGTGCGTGGGCAAGGGTGCACATGCCGTGCGGTACAGAAAAAAAGGGTGCGTGTGCCATGGGGTGCTGTGGGCAGGGTTGTGCGTGCTGGGGGATGCATGCATCACAGTGGGCAGGACTCTCATGTCTGTGTGGGCATGCTGGGCTCTCTGGAGCAATGCAGTCCAGATGTTGGGGTCCGGATGGACGAGGGCTCTCATTCCTGTTAGCCAGCGTGGCTGAGCCTTGCCTGCACCCCTGAGCCAGTGGGCTGGCATGTAGCAGCTGTGGGCATCAGGGGAGGCAGGAGGTGAGGGCTGAAAGGCAGAGGGAGAGCTGTGCCCTGGGGGTGCCTGGCTGGCCCTTCCCCAGCTCTGCTGCGGGCTCGGGGCTCTGTGGGTGCTGTGCAGGGAGCAGCTCTGCGGGGCACTGGGCAGGTGAGCTGTGACCCCGCTGGGCTGCTTTGCAGCTGGCATCAGGTGGGGGGTAGCAGGGGAGGGGGCTCTGCGCCTGCTAATTCACACTCATGAAGCTGCTGGTGCAGGGTGGCAGCCGGAGCGCCGTGGAGAGGGGGCAGCGGTGGTAGTGGGGAGCACTGCTTGCAGAGCTGGCCAGCAGCCGCTCCCGGCCCCCGGCTCCCCCTGCCCCATGGTCCCCCCATGGAGTGGGGCAGCAGGATGCGGGCCAGGGTGATGCCACTTGGGTCCCCGGGGACAGCTCTGTTGTGGCTGTGGAAATGGCAGTGAGCGGTGGGGCCAGATAGGGTCAGTAATGGGAGGGCATGCCCTGGTGACACACAGCTGCAGCGGCCTCTGTCCCTCCTCATCGTCACCCTGAGCAGGGCCCTGGCACCGGGGCGGCGGCAGTGGTCATCCCCTGGTACCTGCTGGTGCATTGGCTCTGCCAGCCTATGTGTGTGCACGTGTGTGTGTGTGTGCATGGGTGCATGCAAGCGTGTGGCTGTGCAGCTGAGTGTGCGTGTGCATGCAAGCGTGGCTGTGCGAGCCAGCGTGCATGGCGGTGGGAGCGCGCATGCCAGCCAGCGGTGGGGCGGCCGCGTGGTGCTGCCTGCGTGGGGCAGAGGCTGGAGGGCACAGTGTGGGCAGGGGGAGGGGGTGCATCACCCCACAGACCACCTCGTGCAGTGGCTGCCGGAGAGGTTGTGGAGGGCTGTGCGTGGCAGCAGGGCTGGGGTGGCAGCTGGGAGCTGCAGGCAGGGCCCCTGCTCATAATCCTGCCTGCAACTGCCTGTGGCTTCTGGCTGGCTTGGGGGTGCAAGAGCAGCCCTGCAACTGGGGAGCAGCCTCCAGCGCTGCTCCTGGAAAGGATCTACTTTGGGAGAACGCGGGTCAGAGCCAGGCTGCAGCCCAGGTGTGCTCTGCTGTGCCACTGGTGTGCTGTGCCAGCTTGGCCAGCTGTGGGGCTGTGCCTCAGTTTCCCCATCTCTGCTGTGCTCGCTGATTCCTGGGCTGGTGGGCACCGTAGGTGTGCACCGTGCTGGTATCCCCGCGCTTGCCCGGGGGACGATGCCCTGCCCAGCGCATGGCCGAGGGGGCCATGCCAGGGGGAAGGCTTCGAGGCAGCCCCGGGGAGGACTGCGATTTGCACCATCTTGAGCAGATTTGAGCAGGGCGCTGGAGCGGAAAATGTTGACATTTCCTGGGCAGACGTTGGGGATCGGCCTCCTGCGCGAGCTGTCTGCTCACATCGCTGCTCCCTGCCGGGGGATCGCACGCGGCAGCTCCGTGGGGAACGTGGTGGCTGGAGTGTGGTCCCGGGTGGGGATGCGTCCTCCTGCCTCAGCTGGGCGTCTTGGTGACGGGGGGCAGATGGGATCGCTGCCCTACTGTCTGCCTCTCGGGCACTGGGCAGCTGTGGGGGCTGGCAGGTCCCGCTGGGGTCCGCAGCCTGTTCCTGTGCTTCGGTGACACTGGGGTGTCCCTGAGGATGGGACGGGGATGCTGTGTGTGCCCAGAACCCGGAGCAGCGGGGTGGCGGGCACCAGCGCAGCCGCGTGGAGGATGCTGCCAGCGGCAGCAGCAAGTAGGTCAGCTCCTGGCCTGCTTCCCAGCAGTGAGCCTCCTGGCTCAGCCGATGCTGGGTGCTGCGAAAGCAGAGCGGGGTGCAGGGCTGGGGGCTTTCCCCACCCTATGGCAAGACCCAGCAGCAGACAGGGGCACCGCTGCCATCTGGCAGCCTGGGCCCCCTGCCTTGCGATGGTGCCCGTGGTCATGCTGCTAGGGCCAGGCTGGAGGAAGTGGGTCAGCAGTCCCCTGGGTGGGACCCCCGCCCCATGCTTGTCTTGCCCATCACCTCCAGGCCCATCGGGTCTCAGCGTCCCCAGGGAGCATTTCATCTGCATCCGTCTCATTCCAGCATCCCCTGATCCGACCCACCAGCTGCCGCTCCCAGCTCGGCGGCATCCCCAGCCCTGTGCCCCACCACGTGGGCTGGGGGGGTCTGTCCTGTGGCTGCAGCATCCCAGGGTAAACTAAATAAAGTGATGAGCTGGAGAGCAAACCCACATCTGCCCTGGCACATCCCACCCTCTGGCCCTTGTTGTATGCCGGGACACGGCCGGCTCATGCCTTGGCCACAGCTGGTCCCTGCAGCAGCTCTTTCTCTGGATGCCCATGGAGGGATGTAGAGGTGGGGTGGCCTGGGGAGCTTAGGGACATGTGCATGTGGGAGGCAGAGTGAGTGCCCTGGGGTGCTGTGGTGGCTGCAGGCTTGAGGCCATGCTGCCAAGGCTACGGAGGGACAGGGACGACCCCTGACACCATGGCCGGTCCCCAGGTTCTCGGCTCTGCACCATGCGGCGCTCAATGGCAACACGGAGCTTATCTCGCTGCTGCTGGAGGCACAGGCTGCGGTGGACATCAAGGACAACAAAGGCGAGTCCCTGGGCCCTGGCCGTGGCCCCCTGCCCCGTGCCCCTCTGGTGCGTTGGCGTGCCCGAGGGGCTGACAGGTGCCTGTCCTGCACGCCCGCAGGCATGAGGCCCCTGCACTACGCGGCTTGGCAAGGCAAGAAGGAGCCCATGAAAATGGTGCTGAAAGCAGGTTCCTCTGTAAATATCCCGTCGGATGAGGGCCAGATCCCCCTGCACCTGGCAGCACAGCACGGGCACTACGACGTGGTACGGTGGGGCCGGCGGTGGTGGCTGGGGGGCTGTGCTGCCCTCGCTGCCCTCGCTGAGCTGGGATCTCACTCCTCCGCAGTCGGAGATGCTCCTGCAGCACCAGTCCAACCCCTGCATCATGGACAATTCGGGGAAGACGCCCCTGGACCTGGCATGCGAATTTGGCCGGGTCGGGGTAAGTCCTCACAGGGTCGGGACCCCCGAGAGGAAGAGCGGGAGGGGATGGGGGCATAGGGAGGTCCCTGGGGTGCTGGAGCAGCCCGGGGGCACAGGGCAGCCCCTGGGATGGCTCGTGGTGGGGACCTGCGGTGCCACCGCTGCAGGAGGAGGGGGAAGAGCAGGGAGGGGAGGTGGGGGGCTGGGGTGGCCACAGCCCCGGCAGGCGGCTGAGCCGCCCTTGCAGCCCTGCTCCGTCTGTGTTTGCTGAGCCAGGTGGTCCAACTGCTCCTGAACAGCAACATGTGTGCTGCGCTGCTGGAGCCCAAGCCGGGGGATGCCACCGACCCCAATGGCACCAGCCCCCTGCACCTCGCCGCCAAGAACGGCCACATTGACATCATCCGGTGGGTGCCACGGGTGGGGAGGGCAGCGCCGGTGGGCGTCCGCATCCCCCCCCCCCCACCATCGCTGACTCCGCCGTCTGCCTGCAGGCTGCTGCTGCAGGCTGGCATCGACATCAACCGGCAAACCAAGGCGGGCACGGCGCTGCACGAGGCGGCCCTCTGCGGCAAGACAGACGTGGTGCGGCTGCTGCTGGATGTAAGGGCCCCCCAGGCACCCCCACCTAGGGAGAGGCTGCGGGAGGGGAGTGACCCTGCGGCTGAGGGTTGCAGAACAGCGTGTGCAGCTCTCCCAGGGCATGGGGGTGAGGGTCCCAGCCGGGGACACAGCAAGGCAGTGAGCTGTGCCCTCCAGCTGCTGGTCCTGGGGTGGGCTGGGGGGGTCCTGGAGGGTGGCAGGGGGCAGCCTCCTCCCAAGCCCGCTCCGTGCCGTTGCAGAGCGGGATCAACGCCCACGTCAGGAACACCTACAACCAGACCGCTCTGGACATCGTCAACCAGTTCACCACCAGCCAGGCCAGCAAGGAGATCAAGCAGATGTTGCGGGGTAGGGGGGCCGGGGGGGGGCCGGGTTGGGGGTGACAGTCCTTGCAGGGTGGGCGGCCAGTGACGCTTCCGCTCTGTCCCCACAGACGCCTCCGCCGCGCTGCAGGTCCGGGCCATCAAGGACTATTGCAACAACTACGACCTGACCAGCCTCAACGTGAAAGCCGGGGACGTCATCACCGTGAGTGCGGCTGGGGGGGGCCGGGGAAACCCCGCTGGTGGCACCGGCCCCTGACCCGGCCCCTGCCCGCAGGTGCTGGAGCAGCACGCGGACGGGCGCTGGAAGGGCTGCATTCACGACAACCGGACCGGCAACGACCGTGTGGGCTACTTCCCCTCCAGCCTCGTCGAGGCCATAAGCAAACGAACAGGCAAATAATCCGCGACCCCCCCCCACCTCCCCCCACGGGGCTGCTCCCCAACACGCAGCCCCAGGGAACCCTATTTCGGTCTGGCGGTGATGGGGGTGTTGGGGGTGCAGCTGGTGAAGCCAAGCTGGGGTGATGCCCCTGTCATGCATGTGGGGTCAGTGCCTTCAAGTGTGTGGGGCTGGTGTCCCTGTTGTGCATGTGGGGTTAGTGCCCCATGATGTGCATGGGGCTGGTGTCCCCATTGTGCATGTGGGGCTGGTGTCCCCATCAGGCGTGTGGGGTCGGTGTCCCCATTGTGCATGTGGGGCTGGTGTCCCCATCAGGCGTGTGGGGTCGGTGTCCCTGTTGTGCATGTGGGGCTGGTGTCCCCATCAGGCGTGTGGGGTTGGTGTCCCCATTGTGCATGTGGGGCTGGTGTCCCCATCAGGCGTGTGGGGTCAGTGTCCCCGTTGTGCATGTGGGGCTGGTGTCCCCATCAGGCGTGTGGGGTCAGTGCCCACCTGGTGCAGGTGGGGGTTGGTGTCGGCAGCCCAAGGGTGCCTGCGGGGCAGCCCCAAGGCCAGGCTGGCTTTGGGCTGGTGGGGGCATTGGTGGTGGTGGCAGGAGGTTGGTGCATGGGGAGAGCCGGAGGCGTCACTGTGGTCCCGAGGAGATGGTGTAGTGGTGGAACCACGGGACCTGGTGCTTGGGGTCTGAGCAGCAGGGCTGGGCATCGGTGCCAGGGACCCGGCGCTGCCCCACAGGGATCCTCTCCCTGGTCAGGGATCAGATCCTGCTCCCCTGCCCTGCGGCTGCCTGTCCCTGTCCCCATCCCCATCCCTGTAGGCTCCTGCTGGTGTGCGTGGTCCCCTGGGATGGCCCGTGCTGTGCCCGCTGCCAGGAGCGGCACAATGGGGCTGATGCTTCTGTGGGCAGCATTGAAGGGCCCCACACTGACCATCTCGCTCCCCTCCCAGCCCCACACGATCTCGGGGGCAGCCACATCAGTGGGGCATGGGCAGGGAACAGCAGCATTTGATGAAGATCCCAAGGGAGCAGCGGCAGGAGTGCCTGCCGGCTGCCGGGCACTGCCACACAGGCTGCGGAGCTGCTGGGCAGGCAGGGGTAGAGGCTCCCTCCGGCCATGGGTCCCGTGCCGGTACCGCAGGATGAGCTCCGTGGCTCCTGGGATGCAGCTGGCTCCGCAGCAGTGCTGGGGGGGTCGTAGCCACCCCACCACCCGCAGCCCTGGGTCTGTGCAGCAGGCCAGCAGCGTGGGGCGCAGGCGGTGGCTGCACCAGGGCTTGGATGGCCAGGCATGGGGTGCTGGCACTGCAGCCCCCAGCCCAGCTGTGCCTGCAGCCCCTCTGCTCCGGGGATGCCGTCGCGAGGAGCAGGACCCCCAGCAGCCCGGCTGTGGGAGCCCCGCAGCTGCGGGAGCCCCATAAGCTGCCGCTGGCTGGGGCATGGGGCTGCTCTGGTGCCCGTGCCCCGCTGGGGAGCCATGGGGGTCTGCGGGATGTGCCCGTGGGCTGTGCCCTGCCACCAGGCTGGGCCATGCGCTGAGCTCCTGCTGCTGCTCCTCGGCTCGGCTGCGCAGTGGCTGGGTCTCAGTTCTGGCTTCTCCACGTTCCTTTGGTTGCTTTTTTCATTTGCTGCTTTTTTTTTCCTTTATTTTTTTTCCCCCCCTTTTTTTTTTTTTTTTTTTTTTTTTTTTTGGCGGTGCTAAGCGTGTCTCTATTATTTTGATTCTTTTCATTTTGTCTCTTGTTATGTTTTATTATCAGGTTCATGGGAGACTGTAACAATCCCCCAACAGTACCAAAAGATCC
The DNA here is from genome assembly GCF_963210335.1 of Falco punctatus. Classification (NCBI taxonomy): domain Eukaryota; kingdom Metazoa; phylum Chordata; class Aves; order Falconiformes; family Falconidae; genus Falco; species Falco punctatus. The sequence goes on from NC_137583.1 coordinate 26,380,079, forward strand.
CGCTCCCGGCTTACGGGGCTGCTGTGCTAAACGGTGACGCCTCGTCCCATCCGTTCCATTCCCTGCCTCCACCTCCACCTCCACCACCACATTCCCATCAGACTCTTTTCAGTTCCTTTGGCTATCACAGGCTCTCCCCTAGCAGTGCCGACGAGCCGCGTTACGGACAAGGTAGTTCACCGCTCGCTTCGTGCTCTCGATGGATTTCTTTCTTTTCCTTTGAAGTGTCTATCGAGTCTTTTCTTTCTGCTCGGCCTCTCTCCCTCTTGCTGTGGTGTGTTTGCACGCGGGTGCGTGCAGGCGTGTGCAAGTGCGTGCACGTGGGTGCGTGTGCGTGTGGACACGTGTGTGTGCATGCAGGTGTGTGCATGTGTGTGTGCATGCAGGCAGGCGTGTGCGTGTGGGTGCGTGCACACATGCATGCCATCGGCCCCCTCCCCTGCACGCCCTCTCCAGCGCTGTGCAGCATCCGCAGCCCACGGCTCCGCTGCCACAACATCCCACCCCTCATCACCCTGGTGTCCCTGCCTGTGGGGCAGGGCTGGGGGCAGCGCTGTGCCCGGCTGTCCAAGCTCTGTCCACAGCCCCTGCTCTCCTGCCCACCCTCTCTGGGTGCATGGGGACCCCCAAAAGCACTCCCCAGGCTCGGTGCCGGGGGCAGGGCAGGGTGGTGAGGTGCCCAGCCAGGAGCCACAGGTTCAGGGACCCTCTGCCCGCTGCAGCCCCCGCAGCCAGGTGTGCAGCACGCAGTGAGCCACTCTGGCCGGGCTGGGGCCGCGGCACCGGGCGTGCTTTCCTGGGGGATGCTCTCGGGGCTGGCTCAGCGCAGGCGGTGCCCAGCTAAACCCTGGGGCCTGTCCCCACGGCATGGGCAGGTGATGGATGCTGTAGGGCTCCGTGTTGGGAGCGCCCGGAGAGCAGCTATTTGGTGGGAGGATTGCAGGGGTGCACCCTGTGCCATGCCCACCGGGGCTGCCGCCGGCTGCCTGGGGGCTGGGGGGGGGGGGTTATTGCATGTGCCCGGTGGTGGTGGCGTGGCAGGTTGTGATGGGAGAGCACCAGGCTGGCCGTGCTGGTGATGGGGACAGGGGAGCAAAACTTTTCTCCGAGGTTTTCCCTCCCTGCTGGGTTGCACGGAACCTTTTGCCTGCACAGGCAGCGCGGGCTCCTCTCGGTGTGGCCGCGGCACGTGCAGCTCAGGGACATCCCAGCCGGATTGCGGCGTGACAGTTCGTTCCCCCTCGCGCTCCTTTGGTGACTTTATCACCTTGTATCATCCACCGCCCCCTGCTACAGCCCGGCTGCTAACGGGGTGAGCACCTTGATGAGTGAGGTCGGCCCTGGCAGTGGCAGGGTGGCAGTGCCCTGTGCCTGGTGGCCGGCACTGGGGCCAGGCTGAGCCGGGCTCCCCGGTGGCTGGCAGCAGGACTGTGGCAGGGCCAGGCCGTTGTCCATCTCATCTGATGCCATTTTAAACCCCGGGCTCAGCGCTGGGTGCCCCCAGCCAGCCCCGGTGCGAGCAGGACCCTGCAAATGTGGGCAGCACGGTGGAGCCGCTGGAGCAGCAGTGCTTTGGGGGTGACCCTCGAGCCGTGCCCGCTGGCAGCGCCGCATCCTCTCACCCACTGCGGTGTCACCCATGTGTTGCCGGCTGCCATGGGGCACCCTAGGGAGCACAGGGGGGACAGCACCCGGTGCCAGGCCCTGCGCAGCCCCCACATCCTACCCCAGATGGGTGCAGGCAGCCGCAGGGGCATGGGCGGTGCCACCTTGGCCAGGGGACAGTGCGATGGGGACTCTGGTCTTCCCTGCTTGAATTTTCCTGGTTCCCTTTGCTCCCCTGCACTGGATCATGTCCCCATCCTGCTCTGCACAGGGGTGACACTGTCCTTGTCCCCTGCCTAGGCTGAGCTGGGGCACTGGGAATCCCTCCACAGATTCCCAGCCAGTGGCAGTGAGGGGATGCCCCGCAAGACAAGGTCCCAGGGCTGGTCACTGTCACCCTGTGCCAGCAGTCTGGGGGGACAGGCCCCCAGGACAGCAGTGACATCTCTGGGCATGGCCGAGGACCCCCCACCTTTGCTGCGGGGTTTTCCCTGCGTGCAGCAGCGAAGGGCCCTGGGGCTGCGGGTTGCCTCACCCCGTGCACACCGCCGGAGCCCGAGCCATGCATGCCTGACAGCTGCTCTCTCTGCTCTGCCATCAAGGGTCCCGCGGGGCCGACATGAGCCCATCCCACCTCTCACCATCGCAGGGCGGATCGGCTGCGCCAGCTCCCGCGGAGGAAATCTGGGTGCTGCGGAAACCCTTTGCAGGTGGGTGCGCGCTGCTGGGACCCTCCTGTCCCTGGGGGGAGCAGGTCCCAGGATGTGGTGGTGGCTCTGGCAGGGCATGGCTTCGCTGCAGCGTTCCCCGGCCCGGCCGTGGGGCTCGGGTGCCCTGACAGCATCTCCTCTCTCTGCGCAGGTGGTGACCGCAGCAGCCTGGGCAGCACAGGCAGCGTGGCCTCTGCCCGCAGCTCGGGGAGCGGGCAGAGCGCGGGCAGCGGGGCGCACGCCCTGCACGCTGGCTCTGAAGGTGTCAAGGTAAGGCAAGCCCCGAGGTGGCTGTGCCAGCCTGCAGTGGCTCTTGGCTCCAGTCCTGGCACTGGCCCTTGCCCCAGGGCAGGTGTTTACTGCCTTGGCAGCTGCCCCTGCTCCCCGCTGGGATGGATGCTCAGCTGGGTGCTGTGAGGTCCTACTGGCACCCAGCGTGCCACCAGCCACCACTGTCACCAACGGCGGCCACCATCGTGTCCTTTGCTGGCTGGACCCCGGTGTCACGTCCCACTGGGCTGCAGGGGCTGCCCGCACGTGCTGTGCCTCTGCTGCTGCTGGCAGGTGCCTCCGCACCGCACAGTGCCCCCCGTGCTGGCTGCCAGCAGCATGCTGCCCACTGCAGCTCCACGCTGCACAGAGCCCCTGCCTGCCGCTGCCAGCACACAGCCCCCTGCACGCCCCTGCAGCACTGCGTGCTGGTGCTGGCATGTTGCCCGTTGCGCCCTGTGCGCTGGGCACTGCCCATGGCAGCACCCGGTGCCGGGGCTGAGACACCCGTGAGCCCCCCCTCCCCTGGCATCCTGCCCGCGTTGTGCCGGAGCAGGCTGGGCACGGCGTGCGCCCACCCCTGAGCCAGCAGCGTGCTGAGGGCCGTGGGGGGCTCCGCTTTGTGGGCAGGGAGGGCCTCCCAGCCAACGCCGGCAGCCTGTGCCAGGCACGCGTGGGGCTGCATTCGGGGTGCCGCCGGCTCCTGCTGCCTGCCAGGTGCCATCTGTGCAGCTCCCCGAGCCGGCTGCATCCCTCCCTGGCCACCCGCGCCCAGGCTGGCGGTGGGGTGGCCGCCGCAGCACCCGAAGCACCCGCAGCACCCGTGGCATGCGCCCGCCGGCCCCCGCCGCCTGCCTCACTCCTGGCTGCTCCGTCTCCCCCCTTCCCGGGGTGTTTTTCAGCTGCTGGCAACGGTCCTTTCCCAGAAGGCTTCTGCGCAAGAGTCTGCCGTGGGCGATGGGCCGGCCAAGGCGCAGGACATCCCTGCAGGTGCGTGCTGCTGGCCGCCCGGCTGCCGGAGCAGGAGGAGCCCTGGCCCTGCCGCGGGCGTGCCGTGGATCCAGGGATTTGTCTTTTTTTTTTATTGCCACGGCACCCGTCGCCAGAAGAAAAACGTGTGGGTAAAAAATGACTCTGTCGCCTTTCGGCTGCTGCCAGGCCTTCTCCTGCCTCGGTTAGTGGGGGCCCCGCGGGGGGCGGGGGGCGGCGTGGGCGAGCAGGGGACGGCAGTGCTCCTCCCCGGCCCCTTCCCTTCCCCGGCCCCCCGCCAGCCCCGCCGGAGCCTGAGCTGGGGTCCCCCCCTCCGCCACCGCCATCCAGGGGGCTGCGGGCGGGGGCTGCCCTGGCAGCGGGGAGCATGGCCATGCCGCGGGGGTGCCCGTGCCGTGGGGGAGGCACAGGCTGGTGTCGGCGGGGGGCGGGGGGGGGGTTGCAGACGGGAGATGCACGTGCGAGGAGGATGCACACGTGGGGGATGAGTGTTGGGGGATGCCCGGGGATGCACACGCAGAGGGGATAGAAACCCAGGCAAGGGGGGATATGCACGCAGGGCGGGGGGGATGCACACATAGAGGGGGAATGCAGACGTTGCCGGGGGGGAGGGGAGGGGGAAGCACATGTTGGAGAGATGCACATGCAAGTGGGATGCAGACATGAGGGAGATGCACATGGCAGAGGGATGCACATGTGAGGAGGGTGCCCACGCAAGTGGAATGCAGATGCCAGAAGGATGCACATGCAAAGGAGGATGCACAACACACACACATGCACACGGCGGGGGATGCACACACACGCATCGGATGCACACATGCATGGAGGATGCAGTTGCAGCGAGGGGAGGGGGCTACTCTTGCTGGCCCTGATCAGAAATGGGAGGCAGAAATTTCTGGGCAGCCTACATCACCCCCAGGGCTGCCAAAGGCACCAGCTGGAGGTGCCTGTGTGGGGGTCCTGGGGGATGAGGCAGCTCATGCCAGCCTGCCCTCCCCAGCCAGGCCCCTCGCTGTGGGGCACAGTGGTGGGATGAGCCTTGTCCCGGGTTGGTGGCACGGCCAGAGGAGTAGGGACCAGAGGGCTTTGGGCAGTGGGACCCTCTGGCCGCTGCCTGAGGGAGGTGGGCAGCCAGGGAAACCCACTCTGGAGGAGGGGGCCGGCTGGGTCCCTCTGCTTGGGGCCGCACTGGGTGCACTGCACACCCCGGCCGGGCTGGGGGCTCGCCTGGCTCTGGGTGGGTGGACAGGGGCAGGAGCACAGGCTGCCCCAGCGGTGCCGTGACACTCGGGAGCTGTGCACAGTGTGGTGCTGGTGGCTGGGCGCCCTGCAGAGCCCGGTGCAGGTGCAGTCCTCACCGGGATTCGGTGGTAGGGGCTGCACCCCAGGGGGGCGTGATGCCCTGCACTACCCCTGCCTGTTCCAGGGGAGCAGACCCCGTGTCCAGGGCACCCCGGGGTGCTCGGGGCTGCTGTGCCAGGGTGGGTGTTGCTCCCCCGTGCCCGCCCTGGCCCTGCCAACCTGGGGGCCGTGGCCGTGGCATCCCACCCGTGGCGAGGGCTCAGCTCCCCACCTCGCTTGTCGAGCCCGGGGGTGCGCAGCCCCGGCCCTGCTGACTGCTGCCTCTCCGGCAGGTTCGTCGAGGTCGCAGAGCGTGGCCAGCTCCCCGTACGCCCCCCAGCCCCCGGCCGAGCCCCAGCTGAAGAAAATGGAGCCGCCATCGGAGGGGAAGGTGAGTGGGAAGCACTGGGGTGGCGTGGGGAGCCCCACGGTGGAGCACAGTGCTGGGGGAGGGACCATAGGCATGGCCACATCGTGGGACCCCCTCACCCCCAGCTGCAGGTGCTTTGGCAGCCCAGTGATGCGACCACCAAGGCTGGCATGGCTCTGGGTGCGGTGCCCGTGGGGTGCTGTGCTGTGCCATGAGCCAGCACTGTGAGTCATCCCTGCGGCTGCTGCCCCCCCCCAGCTGCACGGCACCAGCCCCCTGCACACCCCCAGGGCACAGGCGCGTGCCAGGGTGCCACAGGGCCATGCAGCCCCTCTGCGGTGCTGGCTCCCCGCTGGGGTCTCCTGCAGGCACCCGGATGGGTGTGGGGACAGCCTGGGGGAAACAGGCAGGGGTGGCAGCCTTGGGGACAGGGACCTGCCATGCTGTCCCCCTCACCCAGAGCTCAGAGGCCGTGTACCAGTGGCTCTGTAAGTTCCAGCTGCAGCTCTACGCGCCCAACTTCATCAATGCTGGCTACGACATCACCACCATTAGCCGGATGACGCCAGAGGTGAGGCCGTGGGGCTGCTGGGGCTGGCCGGTGCTGCAGGGAGGGAGGCACGGCCAGTATGGAGCAGCACTGACCCGCCTCTCTGCCCCAGGACCTCACGGCCATCGGTGTCACCAAGCCGGGGCACAGGAAGAAAATCGCCTCCGAGATCAACAACCTCAATATCCCCGAGTGGCTGCCGGAGTACAAGCCGGTAGGGGCTGCACGGGGCCAGGGATGGTGAAGCCACGTCCCAGGTGGCAACTAGTCCCCTCCACCGTGTCCCCTCCAGGGAGGGGGTTGCACAGGGGGATGAGGCTGGGAGTCGGTTCACCACCACCAGACGATGCCTGCGTCCCATGGTCCCGGAGCTGTGCATGTCTCCTCCCAACAATTCGGGGATGGCATGGCTGGTGCTAGCTGTCACCGCATGGACATGACACTGTGTCCCCTGCCCCATCAGCTGGACACAGCAAGGGGCTTCCCATGGGACCGGGGCTGGGCATGGCCCTGGGAGCACAGGGACAAGGGGAGTCCCTTGGGGCTGTCCCCCGGTGAGGTGGGATCACCCGCGTATCAGGAGTGCTGCCATACTGGGGGGTGCCAGGGCCAGACTCTGCTGCCAGCTGGCGCTGAGCTGTGCCCTGTGCCCCCTCCCCGCCCCCCCCCCCCCTCCCAAGGCCAACCTGGCGCTGTGGCTCTCCATGATCGGCCTGTCCCAGTACTACAAGGTGCTGGTGGAGAATGGCTATGAGAACATCGACTTCATCACCGACATCACCTGGGAGGACTTGCAAGAGATCGGCATCACCAAGCTGGGTAAGGTTCCGTGCCATGGCGCTGGCTGTGGTGGCCTTGGCCCATGGCAGCAGTGCTGATGCCCCGTGCCACCCCTAGGCCACCAGAAGAAGCTGATGCTGGCGGTGAAGAAGCTGGCGGAGCTGCAGCGTGCTGAGCTGGGCAAGTACGAGCCAGGCACGCTGAAGAGGAAGGCAGCGGCATCGGCATGCCCAGAGGTGCTGGCCATAGAGTCCCCCCCACCGGAGCCACCCGAGTGCCAGTCGCCCAAGATGACCACCTTCCAGGACAGTGAGCTCAGCAGCGAGCTGCAGGTGGCCATGACCGGTGAAGCCCCTGAGGAGCCCCCCGAGAAGGCAGTGAACACCGCAGCCCCCAGCTACCGCTCGCCCCCGGGGCTGGGTGGACGCACCAGGCTGATGAGCAGCTCGCAGGAGCTGCTGGGGGATGGCCCGCGCACCCCCCCTGCCTCTGCCATCTCCAAGAGCCAAGAGTACCTGGCGGAGGGGGCCGGTGAGGGTCCCCCTGCACCACCCAAGGAGGGGCGCCCGCCCCGGCACGGCCACCCCGTCAAGCGTGCCAGCGTGCCGCCGGTGCCTGGCAAGCCCCGACAGTCCTTCTCGCCCTCGGCCGGGCAGCTGACGCCACCGCAGACCCCCGGCAAGCCACGACCCCCCTCCCCGCAGGGCCTGCCAGCACCCCACGCTACCGCCAAGGTGAAGCCCACCCCGCAGCTGCTGCCGCCGGGTGAGCGCCCCGCATCGCCCCGCTCCCTGCCCCAGTCGCCCACCCACCGCGGCTTTGCCTACGTCCTGCCCCAGCCCGCTGAGGCCGAGGCGGGGCCCCCAGGGGTGCCCGTCCTGCCCGTCTCGGTGCCGGTGCTGTGCCTGCCGCCGGCAGGTGAGGGTGAGGAGGAGCCAGGGAGGCCGAAGAAGCGGGCGCACAGCCTGAACCGTTACGCCGCCTCGGACAGTGAGCCGGAGAGGGATGAGCTGCTGGTGCCGGACGCAGGGCCATATGCCACCGTCCAGCGCCGTGTCGGGCGCAGCCACTCTGTGCGGGCACCCGCTGGCGGCGACAAGAATGTCAACCGGAGCCAGTCCTTCGCCGTCCGCCCCAAGAAGAAGGGCCCCCCCCCGCCACCCCCCAAGCGCTCCAGCTCTGCCATCTCCAGCGCCGGCATGGCCGAGGACTTCCCCAAGGAGGGTGAGGGTGAGGTGGGGGCCGGGCCCCCCACCGCTGAGGGGGAGAGTCACCGGGAGCAGCGGCGGGCCAGCGACCTGGGAGGCAGCGTGGACACGGGCAGCGCCGGCAGCGTGCGCAGCATTGCAGCCATGCTGGAGATGTCCTCCATCGGTGGTGGGGCCCGGGCGCTGGCACTGCAGAAGCCACCCGGGGCCGGGGCGCCAGGGCCCGCCAAGGCACCTGAGGGCTACTACCTGCAGCCGGGGGCCCCCCTGGGCAGTCCTGAGCGTGCCCGCGTGGCCACTGTCCTAGCCACTGTCAAGCACAAGGAGGCTATTGGACTGGACGGGGAGGTGGTGAACCGGCGCCGGACCATCAGCGGCCCTGTCACCGGGCTGGTGGCAGCTGCCCGCCGCGAGCGTGCTGACAGCATGCGGGCAGAGGCGGATGCCGATGGCCCCGGGGAGCGGTTGCGGGTTGAGCGCGGCGGCTCCCCAGATGGCATTCCCTTCGCCGAGGAGGGCAACCTCACCATCAAGCAACGGCCGCGGCCCCTGGGTCCAGCTCGGGGAGAGGCGGGCGAGGGGCTGTCCCCAGCCCACCGCCACGGGGAGCTGGCCAAGGTGGAGGCCAGCGCCACGCTCAAGCGGCGGATTCGGGCCAGGCAGAGCCAGCAGGACGGTGTCCGCTTTGTCCTCACCGAGTCTGACACCGTCAAGCGCCGGCCCAAGGCCAAGGACAAGGAGCCGACGCTGGAGCCGGCCTCCCTCGCTGTCTACCAGAATGGCACCGGCACCGTCAAGCGGCGGCCGGCCTCCGAGATGAGTGGGGCTGAGCCACCCCCCACGCCACTGCCCACCGCCCGCCCCGATGGCCCCGAGTACGCCCCGCCGCCCGCTGAGCCCAAGAAGCCCTTCAAGCCACCGGTGTCCCCCAAGCCCGTGCTGATGCAGCCGCCCCAGAAGGTGCCTGGGCCACCGGTGCCCATCCCCAAAAAAGTGCCCATCCCGAGCCCTGGCAGCCCAGGTAGGTGCCCTGCCATCCCCCCTGGCCGGGACGGGAGACCCCCGGGGTGGACACTGGGGATCCCACAGCCCTGTCACCCTTCTGCCCCTCTCCCTTCTCTCTGCAGAGGTGAAGCGGGTCCATGGCACGCCGCCCCCCGTGTCCCCCAAGCCTGCACCACCCCCCACGGCACCCAAGCCCCCCAAGCCCCACGCTGCCATCCAGTCGGTGAGCGCCAGCTCCACGCCGGCCCCGTCCCCTGCCCGGCAGCTGGGTGCCACCGCCGCCAAGCCGTCCAGCACGCCGCCCTCGCTCTGCTCCAGCCCCGCCAAGCCCCTCTCGCCCAGCGCGCAGCCCCAGCAGGTGCCGGTGAAGCCGCCTCGTTCCGCCATCGCCGGGCCCTCCGTCGACAGCGCCGGCCCCGAGCTGGTGCAACAGAAGCTGGAGGAGACGAGTGCGTCCCTGGCCGCGGCGCTGCAGGCGGTGGAAGAGAAGATCAAGCAGGAGGACAGTCAGGCAGCAGAGTAAGGAGGCGCAGGGCGGTGGCGGGGGGTGCTGTGGGGAGGGCACAGGGTTATGCTGTGCCACTGGTCTGCATGGGGATGGCGGGGGTCAGGGGCGCATGGGCATCGTGGGCAGGGGATCAGGCTGTGCCACCACGGTGGGAATGGGGCTGTGCTGGGAGCATGCTGTGCTAGAGCATCGCAGGGCCCTGGCTGGAGCTGTGTTGGGGAGGTGACACTGGAGGACAC